>NW_023425515.1:95038259-95680759 GCF_014108245.1 Pipistrellus kuhlii
GGTGTATAGAAATGCCATAGATTTCTTGGTGTTCATTTTGTATCCTGCTACATTGCTGAATTCATTTATTAAGCCTATTAATATTTTGATAGAGTCTTTTATATTTTTTATGTACAATATCATGTCATCTGCAAATAAGGACAACTTTACTTCTTCTTTTCCAATTTGGATGCCTTTTATTTCATCTTCTTGTCTAATTCCCATGGCTAGTACTTCTAGTATTATGTCAAACAGGAGCGGTGAGACTGGGCATCCTTGTTTTGTTCCTGTTCTTAGAGGAAATGGTTTTAGTTTTTTTCCATTGAGTATGATGTTTGCTGTGTGTTTATCATATATATCTTTTATTATGTTGAGGTATGATCCTTCTATTCCAACCTTGTTGAGAGTTTTTATCAGGAAAGGGTGTTGGATTTTATCAAATGCTTTTTCTGCATCAATTGATATGACTATATGATTTTTATCTCTCAATTTGTGTATGTAATGTATCACGTTTACTGATTTGTGGATATTATACCATCCTTGCATTTCTGGAATAAATCTTACTTGGTCATGGTGTATGATCTTTCTGATGTGCTGCTGGAGCCGACTTGCTAGAATTTTGTTGAGGATTTTGGCATCTATTGTTCATGAGGGATATTGACCTATAATTCTCTTTCATTTTGTTGTCTTTATCTGGTTTTGGTATTAGGATGATGCTGGCTTCATAGAAGGAGCTTGGGTTTTTTGGAATAGTCTGAGGAGGATAGGTTTTACTTCTTCCTTGAATGCTTAGTAAAACTCTCCTGTGAAGCCATCTGGCTCTTTGTTTTTGTTTGCTGGGAGCTTTGTGACGATTGCTTCAATTTCTTCCCAAGTCACTGGCCTTTTGAGATTTTTAGATTCTTCTTGATTGAGTTCTGGAAGTTTATATTTTTTTTAGGTATATGTCTGTTTCCTTGAGGTTGTCCAGTTTGTGGGAGTAGAGTTGTTTGTAGTATTTTGTAAGAATCCTTTGCATTTCATTGGTGTCTGTTGTTATTTCACCTCTTTCATTTCAGATTTTGTTTATTTGGGACTTCTCTCTTTGTTTCTTGGTTAACCTAGCTAGAGGTTCATCAATCTTGTTTATCCTTTCAAAGAACCAACTCTTGGTTTTGTTTATCTTATGTATTGTTTTTTTGGTCTCTATGTCATTTATCACAGCTCTGATTGTTATTATTTCCTTCCTTCTGCTTACACTGAGCTTTTCTTGTTGCTCTTTTTCTAACTCTTTGAGTTGTAGAGTTAGATAAATTTTTATCATTTTTTTTTTATTTTTTGCAACATGCTTGTAGAGCTATGAACTTCCATCTCAAGATCGTTTTTGTTGTGTCCCATCAATTTTGGATTGTTGTGTTTTCATTGTCATTTGTTGTCAGGATGTTTTTTATTTCTTCCTTGATGTCTCTGGTAACCCAGTATTCTTGGATTCAGACCCTTCCTTTGTATTACTTTGTATATTTCATCCCATTCCCTTCTGGTCTGATGAGTTTCTGTTGAAAAATCAGTTGCTAGTCTGATGGGAGTTCCTTTATATATCACTTTCTGCCTCTGTCTGCTTTTAAGAGTCTTCCTTTGTCAATGGTGTTTGCCAATTTAATTATAATGTGCCTCGGTCTTTTGGGATTCATTTTGCTTGGGACTCTGAGCTTCTTGTATTTGTGTGGCTTTTTTCTTCTCTATCTCAGGAAAGTTTTTTGTTATTATTTCTTGAAACAGATTTTCTGTCTTCATCAGTTTCTTTTCCTTCTGGAACCCCTAATATTTGAATATTATTTTGTTTTGTATTGTCCTAAAGTTCCTATAAGCTCTCCTCCTGCTTTTTAATTTTTTTTCTAGAAGATGCTCTAATTGGGTATTTTTTTCCATCTTGTCTTCTAGCTCACTGATTTGGTCCTCTGCTTCTTCTAGTCTACTTTTGATGCTTTCTATTGAGTTCTTTGCAGCAGTGATGTCATTTTTCATTTCCTCTTGGTTCATCTTCATTTGCTCTTGGTTCTTTTTCACTATCCCTTGGCTCTTACTCATATTGTCAAATTTGTCTTCCATTATTTTTAGCCATGTTATGATCATTACTCTGAATTCTTGCTATGGTAGGTTGCTTCTTCTAACTCGTTTACTTCCTTTTCTGGTTCGCTGCTTTTCTTTCATATGCGGGCTATTTCTTTGTCTCCCTATCGTTTCTCTTTTCAGAATATCTGGTTATGTAGTTCTCTTTCTTCTGCATTGATTTAAAAACACAAAATACAACACTACTAGGTACAACACAAAAGGCACTGAACAGAAATGAATTTGCGATATTAATAACCTCAAATAAAGGTGACCACTAGAGAAAGGCAAATTAGGGGATAGGAGAGAAAGAAGAGTAAAAAAAGAAGAAGAGGGAAAAAGAAAGAGATAGAAAAAAGAAAAAAAAAGTAGTGTCGAAATGAAATTGGGAAACAGGAAAACAAGAGAGATAGAGAGAGAGAGAGAGAGAGAGAGAGAGAGAGAGAGAGAGAGAGAGAGAGAGAGAGAGAGAGAGAGAGAGAGAGAGAGAGAGAGAAAAAAGCAAGAAACAGACTAAGAGTGAAAAGGGAAACAAACTATATATATGTGAAGAAAATTCCAATAGAACCACCACTAATCCCAGCAAATGCCAGCATCAGTACTTGGAGATTAATACAAACTACAACACCCACTAATAGCAAGCAAATCAAGGAAAAACAGAATTAAAAAACAAACAAAAACAAAGCAATTTAAAAAATACTAAGCAACAATAACAACAAAAGAATAAGCAAATCAATCTCACTAAAAAGCATAAAAATTCAATTTAATCAACATTCACACAAACAACAACAACAGAGAGAAAAACAGGTGTTTTATTTATTTATTTATTAATAGTTAAGATAGCGAAGAGAGTGGTATGTATGCAGTTGGAGCAGGGGGTTGGAAATTAGGTATATAAGTAGGGTAAAAATTTTAGCAGGGGATATACAGAAAGAATAGGGAAAAACTAAAGCAGGAAAGGGTTAAGATAAACAGGACATGAAAAGGGGAAAGGTTAGGAGGAGAATGATGGCATAAAGATTGAGTTGAGATAGGGTTGAATGATGCTATAGTAGATATGAAAATAGAATTAAGAACACTAATCCCAATGTAAAATAAAGAGAAAATAAAATGGTACTTAAAAAAAAGAAAAAGGAAACAAAAAATACAAAATAATAGTAGTAATAATGATGATTGAAACTAAAAAATGTAATAATTGAAAATCAAGTGAGCAAAAAAGAAAAAAAATCATTTCTTAAATAAAAGATGTAAAAAATGAAAAGAAAAGAAAAAATAAAATATTAGGATAAAAAATGTGCAGTAGTGAAGTTCATTCACTTTCTCTTTTATTCTATTTGGCACGCCTGTTTCTCAGTCCAGACAGTATTGCAGTTCCCTGAATTCCACTGCACCTCATTTTGTAGCTAGTCCCTTAATTTTAAGTGGGCTATTTCTTAGTTATTTATGTCCATTTATTTTTGATTAATTAAAAGTAATAAAAAAAATGGAAAGGAAAAAGGTGATGATGGGCGGACGTCAGTTTGTAATTCAGCCCCTAGGTGGCAGTGTTTCTGGATTGACTTCCCCTTCTTTTTGGCTTCTCTAGCCTTCTTTCTCTGTGGCACTCTCTATGGTTTGTTGAGGTGGGCTGTCTTGGTGCTGGCTCCCAGATGGTCTCTTCACGCTCTGATACCCTGTTTCCAGGAAGGCAATTTCTCCCTGCAGTCTCCCAGGATATGCCAAACTTGGCAGTCTTTGTCTAGTACTCAGAAGCAATGGGATGAAATGTAACAGGCACAGGATGGGTCTTCACCAAGATGACCAGATGCTCTGCTTTTGGCAGGACAGTCCCGATTCTTAACAATTTGTCCCGGGTCCCTTGGCATTTTAAAAAAGTTCAGATTTTTGGAAAGATCATGCCATTGAACAGCCATTGCAGCCGCAGCCACCACCGCAGCCAGGACCCAGATCCCTCACTTTATCCTTGACAAACTCTGACCTTTCCATGGGTGATTGAAGAACTCCCTTGAATCCACATGTTTGTGCCAATTGGGGCGTCACAGCTGTTCGGTGGTCTCCACTGTTGTGGGTTTTTCAGGCCTCAGATAAGATCCTCTTTTCTTTGTAAGATGGAGTAGTTTTCCCTCTGAGCATGTAGCTTCGGCAGAGGTCTCTGCCTCAGTGTGGGCCGCTTGGTCAGGAAATCCTGTCCAGCAATCCCTCACCTTCTCATAGAGTTCTGCTACCCCTTAGCTTGCCAACTAACTCTCCCAGAGTGACTCTCAGGCACTCCTATCTGTTCTGGGACTAGGCTCAGAACAGGTCCATCTGTTTGGCCGCCATTTTCCCCTCACAAGTACTCATTCATTTTACAGATGACAAAACTGAGGTTCAAAATGGTCGAGTGATTTGTACAAGGTCTTAGTGCATAAGCACTAGAGCTGGAATCAAAGTCAGGTATGTCTGACTCCAGACACTAAACATAGTCCTCTCTTTTGGTAATTTTTTTTTCTGGAGTAAAAGGAGTGGAGAAAGGGGAGCAGAGGAAGACATCAGCAGTAGTTTGACTGAATCGATTTGTCTTGCTTGTTTTTGAGTTGGAGGTTGAACATTGGAGGGGATGAGGAAGGGTACTTTATGTTATGTCTTTATATGAAATAAAAAAATGAGCTTCTTCCTCCAACTCAGAACACACAGGTCAGAGAGCAGAGCATGCACACTTAATTCTAGCCCTACTCACCACTTTGACAGGTGCCCTTTTTCAAGGAGCAACTTGCATAACCATTTGTGGTGGCCCTGAATAGAAACGTGTATCAAGTAGGGCTGATGGGTGAAGGTAGGGACACAAAGCAGATGACTTTTTTTGCAATTTACTCCTATCCAATTCTTCCATTCTCACCCTCAACTTCTCACTTCATTTATAAAAAGAAATGAGAAGTAAAATATTATAAATGTAGAGTTAAAAATATAGCTAATTTTTCCCATGTTGCAAGCAAGGGAAGTGCATAGTTCAGAATTCTTGGTTAGGCTAGCAATTTGGCTGCCAACTATCTTACTTGTATATCCTCACTATCTGCTCTGTAACAGCATTTTCAAGTACATGGTATTTTATACAGAACAAAGTTAAGAAAATTCTAATAAATAATAAATGGAAAAATAATATAAACATTAGTAAACTATAATAAAGCCTAGTGGTTAAATAACAACATATAAGATAAGTATACCATATTGTATCCCAAGTTAAACATTGGAATAAAACAATTAAAAAAAAAAGATTTTTTTTTTTTTTTTTTTTTTTTTTTTGCCATCTGGATGCTATGGAGAGATGACATTTAATGGAGTTGAGAATATTGGCAGGTGATTGTTGAAGAACTGAAGTATTAAGGATAATTTTGAGAAGAAAACAATGAAAAAAGGAGGGGTTGATGGGTTAGAATAAGGTGGAGGGACTGGAGGACCCAGAAAATTAAGGAATAGGAAAAGGAGTAACTGCAATAGAGAGCTGGCAGGAGCAAATGCTGTGGTGCCAAAGCATGAGGCTTTCATTAGTTCTTGGAGGTGCCTGTTTAGAGTCCAAGGTTTCTGTGAGGGAACTGGATATGTAGGTCCCTGCCAATGAGAAGATCAAGGAAAGAGGTCAAGGTGTTGTGTAGTTCTTGTGGACATTGCTATCACTCAGGATGACATCAGATCATCCTGGGGTGATATCATCCTATTGCATTTCTCCACCTTGGGGTGGAGAAATGCAATAGGATGGGTGCCATAATGTTTTCCAAGAGATGTGTAGGATACTGTCAAAAAGGAAAAACTTCGAAGAGGAAGACATTGCTGTGAAAATCAAAGAGAGGTGTGAAGGTCTGGAGAAGTGAGCTGGTGCTGTCTCCCAGGGAACATGAATGATTTTTGATGAGAAAATCCAATTTCCATACAGGAAGGTGGGAGATGAAATGTTTAGTTAAGAACCTAGGGCAGAGGACACTCTGTTTATGACTCCACAGATATGTTTATGATTTCCAAGTTGGCACAGTGGGAAGATTTGGGTTAAGAGTGACTCTGTGGGGTAAGAGGGCAGAGCAGGATAGAGATTAGAAAGGGAAAGGTGTGAGACATGAAGGCTTTTACTGCTCCTGTTTTCCAAAAGGTATTCCCAACTGTCTACTGGTGTCTGATGAGAGGCAAGAAGGATCAGGCCTTCCAGGAGTGGTCAGCTGTGCCTGACATGAACCATTGTCCTGGGAACTCTTGGTGCAGATGATCAAGCTGGTCCCAGGACATTTTCAGCTCTCATAGCCAGTAAATGTTCTATTTTGCACTAAGGGTTTGCACTTTTTACTTGAGGGTGTTGAGGGCAACAAAGCAAAGTGTACACAAGACAAAGTAGTTAATTCCAGACCCCTTGACTTGTAAGACTGAATTTCAACCATGTGCAATGTTTCTTAGGAAAACAAATTAATGGTTCAGGTTAATCTTGGATTAGAGACAAATCCTAGAATGGAAAATTACACAGGGATTAAGAGGTCAGTAATTCCCATACATGAACACTATCATCCCTAGGGTGGAAGAAGTGAACATGTTCAAGTGAGAGAGGACTAAGAGTAGAAAGTTGGTATGAAATTTAGGGGAGGAATGAGCACCTCCAGCTTTGAAGGGATAAGTAAAAAGTGTTTGCCTGGGAGTTTCTTCCTGAATTGTATGAAATGAGAAGTAGTTGGGGAGGGGCTGTGCAGCCAGTACTATTGATCAGCTTTATACTTAGTGGGAATAAAAACTTTTCTCCAACACCATCATCTTGCCCACAAATACTTTTGTTGCTCAGAGACCATAGAAGATGAGCAACATGGTACAACTACTTTGAGAAACAGTCTGGCAGTTTCTTACAAAATTAGATATACTGTTACCATATAATCCAGTGATGGTGGTACTTGGTATTTACCCAAATGAGTTGAAAACTTATGTCCACATAAAAACATGCACACAAATTTTTACAGCAACTTTTTTCATAATTGCCAAAAATTGAGAGGAAAAAAAATGTCTTTCAGTTGGTGAATGTATATATAAATTGTGACACATCCATATAAAGGAATATTACCCAGGGCTAAAAAATGAGCTATCAAGCCACAAAAAAGACATAGAAGAATTTTAAAAGCGTATTATAATACTAATAGAAAGAAGCCAATCTGAAAAGACTACATATTATATGAGTCCAACTATTTAACATTCTGAAAAATGAAAAACTATGGAGACAATAATAAAATCTGTGGTTGCCAATGTTTGGGAGATGGGAATAGAAATGAATATGTGGAGCACAGTGGATTTGTAGGGCAGTGAGAATACTATGTAGGATATTGTAATGATGGATACATGTTACTATACATTTGTTCTAACCCATAAAAGATAGGACACCAATAATGAACCCTAATGTAAACTATGGACTTTGGGTCATTATGATATGTCAGTTTAGGTCCACAAATCTTACCTAATGATAGACAAACATGTAAATTGACCATACATCTGCTATGCCCACAGCCATAGTATGCCAGAGTATGCAAATGAATTCAACAAAGATGGCGGGATAATCTGCACATGCAGGTGTGCAGTGGCTGGGAGGGGTGGGACACCTGCAGTGAGGGGGAGGGGGTGGTAGTGGAGGGAACTACAGAAGCAGTGCTCTGGATGGGAATGAGGACTTGCAGGCTCTCAAGTGGCTGGGAGCAAAGCCAGGGGAAGGAAGGCCTATTCTTGCATGAATATTGTGCAACGGGCCTCTAGTTGTAATATATGTATCACCCAGGTGGGGATGTTGCTATGAAGGAGGCTGTACATGTGTGAGGGCAGGGAGTATATGGGAACTCTCTGTACTTTCTCAATTTTGTTGTGAACCTAAAATAATTATAAAAACAAACTTTTAAAAATTTTGACAGTAACCGGCATTTTTTAATTTTTATTTTATTGATTTTTTACAGAGAGGAAGGGAGAGGAGAGAGATAAAAAGCTAGAAACATCGATGGAAGAGAGACATCGACCAGCTGCCTCTTGCACACCCCACACCAGGGATGTGCCCGCAACCAATGTACATGCCCTTGACTGGAATCGAACCTGGGACCTTCCAATCCGCAGACCAACGCTCTAACCATTGAGCCAAACTGGCTTTGGCAGTAACCAGCATTTGTTAACAAATACAAAAATTAGAAATATGTATTCTTCAAGAGAAAAAGTCAGTTTCTGAGATGGTACTTGGTACAGTAACTCTTGCCTTCAAGGAGTTTATAATCAAACTAGGGGCCTGGTGCATGAAAGTTGTGCACAGGGGAGGGGGCCCCTCAGCCTGACCTGCACTTTCTCCAATCGGGGAGCCCTCTCCAATCTGGAAGTTTCTGTCTGTCTTTACAATCATTTGAGCGAATTGTCTGAGACCCCAACCCAGTAAGGTTTGGTGCTCACAAAATAATAGAAGCTTTTTTTCCTCTTTGCTTCATTGGTGGAGATTTCCTAGAAGTTGCAGGATATATTCCTTATAATTTTCCTTGACACTCTGACTTTACTTACGTCTCTCACCTTTGCTGTCCCTCCACCCCCACCCACGACAGTAACTTGCTCCAGGCTCTCTTTGCTCTAGTGTCTAGGAGATCCCACAATGCGTCTGCCACCAGAACTATGTTTCCTAGAATTCCTGGTGTTCTTCATGCTCTTGGTTTCTGCTTCTAGTCCAGGAGCTGCAAAATCCAAAAGGACTGTGAATGCCAGCTGTCTCCAGGCCAGGCTGACAGGACCAGACACTCCAGTGGCATCCCCAGGACCCCGGTCACTTGATGCTGGCATGTGTGCTGGCCACAGGCTTGGAATGGGTGGGGTCCTGGGGATGCCTGCTGTGTCACCTTGACTAAGCTGCAGGCAGGCAGGTGTCTCACCCCACCCTCAGCCGCACTGGGTATTGTGGAGGTATGGCCAATTTACATATTTGTCTATTATTAGTATAAATTATGGAGTCAATATCAATGTATATGGAATGTTTACTGAAGTCTCTTATGTAGATTGCCTATCACAATTCATCATAAAAGAATTTTCCAAGTTTGTTAAAGCTCACCCAACATTTTTATGATATGAGAATGATATTCTTGAAATCTGCTTTTACAAAATTAATGCTGTTTGTATCACTCTGTTTTTACCTATAAAGCTATAATCCTCTGTAGATTCAACTCCTCTGACAAAATAGAAATTATTTTCTTCTTCAATTTAGGAAGCTTTAATTAGAAGAGTCACATACAATCACTTGCTAGAAATTGGAATAAATGCAAAATGCATATAACTTCAGAAACTGAGTGGGTTAAAAATGAGAAAATAAGAAATGAATCTCTTCTATTAACAAACACATATTATACAATCAGCATAGAAAGCTCTATGGAAATACAAACTACATTTTCTCTGTAGTAGGGGTATGCCTCACCAATATTTATCATATCACTTAGTGTTGCAGGAGAAGCCTTTTCCAGGGAAATATCTAGAAGAAGCTATAGGAGGTAATTTTCATTTAGTTCAAATGGTGCACCAGGGATTTCTTAAATTTAAGCTTAAATAGATTAAATTTACTTTTATTTACTGTCTCCTCAAATTACTATCTGTAAACTCATCCTTTTCTTAAATATTTTTCACTCACTCCAAGTTCTCGCTTAATTACACAAAGACAAGTAAATTGCCTCAAAGGGGAGAAAATACTTAATTTTGATGATCAATTAAAAAAATGAAAATTTAATTTTTGCCATGTGCTTCTTTTTATTGTTTTCATAATTGATCAGATGCTTCAGAGTCATATATATGTACATGCACTAACTACAAATGTTTATATGTTCCATGTTTCCTTTTGTAACAATGAGTATTAGAAAGACTATTCCATGTTTCCATCCTTAAAATTATATTTGCTTACATTTTATCATTTGCCTAAATAAACCATCTGCTAAAGAACTAGTAGTGAAAAAAAAATGAGTACTAAAAACAATGTCATCCAGGAAAGGAAATTAAAACATGTTCTAACGATATAGAAATAGTTGGAAAATCTGTATGCATGTTGCTCTGTCGTACCTGGGGAAATTAATTCATGTTTCACCTCTGACAGATCCCTTTCTCCTCTTGCCTTTGTTCCCACTACTTCCTATGTGTCCTCACATTCTTTAAAACCATTTCAATTGCCAGTTCACCCAAGAAAGCCCCTTGGATTGCCACCCTAGGCTGACTTTCCTGTTTTTGGGTCCCTGGCATTCTTCCATGTGATTTTTTTCATCAGCCCATGAACTCTGGACCTCAGGTACTATATGTCTAGTGAGGTTCTCTCACAGGGTTCTCTGCCAACGAGAGCAGAACCTTTGCATTCATGGCATGTTGTTTAAAGAAATGTGTTCTTTAAAAAAGTTCTTAAGAAATTTTCAAAATTGAGCAAATATAACTTGTCAGATAGTTGAAGCTATTTGTAATGTAAATATAATTTTAATATATATTGGGCACTAACCATAAAGGATATAGATGCTAAAGAAATACCAGTAACTTGCCTATGACTTTTTTTCCCCTCTGAGAATTATTCTCTGTGAAATTTAGTAAGCCAAAAGTTGTTTTTCTCAAAGTTGTGTTTATGAATATGTGCTTAATACACATATTTTTCTGAGTTAGATAAATTCCACACAAGTTCAGCCATTTAAGCATGAAAAACTTGACCCTCATTTCATTTCAGTCTTCTAATCAGTTTAAATGTACCACCAGCCTGACTCACATATTTCAATATCCTTCCTCCCTTCAGCTGCCCCTTCCCCTCACATAACCCTCAGAGGAAGAGCAATTATTTGAGAAAATGAAATCAGGTAAATAAGCTCTATTAAAAAAGAAACCAACTAGCCAGCCATATTAAAGCTATTCAGCTTTGTGTGTCTTGGTGAAACAACAATAACTATTTCTTGTGATGCGTCTTTTTATGAGCATTTCAGGGCCCATCTGTGGTATTAATGGCTTATGAAGCAAACGTATGCATTAAGAGAAACTGTTTTCATTGAGATAAATGAAGCAGAGGCAAAGGAAAATGAGGCAAGGTTCACCTTGTGAAAGTCACAAATTAAATGTAGTGCACTGCCACAGGCAAATTTGAATTCAATAGAATAAAGCTGGAAGCCATGAGCATAATGGAATAGGCTTATCAAATGAGGTTTTGTATTTTTTTAATAATGTACATTTTGGGGGACCAACATAAAACTAGTCACTAGAATAAAATATAATTTAAAAAGAAAAATTCAACAACAGATTATTTTTTAAAATTGAGAAACAAACTGCCTCAAATTTGCATCAAATGAAAGGTATAGAGAAGATTGTAAACAGGCTCCCTCACCTCCTAATGCCTGATGACTATCCACAGTGCCTCATATTCTCCTTCCACTCTCATCTCTCAGCCATGCCTCAAGAAAGAAGAATAAAAAACTCATGCAACAATTAGGATATAAAACTACATGAATTCGACTTAAAATAGTCATTGTATTGTATTGTATTGTATTGTATTGTATTGTATTGTATTGTATTGTATTGTATCAGTAACATTATTCTGTAGGTGAAATTTCCCAACATTTATTGAATACTCAGTATATTCCAGACCGTACTTTAGGTGCTTTTATATTTATTATCTCATTTAATGCACACAAAAAGTTCCTGCAAAGAATGGAATTATGCCTTTTAGGATAAAATCCATTTATATAAAATACAAACAATGCATGTAAGCCATAATGTTTTATGTTGAACCATCTGTCTTAACCTAGGCTATCAGGATCTGTGTTTCCCTTGAACTCCTGCCAAATTTAGAAATCTATATAAATGCACATGTTTTTCTCATTTGCAAGCTTGTATTGCTATTACTCAGTGAGTAAACAGTAGCACACTCTAAATAGGATTCATTCTCTTCATTGCTGTCCCTATCTTCCTGTGGTTAGCATATTCCCTTTCTGACCCTCTGTGGATCCGATTAATTGAAAATAAACCATCTCAATTAGACAGGAGTCTAGCATATAGTCATAAATAAGTCTTATGCAGCACCACTCTGCTCGGAGCTTCAGAGTACAGAAACGTGACAAATGTTCATGTTGTGAGATTAACATATTTATAAACTGAGGTTTCTAAAATATTGTGGCATGTGCAAAAGGGTTGTTGTGTACAAACTAGGGAAGTACATAGTAGGAATGGAGTCTATTGGCAGAATAATGCTCCACAGAAGCTTAGGAGCTGAGTTTAAGAATTAATAGTAGTTGATCAAGGACCAAGGGCCAGAAAAGAGAGTGAAATTTGGTATTAGAAGCAGAAGAATCAGCATGTCGGACAGAACACATGGGAACATGAAAGTGCATGATCAGTCTGGGACATGACAGCAGATTGTTATTATGGAAGCATGACATGGGAGGGGGTGTATGTGCATTAGAATAATTCATACTGCTGCTATAAATAAATCTCCAAATTTCAGTGGCTTAACAGTATGCAGGCTTAGTTCTTATTCATGTAAGGAGCCAATGAGTATTCCTGACCAGATGTGCCTTTCTTCTATGCCCATGCAGTGATTCAAGGATCCAGGCTCCTTCCATCTGTGGGTCTGTCATCCTTTCTTTTTGTTTTGTTTTGTTTTCCATCCAGCTTGAGAGAGAGAGAGAAAAGAGAAAGTGAGAAGAAGACCCATTAACTTTCTCAAATGTCTTGGCTCAGAAGTGACCCATTTCACTTCTGTGGACAGCCCATTGGCAAGAACTAGTCACATGGGTCCCACCTAGATGCAAGAAGAAGTAGGAAATGTAGTCTCTGGCTGGGCAGCCACTTCTCAGAAGCAGCTTAAATTATAGAAAAGAGGACTAACAGATGTGTGAACAGCTAACCACCCCAGACATCAGAAACAACTTGTTCCTTAAGCCATGTTGACTTCTCACTGATTATTTTAATTAGAGACTGACATTAGAGTGGAAGAGGTATGGCAGCTCGTAGTGGGAGCATGGATGGTAAAAGAATAGTAGTCCTTTCCACTCTTCCTGAGGCTCTAAATTTTCCAGAGCTATTGTGGATCCATTAAAGGATCACATCTGAGCATCTTGTGAATTGATCTTCCCTTCAATGGAAAAAGCAACATGCTATTCCCCCAACAATATTATTACCTTTAATTAAGTTGAGCCCTCATCTAATTGAGAGCTCAAAAAAATCAATGTTCATTTTACCAGTTCACTAATGGAGATCCCAGATGGTTTTTGTTTAGGAACAGTGTTTATTATGAAATCACTTGTTTCACAGTGATTTTAAGAATTTTAGATGGTAAATCAAATGTTATGTTTTCAGTTTATGGTAAAACCTTGCATTTATTTATTAATTTATTTAGCAGCATTTCTGATGTATACCAGGCATGGTGCTTGAAGGGGGACAGAGCCAAAAGAATATCTCTAAGTGGGCAAGATTTAAAGAGCAGTACCAACTTCTGTACCAACCTAAGTGATACTACAAAGTTTAGTAAAAACAGTGGCTCACTGTGGCACTGATTTTCAACTGATAGGAATGCCGTTCTTTCCCATTCCCACATGCCAGGGGAAGCAGTGCAAATCTCCAGTGATAGATGTGTGTAGGTGGGTACTATAGTAAGGTGACCAGACCTCCCGCTTTTGGCAGGACAGTCCCGATTTTTAACAATTTGTCCCGAGTCCCGCGGTGTTTAAAAAAAGTCCAGATTTTTTGAAAGATTCTCCTTATTCTATAGGGATTCTGACATGACACTCTTTGGCAAGCCATATCTCTACATTGTGTCCCACTACTAATTACTGATGCTGAGATTCAGCTACCACCTTAATAAGGCCAAATGGGTTCCATGTGAGTAAACCAGTGATCTTGCTGGTTAGAAGGCAGAAACTCTAGAAAGGAGGAAAGGCAATAGGAACAGTGTTGGAACAGAGAGCTTTAGCCTGATGAAGAATTGTTTTTAAAAAATATAATATAACTACTCCAGCCAAACCACCCGACTGTGCAGTAGCCACCTAATTTCTAAAGGCAGCTTTTTTACTATGTTATTTGTATGGGCATTTTTGCCCCTGAAATAGAAATAAAAAATATATATTAATATGCTAATTTAAGATAAAAATATGACAGAGCTCCAGTATTTCATGTTCTTATGCAGTTTGACATTGTTAGTGCACTTGAGCTACTATTGAATAAAAAGGCCAAATGACAATGGGTGTTGGCAATGTTCCAAAAAAACAGATCCCTGGTGAATCACAGGTCCTTTGAAAAACATGCATTACGCAATCACTAAGAACTGTTTGTGCAAAATCAAGTGTCTGGTCTGCTTATACTTTGCTACACAAAACTCCTTCACATCATTTAGATAAATAACTAACCACTATAGTTTCTAGTTTTAAAAGAGGCAGAGGCTGTCCCTTGAATGTTTATAGAAGGAAACAATTTGCTACTATTGAGGATAGATATCAATTGTCAACTAGGGTTCCACAGACCTGGCATAGTTTCTTACCTTCTGTCTCTTTGGGGGTCAGTTTCTCATTGTGAATGAAAAGCTGCTTTTGCCCACAAGGAAATGAAATAAAACTAGAATAACTTTTGTGCTTCCCCTCCCTGCCTTGCCAGTCTAGTATTTCAGTATCTGAAGAGCTTATTTTTGGATGTCATTAAATGTAGCTAGTAATCCTTCAAATGAAATGGATTATGTCAAATGGCTTACTGTCATTACCATTCAGCTTAGACACCTAAAAAAATTCACAATGCAAAATATGATATATAAAGTAATCTTAATTCATCTATATTTCTATTTTTCTTGGGGAAAAAGTTTCATTGATGATAATGTTTCAGAGTATACTGATATATCTTTCATCAATATCTTCTTACAGTAGCAAAGAAACTAGTCTTCTCAGCTGTCTCACTTGAGGTTTGGAAGTTCCAATGGCTTCCAAGATTTTATTGGGGAAGGAGAATTATAATTCCTTCCCCCATAAGAAATGCTTTTGCTAATGGAAATTTTCCTCTCTTTAAAAATTTTCATAGATGTGTAATATTCTGAGCTATTTATTTTTTAATTCTAAAAAGTTCTTACCAATAGTCCTGCAAGCAAAAAAATAGGAATTATACTAATAAAAGCCTAGGTGGCCCTTGTGCCCTCATGCCACAAGATGGCCACTCCCACATCATCATAAGATGGCTGCCACAAGATGGCTGCCACAAGATGGCTGCCACAAGATGGCTGCCACAAGATGGCTGCCACAAGATGGCTGCCACAAGATGGCCACCCCACATCATCACAAGATTGCCACTCCCACATCATCACAAGATGGCTGCCCCCACATTGTCACAAGATGGCCGGCAGGGGAGGGCAGTTGGGAGGGACCAGGCCTCCAGGGGAGAGCAGTTGAGGGTGATTCAGCTGTCAGGGGAGTAGTTAGATGTCAATCAGGGTGGCAGGGGGGAAAGTTAGGGTACTATCAGGCTGGCATATAGAGTGGTTAGGGGCAATAAGGCAGCTAGGCAGGTGAGTGGTTAGGAGCCAGCAATCCTGGATTGTGAGAGGGATGTCTCACTGCCTGTTTAAGCCTGATCCCTAAGGGATCGAGCCAAAATGGCATTCATGTAGGATCAGGCCTAACCTGGCAGTCGGACATCCCCCAAGAGGTTCCATATTAGAGAGAGTGTAGGCATCTGAGGGACACTCTTCCAGTGCACAAACTTCATGCACTGGGCCTCTAGTAAAAATATATTTTAAAAAATAAGAACAAAAGAACAAATCTATAATGAAATAAAAATGCTATTACTAAAAGTAATGATGTAGTTGTGTTTTATTGACATATAAAGATGCCTCAGATAGTGCATGTGAAATATGACCCCAATTTTAGAAATTGGGAAAACTATAATTTTGTTTTGGTGGCTTGGTTTAATGTTCCAGGATGATAAAAGTTTCAGAAATCAATATCATTGTGGAATTATACCTGATTTTAACTGGGAAAATGTCATAACACAATTTAAAACTATTTTAAAATACAGGGAAAATTGATTACTAACAAATTTACCAGAATATTCTGCACAGAAAAATTATGAGTAATTTGTCTTCTTGAGATTCCAAACATAATTAGTTAATTGCCATGTTGCAAATATAATGGTTATTCCCCTTTTGCTGGCATAAAATTCTATATAAAACAGGTGTGATTTGGACAGAAATCCAAAAAAGTTTAGTTGCCAAAAAATTTCCACATGAGTAAAAGGTGTTAAGAGTCACAAATACCAAAGATAACACTTTCAGGAGAAATTGATGTATGCTTTCACTGTAATAAAAAATACTAAAGACTAAAAAATAAAAAGTTCAGCTAGGTAAATTTTAAGTTGTGCTTTATAAAACCATCTTATGGAACTCCACAAGATGCATTAAAATAATTAAAATATAGAACTAAAGTAATCACTTGAAAATTGAAATATAAATTGACATGATGAAATATGCAGATGACATAAAATGATGGTTGGGGATGCTAGGTATAAAGGATAATATAAAACTGATGGAACTGGCGGAATAGAAAAAGCACAAGTAAATAAATGGTATCTGTAATTAAATATATAGAAAAGTAAGGTAATGATCCTAGACACTGAATGCAAAGGAATGTGCTGCCTATAGACACTTGCTACAAAACATTTAAGAGGACAACATCTCTGCATATTGGTTGAACAGCACATAGAAGTTTCTGCACAGGTTTTCATAGCAATAAGCACCCTGAACAATTCAAGAGACAGTAATAAAAAAAAATCAAGTTTCAGTAGAGAAAACTATGAAATAATTTTTAAAAATTTATCTGGGATTATGTATAAAAAGTCATATTTGTGTTCCTTTATTTTAAAAGTAGATAAATGATAAAGTTTAGAGAAAAATTATAAACTAAAATGATAAAAATCCAAGAGTTCTTAAAAATAGATATATACACAAAGGAGTATTAATCAAAAACAAGTCTAAAAGAAAAAGCTGAGGTTACAGTTCTATACTTTTAAAGAAATATATCTTTTTATAAATCACATTTTCAAATTTCTGTTATTTTTATAAATTCTTTTTCTACCGTGTTTTTATTATACTGATTAGAAGCCTGGTGCATAAAAATTTGTGCACTCATGGGGGTCCCTCAGCCCAGCCTGTGCCCTCTTGTAGTCCAGGTACCCTTGGGGGATGTCTACCTACCAGCTTAGGCCTAAACTGACAGTCAGACATCCCTCTGGCAGCCCGGGAGCCCTCAGGGAATGTCCAACAGGCCAAGGTTTCTGGATATGTTGGGCTTGTAGGAACAAGATCTGGGCCTTAGTTCCAGCTCGTTGAGCAGAGGCCTGGGTGAGAACACTTGCCAAACCACATTAGGCTGCAGGGCCCAAACCTTTTTTCTTTCCTCTGACCCTTACTATCACTTTCTCCTTCTTCTTCAAATCTAACTCTTTCTAACACATATGATGTCTGCAAGAGACCCACTTCAGATCCAAAGACACAGACATACTGAGAATAAGGGGATAGAAAAAGATATTTTATGCAAATGGAAATAAACAAAAAAGCTGGGGTAGCAATTCTTATATCAATCAAAATGAACTTTAAAGCAAAGGCTATAATAAAAGACAAAGAAGAACAATTCATAACGATAAAGGGATCAATTCATAAGAGAATATAACTTTCGTAAACATTTATGTTCCAGATAAAAGCACCTACATTATAAAGCAAATTTTGATGGGAGATATTGACAATAATACAAGTAAAATAGAGGACTTTAACACCCCACTGACATCAATGGGTAGAAAATCAAGAAGGAAACAGTGGCCTTAAATGACATATTAGACTAGATGGATTTAATTGGATATAATTTAGAGCATTTCACTTTAAAGCAGCAGCCTACACATTCTTTTCATGTACACATGGAACATATTCTAGAATAATCCACATTAGACCATAAAATAAGTCTCAATAAATTTAACAAGATTAAACTCATATCAAGCATCTTCACTGACCACAATGGTATGAAATTAAACATTAATCAGAAGAAGAAAGCTGGCCCAGCCTGGTTTGCTCATTTGATTGGAGCATTGTCCTGCACACAAAGAGATTGCAGGTTCAATTTCATGTCAGGGCACATACATTGCAGGTTGGGGGGAGTATGGGAGCAACCTATGGATAATTATCTTTCACATCCAAGTTTTTCTCTCTCTAAAAAATATATAAAAACATACCCTCAATGTAAGAAAGAAGAAAAAAGAAGAAGACTTCACTGGCTGGGGTAGCTCAGTTGGTTGGATCATGGTTTCATGGTTTTATACACCAAAAGATGGAAGGGTCAATCCCTAGTTGGGGTGATTCCAGGAGGCAAGTGATCTCTCTCTCTCTCTCTCTCTCTCTCTCTCTCTCTCTCTCTCTCTCTCTCTCTCTCTCTCTTTGCTTTCCTCTTTCAAAAAATCTATTTTCAAAACAGAAAAAAACTGAAAAAGACATGGAAGCTAAATAATATATTATTGAACAATAAATGGGTTAACAATGATGTCAAGTAAGAAATCAAAAGATACCTTGTGAGAAATGAAAATGAGAACATAATGTCATAAAATATGTGGGACATAGCAAAAGCAGTGCTAGGAGGAAAAAATCAAAGCAATGCAGGCCCACCTCAAATAAACAATCCAATCTTACACCTAAGGAAACTAGGAAAAGAACAACAAACAAAGCACAAAGTGAGTAGGAAAAATGAAATACTAAAGATCAGTCAGAAATAAATGAAATAATCTAAAAAGAAAGCAACCAAAAAAAATCAATAAAAACAAGAGCTGGTTCTTTAAAAAAGTAAACAAGAGTGATAACCCTTTAACCAAGCTCATTAAGAAAAAAAAAGGAAAGCTTCCAACTACTAGTAAATAAAATAAAAAATGAAACAAGAAAAATTACAACTGAAACCATTGTAATACAAAGGATTATATTAGTAAGAAGTACTGCAAACAATTAAATGCCAACCCATTAGATAATCTGAAAGAAATGGTTAAATTTCCTATAGATTTCACCAAAAATTACTAAATGAATTCAGTAAAATAGCAGGATACAAAATTAATATTCAGAAATTGGTTGCATTTTTATACACCAATAATGAGTTATCAGAAAGAGAAATTAAAAACATTCCCACTTATAATTGGATAAAAAATGTCTAGAAATAAATTTTACCAAGGGTGCAAAAGACCTGTACTGAAAAATTATGAGACACTGAAAAAGCAAACAGAAGCATATTCTGTGCTTATGAATAGGAAAAATTAACATAATTAAACTGTTCATACTACTCAAAGCAATCTATAGATTCAATGCAATCCTTATCAAAATGTCAATGGTGGTTTTTTGTTTTTTTAAGAAATAAAGCTAATAATCCTAGAATTTATATGGAACACCCAAAGAAGACTCTGAATAGCCACAGCAATCTTGAGAAAGAAGAACAAAGTTGGAGGAATCATACTACCTAATATCAAACTATATTACAAGTCTAGGGTAATCAAAGCTGCAATGACACTTGCATAAAAACAGGTGGATAGAGCAATGGAACAGAACAGAGAGCTCAGAAATAAACTCAAGTCTAAATGGTCAATTAATACATGTCAAAGGAGGCAAGAATACATGTCTTTACAATGGGGTAAAGACAGTTTATTCAATAAATGATGTTAGGAAAATTGGATAAATACATGCAAAAAATGAAACTTAGACCACCTTCATACACCTTGATATATAAAAATAAATTCAAAATGGACTAAAGACATAAAATATAAGACTAGAAACCATAAAATCCTAGAAGAAAGCATAGGCAGTTAACTCTCTAACATTGCTCTTAGTAGTATTTTTTCTGATATATCTTCCTAGGCAAGGAAAACAAAGGAAAATCAAACAAATGGGACTATATAAAACTAAAAAGGTTTTGTGTAAGAAAGGAAACCATCAACAAAACCAAAACACAACTGACTGGGAGAAGATATTCAACAATGATATATCTAATAAGGGGATAATATCCAAAATTTATATGGAATTCATACAACTCAACACCAAAAAGCCTTTGAACAATCTAATTAAAAAATGGGTAATGGACCATAATAGACACTTCTCTGAAGAAGACATACAGATAGCCAATAGACATACAAAACGGTACTCAACATCACTATCATCAGATAAATGCAAATAAAACAACCTTACCCTGTCAGAATGGCTATTATAAATAAATCAACAAACGACAATGTTGGTAAGAATATGGAGAAGAGAAAATGTTGTAAGAATGTGTTGATAGGATTGCAAATTGGTGCAAACACTATGGAAAACAATACAGAGGCCCCTAAGAAATGAAAAATAGAGCTATTTTATGACCCAGGAACTCCACTTCTCTGAAGAAACCCAAACACTAATTTGAATAGATATATGCACTCCTATGTTCAATAGCTGTAATATGAAAGCAACCCAAGAGCCAAATCAATAGATGAGTGAATAAAAAAGTAGTGATACATAAATACAATGGAATATTACTTGGTCATAAAATAATTAAATCTTATCATTATGACACCATGAATGGATCTAGATGGTATTATGCTAAGTAAAATAATACTTTTTTTAGACAGAGAAAGACAAATAACATAACTTCATTTATATGTGGAATCTAAAGAACAAAATAAACCAATAAACAAAACAGAAATTGATGGTTACTAGAGGAGAAGGAGGTTTGGGCAAGATAAAAATAGATGAAGGGATTAAGAAGTGCAAATTGATAGTTTCAAAATACTCATAGGGTGTAAGGTATAGCATAGGGAATGCAGTATATAATATTGCAATAATTGTATAATGCCAGCTGGGTACTAGACTTATTGGAGCAACACTTGTAAATTATACAATTTCCTAACCAATATGCTATACACCTGAATATAAAATGATATTGAATGCCAACTATAATTGGAAAAAAAACAAAACAGGCCCATGAAAAAAAGAAACCCTACTCCCTCCCCAATGTGAATTCCATCCAATGTGTAAACCAGTTTCACAGACCATATCATGGGGAGTAAGAACAAGATATTTAACCTGTGGAAACTCCTGGAATTGATCACATTTTATTCAAATTTTAATTATGATAATTTGAAATATGACCTAAAATTTTAATAAAATCTTACTGTAAAATCAAATTATAATTCTAGTGACATCCCTATGGTAAATTTTCTCACACCCAAAGGTTCAGAAGAACCTGAGGCTCTGATGCATATCTTACAATTACAGTGAAAATCAAGATCAAGAGATTTTTATGTTTCAAATTAAAAAAGAAAGAATCTGAAAAAATTAAGACATGTAATTTCAATGGTGATAGCTTAGTAAATTGCAAACTAGGCTATTTCAATAGCTGGTAATCAGAAAAGATAGCTTACTGAGACTTATCAAGACTGGCACTTCTTGGGGCATTCATCAAGTGGTGGCCATAGAATTAATGTTGAACAACTTACTTGAAAGTAACTTTGGAACCAAAGTTAGATGTCAGAAAACTACTATTACACTGATTCAGGAGAGAACACTCTGCCAAAAATCAGCAATAATGTTGAAAAAATGCAAATAAAACTACCTTCTAGAAACTGTATATTTAAGCAGGCCAGGCTAGATCCCCCATACTTTTCATTTATCCCAGTGGAACTGAATCTTGATGCCAGTTTTGAGTTATGAAGGAACTTGCAGAAGTACATGCCTCCATTGCATAAAACTCCACCACCCTGTAATTCTGAGATTGCCAGGAGAGGTAATTCTAATTCTTGCCCTTTCTCTCCCTCTGTGCCCTGACTTCTCTGCAGGTCTGGGGAAGCCTGGCAGCCTGGGGCCTCAGCCACTTGAGATTTCTGAACTCCACTAACCCTAAACACACAAACTACAGAAAACTAGCGGCGTCTGAAGATCTGCCTGCAGCTCCACTTGTTTCACTGCTGCCTGGTGTCACACAGAAAGTTTAATTTATCTAGATAGTAATAGAAGGTAAAGCAATATACTTGATTGTGTACTTTTAAAGACCTTCTTTATAGGTTGAATTATTTGCCTAGATTTTTTCAAATAGATCACTGTTGAAAAGTTGTTCAAATAGATCACTGTTGAAAAGCCTGGGTGTATATCTCTTGTGTAAGTCCTGAGGTACCTGGGGAGACAGACCTTATCAGATTGGTACTTAAAACACATGGCAAAATGATGGGAAGAATGAAATAAGTTGTGTGGCATTGCCCACTGGCCTAAAATTTTTTTCATAACATTTCATCCATAGTAAAATAGATTTTGAGCTCCCAATAACTGAGTTACAAATGTGTTGTTGGAATTTATTCTGTTGATTTAAATTAAGGCTGGTTTATAAACAAGTTGAGAATCATTGTTGCAAATGGATTATTTGTATCCACAATTACACTTAAGAAAGCAAGCATGTCTCATCTCTTAGGCAGCTAATCTCTGTCTAGGCAAGCTACCTTGACTGTATTGTAACATCATCATCTTCAAGAAATGAGTGCATTCTTTTTCAGCTGTAATTATCTTGTCTCAAAATACCCAGGCTTTTTTTTTTTTCCCTGCAGAATCCCTATGACTCATTAAACAAACAAACAAAAAACATATACATAGACACACACACAGAAACTGGCCAAAGTAATTGTGTAAAAATATCTCAGGGAAAAGAGCTACATAAGTAATTGTGAATTCATTTTTCCAGTAGATGTTTTTTCTTTCTTCTCCTTCTCCTTCTTCTTCCTCTTTTTCTTCCTCCTCCTCTACCTTCTTTTCTTCCTTTTCCCCCCTCCTCCCTTACTTTTTCTTTTTATTAATCCTCACCTGGTCACATTTTTTTCACTGATTTTTAAAGAGAGTGTAAGGGAGCATTAGAGATAGAGAGAAACATGGATGTGAAAGAGACACATCAATTGGTTGCCTCCACATGCACCCTGACCTGAGACTGGAGCCGGGGATTGAGCCTGCAACCAAGGAACATGCCCTTGAACAGAAATGAACCCTCAACTCTTCAGTCTGAGACCAGAACTCTAACCACTGAGCAAAAACTGCTAGGGCTGATGTTCCTTCTATAAACTAAAGAACAAAGTCACGGAAGAGAAACAAAACAAGACACAGGAGCAAACAAACAAGCACAACCTTTTTCTTAGAACATTTTGCTCAGAACATTTTTGTACCTTTAATAAAATGCTCATATATTTACATCAATACTGGCAAATAATGCTCAGAAAGCCCAGGGAATGGAAGCCTAGAGACATGCATCACTGTCATACTGTGTCTCAATCTCACAGTGGTTCAGAAACAAATACATCTAATGATTACCACTTAATGACTTACTAGATCCATAAGTGATTTTCATAGATCCAGTTCAAAGAATTGTGAAAAGAAAAATTATAATATGAAGTCAAAATTTTCCATTTTTAACAAAAAGAAGACTAAAGATGGAGGGCAACTTGAAAGTTTAGTCAGTGCATGAGGCTCATGAATTAAACCATCCAAATTGACATGTTTCCTATTATTTTCTTTATTTATTTTATAAAATTCTTTATTGCTCAAAGTATTACATATGAATCCTTTTTCCCCCATTGACCTCTCCCCGCTCACCAGCCCTCCCCTCCCCCCCGGCACATTCCATCACCCTCCCTATTGACTGTGTCCATGGGTTATGCTTATATGTATGCATATGATTCTTTGGTTGATCTCTCCCCCTCTTCCGCCCCAACCCCACATCACCCCTTTTCCCTGAGGTTGCATGATCTGTTCAGTGCTTCTGTGTTTCTGGATCTATTTTTGTTCATCAGTTTATGTTGTTCATTATATTCCACACTAGAGGCACAGCCCAAGAAATTCGTATGCAGGTACAGTCCCTAGGCCTGGCCTGCACTCAGAGCCATCTTCCCCAGCTGCCTGCAGCTGGTCCCACCCCCCAACTTCACCTAACCCTGGTTCTCCATATGCCATCAGGTGATCAGTGCCTGATAGCCGGGGGAAGGGAGCGAGAGGTGGTCGATGGGCCTCATAGTGATTGGTCCAGCATTCAATCTGCTCGTTCTGCTGTTAGGGTCAATTTTCATATTACCCTTTTATTATATAGGATAATAATAAGAGGCCTGGTGTATGGGTGGGGGCTAGGTGGCCTGCCCTGAAGGGGGCCCCAGCTCAGGGTGGGAGGTCAATGATGGGGTCATGGCCAACATGGGTGAGGGGCCACTGAGAGTTTACAGGCCAGCTACACCCCCAATCCGGGTTGGGCTGGGGTCCCCACTGAGGGGTGGGGCTAGCCTGGACTAGGGGCCACGGGTAGTTTTCAGGCTGGCCACACTCCTGATCAGGGTGGGGATCCCCTGGGGGGTGGGGCCAGCCTGGGCAAGGGGCTGCTGGCAGTTTGCAGGCTGTCCATGCCAATGACTTTTAATGTCCAGAAGACACCTGGTCCATCTGGTCTAATTAGCATATTACTCTGTTGTCAGTATAGATATTAGTGAGAACAGGTGATAGCTTTCTTCAACTGGTTTATTTCACTTAGCATAATGCTCTCCAGTTCCATCCATGCTGTTGCAAATGGTAAGAGTTTCTTCTTTTTTATAGCAGCATAATATTCCATTGTGTAGATGTACCACAATTTTCAAATCCACTCATCTGCTAATGAGCACATAGGCTGTTTCCAAATTTTAGCTATTATAAGTTGTGCTGATATGAACATAGGAGTGCATATGTCCTTGGTGTTTCTGGGTTTTTTTGTTTGTTTGTTTGTTTGTTTTTGATATATTCCTAGAAGTAGGATTACTGAGTTGAATGGGATATGCATTTTTAATTTTTGAAGGAAACACCAAACTGTTTTTTACAGTGGCTACACCAGTCTGCATTCCCCCAACCAGTGCAAGAGGGTTCCTTTTCCTCCCCATCTTTGCCAGCACTTGTTGTTTGTTGATCTGTTGATGATAGTCATTCTGACAGGTGTGAAGTGATACATCACTGTCATTTTGATTTGCATCTCTCAGATGTTTAGTAACTTTGAGCATGTTTTCATATGTCTCTTGGCCCTCCTTATGTCCTCTTTCATAAAGGGTCTATTTGTCCTTTACCCATTTTTTGAATAGATTGTTTATCTTCCATTTGTTAACGTATGAGTTCTCTATAAATTTTGGAAATTAAATCCTTATTGAAGATAACATTGGTAAATATGTCCTCTCATGCAGTGGGCTTTCTTATTGTTTTGTTGATGGTTTCTTTTGCTGTGCAGAAGCTTTTTAATTTTGATGTAGTCTCATTGTTTATTTTCTCTGTAGTTTCCATTACCCAAGAAGCTGTATCAGTATGGTAAAAATATTGGTACAACATAAGTCTGATACTTTGCTACCTATGGCTTCTTCATGATTTTTATGGTTTTGCATCTTACTTTTAAGTCCTTTATCCATTATGAGTTTATTTTTGTATATGATGTATATTGGTGGTCTAGTTTCATTTTTTTGCATGTATCTGTCCAATTTTCCAAACACCATTTATTGAAGAGACTATCTTGACTCCATTGCATGCTCTTGTCTCTTTTGTCAAATATAAATTGAGCATAATGGCTTAGGTCAACCTCTGGGTACTCTGTTCTGTTCCACTGGTCTATATGTCTGTTCTTGTGCAAGTACCAAGCAGTTTTGAGAACAGTGGCTTATAATATAGCTTGATATCTGATATTGTAATCTCCCCAATCTTGTTCTTTTTGCTCAGGATTTCTGCAGCTATTTAGGGTCTTATTTTTTATTCCATATAAATTTTTGGAGAGTTTGCTCTAGGTCTGTGAATTTTTCTGTTGGTATTTTAATTGAATATATAGATTTCTCTGGATATTATGGACATCTTAATGTTGTTGATTGTACTGATCAATGAGCATGGTATATTCTTCCATTTGTTAATGTCTTCTTCTATCTCTTTTTTCAATGTCCTGTAATTTTCTGAGTACCTCCTTAGTTAACTTTATTCCTAGGTATCTTAATTTTTTGTTGTTGTTGTTGCAATGGTAAATGAGATTGTGCTTTTAATTTCTCTTTCTGTGAGTTCATTGTTGGTGTATAAAAAAGCCATAGATTTCTGGGTGTTAATTTCATATACTGCTACATTTCCAAATTCATTTATTAATTATTTATTTGATGGAGTCTTTGCCCTTTATTTCTTCTTTTCTAATTACTGTGGCTAGCACTTCAGTACTATGTTGAACAGGAGCAGCGAAAGTGGGCATCCCTGTCTTTTTTTTTTTTTTTTTGTATATATCATTGATTTTTTACAGAGAGGAAGGGAGAGGGATAGAGAGTTAGAAACATCAATGAGAGAGCAACATCAATCAGTTACCTGCTGCACACCCCCCACTGCCCACAATCAAAGTATACATGCCCGTAATGTGAATCGAACCTGGGACCCTTCAGTCCACAAGCCGGCACTCTATCCACTGAGCCAAACTGGTTTCGGCAGGCATCCCTGTCTTGTTCCTGTTCTTAGCAGAAATGGTTTTAGTTTTGCCCATTGAGTATGACGTTGGCTTTAGGTTTGTCATATAAGGTTTTTATTATGTGAGTTATGATCCTTCTATTCCCACCTTGCTGAGTGTTTTTAACAGAAAAAGATGTTGAATTTTGTCAAATGCCTTTTCTGCATCAATTGATATGATTATGTGATTTTTGTCTCTCACTTTGTGTGATGTATTACATTTATTAATTTGTGGATATTGTACTAGCCTTGCATTCCTGGAATAAATCCCACTTGGTCATGGTGTATGATCTTTCTAATGCAATGATGAGTCTGATTTGCTAGAATTTTGTTGAGGATTTTAACATCTATGTTCATCAGGGATATTGGCCTGTAATTCTCTTTCTTTGTGGTATCTTTATCTGATTTTGGGATTACAGTAATGCTGGCTTCATAGAAAGAGTTTGGAAGTGTTCCTTCCTCTCCTCTTGAATTATTTGGAATAGTCTGAGAAGGATTGGTTTTAGTTCTTTGAATGTTTGATAAAACTCCCCTGTGAAACCATCAGCTCCAGGGCTTTTGCTTGCTGGAAGTTTTTTGATTACTGTTTCAATTTCATCAGTAGTTATCGGCCTATGCAGGTTTTTTAAAGTCTTCCTGATTGAGTTTTTGGAAGCTTGTATTTTTCTAGGAATGTGTTCATTTTGTTGAGGTTGTCTACTTTGTTGGAGTTGGAGTAGGGTTGTTCATAGTATATATATATATATATATATATATATATATATATATATATATATATACATATATATATATATATATATTTTTTTTTTTTTTTTTTTTTTTTTTTTTTACAATTCTTTGTGTATCTGTGGGGTCAGTTGTTACTTCACCTCTTTCATTTCTGATTTTATTAATCTGTGTCCTTTCTCTTTGCTTCTTGGTGAGCCTGGCTAGAGGTTCATCAATATTGTTTATCCTTTCAAAGAAACAGCTTGGTTTTATTGGTCTTTTGTATTATTTGTTTGTTTTTTTGGGTCTCTATGTTGTTTGTTTCTGTTATAAAATGTATTATTTTCTTTCTTCTACTTTCTGGGCTTTCCTTGTTTCTCTCTTTGTAATTCTTTGAGTTGTAGAATTAGATAATTTATAATCATTTTTTCTTGTTTTTTTGAGGTAGGCCAACAGAGCTATGTATGAACTTCTCTCTCAGGACTACTTTTACTGTGTCTCATAGATTTTGGATTGTTGTGTTTTCATTGTCATTTTTTTCCAAGATTTTTTTTTAAATTTCTTCTTTGATCTCTTTTGGAACACAATCATTGTTTAGTAGTATGCCATTTAGCCTGCATGTGCTTGATTTTTTTCATTGTTTTTATTGTAGTTGATTTCTAATTTTATGTCATTGTGATCTGAGAATATGCGTAGTATGATTTCAATCTTCTTGAATTTGAAGAGACTTTGCATGTGGTCTGTATTTGAAAATGTCCAGTATGCACTTGAGAAGAATGTGTAATCTGATGCTTTGGAATAAAATGTTCTGAAGATGTCAATTAAGTCCATCTGATCTGGTGAGTTGTTTAGGATTGCTGTTTCTTTGCTGATTTTTTGTTTAGAGGACTTATCCAGTGTTATCAATGGGTTTTAAAGTCTCATACTATGATTGTGTTGCTATCAATCTCTGACTTTATATCTTCCAGAAGTTTTTTTTTTTTTTTTTTTTTTTTTTTTTTTTTTAAATAATATCTGGGTGCTCCTGCGTTTGTGTGTATATTTGTTTACTAGAGTTATATCCTCTTGTGAATTTCTTCCTTTAGTATTATGAAGTGGTCCTCCTTACCTCTGGTTATGTCCTTCCACTTTGAGGTCTATTTTGTCAGATATAATTATTGCCCCCCCAACTTTTTTCTTATTTCCACTTGCCTGAATTTTTTCTCTCTCACTTCACTATCAGTCTCTGTGAGTCCTTTGGTTTGAGATGGGTCTCCTGTAGACAACATATATATGGGTCATGTTTACTTATCCATTTAGCTACCCTAAGTCTTTTGATTGGAGCACTTAGTATATTTACATTTAAGTTTGTTATTTTTTTTAAATATATTTTTATTGATTTTGTACAGAGAGGAAGGGAGAGAGATAGAGAGCTAGAAACATCAATGAGAGTCATCGATCAGCTGCCTCTTGCACACCCCCTATTGGGGATAAGCCCGCAACCAAGGTACATGCCCTTGACCGGAATCGAACCCGGGACCTCTCAGTCCCCAAGCCGATGCTCTATCCATTGAGCCAAACCGGTTTCGGCTAAGTTTGTTATTGATAGGTACTTGTTTATAGCCATTTTTATTCTTTATGCTGGTGTTCCTTCTTCCCTTTCTATGTCTTCTTTTTACAACAGTTCTTTTAGCATTTCTTACATTGCTGGCTTGGTTGTAATAAACTCTTTTAGGATTTTTTTTTTTTTTTTTGTCTGTGAAGCTCCTGATTTCACCTTCAATTTTGAATGATAGCCTTGCTGGGTGTAGTAGTATTCTTGGATTTAGTCCCTTGCTTTACATCACTCTATATATTCCATTCCATTTCCTTCTGGCCTGATGTGTTTCTGTTGGAAAATCAGTCGATAGCCTAATGAGAGATCCCTTGTAGGTAACTTTCTATTTTTCTCTGGCAGGCTTATGATTCTTCCTTTGTGTTTGATATATGCCAATTTAATTATGATGTGTCTTGGTGTAGGTCTTTTGGGATACTGTGTGTCTTGGACTTGTGTGGCTTTTTTCTTCTCAACATCAGGAAAGTTTTCTGTCATTTCTTCAAACAGGTTTTCTGTTCTTTGTTCAGCATCTTCTCCTTCTGACACCCCTATTATGCAAATGTTGTTCCATTTACGTGTTGTCCTAGAGCTCCCTGAAACTCTCTTCCTGATTTTTAAATTTTTTTTCCCAGTTGATGCTCTGCTTGGGTATGTGTGTTTTTTTTTCTCTACCTTATCTTCTAACTTGCTGATGTGGTCCTCAGCATCTTCTCATATACTGTTGAAGCCTTCCATTGTGTTCTTCATTGCAACTACGCCATTCTTCCTTTCCTCTTGATTCCTTTTCATGTTGGTGACATTCTCATTCAGCTTCTTATAATTCTCATTGAGTTGTGTGCATCTGTCATCCAGATGTTTGAGCATCCTTACTCTAAATTATTTCTCTGACAAATTACTTGTCACCATTTCATTTAATTCATTTTCTGGTGATTCTTATTTTTCTGTCCTTTGGGTATTGTTTGTTCATCTCCCATTTTTTGATGTAGTGGTGGTTGGGGCTCTCTGTCCAGGAGAGCATTGCCTGCCAACCAGACCTACAGGATCAAACTGTCCTTCACTCAATCACACCCACACCACATGTACACACTTTCCAACACCCTCTCTGTCACCTCTGTATTACCAGCCACCATCTTTGATCCCCTTATTATTTTCATAGTAATCAATATCAAACTTAAAAAAATTTACCTAAGGAGCTAATATGAAGCAAGAATATAAGCTAATATGAAAGATTCTAATAGAGCCTTTAGCCAGTGTAATTTCCATCATTATCAGCCATAATTCTAAGAATGATAAGTGCAAAAAAAGAGCTCAGAGTTCAGATAAAATTTCCATCGTTTTTGTAGCTATCATGTAAAATGCATGTACTCAGTCTAAATTGTCACCCTCTGGTCACAAATTGCTCATTTAATTTCCTTAGGCTTGTGAAATGGGAAATAGTTTACTTAAAAAAAAAATAAAGACAGAAAACATTGAGTAAAAGAATTATGACAGAAAAAAGCTCAAAGGAGGAGGAACCAAGATAGGTAAACACCTAAACTTGCTGCCACTACAACTACATCAAAACTACAACTAAAAGACAAAATGCACATCATCAAGAACCATGAGAAGGATGACTGATTGGAAATTATACAACTAGAAGGAAAGAGAAAAGCACACTGAGACTGGGAGGAGGTACAGAGGTGCGAAAGTGAATTGCAGAGATTCGGAGGTGCTCATGAAATCTGGCTGGCAACTGTGTATGCTGTTGTCTTTTTCAATCAGGAGGGAGATACAAGCTCCTGACTGCTCTGAACTCCAGTTCTGGGCAAGAATCTGGGGACCCAGAATTATATAGGGAAAAACTGGACTATCTAGCATCAGCCTGGAACATGGGGGTAGCTTTCTCTCAGAGGTGCTTGCAGCAATCATTGTTCCTGTACAGTGTCACAGGACCGAGGGACCCAGGGACCTCTTTGTAGCAGGGCTGATGGTCAGTCATTGCTGTTTACTCTGCCTTGGTGATTCCCTGAGATTCTGCCCCACCCAATTTACAACCCCATCCAAGTTGCGTGCAGAGGCTTTTGCATATGATTAGCCTGGCCTTTTGCAATCTAAAACCTAATAAACTGCATCTGAGTCAGAAAGCTGTGGAATTTCCAAAAGAAGACCCAAGGCTGGACAGCCACTTGCATTGTTTCACAGCTGGGCCTTATCTGGGCACCTCCAAAACCCCAAACAAAGAGAAGGAATCTGCAGATATCTTGTAGCTCCTGCTGGGTAGCCTCAGGAGGTGGCTGACTTTGTACCTCCTTGGAGATCCAAGAGCCAGTGTACCCAGTGGTCAGAGTGAGACCATCCAGATTACAATTCTTCATATCCATAAGAGACACACTCATGGGGCAGACTCAATGAGCGTCAAAATCCTACTGAAGCAAGTCCTGCCCCATAAGGATGTCTCCAGCACAGAAGTTCTCCCATTATAGATACAACTGATCCTCACAGCTAATTGGCCTGGAGGTCAATTCCTTACAGTGATATCAACAGCAATCAAGGCTTAATTAAAACAAGACTGTACACACAGCCCACAAAGGGGTTCACCAAGAGTGGCCACTACAAGTAAAAAGGGAGGCTGAGCCACTGGACCCTATAGGACACCTAGCACACAAAACCACTCTATCAACACAAGAATGCAACCAAATGTGGAGACCAAGAAACAGGTCACAAGTGAAAGAAATGGAGGAAAGCAAACTACTGGATATAGAATTTAAAACCATGGTTATAAGGTTACTCAAGAATCTTCTAGAAACCTCTGAGAAATTTAGTGAGACCCTCAAGGATATAAAAAAGGACCAACTAGAAATTAAGCATACAGTGACTGAAGTGAAGAATAATATTCAGCAATCCAACAGCAGACTAGAGGATCCCAAGAATCACATCAAATATTTGAAATACGAAGAAGCAAAAAACACCCAACTGGAAAAGCAAAAAAAAAAAAAAAAAAAAAAAAAAAAAAGAATCCAAAAATATGAAGATAGTGTAAGGAGCCTCTGGATCAACTTCAAGCATACCAACATCCAACTTATGGGGATGCCAGAAGAAGAGAGAGAGCAAGATATTTGAAGAAACCTATTTGAGAAAATAATGACAGAAAACTTCCACTACCTGGTGAAATAAATAGATTTACAAGTTCAGGAAGCACAGTGAACCCTAAACAAGAGGAATCTAAAGAGGACCACACCAAGACACATCACAATAAAAATGCCAAGGCAAAAGACAAAGAGAGAATATTAAAAGCAGCAAGAGAAAACAGTTATCTACAAGGAAGTACCCATATGATTATCAGCTAATTTCTCAACAGAAACTATGCAGGCCAGAAGGGAGTGGCAAGAAATATTCAAAGTGAAGAATAGCAAGAACCTACAACCAAGATTACTCTACCCAGCAAAACTATTATTCAGAATTGAAGGTCAGCTAAAGAGCTTCACAGATAATAAAAAGTTAAAGGAGTTCCTCACCACCAAATCAGTATTATATGAAATGTTGAAATGTATCATTTAAGAAGAGGAAGTAGAATAAAAAGGTAAAGGTTAAAATTATGAACAACAAATACATATCTATCAACAAGTGAATCTAAAAATCTAGTGAATAAAAAATCTGATGAACAGAATAAACTGGAGAATATAATAGAATCAGGGGCATAGAAAGGGAGAGGACTGACAATTTTCAGGAGAAAAAGGTGTGTGGATGCAGGAAGAGAATGTACAAAAATCATACACCTATGGATGAGGGCAGTTGGGGTGGTGAGGCAGGAGGTGGATGGGAACTGAGTGGAGGGGAGCTAGGGAAAAAGAGGAACAACTGTAATAATCTGAACAATTATTAATAAAAAAAAAAGACTATTTTTAGAATGTATATTTTAAAATCATTAGCAGTTATTGTCCAGGCATCCTCAAACTTTTTAAAGTGGGGGCCAGATCACGGTCCCTAAGAGAGCTGGAGGGCTGGACTATATGAACTACTAATTCCTACTGTAACACCTCGGCTGCGCTCACTGCCCAAAAAACCTGGCGGGCCAGATCAGACTCCTCTGCGGGCCGCATGTGGCCCGCGGGCTGTAGTTTGAAGACCCCTGTTAGACTGTAAATGAGTTAGTAGAAGCTAGGAATTCTGGAAATTAAAAAAATGAAGAAAAGAAGAAGAAGAAAAAAAGCTAAACTGTGACCTGAAGAGGGGTTCTAGATTTTTAAAGTAAAAGTAACTTTGAAAGCTTCATTTGAAAGAGATGTCAATGAAGCAGTTCAGGAAGCTCATGACATCATGTGTAAGTTACTTACTTCAATCAGATGCTACCCTGGTTAACCTTTGGTGATTATATATAAAAGCTTAATATGCAAATTATCCCTTCAGGTAGTCGCCTGACCAGGAATTTGACCTCTCGCTATCATGTGCACTGACCACTAGGGTGTGTGTTTGTGGGACATGGCAGGTATTGGCTCTGCATACTGTGGTCCTGCCTGGTGCTTGCACCCACTGCTATCACCGGCTTAGCCCTGATCACCTCAAAGACAATGACTGGCAACAGCAGCAGCATGGGTAGGGCTGCCACTCCTAGGTGCTGAGGGTGCAGGGTGAGGGCTGCCAGCAGGCCTTGATTACCCCTCAGGGCTTCTCCACCTCCCCTTCCTCACACCTGCTGCTGGCAGACAGAGGACCGGTGGCCATTGGGAGAGGGGCCAAGTGGGAGCACAGAGGATGGGCCAAGACCCACCCCTGTGTACACCACAGCCTTGCAACTCAGTTTCTTTCAATGTGCATGAATTTGTGCACCAGGCCTCTAGTAGTGAATATAAGGCCACATATAAAACTTTCTTAATACGTACTCAAATGCCTCATTCAAAGATTAAAATGTAGAAAGAATTTTGGTCTTGTGTAAATAGCAGAAGAAAGAAAAGGAAGTGAGGAAAGGGGTTTACATTGTTATCTTTAGGAGAAAATGTGACAATATTAACTTAGTTTCAGGAAAAATGTATTAGTCTTTATTCGTTTTTATTCTCCTTGTGGGGCTCTTTCTTAAATGCTTAATGTTAGAATGATTGCTTGACATCCAAATACCAAGATAGCATGTTGCAGAATTTGAATTAATGTTATACTTCCCTTTATGCAGAATTTAGTTTGTGCTCTGTAACATGCCCATCAGATAGAATTTAAATGCATGTATTGTGCAAAGAGAATGACTGTACTTAGTAATAACTAGGTCTTCAAATAATATTTGGACCATCATAAAAAGATTAAATTTTGTTCCTAAGAGGCAAAACACATTTTGTGCAAAACACATTTTGACTGAACTTGAATTCTGTATGAATATCAAATTTGTATATAACATGTGTGAAATATCTTAGTTTTTTTTTAATGTTATCTCCCACTATTCTGAATGCTTAGAAATGTTTGCATCACATTATGATTAATAAAAATGCTATTTTAAAGCAAAATGCTTCATTAGTGGGTAGGCTTTTATAACATAGAGGACATTATTATAAACATTTTTTTAAATGTATTTGTTAAAATAAAATATTTTATTTTTTATTTACTAAAAGAACCTTAAAATAATAACTGTTATATGACATCCATCAAAACAGTGCATCCATTTGTGTGTTGTTTCTAATATATGCTTTTTAATCATTTTTCTTGCTTTTTCAAGAAAAAAACAACTTATACTCATCGGCATTAAATGACAGAAATCACAGTTAGTATTTCTGGTTGAAGTTATTTGTTAATACTTCATATTTATTTTTTTAAAAAGTAAAAAACAAACAAACACCCTGTTCTAGGTTTTAATGTATATTGAAATTGAAAAACACAAATAGTACCAGAGAGCATATGGTTTTTTAATTTCCTTAAAAATAAAAAGCTAGGGAATTAAATGCCTGCTAATGAAGTGTTACATTTCTTAGCTTTCTGCAACTCATTTTAATTAGAAAGAAACACTCAAAACTCCCTCCCTTAAAGTGTCTCCCATTTTCCTATTCTTGGAAGAGAAATAAAAATGATCTATAAAAAAAAATGCAGTTCAATGACTGAAAATTTAAAGCAAAGGAGGCATTCTTTTAAAAAATCTTGCATTCCTTTTACATATGTAACAAGAGGAGTAGAGTTCAGATGTTCAAAAATTTATTTTAACAGATCTTTGTCAATGGATAAATATTTCAGTAGAATAGTCTCAGTAGTTTAGGGAGTGACAAATGAACACTTTAGGCTCACCTGATTCCAGGCAACACTGAGCTAAATTAATTGTTCTCCAAATGGATCCCTCTACTAGTATACATCTTTCTCTTCCTTAAAATGCCAATTAAAATAGCAAGAGACTGATGAAAAATTGTTGGGTTAACACAGAGATAAAGCTTAGGAATATTGATTTCAAACAGAAATCTACATTTTGGTAAGATAAACTGGCAATATTGATCTGGCTTGATAGTTTTGTGGGTTTACAACATTATTACTGACTTGCAGGCTTTTTATTATTTAAAAAATATATTACATTTGTTTTTTACAGAGAGGAAGGGAGAGAGAGAGAGTTAGAAACATCGATGAGAGAGAAACACCAATCAGATGCCTCCTGCACACCCCCACTACTGGAGATGTGTCCGCAACCAAGGTACATGCCCTTGACCAGAATCAAACCTGGGACCCTTGAGTCTACAGGCAGATGCTCTATCCACTGAGCCAAACCGATTTTGGCTGACTTGGAGGTATTTTAGATGACCCTACTGATGGGAAAGGGACTCTTCGTTTTAATCTTAGAGACATTGACTTAGCACTTTAGAAGATCTGGATTAAGATCTATTATATGTTTTTGTCAATAGAAAGTGTGATTTAGAACAACTCTAGCCTTCCAGGTAATTGAGCTTAAACCATGACAGCAAGTATTCTAGGAGTTTTTCTGGAGTGTGTCTCTGCATGAACTGGTTGCAAACTCAGCCACACTCACCTGGCAGCATGGTACTATGGCATCTTTGGTGAAACTCTTTGTTAGTAGATTTCTGCAAACTTTATTCATAGTGATGTCCTATTTGACCGCAGGTCTGAGTCCCGGCACACTCTGTTCCCTCAATTACAAACTTATAAATAAGTAATAAATAAATAAATAAATAAATAAATAAATAAATGGCTGTTGAGTAACCAAAATAGCTTCCAGGGCCCAAACCAAAGCCATGGACTTTCCTCTTTTTTAAAGATTTATGTGTACTCACTTAGAGATTGTTTGTTCTTTTTTAACTGAGGTTGGAATAGTTGCACATTTTCTGGTTTTCTAGCCTGATGTAGATTATAAGTAAGGAATTAGAAAGGGGTATGAGATTATTAGCGGCAAGAAAACTGGCAGTAGTGAAGTGACAATTGTTAGATAAGGAAGACAGTAGAAAAAATTAAGAACACAGTTATGTGTATTGTAGAGAATAATGCAATTCATATTGATGTCATAGCTTTCATTATGCCATCTTATGTTCAACTGTTGCTATTTTTAAAAGGCAGGGAAAAATTTAATGTATTTTTTTAAATTACATAAAATGATATAAAAAATAGGTTTGAGCATCCAAAGGAATAAGTTTGAGCTATCCAGATGAAATGCGCCTACCTCCTTCACAAAGATGATTACTGTATTTGAATTCTCAGAACACTTTATTTGTTTCTTTTTAATGGCATTTGCTGTTTTCATCGTATTATAGTCATTTGAGTTCATGCTAAAAAGCCATTTAACTCTCTGGGAAGCAAGGAGGGAGCTGAATTTTATCTCTATCATGCCATCAATGACTTTGATGAGTCAATCTGTCTCTCTCTACTTTAGCTTTTTTATTTATTAGACATAGTATTTGGTCCATCTAATTTATAAATTTTATTCCTTTATGTAGTGAATTATAAGAATTTTATAGTGAAATAAAGAAGTATGGATGAATCTAAATTTTGCATTTTAAGGACATCTGTAGTCACAACCAAATTAATTACCTGGGCCTAATTTCCTGATCAATACTCATTCCTTGCAACATAAATAAAGGAATTTCTTTTTCAAAGTCTTATTTGGCATCTGTTGATTTTACTTTCTTGGCAACAATTTTATGTCTGACATTACTTTGGGAAAAAATGCCTTTACTATTATCCCAATCTATATGGTTCCAGAGAGGTGTGATCTCATCCATTGGCTCTAGAATAGTCAAATAACTGGGCATGACCAATCAGCATAAGCCACCAATTAGGGCAGTATGATTGGTTCAGTGAAAGAAGTAGAACCCAAACTGATCCAATAAAAGTCAGTTCCAGGTCTTTTATTAAAACTACTCAGATATTCAGGAAATGTGTAGACATTATACCTTGTTAATGTTTTATGTTTTCCAAAAAAGTAGAATCCCATAAAAAAATAAGTGCATTGAGAGATAACTCCCATTAATTAATATATAAATTAGCATGTCACTATTTAAAACATATTTTTATTCTCTAAGTAAATTAAATTATTTAGTAACACAGATTGACCATAAATCATTCAAATGAGTTCTATAATTTTGCTTTCTTTAAGTATTATTGATATGATTTTTGTTGTTGCTGCTGCGTGCATTTGTTTCTTGCTAAATAATGCCTAATACAGGCCATTATTTCAAGTAGAAAATGCCATTACATCTTTCCAATGAATAGCCATGATAACAATTTAATTTTAGGACATTTTCATCATCCCCCAAAAAACTTGATATATATTAGCAATCATTGCTTCCTTCTTCCTCTACTAATACCAACTCACACTCCCCCCTCACCTTCCTCATTGAACTCACACAACCATTAATTTACCTTCTATCACTATTAATTTACCTATTTTGGAAATTTTATACAAATGGATTCATAAATCATGTGGGTTTTGGGGACTGACTTTTTTATTTAGCATACTGTTTTCCAAGTTCATCAATGTTGTAGCATGCATTCTATTTTATTATTGAATAATACCCCATTGTATGGGTATGCTACATTTTGTTTATCCTTTCATTACTGAAGGAAAATTTGGCTGTTTTCATTTTGTGGATACTATGAATAATGGTATTTTTAAAAGGCAGGGAAAAATTTAATATATTTTTTTAAATGTACAAGTTTTTGTGTGAAAGTATGTTTTCATTTTTATTGGATATATATGTAAAAGTGGACTTTCTGGGTTTTATAGACTCAAGAGATCTTAAATACAGCTCTATCTGTGAGCCCTGTTCTCTTCTAATTTCTTAAGATGGATTTTCTATATTCCATATAATTTATGTAGAAGAATGATCTGAGATTTTATTTTATTTTATTTTATTATTTTTTAAATATATTTTATTGATTTTGTACGGAGAAGAAGGGAGAGAGACAGAAAGCCAGAAACATCAATGAGAGAGAGTCATCAATCAGCTGCCTCTTGCACACCCCCTACTGGGGATATGCCCGCAACCAAGGTACATGCCCTTGACTGGAATCGAACCCGGGACCGTTCAGTCCCCAAGCCGACGCTCTATCCATTGAGCCAAACCGGTCTTGGCTAATCTGAGATTTTAATTTCAACTTTAGTATTGCTTCTATAAGAAATTGAATCAATAATAAGTAATTTTCTCCCTCTGTACCTCTTTTTACCCAACACACATCTTCAGAAGATGGCTTTGCCAATTTTTTTCCTAGATACCTTGTCTCAAGGGAAATTAAAACTACCTTATGTTTCAAAGGCAATAAACAAGTCCCATGTAAGTCCTTTGGTAAAAAAAAATAGGTAAAGATAGAGAAACTGAGAGAATGGAGGATTTGGTTTTGTTGATTTTCTGTGAGATATTGGATATATGTTCTCTAAATGAAGAGAATGGTCATGTATGTTTACTGGGAAGATTCTAAAGAGTAGTGGGTGAGAGTCTCCTATGGCTATAGATAGCTGTCAAGGGTTTCTCTGTGACTTGTATAAAGATACAGTGAAGGACTAGAAGGAAACAATGATAAATGGTATTGTAGTAAAGATGATGACCAAGGGTCAGGCCCATTTCCTGGTCTCTTAGAGCTTCATAAATTCCTAAGGTCCATGAGTAATCATTTAAATATATATATATATTTTGTTGATTTTTTACAGAAAGAAAGGGAGAGGAATAGAGAGTTAGAAACATCGATGAGAGAGAAATATTGATCACCTGCCTCCTGCACACTTCCTACTTGGGATGTGCCCACAACCAAGGTACATGCTTTTGACCAGAATCAAAACTGGGACCCTTGAGTCCATAGGCTGACACTCTATCCACTGAGCCAAACCAGTCAGGGCCATGAATAATCTTGAAGTGATTGAGCCTCAATAATGACCAGGACTGAACCAATTCTGTCAAACCTGGCTAGTGGTGGCAGCTGTGGTAGTGACGGCAGGCAACAGGGAGAAGAGAGGGAGGACCCGGCAGGGCAGCTGCAAATGGCTGAGGGAAGGGAGGGAGTACGCGGCCCCAGCTGGCAGCCAGCAGCCCTCCACTAGAGACCCTACCAGTGCACAGATTTTGTGTACTGGGCCTCTAGTTTCAAACAAATGATAACTAATAGAGCAATTTTTCTGAGCCATAGAGAAAATGATTACTAATATAAGGGAAATGGTTACTAATATATTACTAATAACATTTTTTATTCCATGTGAAATGTGCAGATGTGAAAGTTGGCAGCCACAGTCATGACATTTTCTCTTATGCCATTGGAAAGCCATTTTTAAAACAAGAAATGGTTCTGAAACCTGTTCAATGGTAGATATTTCACAAGTTATATTGAAATGAGCACAGCTTAAAATGCTTTTTCCTTTTTGAAAGTTTATTTTGGCCTCGATGTTTTTACACATCTGAATATAGGTACATAAGTGTGTATATAAGCAATCACTTTGAGAACATAATAGTTAAGCATTTATTGGTGGTTACTAGTTTTGATACTTCCTGGAAGGTTTACATACATTGTCTCTTCTGACTTTTACAATGAAAGCTTTTGGTGATGTTATTTTCATACTTTTACTGATGAAAAACAAGGGTTCAGAAGATTAAGAAAGCTTCACAGGGTCATACATATAGTAATTGATTAAGCTAGTTTTATATTTTTGTCTTTCTATCATGTTTTGCTTTGAGAATCATTAATTAATTCAAGTTATACTATTGCTCACCTATTATGCTGGGCATCAGGATAAAAGTATTGGGATAGAGGAGCTCTGAGCTGAGTCCTTCCATGTTTTCATTTAAATTTTAACTATTTAATATTTTCTTCTCATCTCCTGTTTGGCTACTTGTTTCTTCTTTCTCATCTCCCCATTTATATCCCATCAGCAGCACCACCTTTTCAATGGTATTCTGACAGTACACTTGCTATTTAAGATGTTTTAGTAAAGAAAGGAAAGAAAAAATTTAAAAAGGCAGTAAAATTCACCAGGCTTCCTGGGAACAGCTGAGTGTGAACATTGACTACAAGTTTAAGCTTTAAGGAGGTCTATGGAAACCATATTTCATAATGTTAAGCACCATAGAGATATATGTACATTTTTTTTGCCACACTCAACCATAATATATTGATAAATCTTTAAAGCATCATCATAATGTAATAAAGTTTCAGAAATGCAGAATAGCTTCAAGATAAATTAATCAATTTGAAAATGCAAGAATATTTAATAATTTAATCCCAATTTTAGTCTACTAAATAACATGAATTTATTCTTTTACTTTCAAATATGGGAACCAGGAAGAAACTTATTACTTAATTATATTTTGGGCAAACACATAAACACCCAGGAAAAATCAGCCAAAAATGTGAAAGTGGTTGGCTGAACTTTCCTTCTAAGCCTTATATATACAAAAATTTAAAAAAAAAAGAAAACAAAATCTTAAATACTAAAAATAAACCAGAGTGAAACACCATGTAAAGTATTTCTTCCTTCCCTAAATGTTTCTGTGGAGTAAGTCAGCCTGAAGGAATTCAAGTTCTGTTTTGGTTCTTTTCCCACTTACTACCCCTGGGATCTGTATTGCCTTACTCAGCACAAAAACCCTGAAAATAGTGAGCATTTAGTGTGTACACCCCACTTTACTATAGAAAGTGTTAAACTGCAGACTGAAACCAAATGCACTGGATGAGTTTACAAAGAATGATTGTGTCTGAACTTTTTACCTTGTGGGTAATTAAATTTTGTTTCATGTGTTATTGTATACCAGGAATGAATTAGTATTGTTTCAGAGAAAATGCTTAATATCCTCCTTTTTTTAAAATTGGTTTATTTTTAATAATTCTAATATTCTGACTTTCTTTAACCTTCCCTTTTCATTGGTGGAGACGATATTTTATAAAGTATCAGAATTGTAAAAACACCTTGGTTTTATTTTGCATATGTTTAATCCCTTATCTAAATGTGCAACAGTTCATTATTTTCTTACACACATTTTCCTGCATTGCTGCTTCCTTCAGTGAAAGATAAACATATTAAAATAACAAAGTCAACCTAAGGAGTTTTAATATATGAGTTTCTCTGCCTGTGGAGAGAAAAATCACATTCTTTTATCATTTTATTGACTTAATTTTTTTAGCAGATTAATATAAAAAGTGCTTTGGGGGTAATCAATCATGGCCACGGTCTATTGTATAAGTTTTTAATTTTATTTACTAATACTTTAGTATACTTAGGATTTTGAATATTTTCCACCATTGACTTGTTCTAACCATTCCAAGTTATTATTTAACATGTATATATTTTTAAAATCATGATGACCTTAAGAGTATATAGAGTCTGTGATTATTTTGGAGTATTTTCTGATGGTACAGTAAGGAAAGCATCATTTAAAATTTGGAAGTATATTTTTAAATAAACCTTTAAAAAGTACATATTTCTACATATAGAAAAGTGGATATAAGTGGATAGGTCAACCACAAAATGAAAATACCTCCCAGTTCAAGAAATATAGCACTGTCAGTCCCCCAACAGTCCTCAAAAAATACCTCTTCTCTTAACACCAGAATAGTCTTGGATTATTTTCACATTTACCTGCCAGCATAATAGTGTTTGGCTGTTTTAACTCAACATACACTGGTGGAATCATTCATATTTTTTGTTAAAGTTGCTTATTTGAATTTTGTATTGTATTTTATTATATGGATTTATAGTAAATTATTGAATTTTTAAAATAAATTTTACTATTTTAAAAATATATTTTTATCAATTTCAGAGAAGAAGAGAGAGGGAGAGAGAGAGAGAGAGAGAGAGATCAATTATAAGAGAAACATTGACCAGCTGCCTCCACTAAGGATTGAACCCTCAACCCCGGCATGTACCCTGATAAGAAATTAAACCATACCCTCCTGACTCCTAGTTCAATGGTCAACCACTGAGCCACATCAGCCAGACAATCATTTTTGCTATTGACGAGACTTTGAATTATCCAGTTTAGCTATTATAATTAACTAGAGGCCTGGTGCACAAAATGTGTGCACTCAGGGAGGTACCTCAATCTGGCCTGTGCCATATCACAGTCCAGGAGCCCTCCAGAGATATCCGACTGTTAGCTTGGGCCCACTCTCCATGGCTCCCACCACTGCTGCTGTGCTCGCCAGCTGTAAGCTTGGCTTCTGGCTCAGTGCCATTCCCCTGTGGGAGTGCACTGATCAGCAGGAGCTGTGTTAAATGTCTGCCCCCGGTCGTTTGCAGTTTGGTCAATTTGGATATTAATCTTTTATTATATAGGATGCTACAATGAACATTCTTGTACATGTCTTCTGATGAACATATGCACCATTTTGTCTTGGACATACACCTAGGGGTGGAATTGTTGTTTCAAAGGTTATACTATATTCATTCAGCTTCACTATATATTATCAGACAGATTTTCAAAATGTTACTAAGTTTACATTTCTACCCACAAAGAGAGTGCCAAGCTTTTCTACATTCTCAATATCACTTGGTATTATTAGTCTTTGAAAAAATTCCATTCATTCTGATGTTTGTAGATTTATATCATATTTTGGATGTAATTTATACTTCCTTGATGATTAATGAAGTTTAGCATATTTTAATATATTTATTGTGCATTTGAATGGCCTCATGTGAAAGACTCATTCCAGTATTTTGCCCATTTTTCTATTTTTTTCTTGCCTTTTTCATATGATTGTAGAAGTTATTTATATATATTTGAAATATAAGCTATTTGTAAATTATATATGCTATAATTATCTTCTCTACCTTTATAGCTTGCTTTTTTATTCACTTAATAAAATATTTTATTGAAAAGTAGTAGTAAGTTTTTATGTAATCCAACTTTTGTTCTATGGTTAGTGCTCTATGTCCCACTTAAATAGTCTTTGCTGCCCTGAGATCATACCTACATTCTCCCTTGTCATCTTGAAGCTTTATCATACTTACTCATTCATCTTTAGATCTATATTCACTTGAAATTGATTTTGCTATGTGGTATGAGGGTTCTAGTTCCATTATTTTCCATATGAATAGCTAATTTAAGAAGTTTTTATCTACTCCTCTATAATGTCACCTTTGTCATAAATCAAATTTCTCCAAATGTGTGGATTTACTTCTAAATTTCTGTTCTACTCCATTGGTCTACATCTGTCAATTTTGCACCAGTAAAAACAGTGTTAAGTGCTATATTCTAATAAAAAGTCCTAGTGTACAGTAAAATAAGTTAGACTACTCCTTCAATTTGTTTCTTATTCAAAATTGTTTAGCCATTCTTGGATATTTAAGTTCATATGAGAATCAGGTTGACTCTGCTGGGATTTTTATTTGTATTGCATTGAATAATTCAGGAAGAACTAGCACTGTTTAACAATCTTATGTCTTCCAGTATAATAAGTTAATATTAGTTTTTTTTTCTTTCTGTTATTGAAGTATTTTTTATTTTCTTTAAATAATTTTTTTTGTGAAAAAATCAGTTATACTTTTGTGTAAATATCTTCAATACATTAATTTGTTAATTATTAATTTGTTAAGTATTAGAAAACTTTCGATTCTACTATAAATTTTTATTTTTAAAACTAGAGGCCTGGTGCAAGAAATTCATGCATGGGGGGGTGTCTTTCAGCCCAGCCTGTACTCTCTCCCATCTGGGACTCCTTCAGGGATGTCTGACTGCCTGTTTAGGATCAGAGTGATTGGGCCTAAACAGGCAGTCAGACATCCCTCTCACAATCCAGGACTGCTGGCTCCCAAATGCTCACCTGCCTGCCTCCCTGATTGCCCCTAACCGCTTCTGCTTGCCAGCCTGATCACCCCATAACCACTCCCATGCCAGCCTGATTGATGTCTAACTGCTCCCCTGCCAGTCTATTTGCCCCCAACTTTCCTCCTCTGCTGGCATGGTCACCCTTAACTGCCCTCCCCTGCAGGCTTGATCACCCCCAACTGCCCTCCCTTTCAGGCTTGGTGCCTCCCAACTGTGCTCCCTTGCTTGCCAGATCACCAACAACTGCCCTTCCTTGCATGCCTGGTCTCTCTCAACTGCCCTGCCCTGCTGGCCATCTTGTGGTGGTCATCTTGTGTCCACATGGGGACAGGATCTTTGACCATATAGGGGAAGCCATCTTGTGTATTGGAGTGATGGTCAATCTGCATATTACTCTTTTATTAGATAAGATAGAGTCCTAGTGCATGGGTGGGGGCTGGCTGGTTTTCCCTGAAGTGTGTCCCAGATCAGGGTGGGGGTTCACTTGGGTTGTGAGGTGGCCTGGGAGAGGGGCCTTTGGTGGTTTTCAGGCCAGCCACGCCCCCTGGCAACTCAAGTGGAGGCCCTGGTATCTGGAATTTATTTACCTTCTACAATTGAAATTTTGTAGCCTGGAGTGGAGCCAAGCCTCCTGCTCAATCCCTGGCTGCTGCCATTTCTGTTTGGATTTGTTTACCTTCTATAATTGAAACTTTGTAGCTTTGAGTGGAGGCTTAGGTTGGCTAGGGCAGGCAGAAAACTTGTCTTCTTCCATTTTCTGGGAAACCCAAGCCTCCCTCCTGCTCTTGTGGCCCCAGCCTTCTTGGTTGGGGTTGACTTGCATACTTTGCCTGATTGGCTGATGGGTGTGGCTGGTGGTCATGACTTGTGATGTAGAGGAAGTATGGTCAATTTGCATATTACTTTTTTTTTTATTATATAAGATTTTATTTTTTAATAACTCTTGCTGGTTTATAGAAACAAATTTACTTAAATTTTTTTAAAATTCTTTATTGTTTAAAGTATTACACATAGTATTATATATGTCTCACTTTTCCCTCATTGAGCTCTTCTTAGCTACCTCCACTCCCCATACATGCCCTTACCCCCTTAGTGAATGTGACCATTGGTTATGATTATATTCATGCATAAAAGTCATTTGGTTGATCTCTTACCCACCTCCAACCTCCCTGCCTTCCCTCTGAAGTCTGACTGTCCATTCAACGCTTTTCTGTCTCTGGACCTAGTTTCGTTAGTCAGTTTATATTTTCTTTATATTCCATAAATGAGTGAGATCATGTTATATTTATCTGTCTATGACTGGCTTATTTCACTTAGCATAATGTTCTCCAATTACATCCATGCTGCTTTGAATTGTAAGAGTTTTTTTCTAATTTTTTACAGCAACATAGTATTCCATTGTGTAGTTGTACCACGGTTCTTTAATCCACTCATCTGCTGATGGGTACTTAGGCTATTTCCAAATATTAGCTATTGTAAATTGTGCTTATATGAACATAGGGATGCATACACCTGTTCTGACTGGTGTTTCTGTTTTCTTGAGATATATTCCTAGAAGTGGGATTACTTAGTCAAATGGGAGTTCCATTTTTAACTTTTGAGGAAACTCCATATTGTTTTCCACAGTGGTTGCACCAGTTTGCATTCCTACAAGTAGGGCATGAGGGTTCCTTTTTCTCCCCATCCTCTCCAGCACTAGTCATTAGTTGATTTGTTGATGATAGCCATTGTGACAGGTGTGAGATGTTATCTCATTGGGTTTTGATTTGCATCTCTCAAATCATTAGTGACTATGAGCATGTTTTCATATGTCTTTTGGCCTTTTGTATGTCTGCTTTTGAAAAGTGTCTATTTAAGTCCTTTGCCCCTATTTTTAATTGGATTTTTATCTTCCTTTTGTTAAAATGTAAAAGTTCCCTATAAATTTGGGAGATTAGGCCCTTATTGGATATAAATTGGCAAATATGTTCTCTGAGTAGTGGGTTTTCTTGTTGTTTTGTTGATGGTTTATTTTGCTGTGCAGAAGCTTTTTATTTCAATGTAGTCCCACTTGATTATTTTCTCTTTAGTTTCCATAGTCCTAGGAGCCTATGTCAGTAAAGGTATCGCTATGACAAATATCTGCTATTTTGTTGCCTATGGGTTCTTTTATGATTTTTATGGTTTCCCACCTTACAGTTAAGTCCTTTATCCGTTTTGAGTTTATTTTTGTGTATGGTGTACTAGTAAGTTGGTGGTCTAGTTTCACTTTTTTTTCATGTATCTGTCCAATTTTCCAAACACTATTTATTGAAGAAACTGTCTTGAGTCCATTGTATGCCCTTGCTTCCTTTGTCAAATATTAACTGAGCATAATGGCTTGTGTTGATTTATGGGTTATCTGTTCTGTTCCATTTGTCTATACTGCTAGCATGTCTCTTCCTGTGCCAGTACCAGGCAGTTGTGAGAAGAGTGGCTTTGTAATGTAGGATGATATCTGGTATTATGATCCCTCCAATATTGTTCTTCTTTCTCAACATTGTTGCAGCTATCCAGGGTCTTTTTTTTATTTTATTCCATATTAGAGTCCAGTGCAAGAAATTCGTACACAGAGGATAGGAAGTGTCCCTCAGCCCAGCATGTACCCTCTACAATTTGGAATATCTAGGGGGATGGCCTGATCCCTAGTCAGTCGGACATCTCTCTCACAACCTAGGACTGCTGGGTCCTAACCACTCACCTGCCTGCCTGCCTGGGTGCCCCTAACCACTCTACATGCCATCCTGATAGTCCCCTAACTGCTCCCCTGCTAGCCTGGTTGACCTAACTGCTCCCTGCTGGCATGATCATCCACAACTACCCTGCCCTGCTGGACCGATCACACCCAACTGCCTTCCCTTGCGAAGCTGAGGGGCTTGGGGGACGCTGGGGGATGAGGCTGGGCTGAGGGGACTGGGGGATTCCAGAGGATGAGGCAGGGCTGAGGGGACTAGGGGACTGATGCTAGATGAGGTGAGGCTGAGGGGATTGGGCACTGCCATTTTGTAGTTGTGGGAGCTGCAGTCTTGTGAGGGTGTGGCAGTCAATTAGCATATTCCCTTTTTATTGGCTGTGGGTATCACCATCTTGTGAGGACATGATGGTCAATTAGCATATTCCATCTTTATTATATAGGATGAATTTTTAGAAAGTTTGTTCTAGGTATGTGAGATATGCTATTGGTGTTTTAATGGGGATTACATTAAATTTATAGATTGCTTTGGTTATTATGGACATTTAAATTATGTTGATTCTAACAATCCATGAACATGCTATATTCTTCCATTTGTTTATGTCTTCCTCTTTTTAAATGTCCTATAGTTTTCTTGGTACATGTCTTTTACCTTCCTAGTTAAGTTTATTCATAGGCATCTTAAATTTTCAGGTGCAGTGGTGAATGTGATTTTTTGTTTGTTTCTATTTCTGTGAGTTCATTTTTGGTGTATAAAAAAGCCATAGATTTCTGGGTGTTAATTTTGTATATTGCTACATTTCTGAATTGATTTATTAAATCTAGTAGTTTTATTATATTTTTATTTTTATTGAGTCTTTAGGATTTTCTATGTATAATACCATATCATCTGAAAATAATGACAGTTTTTCTTCTTTTTCAATTTGAATGCCTTTTATTTCTTCTTCTCTGATTGCTATGGCTAGCACTTCCAGTAATGTGTTGAACAGAAGTGGTAATAGTGAGCATCCTTGACTTGTCCCCGTTCTTAGCAAAAATCATTTTAGTTTTGCTCATTTAGTATGATGTTGGCAGTAGGTGTGTCATATAAGTCTTTTATTGTGTGAAGGTATAATCCCTCTATTCATACTTTGCTGAGAGTTTTTATCAAAAAAGAGTGTTGGATTTTGTCAAATGCCTTTTCTGCCTCCTTATGATTATAAGATTTTTATCTCTCAATTTGTTATGTGATGTATCATGTTTATTAATTTGCAGCTATTTTAACAACCTTGCATCCCAGAAATAAATCATACTTGGTCATGGTGTATGATTTTTCTAATGTAATGTTGTATACAACTTGCTAGAATTTTATTTAAAATTTAGCATCTATGTTCATCAGGAATATTGGCCTGTAATTCTCTTTCTTTGTAGTGTCTTTATCTGGTTTTGGGATTAGGATAATGCTGGCTTCATAGAAAGAGCTTGAAATTGTTCATTCCTCTTGAATTTTTTTGGAAGAGGATAGTTTTTAGTTATTTGAATGTTTGATAAAACTTCCCTATGAAGCTATCTGACTCAGTGCTTTTTTTTTTTTTTTTTTTTTTTTTTTGCTTCAAGTTTTTTAATCAGTGTTTCAATTTCCTTTATAGTTATCAGGCTATTAAGATTTTTATATTCTTCCTGAATGAGTTTTGGAAGGTTGTACTTTTTAGGAATATGTCCATTTCTTCTGGGTTGACCAATTTGTTGGAACACAGTTGTTCATAGTAGTTTTTTTTATAATCCTTTGTATTTTAGTGGGGTCTGGTGTTATCTTGCCCTTTCATATCTGATTTTGTTTATTTGGGTCCCCTATCTTTGCTTCTTGGTGAGCCTTGTTTATCCTTTAAAAGACCCAGCTCTTGTTTTTTTTATTATTATTTTTTTGTCTCTTGCCATTTATTTCCACTCTGATGTTTATTATTTCCTCCCTTCTCCTCACTCTTGGCTTTTCTTGTTGCTTTCTTTCTTATTCTTTAAGTTGTAGAATTAGATAATGTATTACAAGTTTTTCTTGTTTTTTGAAGTAGGTCTGTAATGCTATAATCTTCCCTCTTAGGAATGTTTTCACTGTGTCCCATAGATGTTGTATTGTTGCATTTTCATTGACATTTGTTTCAGGATGTTTTATATTTCTTCTGTTATCTCTTTGGTAACTCAATCATTGTTTAATAACATGCTATTTAGCCTCCAACTGTTTGAATGTTTTTATTGTAGTTTATTTCTAATATTATGCCATTGTGATCTGAGAAAATGCTTGATATGATTTCAATCTTCTTGAATTGGAAGAGACTTTGCCTATGTCCCATTATGCAGTCTATCTTTGAATATGTGCCATGTGCATGTGGGAAGAATCTATATTCTGTAGCTTTGGAGTGAAATGTTCTCAAGATGTTGATTAAGTCCATCTAATCTAGTGAATCATTTAGGATTGCTGTTTTGGTGTGTGTGTGTGTGTGTGTGTGTGTGTGTGTGTGTGTTTTGCTGATTTTTTTTATCTAGCAGTGTTTCCCAAAGTGTGGTACGCATACCCCCAGGGGTATGGGAAGAGTTTGGTGGGGATATGCACTGCACCGCGCTTAGCTGGGCCTAATTCTATGTTCTCATGAGTACGAGGGGTACTCAGTGTTACAAAAGTTGTAGAAGGGGTACACATATGTCAAAAGTTTGGAAAACACTGGTCTAGAGGATATATCCAGTGATGTCAATGGGTATTAAAGTCCCCTCCTATGGTTGTATTTCTGTTGATATATCTCTTTTGATATCTTCTAGAAGTTTTTTTGTTTGTTTGTTTGTTTGTTTTAATGTATTTGAGTGCTCCTACATTGGGTTCATATATGTTTACCAGAGTTATATCTTCTTTTTGTATCGATCCTTTTAGTATTATGAAGTGGCCTTCCTTATCTCTTTTTATGGACTTCACTTTGAGGTCTATCTTGTCAGATATAAGCATTGCTAGCCCAGCTTTTTTTTTTTTTTTTTTTTTTCATTTGCCTGAAACATATTTTTCCATTCTTTCACTTTCAGTCTGTGTGAGGTGAGTCTCTTGTAGAAAGTATATTTATGGGTCATGTTTTCTTATACATTCAGCCACTCAATGTGTTTTGATTGGAGCATTTAGTACATTTATACTTGAGGTGATTATTAATAGATATTTGTTTTTAGTCATTTTTATTCTTTATGCCTATGTTCCTTCTTTCTTCTTTTTACAACAGTCCCTTTAGCAATTTTTTTTTGTCTGTGAATCTTCTGATTTCTTCTCCAATTTTGAATGATAGTTTTGCTGAATAGAATATTCTTGAATTCAGTCCCTTGCTTTGCATCAGTTTATATACTTCATTACATTCCCTTCTGGCCTGATGTGTTTCTGTTGAGAAATCATTTCATAATCTAGTGGGAGATCCTTTCTAGGTAACTTTCTATATTTCCCTTGTAGCCTTTAAGATTCTTTCTTTGTTGTTAACGTTTGATATTGTACTTATAACGTGTCTTAGTGTGGATCTTTTTGGGATCATATTATTTGGGACTCTGTGTTTGTGTGACTTTTTTCTTCCCCCAAATTAGGGAAATTTTCTGTCCTTTTTTCTTCAAATAGGTTTCATAATCCTTATTCCTCTTCTGTTTTTTTCCTGTCATCCTGTCATATGTTACTTTGTTTCATGTTGTTCAAAAGCTCCCCTAGGCTCTTCTCCTATTTCATCTCCCCCCCCCCCCCCCAGTCATTATTCAGTTTGGGTGTGTTTTTATGCCCTGTCTTCTAACTCAGTTATTTGGTCCTCCGTTTACTGTTGAAACCTTCCATTGTGTTTTTTATTGTAGCCATATCTGCTTTTACATAACTTTATTCTTACATAAGTTGTTGATTTTCTTATCCATCTGGTTTATAAAATGTATGACCCTTACTCTGAATTCTTTTTCTGACATATTGATTGCCTCCATTTCATTTAGTCCCTTTTCTGATGATTGATTCTTCCTTTTCTTTCATTTGGGGGTTGTTTCTTTATCTCCCCATTTTTTTTCTGTCACTGAAGGGTCCAGGCGCTGAGTTGCATGGGGCCTATGGCTGAAGCAGAGGGCTTGGTTGGAGAGTCATGCACACTGAATGCCACCAGAGAGCCTAGGTGCCAGAACACATGGGGCCTCTTTTCACAGTGGTGGGTCAGTTGGAGGGTCATGCACTCTGGGACTCACAGGAACCTGTGACCAGGGAGGCTGGAGTCCTGGTGTCCATGGGTCTGCAGCTGCATTAGCAAGTCTTTGGCCAGAGTGGCTGTATGGTCTTGGGTGGTGTCTGATGCCAGTCTTGGTGTTGGTGTGGCTCAGTTCCTAATCACATCAGCTTTTCCCTTCAAGATGGCATGGTTTCTGTGCCAACACCAGCCACCTGGAGTGCTTGAAGTTTTAATGGGGGCTCCCCATGTAAGGGAGCCCCATCTGCCAGCCCCTGAAAGTCCTGCAGGGTCTAACTCTCTCTCCTTCACACACACACTCACACACACACACACACACAAACACACACATAAACACACACATACAGACACACCACATCCATGCACTCCCCTTTTGCTCCTTCACTCACTCATACTCTCTCCCTCACTGCCATCCTATTGGTCACCATCTTGACCACCCTCTACAACAAATTGACTTTTATATTGATTTTGTGTTCTTGCTAAATTTACTTACTAATTCTAACCTTTGCTTATATAATTTATTGAATTCTCCACATAGAGAATTATACCAATCATGTTCTCTTTTTTAAATATCTGGAACAGACTAAATAAAACTGGTATAATTTCTTATAAGGAGAAACATATTTGGACTTGTCATTATCTTTGTGTGAGTAGTTTTAATATTAATAATGATTTTGTTATTAGATGTAGAAATATCCAAAACTTCTAATTCTTATTATATTTATGTATCAGTTTTGGTAAATTTATTATATTTTTTATTTTGTTTTTTTTAAAGAAATTTATTTATTATCTACTTTGAATTAATTATTTTCTTTTTCTAACTTTTGGAGACAAAGATTAGATCACCCATTTCAGACCCCTTTCCCCCCTAATATATGCATTTAAGACCACTAATTTCTATTTAAGAACAGGTTTACTGCATCTCATATCTTAGATTGAAAATATTTTACAATTTTTATTGTGATTTCTAATTTGACCCAAGGGTTATTTGGAAGTACATCATTCAATTTCTAAACATAATGGGATTTTCTAGTTCCTTTTTTTCATTAAATTCTAATTAAATCTCTTTATAGTCAGAAAACATCTGCATAATGTCAATTTAAAAAAATTGTTGACACCTGTTTATAATACATGGTTAATTTTGGTAAATGTTCTGTATATACTTGGAAATAACGTGTATTCTGCATTATTTCGGTGTCAGGTTCCTCACTTGAGGGTGCAAATTTTAATTTTAATTTGGAAGGCATCTGTGCTCACCACTTTGCCACTAATGCCACTTAACTTACCTTTGGGAAGGACAATGTTTTCTTAGGCAAAAAAATAAAACACTTAATTTGGTTTTAAAACAAACACACATACACACATATATTTTAAGATATTTTTTTTATTGATTTCAGAAAGGAAGGGTGAGGGAAGGAGAGAGATGGAAACATTAATGATGAAAGAGAATCATTGATATGTGCCTCCTGCATGTCCCCTACTGGGGATCAAGCCCACAACCTGAGCATGTGCCCTGATGGAAATCAAACCTGGGACCCTTCAGTCTGTATGTCAATGCTCTATCCACTGAGCCAAACCAGCTAGGGCAAAACCTATACATATTTATTAGTAAAGCAAATATCCAATCATGGTACTTGGAAAAGCCCTATGGAAACTATATAAATGGGGATATTTATAAAACAACTTTTAATATATTTATATGTGATAATTGGTAATCTCAGTTTATAGTAGCCAATATTTATACAACTTTTAATATATTTATTAAAAGTTGTATAAATATTGGCTACTATAAACTGAGATTACCAATTATCACATATAATTATCACATATAATAGAGAGCCAGTGCACAAAACTTGTGCTCTGCAGAGGGTGTCCCTCAGCACAGCCTGCACCCTCTCCAAACTGGAACTATTAGGGGCACGTCTGACTGCTAGTTTAGGCCCAATGTGACATCTCTCTCACAATCCGGAACTGCTGGCTTCTAACTGTTTGCCTGGCTGCCTGATTGTCCCTAAGCACTTCGGCCTGCCAACCTAATTAATACCTAACTGCTGGCCTGCCAGCCTGATTAACACCTATTGATCCCCTGCCAGCCCGATTGCCCCCAACTGCCTTTCCCTCCAGACCTGGTCCCCACCAACTGCCTACCCCTGCCAGTCTACTTGTCCCTAACTGCCCTCCCCTGCCGTCCTCATCTCACACCAAACTGCTCTCCCCTGCTGGCCTAATAGCCCCCAACTGCCCTCCCCGGTTGGCCTGATCTCGCCCCCAACTACCCTTCTCTGCTGACCAATTTGGTTCTGATTTGTCAGTTTTTATTCCAGTCAGTATCAGAAGCTCTGCCTCTTAGGAAGCCATTGGCTCCTTGCAATTCACCCATATTTGGTTCTGATTGGTCAGTTTCCATGGCAGTCAGCATCTCCAGACCTATCTCCGGGCCTGATCATAGAGGTGGGGCTGATCAGCAGCCATCCCAGGCTACTGGCAAGTGGTTAAACTGCTGACCTCTGTGTGAGAGAGAAGCTTGGCTGCTGGCTGCTGGCAAGGAAGAGAAAAGCAGGGTCTGATCACCTTGCTTCTCTCTCCTGGCTTTGCCAGCAGCAGCTGCCACTGCTAATCAGCCCTGCTTCTCTCTCTCTCCCTCTGAGGTCAACAGTTCATCCTGCTCATCTGCTTTGCATGCAGCCTGGCAAATGGTCAAGCCTCCTGTTAAGGACAGTTGAAATATCTGTATAAAATGCATCAGACAATACAAGTGAAAGGTCCCCCATGGAGTAAAGTGTCAGAAAACTTCAAGGGCTAAATTGTTTGCTTGAACCACTCTTCTGCCATTAATGTGCTTATATAAATATGCTTGTCTTATAAACATTTATGGAGAGCTTGAGATGTGCTGGGTACCATATTAGGAGGGTACTTTTCAGGACACATCCCAATTAACTGACTTCTTCAAGCCACACAAGCAGACTGAAATGGTGATAGACAAAAGACCAGGAAGATAGAATGTGGGCGTTTTTTGTTTGTTTTTCCCCCTTTATTAAGGTATTACATATGTGTCCTTATACCCCTTTCCCCTCTCACCCCCCTGACTTATGCCTTCACCCCCCTGATGTCTGTGTCCATTAGTTAGGCTTATATGCATGCATACAAGTCCTTATATTGATCTCTCCATTTACCCCCCTCCTTGCCTACCTTCTATCTGAGATTTGATGGTCTGATAAATGCTTCTCTGTCTCTGTTTTTATTCAACAGTTTATATTGTTCATTATATTCCATAAATGAGTCAGATCATGTGATATTTCTCTTTCTGTGAATGGCTTATTTCACTTAGCATAATGCTCTCTAGTTCCATCCATGCTATTGCAAATGGTAGGAGTTACATCCTTTTTACAACAGCATAGTATTCTATTGTGTAGATATACCATATTTTTTAATCCACTCATCTGCAGATGGACACTTAGCTCTTTCCAAATTATAAATTGTGCTGCCATTAACATAGGGGTGCATATATTCTTTCTGATTGGTGTTTCTAGTTTATTGGGATATAGTCCTAGAAGTGGGATCACTGGGTCAAATGGGAGTTCCATTTTTAGTTTTTTGAGGAAACTCCATACTATTTACAGTAGCTGCACCATTCTTCATTCCCACCAGCAGTGAAAGAGAGGTTTTGTTTTTTTTCTCCACATCCTCATCAGCGCTTGTTTTTTGTTGATTTGTTGATGATAGCCATTGTGACAGGTGTGAGATGGTACCTAATTGTCATTCTGATTTGCATCTCTTGGATGATTAGTGAATTTGATCAAGTTTCATGTGTCTCTTGGCCTTCTTTATGTCTTCTTTCAAAAAGTATCTATTTAGGTCCATTGCCTATTTTTTGATTGGGTAGTTTATCTTCCTTTTGTTAAGTTATATGAGTTCCCTATAAATGTTGGAGATTAAACCCTCATCTGTGATAACATTGGAAAATATGTTCTCCCATGAGGTGGGCTTTCTTGTTGATTTGTTGATGGTTTATTTTGCTGTGCAAAAGGCTTTTTATTTTGATGTAATCCCATTTGTTTATTAGTTTTAGTTTCCATTGCCCAACGCACTGAATTGGTGAAGAAATTGCTTTGGTATATGTCTGAGATTTTGCTACTGTGGATTCCTCTAATATGTTTATGGTTTCCTGTCTTATGTTTAAGTCCTATATCCATTTTGAATTTGTTTTTGTATGGTTCAAGTTGGTGGTTGAGTTTGATTTTTTTTTTTTTTTGCATGTATCTGTCCAATTTTCCCAACACCATTTATTGAAAAGATTATATTGTCTTGATTGTATATTTTCCAGGGCCAGCCTGACAGTTGAATTGGGCTGAGGTAGGAAGGTGGGAATTGAGAAAAGAAAGAAAGATAGGAAAATGGGAGGACTACAGGTAGCCATTGACCTACTGTAGCAAGTTTATTAACTATGCAATGCTTTTTATACACAAAACACTGAATAGGAGGTCTGTCAAGAGGAATGTATTCTTTGTTCCTCTTAATTTCTAAGAGACAGAGCAGGAGGACAAATTCTTGGTATAGAAAATTTCAGTAAATAGTTACAGAGTTCTTGGCAAGCCATAAAAGGTTGCTCTTATTCTACTGATAGTAGCCATCCAAACAAGTCTGGAAAAACTGTGTAGGTAGGGGGCCAGCCATGATAGCCCCTCGAATGGAAGGACCTTGTCAGCTTACACCCTGTCTCCAACATATATTATTGCCTCCTTTGTCAAATATTAATTGAGCATAGTGGTTTGGGTCGATTCTTTTATTTTTTCTCCAATTCCATTTCATTTTTGGTGTGTTTTACTCCCCTACCTTCTAATTCACTACCGTGTTTCCCTGAAAATAAAACATCCTCCGAAAATAAGACCAACTTACAGGTTTCCTTCTGAGTGAAATATAAGGCATCCCCACAAAATACGGCTCCCCCTAGGCTCTGTCTCAGAATGAAAATTAATTTACATTAACGGGTCACTAGGGCCGCCCTGCCTGGTGTCTAGCAACCAGTGACTTTATGGGGAGTCCTGACATCACTGCTGTGTGGAGGTAGAGAGGAGGTCAGAGTGAGTGGTGAGCGCGGGGCGGGAGAGAGGAGGAGACTTTCGCAGATGCGTGTAGAAGAACAGGAGGATTAGAGCAGACTGGATGCGGAGAAGGTGGTGAGTGCTGGTCTGTCTCTGGTGACACTACCTGATGCTCACAGCCGCCCTCATGATGATTGAAGGTTCTCAGTCAGTGGCAGACCCTGCTCCAGCCCAGATCCAGACCCCAGCAAGCCCAGTGACAGTCCCCAGGTAGGCCCCAGGGGGTAAATGTCTGATAAAGGGGTAGGGGGATGTCTGGTGAAGGTGTTCAGTGGCACAGGGGTGGGGGAAGGGGGATCACTTAAAATGACACAGGAGGATCAGAGTGGGCAATCAAAATGTCACAGGAGGATCAAAAGGGGTTGCTAAAATGGTAAACCCCCCACTGATTCTCCTGTGCTATTTTGATTCCCCCCTCTGATCCCCTGTGTGTTATTTTAAGTGATCCCCCTCCCCCCACCTTGATACCCCAATTCCTTTTTTTTACCCCTCGAAATAAGAGCAAAAAGAAAAAGCTACTTCGTGGAGTACAAGAAAGGAATTGTGGAAGACTCCTGAGGCCAAAATCTTACTGCTTTCTGCAAAGAGAAGATGTTGAGTATCCGATTCGTCTGAAAATGGTAAGCAGAGTTTGGTAACCTCATTGAACAAGTGGACAAGGGAAATCCTAAAAAGTGCAAGTGTGGATCAGGTCTGCAACCATTATTTTCCGAGCTAGAAGACCTGATCTGTGAATGGGTTGTTGACAGGAGAGCAAAGGCTTTGGTTGTGAATAGGGCTCAGATTCAAGAATTTGCCCTTGCAATGGCACCACAGTTTGACATAGCCCCCGAAGACTTCAAAGCATCACAATACTGGCTGGATAATTTTCTTCAGTGAAATAACTGTCTTTAAGAAGATCTACAACATTGTTTAGGTTGGAAGATACTCAAGTTATTAAGTGAGCACTTGCATTCAAGTCCTTTATTGATGATGCTGACTTCTCTATGATTGCTATGGATGAAACTGCAGTGTTTATGGGCCAATCATTTCAAACAACCATTTAACAGCAGGGTGCTTCTTTAGTGTACATTCTCTCCACTGCTTACGAAAGTGCACGTGTTTCCTGTATTTTGGCAATTTGTCTGGATGACACTAAAATCCCACCTTTAATCATTTCTAAGGGCAAGAAGGAAAAGATTGAACGTGTTTGGGGCATTTTTATTCTTGAAACTGAAAAAGCCTGGGCCACACAAGCAGTTATAAGGAAGTGGGTCGATTTAATGCTGCTGCTTGTTATGTGAGGGAGCCAAAGAGGTCTGCTAGTCTGGGATGCAGCCAGCACTCACCGTGCTAAAGACATGAAGACATTTCTTCATGAAAGAAAAATAGATCAGATAATGATTCCCACACAAATGACGGCCTATCTCCAGACTCTTCATATTGCAATAAACAAGCTATTCAAAGACAATTTGTGCATGGAAATTAATGACTACATTAAAAATAGAATGGAGAGAAATCAGCATGGAAACTTTGTGAAACCTAAACTGCAAGAAGTTGTGACTTGGGTGAAGAATTCATGGGAGAAAATCACTGACAGTTGCATTGCAAATGCACTGCGAGCAGGCTACCTTGACAAGAAGTACTCATTTAATGACAGTGCTATTGCTAAACATGAGAGATTTGGTCCACTGATTCTGAAAGAAATGGAGTCACAGGAAATTCACCAGGAAATTCAGGAATTGGATTGTTATGATGATGTTCCAGAAGATGATGACATGATTGTCATTGAATAAATGAGTAAATTCTTGATACTGTAGGATTCACAGTTTTTCTGGTTTCTGTTGACAACTACCATACTACCGTACAGTATACAGGTAATAAATTTCCTTTATTTGCATTTAACAATAAATGTGTACCATATTCTTCTTCATGGAAAAATAAGACATCCCCTGAAAATAATACCTAGTGCATCTTTGGGAGCAAAAATTAATATAAGACACTGTCTTATTTTCGGGGAAACAGGGTAATTTGGTCTTCTACTTCTAGTCTACTGTTAAAAATTCCGGTGATGTTTTTTATTGCAGCTATATCAGTTTTTATTTCTTCTTAATTCTTATATAAATTCTTGATTTTTTTCAACCATCTGTTTTATGAACAATATGAGCCTTAATTTGAATTCTTTCTCTGACACATTCCATGCCTCCATTTCACTTAACTACTTTCCTGGTGATGCCACCTTTTCTTTTTTGGGGGGATTTCTTTGTCTACCCATTTTTGCTTTCCCTGAAAGATCTAGGTGTTGAGTTGTGCAGGGTCTGCTCCTTAGGTTGCAATGGCTCCTCAGATGGTGGAAGAAGCAGCTGCTCCTCAGTTGGCTGTGGCTTCTCAGCTGGGGGCTGTTCCCAGCAGAGGTAGCTCTTTTGCCTAGTGGTGGCAGGCTGCTTGCACAGCTTCTTCTCTTTAGATGGGGTGGGCTGCTCACAAGGCTGCTGCTTTTCAGATGGGGGCAGGCTGTGTGTGGCTGCTGCTGCTATGGTGGGTGCTTCTCTTGAGCTGCTGCTCCTGGGATGGGGGCAGTCTGCAGATGGTGATTGTCACTCCTTTGATGGGGCAGGCTGTTCATGAGGCTGCTACTCCTCAGATAAGGACAGTTTGCTTGCAGGGCTGCTACTCCTCATATGGGAGTGGGCTGCTCACATAGCTGCTGCTCCTCAAATGGTGGTGGGCTGCTCATGGTGCTGCTGCTCCACAGTTTAATTTTAATTTACTACAAAATTTAAAAGTAGAATTTTTTAGAAGCCAAGTTGATTATATCATATGTCTTCTTAGAAAACTTATCTTTCCATACAAAGGTCTCAAACCCTTGGATAATACACAGTCTTGAGTTCTTGCTTAATTTCTATTCATCTTTAAATTGATTTCAAGAATCTTTTTGAGGGAAAAGTAGGCTTTGATAGCACTTGAATATGTTTAATGTCTATGTGATTTGCCTTTAGTATGAAATTTCTCTTTTATGTAAAAAAATACTTTCTTTACTCAGCAGTTCATAAGCTACTACAAAAGCTATATTTCTTTGTCCCTTAACATATTTGTAAATTTAAGTTTTAAAACTATTTGAAAATTGAAAGTAAGTTATAATAGACATATAAGGAAAGATTTTATTTTTTAATTAATGCAAAACTCACAATGGATGTTTTAAAAGAAAAAAGGACCTAAAGAAATATGTTGTTTAATAGAGGCTATTTTGAAAAGCTATATTTTATTTATTTATTTGTTTAATGTCTTACTTTTATTTTTTGTTTTATTTTTCAATTATAGTTTACACTTAATTTTATTTTGTATTACTTTTAGGTGTGCAGCATAGTGGTGAGGCGATCATATACTTTATAAAGTGATCTCCCTGATAGTCCCAGTAACCCCATATATAGTTATTACAATATTGCTGAATAAATTCTCCATGTAAAAGGCTATGTTTTAAATGTAATTTTTTAAGGGATATGCTTTGGCCATAAGCCCATTGTCCTTTAAGTGGAAAAATCATACATCTAGAGACAACATGGGAAACATCTGCATAAAGTCTGTGCTTTGTTGTTGTAGTTCAGGCATCCTCAAACTTTTTAAAGTGGGGGCCAGATCACGGTCCCTCAGAGAGCTGGAGGGCCAGACTATATGAACTACTAATTTCTACTGTAACACCTCGGCTGCGCTCACTGCCCAAAAAACCTGGTGGGCCAGATCAGACTCCTCTGCAGGCCGCATGTGGCCCGCGGGCCGTAGTTTGAAGACGCCTGTTAGTTGCTGAGTGTTTGTTTAAAAATATCTATATGATAAGAAACAAGTGATTGCTGGTCCCAGATTATCGCAGTTATAGGACTCTAAACATAGACTAATATGAAAACCACATTTATTTTGATTTCAAAAGTACTTTACAAAATGCACTTTGTACTAAAAAATGAAATATTTAATCATGGGAATAAATTTAACTAACTTTTTTTTGGCATTCAATAGCTTCCAAAGTGTACATATGCTCATTTTACAGTGATTACTAGCCCATTTCTTAGAGTTCAGCATCCCTCATGCTGATGCACATGTGGCAAAACCATCTTTTTTTTCATGAGGATTAGTGAAAACATAAATTCAAGGGTCCCCCCAAAAAACCTCCAGAAGTTGTCTATTTATTTGTGTTCAAAATCACAGAAATTTTAACTCCAAAAATAACACACTGTACCCTAGGAAAAATCTGGGATATTTTCAAGGATTAGTGACCTAAGAAGACTATTTTGAGTGAAGTAAGTTCTAATAATTGCTAGGAGATGCAATGGGATGTCTGAAAGTATCAACCCGACAAAGTGATAATAGTTAAACAAACTAAATTTTTCTGTTATAGTTTCAACATTGTAAAATAAATGTTAAAAATAGTTACATAAAAAAATAAATGATTCCAAATAGGTATAAGCCCTTCTCTTGATCTGGCTACATAATCAGTTTTTTTTTTTTATGTGAAAGTGACAAATAATATAATTCGCATATGACTACATAAAAGAGAAATAAAAATAATCACAACAAAATGAAATTTTTAAGCATTAATCCCAGCTGAATGAGACAAATGAAGTTTAATAAAAGTTATTCTATTCCTGTGCACAAGATGCCAACCACTTCTGTTCTGAAGAACAAAATCTCTAGATACCTATAATTTAACGAAATGAGTGTATTCAGCCTCAGGTCTAAACAAAGATAACCCAGAAAGAAAATAAATGGCAATACTCAAGCACATAATGTTCAAGAAGCAGTGATTTACATATTTAATACAAGGAAATAGCTGATATTTCAGAAGAAAATTGATTAAGCATGATTATAAAGAATAAAAATGAGATATATACATATGCATGCACATATCAAGTTTTAAAAAATATTATAGCAATGCGAGGCTTTCGTGCCCTGGATGGTGGGGTCCTTCAGCCTGGCCTGCACCCTCTCATAGTACAGGAGCCCTCAGGGGATGTCTGACTGATGGCTTAGGTACGCTCACCATGGAGAGTGGGCCCAAGCTGTCAGTTGGACATCTTTAGAGCTGTTGCAGAGGCAAGAGAGGCTCCCACCACTGCCGCTGCACTCACCAGCCATGAGCCCAGCTTCTAGCTGAGAGGCACTTTCCCCTTCTGGCTGAGCACACTGACCACCAGGGGGCAAACCTGCATTGAGCATCTGTCCCCTGGTGGTCAGTGCACATCATAGTGACTGGTTGTTCTGTAATTCTGTCAACTTGTATATTAATCTTTTATTATATAGGATAGAGAGCCAATACTACTATATATATTTAACTTAGGGGTTTTTTTTAAATATAAGTTTATCAAAAGAGATACATCACTATCACTACTATATAATTAGTATCATTTTCCATAAATAGTCAACAAAAATGGAACAATGATAATAGGTTCTAGCTGGATGCTTCTGCTCACCAAGTGTCCTTAGCATGAGGACTGCTCTCTGCACTAAAACTCTGGGTGTTAAAGCATAGTCCCAAACTAAGACTTTTTCCCTGATGGAATTAAATGATTGAAGTAAATTACAAAAGGGAACAACTTTATTATGATTTTTACTATCATTATTTTCCTGGGTAAAGTACCACCTGACATTGACAGTCTTGCATTCCAACCAAGGTCATCTCAAATAGCAAGAGTACCCACTTGGGGAGGTGATGCTATTCTTCAGTAGCTGTTGTTATTTCAGGCAGTGTTTCTCCTGTTTTAGATGGGGCAATGAGAAAGAGTGAGATGCCGCCATAATATGTATTTTTCTACTTTCTTCAATGGTTCTGGAAAACAAATAATGGGAAGAGTGGCCAATTTGGCAAAGATGGAAAGAGTTCTTTAAACAACATGCACCATTGGTGTACGATTGGCAACTCCATGTATGATATGTCACCAGTAAGAGAGCATCTCATCTTTATTGCTCAATAATGGCCCAGACCTGAAAAATAAACATGAACCTGTGATTGGAAGATAATAAATGGGATACATTTTCTAGGGGGCTGAGGGTAGCAGGGTTAATGAGTTACAGATGAAGTTGTTTACATGAGTGAGTACTGTTTACTTTTCTTGCAGTCAGTTTTATCCTTTTCAGTATAAGTTCACTTACAAGAGAAATAGGGGACAGAAACTAAAACAATGTTTAATTAAAAACTGTACTTTAAAAATAATGTTTTGGCTGCCTATTTATAATGCATTGGAAAGGTTAATTTCTAGTAGACTCGTAATGCTTACAAGCCATGCTCATTATAGGAAATGTTTCTGAAACAAGAAAGAGGTTCTAGTTCAGGTACAAAGCTGGTGTGAGCTTATGTGTAAGGGTGGTGTTGTTGTGTTCTTTATATTTTATAAATCTGATAGAAATTTTAGAAGTTATAATGTGATATGGATAGGTTCATGGCATACATATCAGGAGAACAGAACTCTGCATGAGCCAGATGGGAACAACCTCCCAGAGCTGGCCCTGAAAACAAGGGCACAAGGAAATCCCCAGAATGGTTGCACACAAACATTCTAAAAGGAAAAATGGCCTGAGCATGTATGTATTTGAATCATGCACTGTGGCTAATGGGCTGATGGGCTGGTCATGAATTTGAAATGAATTAGTTTGAAAGACTGGTGACAAATGAGGTCTAGGGAATAGGTGTATAGTTCTTATAATGGGAACTGCGTGATAAACATTTGTGATCCAAATCAATGTGTACTAGAGGGCTTCATCTATGAAGAAGACACTTAATAATGAGGTGGACAATCTGACCCATCATGGATGCCAGTAACCTAGGCACCCTGGTGTCTGTTTCATGGATCTACTATAGAGTGGCCATGGCTTTAGGAACCAAGGTCATGCATGGGCTCTGCAACATGGACCTGCTCTCACCAAGGAACTGTCCTTCCTGACTGTGGCAAAGTCAAAAATGAATTCCTGTACCACTCTTTAAGGAAATAGATCCTTGTCTGCCCATCAGGGAGGAGGCAGCACTTGTCCACACAGGGACAGACTCATTCATATTTTCCTTCCCTGTCATCAGGGCTTCTCCTAGCATCTTGCTTCATGAATTACAGATTGCTGTATCCACGGCTTTCCATAAAACCTCACTTTTGACTAGGGAAATCATGCCCATGGAATTCATTCTGATCCTACTTTGTGCCCACACTCCTCAAAAAGTATTGACAGAACAATGGGGTGAGGAAGGCTACAGTTACAGTGCCAGCTAGAAAATATACCCTGTGTTACTCAGCACTATTCTATAGGAAGTAATTAATATCCCTTAAGTTAGCAACAAATATTTAGCTCCATCTATATCATACATAGTCAGAATATGTGTAGGAACCAATAGATATACAATAGATGAAATTGGTTTATCTTACTGTTTTGATTAATAATATCCTGTTTTCCAAATTTTGCCTCTTGTTCCCATTACTCTGGGCTCTGTGAATTTTTAATATTCTAGAGAGGACCAGCAGACATAATTATGGTTTTGACAAATTAAATGTTCCCTGGCCACTTTGGATTATAAATTCCTTTAATCTATCCATCCATCCTTGGGTTTTTGTTTGGATCCAGGCAATGAAGACCCCTAGTGGAAAAATGCAGAAAGGAAGACATGTGAAGCCAGAATATTTCTTTTCCTGTCCTCTCCTTGTCATCAGCAGACTGATGACCACTTGGTCTTTGCTTCTTATCTTATATTAGAGGCCCGATGCACGAAATTCATGTATTGGCGGGGCAGGTCTCTCAGCCTGGCCTGTGCCTCCCGAAGTCTGGGACCCCTTGCTCCTTACCACCTGTAGAGGGCCGCCTAGGAAGGCACATGGGCATTTTCCTTAAATTGTCAGCTGAATCCAACACAACTGACAGAGCCGAGGCTCAGATACACATTTCCCTAAGATGGTGGAAAGTATAATCAGCTTGGCCTTCACATCAAGTCCAGGTGTCAGCATGGGTGGTTCTAGATATGTAAATTCAGATGAGCAACAGGAATGCTAGGGCCTACTTAAGAATGCTAAGTTCCTTTGATCTTAAGTTTTGGTGTTACTTCCTGGTATTGGGGTTATAAAATAAATGCACTGGTAGGGGTCATGTTGCTGTCTTCTTTCCTCTCCAGCAGACAGAATGGCGGCTCACCCAGCTTCCAGCTTTAAATCTATCTCTGTGTCTTCTCTCTTTATTTCTATTATTTCTCAATCCCTGGCAGCCTCCATTTAGAACTGGTTCATTTATCTCTCCATGCTGGATGAGGAAAAGGGAGATCCCCGCCATGTCTGGCCCTGGCCACATCAGATCCCCACATTCTGGCGACCAACATGGGCCATGAAAGGCAACAAAAGGTAAGAGGCAAGGGATCGCTCCAAGAATTGCACAAACGTCACAAATTTAAGGAAGTGTAAAGTAAGGGGCGTGTATTGTGAAATAAATTGAATTAGCTGGGTGTAAAACATGGGTAATCCTTCTAAATGCTTTAAACCACATGTGTCAAACACAAGGCCCGCGGGCCAAATCCGTCCCACCAGGCCTTGCAATGTGGCCCGCACCGCGCTGTTATCACTGCACTCCGCTGCGTTTTCATCACAATGACAGTTTATGACTGTTCAGTAAACCATTCGGCCCGCAATTTAGGCTGGATTTTAGATTTTGGCCCCTTCTCTGATTGAGTTCGACACCCCTACGTTTAAACTATGCTCATAGCTCAAATATGCTCTGTTAAGCATAGTCAGATTCTTTATTTCTTTCTTAATTTTTGTTGATGAAACCTGGGAAAAGGTTAGAAAGCAGTTATGTGACCAGTACTCAGCAGCAGGTGCAGAGAAAATTCATATTTTAATTGGTGATGATCTTGATTCAGCATAGGACAGTTTAAGAATGTCTAAGTGGAGTGTAGCCATGACCTTACAGCCTTCAGTGGAAGGGTGAAAATCTCTAAGAATACCATCTGTGCCTCTTCCACCTCCACATGTAAACTAATTGTAACCAAGTAGAAGAGAATTAAAGGAATTTCTCAGCACTGTCAATAATTCTTTATCTTTGAAAAAATCTTTTTCTTTCCTTAAAAATAAATAGAAATTGAAAAAATGAAATAAAAACAATAGAAGCCAAACCATTACTGAATCTTCCTCCTAAGAAACAAGGAGGTGGGGGAAAGGAGACATGTGTTGATCCAATATGGATGCTACTCCCTAAGAAAACCATTTCAAAAGGCCTCCATGCCCCTTTAGCGTTAAGATTGGTGGATATGAACCAGGGAAAGAAATACAGGCTGGCTTCCCAAGGCAATCTTAAGTAGCTCTTTTGAAATTTCCCACCCAGGGGCAAGTAACCACCAGGAAGTAAATAGACATGTGAATAGCTAGACTTTCCCCAGCATATGCATGGGCCAGTTCCCGCCAGCAGCCATCTTTAAAGAGTGAATTAATTTGCATTTAAATGGCTACAACCTTTGGTAGACACCCTTCCCCAAAAAGGTCAAGCATCTAGGCCTAAAAGCAGCAAACTCTTAAATAAAATGTGGCTCCTTTGAAATCAGCTTTCCCCAACAGCCATCTTTAAAGGACAATTTTGCATTTGAATACCTACAAGCTTGCCTCTCAGTTTCCCCAGGAAGAAAAAACATGGTTGGTTTGAAGTTAATTATTGGATATTTGAATTATATTCTTAAAAGTTTAAAGGGTTATTAATTAAGAACTGCTAAATATTTGACTTGCATACTCTGAAAGTTTAAAGTACAAATTGAATTGGGAGAAATTAAATAAATGTGGTAATTAATGCCTAAAATATCAAAACATGTTTTTTGAGAAAATAAAATGTTGTGTTTTCTCTTAAATAATAGGAAATTCAAAATATGTTACTTGTTTGGTCTGATTTAAAAAAGGGGGATTAATTCTATGATACAGTTTAAATGTAATTGATATTCTTTAAGTTAATTTAAATGTATAATCTTTAGAGCATATATATATATATATATATATATGTATATATAATAACAAGATATATATATTATAACTTGATCTTTCAAGACTGAGAAACTTTGGACATTTCATGGGCCCTGAAATGTTCTTCAAAAGTCTGTTCTGGAGAGGATAAACCAAGATGGTGGCCTAGGTAAGCACCTAAGTTGCCGCCTCACATGACAATTTCAAAACAACTAAAAGACACAACGGACATCATCCAACACCACAGGAAAGCTGGCTGAATGGAAATTCTACAGCTAGAAAGGAGAGAGGTTCATGGATCAGGTGAGCTGCAAAGTGCTGAGGTAGGAAGACTCGCACTCGCAAAGAAGGGCGGCTGAGTGCCTGGCTAGCAGGAGGGGAAAGGAAGCCCCAGACTGCACTGAATCCCAGCCCTAGCTGAAACCCTGTGAAACCATACAGGTGGAGTCTGGACATAGAGAAAGGCACACAGAGACTTGGAGACTCAAGGGAACTGGGAGCCACAGCGGGCAGGGTCTAGAGGCATACGCATAAGTGTGTGCACTCAGAGAGGTCTGACTGTGGAAGTTGCCACAGCCTCTTCATAGCAGAAGGAGTTGGAAGCTCCTGACTGCACTGAATCCCAGTTCTGACTACACTGGGATTAAAAATATTATACAGAGACCAAACCCAGTTCTGGGTGAGCCCCTGGGGCACCCACGCTCTTACAGGGGGAATCTGGACAGTCATGTGGAAACTTATAGGATCCGTGGAAGGCAGAGGTCTGAGGCGAATGCACAAGGGCAGGGCTGATGGGAAGTCAAGACTGTCAGTTCAGCCCCGAGACTCTGTTGCATCCAAGCTGAGCACAGAGGCTTTTGAAATTTTGCAAGTCTGATCCTATTAGACTATCTCCAATACAGAAGGTATCCCAGGGTAGACACAGCTGATACTTACATCTAATTGGCCTGGAGGTCAATTCCTTCCAGTGATACCAACAACAATCAAGACTTAACTACAACAAAGCTGTACACACAGTCCACAAAGGGGAGCACCAAGAGTGTCTACCTTAGGGAACTGGGAGGGTGACCCACCAGCCCATATAGGACACCAAACACACAAAGCCACGCTACCAACTCAGGGAAGCAGCAAAAATGAGGAGACAAGGAAACAGATCTCAAATGAAAGAAATGGTGGAGAACAAAAGACTGGATACAGAGTTCAAAACCACGGTTATAAGGTTTTTCAAAAATTTCCTAGAAAAGGCAGATCAATTTAATGAGACCCTCAAGGATATGGAAAAGGACCAACTAGAAATTAAACATACACTGACTGAAATTATATATATTATACAGAGACCCATCAGCAGACAATAGGAATGCAAGAATCCAGTCAAATATTTGTAATACAAAGAAGCAAAGGACACTCCTCCAGGGAAGCAAGAAGAGAAGAAAAACCAGAAAGTTGAAGATAGTGTAAGAAGCCTCTGGGACAACTTTAAGCATACCAACATCAGAATTATGGGGGTGCCAGAAGAGAGAGAGCAAAATACTGAAAATCTATTTGAAGGAATAATGACACAAAACTTCCCCAACCTGGTGAACGAAATAGACTTACAAATCCAGGAAGCCCACAGAACACCAAACAAAAGGAATTCAAAGAGGACCACACCAAGACACATCATAATTAAAATGCCAAGGGCAAAAGACAAAGAGAAAATCTTCCAAGCAGCAAGAGAAAAACAGTTACCTATAAGGGAGCACCCAAACAATTAGCTGATTTCTTAACAGAAACTATGCAGGCCAGAAGGAAGTGGCAAGAAATATTCAAAGTGATGAATAGAGAGAACCTACAACAAAGATTACTCTACCCAGCAAAGTTATCATTCAGAATTGAAGGTCAGCTAAAGAGCTTCACAGATAAGCAAAAGCTAAAGGAGTTCATCAACACCAAATCCATTTCAGGATTATATGAAATGCTGAAAGGTATTCTTTAAGAAGAGGAAGAAGAAGAAAAAGTAAAGCTAAAAATTATGATCAACAAATACATATATATCAACAAGGGAATCTAAAAATCAAGTGAATTAAAAATTCAAGGAACAGAATAAGCTGGTGAATATAATAGAATCAGGGGCAAAGAGAGGGAGTGGATTGACAATTATCATGGGGAAAGGGGTGTAGGGGGTGCAGGAAGAGACTGGACTAAAATCATATACCTATGGAAGAGGACAATGGGGGGTTTGTAAGGGCAGAGAGTGGGGTGGGAACTGGGTGGAAGGGAGCTATGGGGGGGGGGGAGAGAAACAATTGTAATAATCTGAGCAATAAAGATTTATTAAATTTTTTAAAAAGTCTGTTCTCACTTAAATGAAATATATATATTTTTTATTAAACCAATTGATACTTGAAATTGCATGGAAAGCTTTATCAAATAAACATTTATTAATATATTTTACTTACATACATATATTAAATGTTTTGGTTCTCACCTGTAAGAAGGGCAAAAATCAATACATTTCTTAAATATAGCAAAAATTTTCAACAGCAGTATAATTTCAAGAAAGACAAGCCCAAGCAGCTGCCATTTTGAATAGGCTGGAGATAGGACAGTGTGCTTTTAGATCAGACCATTAAAGTATTAAGTAAGTTTACTGAATAGTTTCTTTGCCTTTTAACTAAAGATATGTACTTAAGTTAATTTATAAATTGGCTTTTAAAATATAATAAATGTCTCATATAAATTAAGTTACATAAGAAGCCAATATTTTTATAAGTAATTAAATCCAAGTAAAACTTAAGAACAGTTTAGAAGCCACCACTGTAAGCTGCCTGCATTTTTAAGTAAGCTAGAGACGGGGCAACATTTGCCCCTTGTGAATTCAGACTTAAATTTGCTTTATTTTTAAATGAAGATACCTAATTTAATGTCTTAAATTAACTTACTAAATTATAATCAAGATTTTCAGCTAAGTGAAAAGCCAATATATTTATAAACAATTCTTTTTTTAATATATATTTTTTATTAATGTTTACAGAGAGGAAGGAGAGAGACAGAGAGCTAGAAACGTCGATGAGAGAGAAACATCAACCAGCCGCCTCTTGCACACCCCCTACTGGGGATGTGCCCACAACCAACGTACATGCCCCTCACCGGAATAGAACCCGGGACCCTTCAGTCCGCAGACCGACGCTCTACCACTGAGCCAAACCGGTTTCAGCTATAAACAATTCTAATAAAGATCAGGGACAGCTAGTGAAAGTATTGATGGCAATATAAATTTGACTGTCTTTTAAAAGAGCAGATTTAGCAGCTGCCATGATGGCTATATGGTTTTCAACTGCCATTTTGAAATAACAAAGGCCAATCCCCTTCCTTTGAATAAGCCCATGATCCTTCTGTATATGCAAATAAGCCTAAGAGGATATTTTAAAAATATAATTATAAATTTAATAAAAAGGAGAAATTTTAAAATTTTTGAATTCTTTTAAACTAATATTTACAGTGTAAACTAAGATTGTTGTTAAAATGTTAAATCTGACAGTAACTGCAACAAGCAATAATGGTTATGCTGAGAAGCAAATGAATCAGTCTGTAGTGAGTTCCTTTCAGGGCCAACAGTTCTTTTGAGTCACAATTTCAATGCCAGATAGTTCCTTATGTGTACATGGCAGCCATGATATTTCAGATCTGGTTAGTGGACAAATGGTGGTAATGCAGATCCGCCTGTCTCTAGTTTGGTCCTGGGCATCCCTCAGCAACCCGCAGCTGCTGTCTGCTGGTATGCTGAGGCGTTTAGGTTCTCACAGGGTATTTCTTGGATCACATGATCTCACACATCTAGAGGAAATAATGAACAACATAAACAGACCCAGAGAAAGAGAACCATAGAACAGACTCTCAAACCTCAGAGGGAAAGTAAGGGAGGATGGGGGTAAGGAGAAGATATCAACCAAAGGACTTGTGTGCATGCATATGGGCCTAGCCAGTGGCTATGGACAACGGGGGTTGGGAGGGGCATATCTAGGGAGGGGTTTGGGATGGGAATGGGGGAATAAGGACAATTATGTGAGACCATAATCAATAATAATAATAAAATCTGACAGTAAATTAGTAGTCAGCCTTACTGTAATATAGCTAGCACTTGTAATATAGCTAGCTAGTTAGTCAGCTTTAGGCTTAACTTTTAAGCTGCAGCCCTACAGGTTGCTTGTTGTAAAAAGAAAGACAAAGATTCTTAAATGAGACTTTGTAGCCTGAAAGTTATTCTGAAAGGAAATAAAGAGGCTTCCTTCTAATGTCAAAAGGATTGTATTTGAAAGCTTATATATTTGGCCTCTTAAACTGAAGTAAATAATTTGTGTTTTTTTCCTTTCTAATAAGTTTTATGTAAAATTAAAGATTAATAGCAGAAAATTAATGTCATTTATTGTCCAAAATGTAGAACAAGTGAAGTTAAATAAATTAATCTTATTTTAGATTAACTTACATTGGCTAATTGAAATAAGTGAATATTCATAAAAACTTAATTGTACTGAACAAAACACTGTTTCTGAAGTATTGACAAAAAAACTTTTATTGATGGTTCATCTCATAGTAAAATTGCTTTACATGCTATGAATTCTAAGCAGTAATATTTCTGTGCAAAATTAAAAATAAAAGTTTATCAAGACTGCATTAAAAATAAAAATTTTACAAAAGCCTCATAATAATTAAATAAAAAAGAATAGTAAAATAATATCCCATAAGAAATATACTGTAAGTAAATTACATCAAGCCTTAATTGCTTTAAAATTTTTACTCAGAAATTAATTTTCATTTATAATGCTGAAACAAAACATTCACAAAATTTTATGGTGTCAAAATAAGCCAAAGGAAAATCATTTGGACAAAAATCAAAAGCATCCCAAGTCTAATTTATTGAAAAAAAATTTCTTTATTAAACTTTGGTCCAGAATATATTTGTATATTTCCAAAAAAGCCCATATGGATTCCTACAACAACGGATCCCAGAGAGGACCTCATAGGACTACTACAGACACAGAATAGGCGGTGGCCCACAAGATCAGAGGATAAATAGTCCAGAAATAAAGATAGTTAAGATGTCTTGCCATGCTAGCAGTCAGCACCTGCGCATTGCTGCAGTTTGCCCAGACCAAGGGCAAGGAAGGTTGGTGTGCACGCGCTTCTAGACCATATGTGCACACCCTTCTGCATAGAAGTCAAAATGTTTGATGTTTTGTGTTCTACCAGGACCCCTGACTTGGGAGGCTTGCCTTATTTCTAACACAGGGAATGGTATTAACTGCCACATTAAAAGAGATGTTATACCTCAAGCATTAACCATTTTTACAGATGGATCCAATTCTGTAAAGGCTGGATCTACTACAGTAGGTGAGCAAAGGTCTTCCAAACCCCTTATATTTTAATAGAAATTCAAGCTCTTATTTATGCCTTAACATATTTTGCTATGGAGCCCATCAACCTATAGTAAAAGTGCTTATGTGGTAAGTATGACCAAAATTATTGAGACAGAATCTATAGGGACACTAATTCAGAGGAACTTTTCATTTAATTTTCAGCCTTTAAAATGTTATTAGAGAATGACAATTTTTATGTTTTATTGGAAGCAATGTCCTCAGTGTTATCCGCCTCTCTGTGCCAACTTTAGGGGTAAATCCCTGAGGAGTTAAACTTAATCAAATCTGGTAAAATGTATGTCACTCAATTGTAGAAAAAGCCAGTCATACTCTTAAAATCAATTACTAAAACAAAAAGGGGAGACAGATGTTATGTGTCACCTCAAAAAAATCCATTGGTTTATCTTGCACTTTAAATGTTTTTTTTTTACCCATTTATGATTTAGTAACATAATATATTGTTCATCTGAAGTTATTGACTGGTTCACTGGGTTATTGATAGCTATCAAATATTGACACATTTGATTATTTATGCAAAAAATCACTTGTTAATATCATCAGAACATTGCCAGGGATGCTTCCTTTTGTTGTTGTCATTACCAGTATTACAGATGTCCCCCAATTTTGCCCTTCATCAAACCTCTCCCCTCCCCAGGCCTTCCCCATACTATTGTCTTTGTCCATGGGTTATGTATATATACATAAATATTCTTGGGTTAATCTCTTCCTGTCCCCTGCATCACCCTCCCCATTGAGGTCTGTTATTCTATCACATACATCTACGCCTCTAGACCTGTTTTTTTTTCCATCAGTTTATTTTGTTCACTAAAGGCCCAGTGCATGAAATTTGTGCACTGGGGTGGGGAGGGGTGTCCCTCAGACCAGCCTGCACCCTCTCCAATCTGGGACCCACAGGGATAGGGCCTAAACCAGCAGTTGGACATCCCTCTCACAATCTGGGGCTGCTAGCTCCAAACTGTGCCTGCCTGCTTACCTGATTGCCCCCTAACCTCTTCTGTCTGCCAAACTTATCAATGCCTAATTGCTCCCCTGCTGGCATGATTGCTCCCAACTGCCCTCCCCTGCCAGCTCAATCGCCCCTAATAGCCCTCCCTTGGTGGCCTGGTCACCCCTAACTGCCCTCCCATGCTGGCCTGATTGCCCACAACTACCCTCCCCTGCCAGCCATCTTGTGCGAGGGTATGATGGTCAATTTGCATATCACCTCTTTATTATATAGGATTATTGCACAGAAAATTTTTAAAATGATAGTAAATAAACAGAATGCACACAGGAGTGAATTATTCTAATACATCTAAGGAGAATATATAAAACATATATAGTTTTTCTGGTTATTGAATTTCTGTAATATATTAAAAAATGTTCTTGTGCATGTTTTCACTTTGTAATAAAATTATCATAATAAGAACCTAGAAATTTTTTTTTTTTATTTTGTGGCAAAAATGCATCAAAAATGTTATAAAACATAACATATTAGATTTTTTACATGGCAATGATATTCTTATGTATGTTTTATTTTGTTTTGTTGCATGTTTAGGTCACACACTAATTTTTCATTAGAGACCCTGTTGCTGAGCTGAACCCTTATAGTGAGTGCTCCTTTAAGACTGCTTCCATGTTGGGCTGTCAGGGCAGTGCAATGGGGAATATGCTGTCTTATGTTGAGGGAAATGTAAGAGCATACAGTAGATTATCATAAAGACAATATGAGCTCAGTTCAGAAGGGAAGATGACAAATTTGGAGTGGCCCAGGCAGGGTCCACAGAGGAGAGACATTCAGACCTCAGAGAGATAAACTTAAGCAAAACTATTTAAAATAATAAAGCCAACATCATGTGTGAGACTTTATGTGTATGAATGTGTGAGTGTTTGTGTGTGCATAGTGGTCTTTCAGGAAAACAGGTGGTATTATAAGTCAGGACTACTATAGCTAGTTTGTAGACTGAATGAAAATGACTTTCTAGTATTGGCACAAGCCATTAGTCTAATATGCTTGGAGATCAAGCAAGCCCTTTCTTTTCTTTGTCGTCTGGAACACAGGGAGAGATTTAAGTTCCTGAAAACACTTCCATTGGCAGTGCCTTCTCATTCCCAAGTCTGTTTTGCAGTGGTGATGTCAAGCAGTAATAAACATGTCTTAAAATAACACCATGCCTTTTAATACAAATGTTCTTAATGTATCCTTTGTTCCACACTTGCGTAAACCCTGTAGGAGCACTCATTCCATAATGTGCTGAAAGGCTGCCACTTCTGGGAAAGAGAGAAAGACCCAGTAACTGTTTGCAGATGGAAGCTGATAGCAATGAATAGAAAAATGTGCCTTATGGCCCTTCCTAGTTGGGGATTCCTCTTTCTCCACCAGTGCCTGGCCTGTTGTCTGTCTCTCTCTCTCTCTCTCTCTCTCTCTCTCTCTCTCTCTCTCTCTGTAATCTTTAGTAAAGTGCAACAGTAGGTGACAGTATAAGTCTATTTTGCCCACTCTCAAAATATTCTCCTCAAATTCACTTCTCCTCAAATTCAAGCCACAATAATTAGTTTAAAAGTTCATCCTGTTCAGTATTTCTTCTCTGACAAAATCATTTCAGGTTGATTTCGACAGGTTAATTTTAAAATGCATAAGGTACATTTCCAAACATTTCAAATGACTTGCCATGGATATCAACATTGAATTACTAAGCCTTTCTTAAGTCTATTTTGTAATTAATTAACACACAAATTATTGACTAGATTATATAAAATTCCCAAAGGATAAAATGGAATGTCTCTGTTTCATAGGCACTTCTTTCCTATGGAGACAATAACTGGTAATTATTTATTAATTTTCCAGAGATTATGAATATAAACCTATGCACAATATAAACATTTATGAAAATGTATGTGTATATGTTTTCATATATACTTTTTCACACAGTTCTTTTCTCAAAAATATATTAATACTAGCGGCCTGGTGCACAAATTTGTGCATGTGTGCAGTCTGTCAGTCTGGCCAGCGATTGGGCTGGCTTCCCAGGAGGAGGAACCATCCAAGGTTAGCTGGCTGAGGGAGGTTGGCTGTGGGAGCTCTCTAACCACCAAGGGGCAGCTCCTGTGTTGAGAGTCTGGCCCATGATGGTCAGTGTGCATCATAGCTACTGGCCAGTAATTCAGTAGTCCAGTTGTCTGGTTGTAATGGTTGCTTAAAATCTTATATATCTAAATAATTGTTTTAACACAAATATAGGCATAGCATCTACATAGTATTCTTTCGTATGAATATATCTTAATTTAGCTAGTTCACTATTTATGAATTTATTTTAACTATCTAGCTACTATAAATATTGGTGCAATATGTACCTATGTATAAAAAGTAGTTTTAAAATGTGTGTGTTCATTTTTAAAGGTGTAATTAGTGTTTTAAATGGCATATACATTTTCAGTATCTAATAATGGATATACCAAATTACCATCCATAGACATGGCATTGATTTATATGTCCACCCAAAATATATATGTGATTTTTTTCCTACTATCTTTACAACACAGTGTACATGCTTTTTGATCCTTGGCAATCAGATAACAATGACTTATCTTTTTTATTTTTTCCCCCTCTTTATGAATTTATTAGGTCTGGCTCTGGGATTTAGTTTTAATTTATACTCTTTTTACAAGTAAAATTGGTTGTATTGTCATATGTTTAAGAGTATTTAAATTTCCGTTCTCTGAGCAGTTTGTCTATTGCTCTTTTTGCTGTTGGGTTATTAATTTATTTGAATCGTTCTAATTTAATCCATTACTTCCTTTCTGTAATGTGTATTGCAAATATTTTTCCTGTTTTTTTTGTTTGTTTGTTTGTTTGTTTTTTGACATGCCTGTCCCTATTAATAATGATGTTTTGCCTTGCCAATAATTCTAACTTTTAAACCATTGAAATTATCAATATTTTATTTTATAGCTTTTAGTTTTGTATCATACTTAGGAGTTCAGTATTTTAAGTTTATAAACTTTTCTATATATTTTGATTCTTTTGTTTACACTATTCACACTTAAAAATCTTAATCTACAGGAACTTTATTTTGATGTAAGAAGTCTGTACGGATCAAATACTACGCTACTCAATATGGCTATTGGTGTTCCAACATAATTTTTAACAAATCCATCATTTCTTCTTTGATACATAATGCTACTTTTATATATAATAAAAGTAGTTCTATGTATAAAAGGCTAATATGCAAATTGTCTCCTCAAGATATCAACCAGTAGACTGGGAGTTCCATCACTTGCTATGACACATGCTGACCACCAGGGGGCAGCACGGAACAAAGGAAGGCCCCAGCTGGAAGCTGGCAGCCAGGGAAGAAAGGCCCTGGCTGGCAACCGGAAGGCCCCCATTGACCCTGATCACCAGCCAGGCATAAGGACCCTACCCATGTATGAATTTCATGCACGGGGCCTCTAGTATATAAATAAATTCATTTGGAATTTAGGTTTATATCTGACATCTCAATTCTTTCCTATGAATTTAATCTTCTTTTATTTCACTTATTTTCAGAGTTTTAATTGTTTATTTTCCATATACAGTGGTGCCTCGCATAAAGAACGCCTCGCACAGCGAACGCTGCACACAACGAACTTCATTTCATGATTCATACAACGAACTTCGTTTCACACAGCGAAGTCACCCAAGCTTCCACAACTGCTTTGCCCGAGCTTCCACGACTGCTTCGCCCGAGCTTCCACGATCACTGCCGATGTATTGCATCCTTCCGCGCAGGCACTGCAGGCAGTCGTTAGTCACTGCGCTTAACTTAAGCACGTATCGCGGCAATCGTTCTTCATTACGAATTAAATCACGCACGTATCACGGCAGTCGTCCTTTTAAGTTAAACTCAATATTTTTTTTATATCATGATGTATCTAAATAAAAATAATAACAAAAAATTTATCTTTTTTTATGTCATCTTAGCATATTTTATGCTACAGAACGAATTATTTTTTTTTAACATGTATTGTTATGGGAAAACACGTTTCACATAACGAACTTTTCGCATAACAAACTTGCTCCTGGAACGAATTAAGTTCGTTGTGTGAGGTACCACTGTAAATGTATAAATAAGCTTCTCATTCTAAAATTAGAATTGACAGTGTACTTATTGAGATCATTGAATCAATATGGAGAGAACAGACATATTTTTGATGTTCAGAGGCAGAATAACTTCTGATGGGTATAAAAGACCAGAATGCCATGCTACTTGTTCTGTTCTTAGGTCCAGACTCTACTACTTACTATATTTGTGACCTTGGATAAGAAACATTTTATGTCTCTGTCTGGATGAAAAACCAAAACAATATTAGTACTAATATCACATGGCAAACTAAGAGTTTATACATGTAAGATCCAAGATCTTGGGGAGTAGGTATAAGTACACTCATCTCCCTCAGGACCAAACTGGAATTACAACTAAAATATAGAACAATCAACCCAAATAACCAACTAAAGACTAGCTGAACATAAGTCTTATATCAAGAATTTACAGAAGAAGCCACATGACACTGGTAAAAAGGGTGATGTGAAAAGGACTGGCCCTGCTCACAAAAGAGGTGGCTGATATCCTCAACTGCAAAGGTTCCTTATTAGAAGCATGGAGTTGCACCCTAAGCCTGGTCCCAAGCCCAGAGCACCAGAGATGGGAAAAGGTCTCCATCTAACATTTGGTGAAAATCAGCAGTGATTCTGACCACCAGGGAAAGACAGAAGTCTTCTAGAGACTCAGGCACCCTCTTGAAGGGCCAATGCACAAAATATAATTTGCAGCCATTCTCTTTGGCAAAAGGAGGGAAAAGTGTATTTGAGACTCAAGAGGAAAGATTGAGATTTGTGCCATTGTATAGAGATGAAGAGAAAGCTATCAGAATTTCTGCACTCAGTCTCTGTCACACTGCAGACACCACCTTTTTTTAGTGCAGCAATCCTCTCCTTATGTCATCAGCCTAAGAAATGCAATATTCTGACCCTCCAGACTCCTTGTCTCTCCTCACCCTGTGGAGCTCATGCCCTGCTAAGGAGTCAGCTGTCTAGGCAGGGGTTTGGAGATCCAAGCAGACTATAAGGTGTCAGTGGCTGAGTTGTGGGCTTTGGAACAAGGATCACTCCTCCTCCCTTTCCCCAAGTCTGATCTGTGCTCCCCCTAATGGGAGATCCACTGGCTCACCCGCCTGACTTCTGAAAACCTTACTTTTTTGAGCTGGGGCTCCTGGCAGAATCTGGGACTAACTGGTTTTGTGACTGTAAGATAGGGCCCATTTTTTCCTCACACACGTGACTTGTGCCAAGCTCTTCCTTCACACAGCCAAATCTTGATCTGTTTGAGCCTGATAAACTCAACTGGTCTCACCCTGATGATTTCCTTACCCCACTCTACCACAAAAGTTTGTGGACACCTGATAAGTAGCAGCTAGAATTGGTATACACTGGGACTTCTGCTGAGTAGCTTCAGCTTCAGCACTGGCATAGAATTTTAATCTGTATAAATCTAGTAAAAGCCAATCCCCTCTATCCAGTGACTCACTGAGACCCTTCCTCATACAACTTGAATACTACCGGGAGACCTTTCAGTGACTTAGCTTAATATGCAGCTGGCAGGCAGAGGCAGGGAAAAATTGACCTTGAGATGTCTTGGGTTTATTACTGTCCTTCCCTTTGACTTGCAACTTGTGTAAGCTGGCCTTCCCATGGCCACCAGACCCAGCAGAGGCAGCTTTGTAGCTCCAAACTAGTTGCCTAGGGCCAGTCACAGGCAGTGTCTAACAATGAAATAAAACGGTCTCTCCCAAGAGGTCACAGAACCAACACATCCAGTGGTCAGCTTCAGGCAACATCAGGGCAAGATCCAATTTGCTTCACAAGCAATTTATCCAAAGGTAGATCTTGGCATGCATTAGAACTTGCTGAGGCAAATTCTGCTTCATGTGGTCATACCTACACAGAAGCTTATATAAGGTCTAAGGACTGAACACATGCACAAACAAGCCAATAGTAATAAAAATTCACTCAGAAAAAGAAGCTCACATAGCCCACACAAGAAACAATTCCTAGAGCACCTAGCTCAGGTAATCAAGAAAATTGGGCCACTGGATCCCACAGGATACTTATTATATAAGGACACACTACCAAGACTGGTAATCATAGCAGATCTGTATTACATAAAAACAAACACAGAGAGGCAACCAAAATGGGGAGACAAAGAAACATGCCTCAAATGAAAGAACTGAAGAAATCTCCAGAAAGAGAGCTAAATGAAATAGAGGCAAGCAATTTACCAGATATATATATTTTTAAAAAGGTTATAAGAATGCTCAAGGAAATTAGTGAGAACTCCAAGAAAATTAGTGAGAACTACAACAGCCTGAAAAAGCACATTGAAACCATAAAAATGAAACAGTCAGAATGAAAGAGAATACAACATCTAGAAAGAAGTCTACACTAGAAGGAATAAACAGTAGGTTGAATGAAGCAATTTGGAAGAAATGGTAGCAGAAATAACCCAATCAGAGAAGCAAAAAGAATAAATATTAAATGAGGATAGTGGCACTGGCCAGGTAGCTTGCTTGATTAGTGTCATCACAATACACCATGGTTATGGGTTAAATCTCCAGTAGGGGCATATATAGGAAGCAATCAATAAATGTATCAGTAAATTGAACAACAAATTGATATCTACCTATCATCTATCTAAAATCAATAAAAATATATAATTATAAAATAATGAGGATAGTCTGGCTTGGGGCTGTGGTGGAGCAACCCCAGGGGCAGAGCGGCAGCAGTGCTTGGCGGCATGGAAGTGCCTGGGGCTCAGAAGCCGCAGGGCGCGGTGGAGAGGGGAACCTTGGCGGCGGTGGCGGGGAGGGAAACTGGGTGGCCTCGGCGGCAGCAGGAGCCGGCCACGGCGGGGGAGGGGGACCGGGACGGCCACGGGGCCGCAGCAGGGAGAGGGATGGGGCAGGGGCAGCTGGGTCCGATGCAGAGAGGACAGGACAGAAGTCAGAAACAGAAGTGGCAGAGGGAGACTTCCTGGCTGAATTTACTGAGGAGGTCAGGCGAGGATAGTTAAGTCCCGTTACAGAAGTAGCCAGATTCTTGAGGCATCGTAAGGTACCAGATTTTGTGCCCTATTTGAAACCTAGGGTCAGGGCAATAGCAGAGGCCAAGGACCAGCGCCTCAACGCTACGGACTGGGAACCCGAGGGATGGCAGGAGGGCGTCCCCCCAGCCCTCTGGGGTCCGGATCAGGCCAAAAGGCGGGAAAGCCAAGGGAGTGGGGTAGTCTCCCCCCATCCTTGACCACTGGAATCTCCCTGGGAGACCCAGAGGCAAACTCTGATGCGGCCGCGGTTTGGTTTATGGGCAGAGAAGCCAGAAGAATAAAGACCCTAGGAAAAAATAGGGATGGGCTTACTCGCTGACTCTGATGCTGCTGAGATGGAGAGAAGCCTGAGGGTTCCTGAGCCACGGAGGGTACCCCAGACCAGGAAATGTCCTACAGAGTACTCACCCAGTGCCCGGGCTTCGCACCAAGATGTAAAGTTTGAGGCGGAGGAAACTGACCACCAAGGAGTTTTAAAATAAAGTTTATTCCCCAGTAATGAGCGGGACTCATTATGGAGGTAGAGAAGTCAGAATTGAAGGAGTTGAGGTGTGGGGATGGACCCAGCCGGGCTGCCACCTGGACATAGAGGATCAGCAGCACATGGCTGGTCTGGGGGTCTTTTTAAGGGAAGGAACAGGAGAGGGTTGGACCCGGGGCAGAACAGGAAGGGGTGGGCTCCAGGACACTTTGGCAGGCGCTGATGGCTGATTGATGGCTCAATGTCTTGGGGATGTCTCTGTGAAAGGTGCCAGCAATGTCATAAGGAGAACCTTATAAAATGTCCACCTATGTATGAGGACAATGCGGGGTGGGGAAAGGGCAGAGGGTGGGGAGGGAACCTGGTGGAGGGGAGCAATGGAGGGGAAAAATGAGGAACATTTGTAATAATATGAACAATAAAGATTTATTTTAAAAAAAGAAATTACTATGAGATGAACCATTAGCAAAAAAAAAAAAAAAAAAATAGTTAATGCTCCAAGAACAGTTTCCTGGCTAGTATAATTAAGTTTTCTTGAATATTCATTTATATCAATTAGCCAAATTAAACTAATCAGAAACAAGATTTACTTTTATTTTCTTAATTTTACTTGTCCTTGGTTATGGACAGTAAATTACATTAATTAAATTTCTACTATTAGTCTTCGAGTAATTTTACATAAGCTTTGTCAGGGAGGCAAAAACACAAATTATTTATCGATACTTTTCTATTTTGAGGCCTAATATATTGATTTTTAACTAGTTTTCCAGACATTTGAAGGAAACCTCTTTTTATTCTTTCCAGAATGATTTTCAGGCTACATTTAGAGAGTTTCTTTTAAAAGTCTTTGCCTTTCTTTTTTACACTGTGAAAGAAAAAAGCCATCTGCTAACCTGACAAGCTCAGGGAAGGCCTGCGTGGCAGTCTTGCAAACCTAGAGACCTAAGATAACCACAAAAGATGGTTTGAAAATTAAATATCTAACAGGTTATAGTAGGTAGTCATGTCCCAGATATTTTCCCAGACAAAGATCAACTTTGATCTTTTTACTGAGCCCATTTGCCTTTTTGCCTCTAAGATAACATGTCTGTGAGATGTCTGGGTAACTTGTAACTTCCCTTTTTCCAGAGCCCCTGGAGAACAACCAAATGTGGTGGGCGCCAGGATAGATGCCTCAAATTCCTTCTTTATCATATTAATTGTTCCTGCACTCACCTGAGTATACATCCATCATTTTACTTTTTATCCAATCCCAGGAGTTTCCCACCGCTTTGCTTTCTCCCGCCTCCTTACTCCATCACCAATGAATTTCATGTAACTCACCTATGTCCTTCCTTTGATTTCAGTGTATAAATAGAGAAATGTAACCCGCCATTCTTCAGAGCATTATCTCAATCCATTGAGGTTTTGCTTCCCGGCAATTGTTGACAATTTTGGCTCAAATAAACTCATTAAAAAATTCCTTACAGGTTTCAATGTTTTTTTTCATTAACTACACCAAGCAACCAATATAACAAAAATTGTTGCTCTATGAAATTTAAACAAATACTGACACAAAGCTATATATTTCAAGTGATTTTTTTTAAATTATGGTGAATGTAATTATTGTTAGATTTAGTACTTTAACAACACAATTTAGTTTACCCTGTAAATATTAATGGGAGAGATTTTAAAATTTTGAGATTTATTTTTCCTTTTTTTTAAACTTAGAATTTTATTTTTATAGAGTATCCCCTTTGGCTTATTTACATATACAGAGGGATTATGGGAGGTCTCAGTAAATTTCTTAGAAGACTTTACTAGGATCCAATTACTTATAAAAATATTGGCTTCTCATGTAACTGAAATTATATGAAACCTTGATTATATTTCAAAAACTAAATTATTAAGTAACTTAAGTAGGCATCTTTATTAAAAAGCAAAGCACGCAAATTTAGTAAACTTATACATCTGATTCACAAGGCACAAATGCTTCCCACCTCCAGCATATTAAAATGCTGGCTCTTAGGGCTCTTTTTTTTTTTTTTTTTTTTTTTTTTTTTTTCTTCTTAAAATTTGAGGCATCTAGTTCTCCCAATTTAATTTGAACCTTAAACTTTTAGAGCTGGCAAGTCAAATATTTAGCATTTCTCAGATTAAGCTGCTAGAGTTCAATAGCAGGCCTCTGGCCATTCAAATGCAAATTAGTTACATTCTTTTTGCTGGAAATGTGACCAGTCCCTAGGAGGGGAAGCTGGGAAGCAAGTTTGTCTTTAGTAGCCACATTTTTTCTTTAAGAGGTTGCCTTGAGGAAAAGCTTTGTCCTTGGCTGGAGAAACAGGTTTTATGCCCAGGGCAGCCAGCCTTCTTAATCAACCAAGGGCGTAGCCAGTCTTCACCTGGGCTAATTAGATTTTTATAACTAATATATTATTTATCTATGTTTCAACAATTTTTGAGATTCGAGAGCCAATTTTAATTACCTAAGCATTTACTTTGGCAAATTTTTGTAATAGAGATATTTACTGACTTTTTTTTTTTTTTTTTAGCAGTTTTTATGTTAACTTTTAAATGCGGTTTATTATTATTTTAAAAACTATTCTTCATTATGGAAATACCAGTCTTGTTGCTAAAACCAGCCTGCATCTTTTTTCCTAGGACTGAGAGGGCTGGGCGGGGTGAGGGGGCAGGGCGGGGTGAGAGGGCAGGGTGGGGCGGGTCCAGCTCCAGGTAACTGGACCCTAGGCCTAACCCAACCAATCAGGTCAGCCAAGGTAGCGGCACCACCCTCCCTATAAAACCCATTGATATGTTAAGTTCTTCCTCTTTCTCGCCCATGCCCTCGTTGGTGTAGGTGAGACTGGGCTCGGACTAGTCCGAAATAAATACAGGCTTTCTGCAATTGCATCGGATTCGGCTCCCTGGTAGTCTTTGGGGTTTATGACACTTGGGCATTACATATGGGGGCTCGTCCGGGATCTCCAAGACTGAGGGACTCTGAATCCGGAGAGCCTGTCTGGCCGCGGTAAAAGTGTGTGAAGGGATCCCTGTGGGAAGTGCCCGAGAGGTCTAGCGGACGCGCTATTGAAGGCCACGGGCCGGAGAGATCAAAAGACGTTTTGATCCTCCTTTAGGAGGGACATAGAATTCCCTCTCAGGACGAGGTAGTCGGCGTGAGGCCGTCGTTTAGTTTTAGGCGCCGCTTCCACGGAGTTGGAAGGCTGTTCTTGGGGGCCCCCCCGTCTGTTCCTGTGTTCTTTGTTTGTTTGTTTGTTTGTATGTTTGTATAGGGAAAGGTTTCAGTTTGCTCTTGTTTGTAAATTTGCTATAAAAACTCAACTGAATGTATTGAATTGTTATAATACTGAAAATGTTGATGTGGGGAGTTCTTCTCCTGGGGGCTGTTATAATTTTATGTGTTATTTTATGGACTCACTGTATGGATGTTATGGGACAAACTCAGATTACTCCTTTAAGCACTGTGATTAATCATTTTCAGGAAGTAGAGGCAAGAGCTAATGATTTTAGTATGGAGGTCTGGAAGGACGAATGGCAGACTTGTTGTTCAAGTGAGTGGCCAGCTTTCAATGTCGGATGGCCACCAGAGGGAACATTCAATCTCCCTACCATTCGCCGGGTTCGGAGTGTCGTCTCTCATCCCAAGACAGGTTACCCCGATCAGCTCCCATACATTATAATGTGGCAGGACCTTGTGGAGAACCCACCCTTTTGGCTTAAACACTCTGTGGCTCCGCCCCCCTCGGAGCCAAAACCTATTTTTGCCTTACAGGGAAAGGAGAGGACAGAGAAGAAAATCACCCTGCCATCAGCTCCCCCCTACTCTGTCTTGCAGGGGGGAACTGAAGAAGAATTAATTTTTCCTCCCCCGTATCAGTTCCCTAGGGTTCCGGAGGAGGAAACTGACCCTCCCCCATTGAGGGAAGCAGATGCCACGAGGAGAGCGGGAAGCCCGCCGCATACCAGACAAAGAGCCCAGAGGGAACAATCCACCTTCATCGCAGACTCCACTGTTAAGACTTTACCCCTTCGAGCCACTGGTCCCCCAGATGAGAGGGGCGATCAGCCCCATCACTACTGGCCTTTCGCCACTAGTGACCTTTATAATTGGAAAACTCAAAATCCTGAGTTTTCTAAGAAGCCAGCGGGACTTATTAATCTGTTGGATTCTATCATTTTTACCCATCAGCCAACCTGGGACGACTGCCAGCAGCTCTTGCAGGTGTCTAGGGGTGCTGGTTCCCTGCCAATCTGCCTGGAACACCCCCCTACTGCCGGTCAAGAAGCCTCACACAAATGATTACCGACCGGTGCAAGACCTCCGGGAAGTAAATAAAAAAGTCATGGACATACACGCAACTGTCCCCAATCCGTACACTCTCTTGAGCTCCCTGGTGCCCACCAGAATCTGGTATACTGTATTAGATTTAAAGGACGCCTTCTTCAGTCTGCCGCTAGCACCCAGAAGCCAACCCTTGTTTGCCTTCGAGTGGCATGATCCAGAGGAGGGCTACAGTGGACAACTCACCTGGACACGACTGCCTCAGGGGTTCAAGAATTCGCCCACCATCTTTAATGAGGCACTACACGAAGACCTGGGTGAGTATAGAAGGGAGCACCCTGGCCTCACCCTCCTACAGTACGTAGATGACATCCTGATTGCTGCCGACACGGCCAAGGACTGTGAACAAGGAACCCAGGATTTGCTGGTCACCCTGGGGGCCTTGGGGTATCGGGCATCCGCGAAGAAGGCCCAGATATGCAGAGAGAGGGTAAGTTATCTGGGGTACATCTTGGAGGGCGGACAGCGGCGGTTGTCAGATGCCAGAAAAGAAACTGTCCTGAAGATCCCCACACCCACCTCTCGAAGAGAAGTGAGAGAATTCTTAGGGTCGGCCGGCTACTGCCGTCTCTGGATTCTGGGTTTTGCTGAGATTGCCAAGCCCCTGTACGAAGTTACCAGAGAGGGGAAGACATTTGAATGGACAGAGAAAGAGGAGGCTGCCTTTAATCAGTTGAAAAAGGCCCTCCTACATGCCCCGGCTCTGGGACTGCCAGACATTACAAAGCCCTTTCACCTCTTTGTAGATGAGCGCAAAGGGGTAGCGAAGGGGGTTTTAACTCAAGCCTTGGGCCCCTGGAGCCGTCCAGTAGCTTACTTGTCTAAGAAACTAGACCCAGTGGCTGCTGGCTGGCCACCGTGCTTGAGGATTATTGCGGCAACAGCACTCTTAGTGAAGGATGCTGACAAGCTAACTCTAGGGCAAGAAATTTGGATTACAACCCCCCATGCGGTTGAGGGAGTTTTAAAACAGCCACCTGATAGATGGATGAGCAATGCACGCATGACTCACTACCAGTGCCTCCTCCTAAATCCTCCCAGAGTGCGGTTCCGCCCCAGTGCAGCCCTCAACCCCGCAACTCTCCTGCCTGACCCTGACCTGGACGCCCCACTACATGACTGCGCCGAGATCTTGGAACAGGTGCATGGACTCCGGAAGGACCTGACGGACCAGCCCCTCTCAGATGCAGAGGCCACATGGTTCACCGACGGGAGCAGCTTCATGAGAAACGGGCACAGGTACGCGGGCGCGGCAGTAGTAACTGAGACTGACACCTTATGGGCAGAGGCTCTGCCATCTGGAACGTCAGCCCAGCGGGCAGAACTCATCGCTCTGACAAAGGCATTGACACTAGGGGCCGGGAAACGACTCAATGTCTTTACAGATAGCCGATACATGTTTGCCACAGCTCACACCCATGGGGCAATCTATCAGGAGAGAGGGCTGTTGACTGCAGAAGGAAAGACTATAAAAAATAAACAAGAAATACTCGACTTGCTAGCTGCCTTATGGCTCCCAGCCAAGTTAGCCATCATCCACTGCCCAGGACACCAGAAAGCCAACAATCCTGTAGCCAGGGGCAACCAGAAGGCTGATCAGGTGGCCAAAGAAGTAGCCCTCACTGCAGTCCCTGCACTGGCCCTGCAATTACCAGACCCAGGGAACCCAGTTCTGCCAGATCAGCCCAGATACTCCCAAGAAGAATTAGAGCGAATCAAAAGCCACCCCACAAACAAGGAAGTCAGGGGCTGGTGGTATGCTCCAGACGGGAAGCTCCTGCTACCAGACCAGCTTGGGATCCCGATGTTGAAACACATACACCAATCGACGCACCTAGGGTCCCGGAAACTAAAGGATTTGGTCCGGCATGCTAAGATCAAAATTCACCAGCTGGACGCCAGAATAGATCAAATTGTATCAGCCTGTAAAACTTGCCAGCTTACAAATGCAAGGGCCGGGTCAAGTGGAAAAGGAACCCGGCTCAGAGGAACAAAGCCCGGGGTGCACTGGGAGATTGACTTCACTGAGGTAAGGCCGGGAAAGTATGGCTATAAATACCTTCTAGTTTTTATAGATACCTTTTCTGGATGGGTAGAAGCATATCCAACTAAGCATGAAACAGCCCAGATGGTTGCTAAGAAGCTACTGGAGGACATTCTACCCAGGTACGGTTTCCCAGCTGTGATAGAATCGGACAATGGCCCGGCTTTCATCTCACAGGTAACACAGGCAGTAGCCAAGGCCATAGGGGCAAATTGGAAATTACATTGTGCGTATAGGCCCCAGAGCTCAGGACAGGTAGAAAAAATGAATAGAACATTAAAAAAGACCCTTTCTAAATTAACCATGGAAACTGGCGGGGACTGGGTGGCTCTCCTTCCCTATGCTCTTTACCGGGTGAGGAACTCACCCTATACCCTAGGCTTCACTCCCTATGAAATTATGTTTGGTAGGCCCCCGCCTATCATTCCCAATCTTAAGGCAGAACTGCTAACTGAATTTGAAAACCAAGAAATATCTTTTTCTTTAAGAAGGCTCCAGAGGGCGCATGAGGACATTTGGCCACGCCTACAGGCCATCTACGAGGCTGGCCCGATCCCAACGCCCCACCAGTACCGGCCGGGAGACTGGGTCTTTGTCAAAAGACACCGCTGGGAGACGCTTGAACCACGTTGGAAAGGACCATACATCGTAGTGCTGACGACGCCCACCGCCCTCAAAGTGGATGGCATTGCGACCTGGGTCCACCACACTCATGTTCGGCCAGCTGACTCCTCTGCGATCCGGGAAGACTTCGCCAACGGATGGAGCATCGACCGAAACCGAGACAACCCCCTCAAGCTCAAGTTACGGCGTACTCAATCTGCCTGATGAAATTTTGTTTGCAGCCAGCTGCAGGAGTCCCCACCCCCCATACACTGGTTCGAGAGGGGGAGGAGGGAGGACTCACTTCTGCCCTGGACACTCCTGACCCCGCTGTGTCGTCTTGTGTCTCCCTGGACACATCTCGTGGACTCCCCCAAAATGTCAGATCAGGGCACCGGGAAGGAGGAACTTTATGCACCCTTCAGAAATGCATACGGTCCCATGATTGGGCCTGTTAAGTCTCAAGACAAGGGGGGAATGAGAGGGCTGGGCGGGGTGAGGGGGCAGGGCGGGGTGAGAGGGCAGGGTGGGGCGGGTCCAGCTCCAGGTAACTGGACCCTAGGCCTAACCCAACCAATCAGGTCAGCCAAGGTAGCGGCACCACCCTCCCTATAAAACCCATTGATATGTTAAGTTCTTCCTCTTTCTCGCCCATGCCCTCGTTGGTGTAGGTGAGACTGGGCTCGGACTAGTCCGAAATAAATACAGGCTTTCTGCAATTGCATCGGATTCGGCTCCCTGGTAGTCTTTGGGGTTTATGACACTTGGGCATTACAGGACAAATCTGCCATCTTTCTTTTTGCAGAAAAAAACAGTCTTGGGTTTTATTCTGTACCATTATAAAGAGAGTTAAGTTTAGCTCAAAACTCATCTAATATCTGAAATCAGATGGTTGCATGCATTTGTTTTTAAGCTAACTCCTCAGAAATCCTAGACACATTTCTAAATTTTGTAAAACTTCATGGTGAGAAGGAGACTTTTCCTAGTACACTCTGTTTATGTTACAGGATCACCACGGATCTCCCTCCCCCCCATCTCCTGCTTCCTTTTTCAGCAACTGATTCAGCTGCTTTTCTCTTTCCAATTAAACTAAAGGCATGCTTAATAGATAATGGCAGATAAACAAGACCAAATCAAAATTCTTTTCCTAAATCTTTTTCTATTCTGTTTTCCAAAGTAATGTACTAGTTTTCAGAGTTATTTTTGCAAACATTTGCTTATCCCAACGCATTCTTTGGTATTTTTTAAATAAAACATTAGAGAATCTCTTTGTGACAGAGCTAATAGTTCTGCCCTCTCCAGCCACTTTTGAATCTCCCTGCACCAGAGGCAGATTTGGCAATGGCACTTTATTTCTTATTACAGATTTTCAGTTCCAAATATGAATTAAGATTTTAATTTGAACAAGAAGCCACATTTTGAAAAAAGTACCTTTTGATATTCCAATTTGTTTATAATTTTGCCTTTTAACTGAATTATTCCCCATTATAATTGAAATATAGTGGCAACCATACTTTGGTAAAAACTTCTATTTGAATTTTAACCCTTCTACTTTGGCCCCTGCATCTGATTAAAACACCGGGTACTTACCTCAGCTTCCAGGTGAAGACCTGGAGGCTAAGGCAATTTCCCTTGCCTGGGACCAGTACCACAGGAGATTGATTCCCACTGACTCAGTAGCTTCAGGGACAGAAACTGTAGATAACCTTTAGAGTCTAACCGCTGAGCTCTGCTTCCCTGTTATTGCTATAGCAAGATTGGGCCACATTCCAATGTCCAGCAGGATGTGTCTGGGAACCTACCCTGTGGGCTGTCCCCAGTCTTTAGAATTTAGTCTTTAGGATTTAGAAACAAAAGGAAAATTCTTGTGGTTTAAACCTTTAAAAGGAATTGCCTACCCCTGAAACAGTGCAGTCATTTGGAGTCCACCTGTGTGTGGTGCTCTTGTGGCTGTCCTGGCTAGTTCAATAAATCCTTGCCTACTTTTTTAAATTAATTAATTAATCAGCCTCTGGTGGTCTTATTTTGAACCCAGGATTCGACCCCACAACAGTAATCTGACTTAAACAAAAAGAATTACTCACGTACTAACAGATCCACAGGCTTCTAAAGCTAAACATGAGTTTTATGCACAGTTAATCTTATTACCACTAATGGTGCTGTTTTATCAGCTCAGGCAAATTCTCCTCCAGATGTCCCTTCCTGGTCACCACTAATGCTGGGGGTTGTAATCCAGCAGTTGCAAGGGATTCAGGATCTGAAGAAGGCACTGTGTGTAAATTAATCAAGTGTCCAGAGATGAAACATAATTTTGGAAGGCATTTGGGGGGCCAGAGAAGCTTGGCTAAAGGAACCAAGTTCTCCTTTCTCTCTCTGGATCCCTCACTTTTCATTAACAAAAATTATCCTATAGCAAGGTAGAAGTACATATCAAAGGCCAGGTTTTAGTACACAGAATCCATTGTCAGATTGGTGGAACTGCCTTCGGCTGTTCAGGTGTTTGGCCAGCAGGAGGCAATAACATGTAGATTGAAATGCCCTCAGCTGTCTGGCAGCAAGCAATCATTTATGCATCTTTTTCAGGTTTGGGGGAAATACCCTTAGCCATTTCCAACAGGCAATAACATTAAAAATTCAGCCCTTGCTGAGTCCCTGAATTCCATCAACCTTTTGATGAAACTCTTGCATTTATGACATGCTGGAATTGCCTTCCAGCATGGAACAAGTAACTTTTTATTAAGATATTAATATTAACCATGATTTGGCATTTTCAGGGTCAAAACTTCTACTTATGTCTAAAGGTGGCATATTTTCTCTACCAATATGCCTGTGTACAAAAGCAGAGATGTCTACTGATTTGTAAATATCAGGACACAAACTTTATATAGCATTGAATTAAAACTTCTAAGAAACTTTTTGTAGCTGATGTGGATTAGAGTTAGTAATTATTTCTAAAGGGAAGCTTCAATTAAAATTGAACAAGAGACTAGTAATTTTCATACCAGTTATGGAATAAGAAGATGCAACGAATGTATTTAATTTTATCCTCTTGAGGTTAATACCATTGTTTTGTTGAACAGTTACTGACATTTTGGCACTTATACATTCCTTTTGTTAGAAAAAAAGAAAATAACTAATAGCTTAACTTCTGTATTTCAATTATTTTAGACAAAATAGATCTTTAATGCAATTTCCTTGCAAATGTATGTCCTAGCCAGTTACTTCTTAGGAGTGAGAACATACAATATATCTCTGAAATAATACTGAAATCAAGGCTTATCTTAATGTAACCTAACTGGCCAAGCAATAGTTTCTAATTTTATTTTTAATTTAAAAGCATTTGTTTTCTAATTATGTTAAGTAGTAACATCAGAATTTGACCTGGATATCAAGAATACATAATTGTGTATGGGGCCAATGTAAAATTAGCCAAAATTTTTTTTTTGCAGTTAGACAAAATGGCCTCCAATAGGCTGGAATGACAGTTGACAAAGGAACTGAACCAAGTAACATGTCACATGTTCAGTTATGAGTTGATTTATTCCCACCACACTGGTGCTTCACCTGTTGATGATGTGTTATCCTGGCTGCGACTCAATGGCCTCTCTTCCGTAGAGTCTGCATGACAGTAATATGACCCATTTGCTCAGGTACTCACAAACTTTTAGGTATTTATATGATCTCTACTTTGAGTCTACAAACTCTCTGCCTGCCTCTAATTTTTCAAGTTATTATCATTTGTTGTTTTCTAAAAGTTTTATAGTTTTATTTTTTACATTTAAGTCCATAATCTATTTTGAGTTATTTAACTTTATCAGGTGTGAAGTTTAGACCAAAGTTCTTTATTTCCCCTCCTGCCTATGAATGTCTAATTGTTCTAGTACCATTTGTTGAAAAGGCTATAGTTCTTTTATTAAATTGGTTTCTTTGTTGTCAAAGTCACTTGGAAATATCTATGTGGAACTATTTTATGTTTTTAATTCTACCCTATTGATTTATCTTTCTGCCAATGCCACACAGTTCTGAGCAGAGAGTTCTGTAGTCAGCCTTAGCGTTAGGTGCAGTGATTCCTCTTGTTTTATTTTTCCGTTTATAAATTGTTTTAGCAATTATTTTTTTTTCAAATATTTTTAGGACAACATTATTTATCTCTACAAAACGTTGCTAGGATTTTGAAAAGAATTACATTAAATCTCTAGCTCATTTTTAGGAGATTAACACTTTTACTATGATGCATGTTCAAATCCACGAACACAATACAATATATCTTTATTTATGTAGGACTTTGATTTTTTTCATGAGCATTTTGTGTTAAGCATACAGATTTTATATATGTTTTTATGTTTAAACCAAAATATTTTATTTTACTTGGAATGAATGTAAATTTCATTTCCTATGTGTGTGTGGGTTTAAATGTCTTTATTGATTTTAGAGAGAGAGGAAGGGAGAGGAAGAGAGAGAAACATCCATGTGAAAGAGAAATAGGCTGCCTTTTGCATGCCCCCTACTTGGGATTGAGCCCTCAACCCAGGTATATACCCTGCCTAGGAATTGAACCAGTGACTTTCTGATGTACTGGGTGATATTCAACCAACTGAGCCACACTGGCCAGATCTGTTTTTTTCTAGGTTTGATGTTAATATATAAAAATGTGAGTGATTTTTTTTTTGTGTGTGTGTGTGTGTTGATCTTGTTTCTTGCAAACTTAAATTAGCTATATGACTAGAGATTTTTGGGGATTCCTTTGAATTTTCTATGCAGAAAATCATCATCTATGAGTAGGGTAGTTTTAGTTTTGGACCTTATATATCTGAGGTATTATATTTAAGGCAAAAATGTGTTTTTTTTGAAATTGTTTTTCATTATATATTGCTTTCTATAACTTTTAGTGGATCAATGATTTTCTAAAATAATCCTATGTTAGTGGTTCTTAAAGTATGGTTGGGTACTCTCAAGAGTCCACTGAAACTCTTCCAGGGGATCCACACTATCAAAACTTTGTTCAAAATTATATTAAGTTGTTATTTTGCCATTTTTTGCTCTTATTTTTTCATGAGCATGTGGTTGAATTTTTCAGAGGCTATATGATATGATGTTGCAACAGATTTAGAAATCTAAGTCTCTTATTATGACACACAATGAAAAAATTTGCAAATTTCAAAATAATGCCATTTACTGATTTTCTGTTTTTTGAAAAAAAATATTTGTTTCATATAAATGATTTATGTTTAATGTGCAAGGCATTTATATTTTTAAGATGAATTGTTAAATGAATATCTTATAATTTCCTCAGAAATTAAAACAACGTCTCATGTGAAAAATATTGATTGATAAAACCCTCATAAACAAAAGCTCTTTGAGGTCTTTAAAATTTTTTAAGAGTTTCAAACATTCTGAAATGAAAAAAGTTTTGAGAATCTCTAATTTAGGCTAATTATATTTAAATTAGTTCTCTGGGTTATCAACTGATTGCCTAACATATTGCCTGGTTGTAAACAAACACAGGTTGATTTCTAGGAAAATACCTTTATATCTTGCTAGTTTGTTTATGGCAGAGGAGAAAATTTCTGTTAGCTTTACAATTATTTCTTTAAATTAAATCTTACATGAAAGTCCAATATTTAAAAAGTGAGAATAATGTTGACTATATTCCCTATGTTGTACTTTATTTCCCCATGGGTACTGAAAATATCAAGGGGAACACTTTGTAAAGTATATGATTGAATATGATGTACGATTTTATAAAGTATAGATTGTCTATGCTGTACACCTTTGTAAAGTATATGATTGTCTATGTTGTACATCTGAAACCAATACAAAATAATACTGGGTGAGGGGAGTGACAACAACAGAGATAGCTTGGAGTTTGTGCTGTTTGAATGTTTGTCATCATAAAAAGGGACGCAGTAGAACAAATCCTAAGGATCCTTTGAGTATAATATGAAAATGATGATTGTAAAGACTTAATTGAAAACTATGCAAACAAATCCAGAATCTTTCTTAGTAGCTGACACAGAGTAGGGCTCAATAAATGTGTTACATGAATGACTGACCACTGGGATGTGGTAATAACTTCAGGTCATTTTTTGAAATAGTAGCAATAGAAATTAAAGGCAAGATTTATTACAATGGGACTATAACTACTTAATATATTTCATATAAAAACATTCAGACAAATAATTGAGTTTCAGTTAATTAAAAAATAAATAAATGAGAAAATGTAACTAGGCAAGAAATCAATGCTGGGTTTTTGAGGAAAAGAAGACTATATAAAAGGTAGGAGAAAGACTGCATTAGTTTTAGAAGGCAAAAAAAAAAAAAAGTTTTAACAATATTCTCTGTATTCCATGAATTATGCCAATTTATTATCACTTTAAATTTTTGCACACAAGCATATCCAAGTGCTTGGTGATGATGTTTGCAGAGTAGGGATGTATTATAAAACTAAAACTCATGAGCCTGGTCAGCATGGCTCAATGGTTGAGCACAGGCCTATGAACCAGGAGATCACGGTATGATCCCTGGCCAGAGCATATGCCCTGGTTGTGGGCTCCATCCCCAGTGTGGGGTGTGCAATAGGCAGCTGATCAATAATTATCTCTTATCATTGATGTTTCTATTTCCCTCTCCCTCTATTTTTCCTCTCTAAAATAAATTTTAAAAATATATTCTTTTTTTTAAAAAAAGATAAAACTCACCCATTAAACTAGAAATCATTTTTCCTGAGGCTATAAAAATGATTATATTAATGGATACACACAAATTAAAAACAACAATTTGGGATGTTTTAAGGCAGTTACTTATTTAACTAGGTAGCCTTCTGCATACTGTATTGCCATATTGCTTATTCTTATGGGGGCTTTACATGCTGTGACACTGCCCCTGGTTGACTGCAGCAGTAGTAATTTCCAGCATCTTACCATATTTTAAGACAAGGCTAAATCAAACAAACTAGTCAGCATGTCACCTAGGACACTTTCTCACAGTCAGCAGGAAACACATTTTTCATAAGATTGCTATTTTTATTTACAAAAAAATGTGAGGCTGTTTGTTGTATCATCATTAAAACAGTCAGGGGATAAGGAAAAGTTGATGGATAACTTCCTGGTATAAATGAGTATCTTTTTTTTTTTTTTAATTCCCCTAAGAGTAGAGGTCAGTAACACAGTCTCACACAATAATACAGATTTTAGTTCTTATAAGAAAAAACCTTGACAATAATGTCTTAAGTTTGGTAAGAGTTCACTTAGTGCAAGACAAAGCAAAGGGTTGAAGAAAGTGAAGCAAAGTGCTTTCATCAGTGATGAACTACGTGTTTTCATTCACATCATGAAAGTGTCCTTTATTTTTAGCTATAATTCTAGAAGAGGCTTTCCTATGCCAGTCCCAGAGTAAGAAAGGGCCCAGCTACAGATTTCCATGCCTTCCTGCCCTACAGTATACATTGGTGGGTTGTTATCAGATTATTTTCCTTTTCATGCAACAAAATACAAGGTCCATGGGAAGCAATTTTCTATTGGCTTTCTTTTTTTTAAAATATATTTTATTTATTTTTTATAGAGAGGAAGGGAGAGAGATAGAGAGTTGGAAACATTGATAGGCTGCCTCCTGCACACCCCCTATGGGGGATGTGCCCACAATCAAGGTACATGCCCTCAACCGGAATCGAACCTGGGACCTTTCAGTCCACAGGCTGAGGCTCTATCCACTGAGCCAAACCAGTTTCAGCTCTGTTGGCTTTTTTACCACTATACACTCAGTTCAAAAAACAAGCATTCAATATTTATTGAATGTATGTAAAGTTTCCAGAAGTGAACTTTTGTTTTTGGTTGTGTTGCCTTTTATTAGCTGAAAGAGAATATTAATAGTCAACAGTACAGAGTGTTTATTTATTTATTTATTTATTAAAAAATATGTTTTATTGAATTTTTACAGAGAGGAAGAGAGAGGGATAGTTAGAAACATCGATGAGAGAGAATCATCGATCAGCTGCCTCCTGCACACCCCCCTACTGGGGAAGTGCCCGCAACCAAGGTACATGCCCTTGATCGGAATCGAACCCAGGACCTTTCACTCCACAGGCCAATGCTCTATCTACTGAGCCAAAAACGGTTTCGGCGCAACAGCACAGAGTGTTTAAAAAGTTAATAAAAGCATGTAAAAAACTTCATGTACCAGGATTTGTACACATATTTATAGAAAGTGTGTTTCCAGTAACATTCCTGTAAGCACAACAAATATCAGAAATTAAATACCAACTGTAAACACCAAGATGTAGACATTTCTGTTTGCCTATCACAATGGTTCTCAAACATTTTAGTCTCAGAACCACTTTACACATTCAAAATTGAAGACTCCAAAGAGTTATGTGGGTTATATCTATAGATATTTACCATATCAGAAATTAAAACTACTAAAATTAAAAACATATATTTATTCATTTAAAATAGCATAGCTTGTTTTTACAAATAATTACTGTAATTTTCAAAAAAAAAAAAGTGAAGGAGTAGGATTTTAAAATTTGGCTAATCTTTGTAACTTCTCTTCAATGTCTAGCTTAATAGAAGGTAGCTAGTTTCCATAACTATTTAATTTCAATCTGTTGTAATATCTGATATCATGACATTGACAAATGTCTTTTGTTCAAATAAGAATATCCACAAAATACCTATAGTTAACAATATACTAAATGATTACTTTCTGCCTAAGATCAGAAACAAGGCAAATAAGTTCAATCATGCCTCTCTTGTTCAACATAGTACTAGAGGTGCTAGACAGTGCCGTGGGGAGAGAAAAAGAAGTAAAATAAGTAAATAAATCTTTCTATTTGCAGATGACATTATTATTTACATAGAAAAACCAAGGAATCTATAAAACCAAACCTAAAGCAAACCAACCAACCAACAACAACAACAAAAAAACACACCATAAAATATGCTAGAAGTGAGTTCAGTAAAATAATCTTTGATTTCTACATTTTAGCAATAAAAACATGGACATAAAATTAAAAATTATTTATAGTCACTCAAAAAATTGAAATACTTAGGTATAACCCACCCCCCCCAAAAAAAAAAATCTATTATAATACAGGACTTACAGGCTTAAAACTATAACATAATAAAAGAAAAATGGTTCAAATAAGTATTCATTGATTAGGTGATTCAACAGAGTAAACATGTCAATTCTTCCCCAATATGTAACACAATTCCCATCAGACACTAGCACAATTAGTATTTTTGGTTTCTTGGGATATAATCCTATAAGTGGTATCATTGGGTCAAATGGGATTTGCATTTTTAATTTTTTGAGGAAACTCCATACTGTTTTTCACAGAGGCTGTACCAGTCTGCATTCCCACCAGCAGGGTATGAGGGTTCCTTTTGCAACACATCCTTGGCCACACTTGTACCTTGTTGATTGGTTCATGGTAGCCATTCTGATAGGAATGAGATGGTACCTCATTGTCATTTGATTTACATTTTTCAGATAATTATTGACTGAGCATTTTTTCATATGCCTCTTGACATATGTATATCCACTTTGGAGGAATGTCTGTTTAGGTCCTTTGTTCATTTTTTTAAATTGATTTTTTAAGTTGTATGAGTTCCCTATAAATTTTGGAGACTAACCCCTTATCTAATGCATCATTGTCAAATATTTTCTCCCATGCAATGGGCTCTCCTGTTATTTTGTTGATGGCTTTTTTTTGTTATGCAGAAGCTTTTTATTTTCAATGTAGTCCCATTTGTTTATTTTCTCCTTAGTTTTCATTGTCCTAGGAGATGTATCGTTAAATATATTGCTATGAGAGATGTCTGAAATTTTGCTGCCTATGAATTCTAAGATTTTTATGGTTTCACATCTTACATTTAAGTATTTTATCCATTTTGAGTTTATCTTTGTATGGTGTAAGTTGGTGGTCTAGTACCTTTTTTTTTTTTTTTTTTTTTCATATATCTGTCCAATTTTCCCTATACCACTTATTGAAGAGACTATCTTGACTCCATTGTATGTTCTTGCTTCCTCTGTCAAATATTAATTGAGCATAATGACCTCAGTTGATTTTGGGTTCCCTGTTCTGTTCCATTGGTCTATATGCATATTTCTATGCCAGCCAGCTGTTTTGAGTACAGTGGCTTTGTAGTATAACTTGATATCTGAGGTTGTGATCCCTTCAACTTTGTTCTTCTTTCTCAAAGTTGCTATAGTTATTTGGGATCTTCTTTCATTCCATATAAATTTTTAGAGAGTTTGTTCTAGGTCAGTGAGATATGCCCTTGGTATTTTGATAAGTATTTCATTGAATGTATAGATTGCTTGGGTAATATGGATATTTTAATAAAGTTGATTCTACCAATCCATGAACATGGCATTTTCTTCTACTTGTTTATATCTCCCTCGATCTCTTCTTTCAACATTCTGTAGTTTTCTGAGTACAGGTCTTTTACCTTCATGGTTAAGTTTATTCCCAGGTATCTTAATTTTTTTGTTGTTGCAATCATAAATGGAATTTTTTAGAATTTCTCTTTCTTTGAGTTCATTATTGATGTATAAAAATTCCATAGATTTCTGGGTGTTGATTTTATATCCTGAACCTCTATCTTCAAATCAGCACAATTTAAAGTAACTAAAATTTTGAAACAGCCTAAATGCCCAGCAGCTGATGAGTGGAAAAAACAAAACTAAAACTATGCACATCTAAACAGTGGAATATTATGCTGCTGTAAAAAAGAAAGAACTTTTACCATTTGTAATGGCATGATGAACCTGGAGAACATTATGCTAAGTGAAGTAAGCCAGTCAGAGAAAGGTAAGTATTACATGATCTCAGTCATATGTGGAATATAATAAACAACATAATATGATGAATAAAAATAGACCCAGAGACACAGAATCATTGAACAGACTGTCAAACCTCAGAGGGAAGGCATGGGAAGGTGGGTGGGTGGGTAGGAAAAGATTAACCAAGGAACTTGTATGCATATATGCATGATTGATGGTCACTGATTATAGGGTTGTTAGGCCTGAAGTGGTGGGGAGGCAGGAGCAGGCTGGGAGAGATCAATGAGGGGAAAAAATGACATATGTAATATTTTAAATAATGAGAATTCAAAACAAAACACTAGCAAGATATTTTTCTAGATATAAGCTAAGTTATTCTAAAATTTATATGGAATTGGGAAGGACTTACAATTGCTAAAATTTTTGGAACAGAAGGAAAAACTGGAAATAATCTTACTATATAAGTTCAATAATCAAAATTTTGTAGTATTGGCAGAAGGAAAGATTGTTGGAACAGAATAAAGAACTTACAAGCAGAACCACAGAAATATAACCAAATGTTATTTGACAAAAGTGCAAAAAAATTCAATGAAGAAAAGAGTTTTATTCAACTTTAATCTAAACCTCAGACCTTATATAAAAATTAGTTAAAACGAATAATGAACTTAAATATAAATGTAATTTTTTAAAGAAAAATATGAGTTAATCTTTGAGTTTTAAAGCTAAGCCAACAGTTCTTTGACTTGACATCAAAAATACAATCTATAAAAGTAAAACTTGAAAACACAACCTCATCAAAATTAAATACTTTGGCCATGAAAGACCCTGTTAAGAGGATAAAAAGACAGGCTACCTGGAAAAAATATCTGTAAATGACATCTGACAAGAAAACTCTTTCCAGAATATATAACAAACTTTCAAAGCTCAGAAGTAAAAAGAAACAATTCAATTAGAAATGAGCCAAAGAGATGAAGAAACACTTCACTGGAGAGGACATACAGGTGGAAAATAAGTACACAAAACATTATTCAATACTAGAGGCCAAGCACACAAAATAATGCATGGGTCCCTACCTAGCCTGTGACCAGGGCCATCTTCTGCCCGCTTTCTAGTCCCGTTGCCTGGGTGATCAATCTGAGCCTGCAGGCTGGGAGAGGGAACAAGAGGTTGGCCTTCTACTCGCTCTCAGTTCCCAGTCCTGTCCTGAAGCCTCCATCTACCCTGGTTCTCCATTGGTCAGCTGATCGATTTGAGCCAGCAGACTAGGGGAGGGACTAAGACATCAACGTTCCACCCACTCGCTAATCCCCAATCTCACCCTGCCACCACCCACCCCAGTTCCTCGTAGTTTCCCTGTTGTCCATCTAGTGATCAGAGCCTATGGGGGGGGGGGGGGGGGGGGGGGGACACAAAGAGGTGGTCAATGCATCTCACAGGACTGGTTGAACAGTGATTCCAGCCGTTACACCATTTCAGTCACTGGCCTTTTATTATATAGGATCATTAGCTCATCAGGGAAATGCAAATTTAAGCCAAGATGAGATATTGCTATACAGTTATTAGAAAGACAAAAAAAAAAATAAAAATAGTGAGGATATGGAGAAACTGTTTCACTTACCTTATACATGGTTGATAGGAATGCGAAATTGTATGGCTCCTCTGGTAAACAGTTTAACAGTTTTTTAAAAGCTAAACATGGAACTACCATATGACTTAGAAATAGCACCCCTGGATATTTATTTCAGAGAAATGAAGACATCTATACTAATAAAAGGGTAATATGCTAATTAGACCAGTTTGACTAGACATCTTCTGGTTGTCCGGTCCTCATTCTGGACAAAGCCATGGTGTCGAGGGTCAAGGCAGAGGCAGTTAGAGGTGATCAAGCCTGGAGGACAGGGTGGTAGGGGTGATCAGGCTGTCAGGGGAGGGCAGTTAGGGACAATCAGGATAGCAGGGAAGGCTGGTTGGGGGTGATCAGGCCAGCAGGCAGAGGGGTTAGGGATGATCAGGAAGGGAGGCAGGTGAGTGGTTAGGAGCCAGCAGTCCCGGATTGCAAAAGGGATGTCTGACTGCCAGGGATCAGGCCTAAATTGGCAATCAGATATCCTCCTAGGGGTCCTAGATTGGAGAGAGTGCAGGCTGGTCTGAGGAAAACTCCTCCCCTCCCCCAATGAACAAATTTCATGCACCAGGCAGCTAGTCCTATAATAAAAGCTTAATATGCTAAGTGTCTGGTCGTCTGGTCATCTATTTGGTTCATAATATGCTAATGATATTCTAAGGCTACTCAACCACTGGCTATGATGTGCACTGACCAACAGGAGCTGACAGTAGACCAGTAAACCAGTCTCAATGACGTGCACTGATCATAGGGGGCAGACACTCTGACCGGTAGATTAGCTTGCTTCTGGGGTCTGGCTGATAGGGACTGAATAAGATGGACTAGACATGCTCTGGAGCCCTCCCGCAGTCCCTCTCCGGCTGGCCAACCTCCCATGTCCCTCCCCAGCCCCTATTATGCACCATTGGGATGTCTCAGCCTGGTGCCCTCTAGCAATCCAGAACCCCTTGGGGGATGTGGGAGAGCCAGTTTTGGCTGGATCCCATGGGCCAGGCTGAGGAACCCCGCTGGTGCATGAATTTGTGCACCTGGCCTTTAGTATTCACATAAAAGCCTATACAAAAATGTTCATAGCAATTTTATTCATAAAATAAATAAAATTTATTTATTTTCAGTTTCCCAGCCAAATTGAAATCAGTCCAAATATTCAAAGAATGAATAACTAAGCATGCCACAGTACATTTATACCATGAAATATCAGAAAGACCCAACAATTTTGACAGATATACAAGCTCCAAAAGGTTACATATTATATGATTCCATTTGGATAGCATCCTTTAAATGTCAAAATTATAGAAGTAAAGAACTGATTATTGGTTGCCAGCTATTAAGGACAACAGGAAGGGTGGATGGAAAAGTCATGTTGCTATAAATGAGTAACAGGAAAAATCCTTGTGATGGACTTGTTCTGTATTTGATGCACCAGGCAGCTAGTCCTATAATAAATGTCCTTGTGATGTTGTATCCTTGTGATGTTGTACTACAGTTTCAAAGATGTTAAATTACATTGAAAGAGACTGAGTGAAGTGTTGTTGGGATTTTTCTGTATTATTTCTTTCAACTTCATTTGAAGCTACCTTTATTTCTCAAAATAAAATGTATATTCTTTACTTTTAAAACTGGAAATACTCTCACTGGCTTTGAAGGGGTGGTACCTAGTTTAACATAGAGTTAGTTAAAATTAGTTTATCTTTTGATTTTTTAAAAATTGGAAGACATAATGACTATTACTGTTCTATGAATTTAAGTAAATACTTTTCATAATAATGGTAGGAAGTGTTTATGGGACTGTTAAAATTTTTCTTCTAATCATGATTTAACTGGGAATAATTTAACTAGTGTATTTTTACTATTATAAAGATATAAGAGCAAGCTCTTCAAGACTTTGCATACCTCAGAAGCATTAAAAATATGTTGCCAAGGGAAGCTGTTCACTTTCAACTGCTTTCATTGTCTTGAAAGACTCAGTAGTTCTTGCTTGCAATGATAGTGGGAAAAAATAAAAAGTAATAGATATTCTAGTGGGAATTTCTTTTACTCCTTTTACTTCTTCTCTACAAAACAGTAGAAATATATGGAATGTATTATATGTCTAAATATCCTCATACCGTGGTTGGCAAACTGTGGCTCGTGAGCCACCTGCAGCTTTTTGGCCCCTTGAGTGTGGCTCTTCCACAAAATACCATGGCCTGGGCAAGTCTATTTTGAAGAAGTGGCATTAGAAGAGGTTTAAGTTTTAAAAATTTGGCTCTCAAAAGAAGTTTCAATCATTGTACTATTGATATTTGGCTCTGTTGACTAGTGAGTTTGCCAACCACTGTCCTAATATATAAAAGCCCTGGGTTGTAATGACCAGTAATGACTGAGGCTTAACCAACCACAAGTCAGTCCTGCCATCAATGCTGGGGGTGACTGCTCCTGCTGCAGGCATGGTGCCCCAGCACTGACTGCTGAGGGGGCTGCGAATCAGGGCCAGAGAGAGGCCCGAAGAAAGAAGCAGGGACTGATACATTGCCTCTGTGACAGCTTTGATCAGCACTTGCCTCTCTCTTTATCTTCCAGTCTGGTCAGCAGCTGCACCTCCATTTCTCTCTAGGCCTCAAACAGGGCTGCTGATCAGCTCTGCCTTTCTGATCAGGCCCTGTTGATAGACCAGAGATGTTGACTGGCATAGAAAACAATCAGAACCAAATCTGGGTCAACTGTGAGGAATCAATGGCTGACTATGAGGTAGAACTTTTGACACTGACTGTCATAGAAACCAACTAATCAAAACCAAATTGGCTGGTAGAGGAGGAAAGTTGGGGGAAAGATCAGACTGGCAGGGGAGGATAGTTGGAGGTGAGATCAGGCCACAGGGGAGGGCAGTTAGAGGTGATCTGGCAGGCAGAGGCAGTTAGGGGTAATCAGGTAGGTAGGCAGATGGGGTTACGGGTAATCAGGCAAGCAGAGGCAGTTGGGGGCAATCAGACAGGCAGGCTGGTGAGCGGTTAGAAGCCAGCATCCCAGATTGCAAGAAGCAGTCAGGCATCCCCCAAGGAGTCCCCAATTAGAGAGGGTGCAGGCTCGGCTGAGGGACCCCTCCATCCATGCATGAATTTTGTGCACCAGGCCACTAGTTTTATAATATTCATGGCAGATACTTGAGTAGTCTAATTTATATTTTATATATATTTTATAAAATATAATTTATAATTTATATATATTTTAGATCTTGTCAAGTGTTCTTCATGTTTTGCAGAGACTGGAGAGAAAAAAGAAAGTATTTTCAAGATTTCCTTGTGCATGTTTTTTTTATTTTTCTTTTGGATGTGTTTAGGTTCTGCCAATCCCATAATCCTAGCAAGACTTGCATACAGGGCTGAATCAAAAAGAGAGGAAGGCAGAAGGACAACTTCTATTTTATGACTTGGTCATGGTAAAGGCAGCTAGCTTCTGCAGTTGTCATTTTCTGCTTCTCAGGGCCTCTTTCCAAGTCACAGAAGATACAGTGTGATTTCAGGACTGGGAGTTGCCTAGAGGGTTACCCTGGAGGCCATTCTCACATTGTCACCAATATTTGGTGATAAATCCCTTTTTGCTTAGCCCAATTAGAGTGAGTTTTATTATCTTCAATTGAACCCTAACCAATACCATCTTACTAGATAAAAAGCAAAGGAAATATCGTAAAATACACTACAATAAAGAAATGGAAACCTGAAGGTCTTAGTTAAGAGAAGAAAGCACGGTTTAGGCTAAGATTGGGAGATGGGACCTACTTCAGGGAAAGGTAAGAAAGCTAGAAAAAGGCATAGGATTTCAAGTCCTAGAAGAAATCAATGACAACAGAACCACTCTTATATTATGACTACATTCTGGAAATTAACCTGCAACAAGCACTTGTTCCCATCCAACTATCTATATTATCACTTAGCCTCCTGGAAACCACATTAAAAAAAACTATAATAATAAAAGGGTAATATGCTAATTAGACCAGACATAACCAAGGCCATAGTGAGGCCCAGGTCCCAGATGCCTCCTGGTGGCCGGAATGAAGCCCACATCCCAGGTGCCAGAGGGAAGCTGGTGCTGACAACCAGAGGAAGGAAGGCCAACTCTTACACAAATTTTGTGCATTGGGCTTCTAGTAAAGTATATGACTGCAGAAGTGGCTTGTCCACATGATTTCCTGACCTGCTTGCTAATGTCTGAAACCTTTAACAGAAAACAAGTTATACATAATTTTAAATAAAAGTGTCAAAATGAAAATGCTGATTGAGTTGATGTGCAAAACTCATAAGTAGTAAAGAAAGATTGGTTAATTAAATTATAGTGAATGATAATTTCAGGATGCTTATTATTTTGGTGATATAACTGATTATCATTGGTAGAGGGCAGACTATGGACTTGGCACAGGTCCTATGAACTTCACACACTCCATGTCACTTAATGTATCTACAACTCTATACTCTGAGTGGCCAGATTATCTACACTAATAAAATAGAAATATGCAAAATTGACCGTCCCTCCACTACACCCACCAGCCAATCAAAGTGAGTATGCAAATTAATCCAACAAATATGGAAGTTAATTTGCATATGCAGGCACAGAGGAAAGACTGAAGACAGTGTAGAAGGAAGCAAAGCACTGCAGAAGAGAGCGAAGCTGCAGAGAAGGGAATGAGGTAGCAGAAAAGGGAAGGAAGCCAGGCGGTGACAGAAATGGGAGGGAGTGAGGTGGCAGCTGAGATGGAAGGAAAGCCTATCTCAGCAGGTTTTGCTCCCTTCTCTGCTTTGCTCCAGCCACTGGATAATCTATTCTTGTAGCAATAGGCCCAAGGAAGCCATATTCTTGCAGGAATCTTCCTGCATCGGGCCTCATACTAGAGATTCCTGCAAGAATATATATACTGAGTGGCCAGATTACCATGACCACCTGATGTTTGTAGGCAAATTAGCCGTACATTGCATCATATGAGATATGAAAGCTGAAGGCTTGTTTGAACACCTTTGCTGTCTGTAGTTACCAAGAAAAAAGTTGCCAATTAACACAGGAACACAAAGATTGGACAGTCAAGCATTGGAAAAAAGTCATGTGGTCTGATGAATCACGTTTCCAGTTGCATCATGCAGATGGCAGAGTGAGAATTTTGAGGTAACAGCATGAAAGCATGCACCCCCACATGCATGAGTACAACCTTTCAAGCTGGTGGGGGAAGAGTTATGGTTTGGGGCTTGTTTTCCTGGCATGATTTGGGCCCTTTAATTCATGAGGAACAACATCTGAATAGCACAACATACCTAACTATAATTGCTGATCAAGTTCATCCTATCATGTTGATGGTATGTTTCAAAGGAGTTGGCTTCTTCCAATAAGACAATGCACCATGTCATGGTGCTCATATTGTGAGGAGTTGTTTCAAAAACATGATAGAGACTTTACCTTGCTTAGGTGGTCCCCACAATCACCAGATCTCAGTCCAATTGAGCCTTTGTGGGACAAAGTTAAAAGAGCAATCAGGCTGCTGGTTCCACAACCATCAAATATCTGAACTGGACAGGGCTATTCATCAGGCATAGTGTCAGATTCCTCACACCACCTTTTGATATCTCATGGAGTCAATGCCAAGAAGAATTGCTGTAGTACTGAGGCAAAAGGTGACCCAATGAAGTACTGATGGTGTCGTCATAATAATCTGGCCACTCAGACTAGAGGCCCGGTGCATGAATTTGTGCATGAGTGGGGTTCAGCCAGCCTAGCCAGGGGGAGGGGACATGGGCAGTTAGCTGGCCTGCCTGTTGGTTGAACTTCTGGTTGAGGGGACAATTTGCATATTAGCCTTTTATTATATAGGATATATACTGAGTGGCCAGATTACTATGCATTCAGAGATCATAATAATCTCACTATTCAGTATAATTCTGTACAGTATTTTTATTCCCACCTACAGGTATAGACACTGAGAATCAGAAGAAAAAACAAAACAAAACAGACAAGGCCTGGAACAGAGTTTTATTCAATTTCATAATTTTGAATTGGGTCAAGTCTATTTGCCTTTATAAGGATAAAGATAAATTAAAACAGTGCTCAGATAGAGTTTTCTCATGGGAAGGCAGACAGGAAGTTCTCTTCTACATGATTTATACCCATTTTCCTTTTAAGATGGCTTACTTTTAAAGGTTTATTAATAACAACCATAACAAATAGCATTTGTATATCAGTTTACAATCTACTCTATTTTTTCATGTAATGCATTTTTTATATATTATCTCTTTCTACTTTTACAACTCAGTAGAGAGAGGCACTCTCTCCTTCTAATTTTAAGATGTAAATTGAACCCTAAAAGTGAAGTTATTGCCTCAAAGCACTCAGCGAATGAAAAATTTGGATCTTAAATACAAGGATTCAGTCCCCAATTTTCACAATAATCTGTTGTTGCTTAGAGAGATACACTGCACTGACCTGCACTGAACCTGAAGAACTTCAAGGCATCCTGAGCAAAGACTACAGAAAAAAAAGGTACTGTTTCATACTTATCCAGTTCATTCCAGTGGCTGCCTGCACTATTACCTGTTAGCTGTTTATGTCTGTCCTCTCAGTAACTGGACACGACAGGCTATGAGTGCTAGAATTTTACCATCATCATTTTAATAGTTCTTATACTTAACATAATGCCTTGCATAGAGCATGTATTCAATATATTTTGATTGAATACTTCCAAAATTTAATTTTCAAAGCAGAAAAATATATTAAAATTTTCACTCCAATGTTTTAGCAGATTATTTTTTCTTCATGATCATGATGGATTTTGTGTATGGTGACTAGCATGATACTTAAGAAATATTGCTTCACGTGTTTTAGGGAGAAAAAAAAAACACCACATTTTTACTACCAACTATATTTGGTCAAATATTTTACCAAATATTATGCTACTAATTTAAAAATCTTCATAGAAGCAAAAATCTTTTCTAGAAGAGTATATTATTGTGATTTTCTTTCCCATCCACACATTAGATTATATATATATATATATTTCTTTTTGGTGCCAAAACCAAATGGCAGTAATACCAGCCTTTGGAATCATGATAAATGAAGTTGCCCTAAACCAAACATGAAATTCAATCTGGGCCTGAAATCATATTGCCAAGTGCTGGCCAGTGAAAACAACCATTAAGAGAAAGGATCCTGATTTATTACTTTAATTTTCTCTTTCAGACAGAGCATTTTGTTTTTCCTAACTGCAGAAAACAACTAGCTCTATTGAAAATATCTATATGATCTCTGAACTCATAATAATCATATTATATATCCCATATAATAAAAAGCTAATATGCAAATTGTCCCCTCAACTAGGCATTTGACCAGCAGGCAGGCCAGTCAACCGCCATTGTCCCCTCCCTCTGGCCAGGCTGGCCGGACCCCACACATGCACAAATTCATGTACTGGGCCTCTAGTGTGAGTGTGTGTGTGTGTATGTGTGTGTGTACACTTATGTGTTCAGAGATCATAATAATCTGGCCACTCAGTGTATATTTTATAATCTTCCTATGTTGTAACTTTTATAGTTCTATATTCTAGGTGAATTTTGAAATAATATAGTCTTAGAGTAACAATGCAAAATGTTGGGATTATTTAGTGAAATGTTATACTATCATTAATGTTATTAGTATTTAGATAGAAGTTTTACAATTTTTTCCTTATTCAAAAAAGTTTATGACTAAGAAGGTATACATCACTATTCAAAGTACTTTCTGGCTTAATTCATAAATAAGATTAATGCAGAGGGGAAATTATCTTTTATTGAATCACGTATTTGGCAATTTTCAGTATAAATAGCCATTTATTTTCTTACTCAATGTTTGAACTTTGGCTTTTTTTCTGGAAGTTGTAACTAAAAATTACAAATAAAGAAGTCTTTTAAGTATAATATGTTTGACGTTAATTAGTTTTTTTGGATACTAACATAAAAGCATAAATTTGTCTTAGTCTCAGGAGACTACACTTAATAAATGGATGAATATTAAACACACACACACACACACACAAAATAAAAGACAGCTTGGCATGTCAAATGCAAGTAGGAGCCTATGTTAAAAGAAAATAATGGAGAGCAGGATTTCCTATGTATCAGACATTTAGAACAAAGATTTAGAGAATGTCAAGTGACCTGTTATTAAGTGATCATCCTATTTTTTGTAATTTCACTTTAATGTCTTTATAATCCTATCTAATAAAGAGGGAATATACAAATTGATCATCACTTCAATACATAAGATGGCCGCCCCATATGGTCAAAAATGGTGGCCCCCATGTGGACACAAGATGGCCAGTTAGGCCTTCAGGGGAGGGAAGTTGGGAGGAAAAAGGTTTGCAAAGGAGGACAGTTGGGGAGGACCAGGCCTGTAGGAGAGGGCAGTTGGGGACAACCAGGCCTGAGGGGAGGACAGTTATGGATGACCAGGCCATCAAGGGAGGGAAGTTAAGGGTGACCGGGCCAGCAGGGGAGGACAATTGGGGGTGACCAGGTCTGCAGAGGAGATGGTTAGGGGTGACCAGGCCTGCAGGGAAGGGCATTTGGGGGCAACCAGGCTGGCAGGGATATGCAATTAGGGGCAATTGGGATGGCAAGGGAGGGTTATTAGTGTAGACTAGGCCAGCAGGGGAGAGGTGTTAGGGGCCATTGGGGCCACAGGGGAGCAGTTAGGCATCAATCAGGCTGGCATGGGAGTGGTTAAGGGGTGATCAGGCTGGCAGGCAGAAATAATTAGGGGCAATCCTGGCAATAATGATATGAGAGATTCTTCACTTTCTTTCACATTAAAAAAAAATAGATTTCAAAATAAATTTACAGTATTATAAAATTACTAGGCAATTCACACTACTTATGGATAAACTTTATTGGAATAGTCATTCCTTTATTAGACAAAAATATATTTTAAAATCAGATACGTAAGGCATCAACAATGCAAGTTGAGCTACAAATATGCATGAACTGTGGGTGTTTTCTGTCTTTGGGAATTTACAATACTACCAGGTAAACTGTTTACAATACATTTGGATAAAACCTATAAAATATAGACTGTGTTCATGGCCTATGAACACATTACTTACAAGTACTGCGCAAATAATCCTTGTATAAGTACCACAAAGATCATCCCAGCTACATTTGAAAAAGGAGTCTTTAGATCATGACACCTATGATCTAAAGCCTCCACCCCAGACTTTAGGCTTGGAAAGTGGTTCTCCACCCCCGGCACCTCTGATTGCAGTCTTGGCCCCTTCCCAAGCTTAAAGCCTCTGCTCTAGGCTTTAGGTTTGGGAAGGGGGACACCGCCTGTCTCTCTGATGGCCAACTGGGAGTGACCTGGATACTGAAGAGGTTCCTGAGACCCAGGTATGTATGAAAATTAACTGCCATCTTTGTTGGGATAATTTGCATACTCACTCTGTTTGGCTGTGGGCATTGTGGAGGTACCGTCAATTTACATGTTTCTCTGTTATTAGGTAAGATTTATTAATGATTGTATTATTTATTTGTATTACAACTATAAGCCTCCTTTTGCCAGCTCCATGTATTTATTACCATATAAGTAATTATCAAAAATGAATGACAATCACCTTTTAAGATTTGCATTATTCATTAAATTGGAAAATACTAATGGCAGATAGAACAATATCATCTATACTAATAAAAGCCTATGTGGTCCTCACGACCTCACACAATGCCCTCATGTCATCACAAGATGGAAAGGATTGGGCCTAACCTTGAAGTATGATATCCCCCAAGGGGTCCCAGATTGGAGAGAATGAAGGCTAGGCTGAAGGACACCCCCCATGCATGAATTTTGTGGGCCTCTAGTTATGTATAAAGGACCCTTCACATTTGGCAGTGATGCTCGAAACATTTGAATAAACATTTCTGTCACATCTTTTTAATTTTTTTCAAAATTCCTAAGAGATTAACCTTATTGGCCTTTCTTTCAAAATAATGCATGCGTGAGACTTCACAAGGCTTCTGATATCAATTTGTATAAAGCAGAGTCATTGCAACAGAGAGGCTGGGCCAGTGAAATGACAGTTCAATGGTCTGACTACAGCTCTGAAATTGGTGTGAGGCTCAGTATAAAATTTTCCATTCATAAGTGAGAAAAATGGAAGAAAGAACTGTTTTAGAAATTATGCTTTTCCTAATTCAGACCATTATGGCCATTAAGTTTGAGCATTGTGGAGATGATAGGAGGCAGTTATCTTTTTTAAAGGTGATTATTTAGTAAAATACTAGTAAGTGTTTCCCTTGGCATATATAGTCTTCCAATTAAAAAAAAAAATCTAATTTGTGAAATCCTGAAGTATAGAAACTACCAAGTTAAGCTGAGTTAGAGGTTCACTCCACATACTAGCCTCCCTGAGTGGGTGATTGATTAAATTTATGGCTCAGCAGAGCAAAGCACAGCACAGCAAAACAAACAAACCAAACAACACTTGTCATGATCCATAAACATCACTAGCAACAAATAGTTAACATGAAATTTCTGAACCCAATTTGTCTACCATTTTTATACGGAAAAACAAACAAACAAAAAAACACACACACACAAAAAAAAAAACTAGTGGCCTAGTGCACACAAAATTTGTGCACAGGGAGGGGGATATCCTTCTGCCCATCTTTCACCCTCTCCAATCTGGGACCCTTGTGGGATGGGGCCTAAACTGGCAGTTGGACATCTCTCTTGCAATCCGAGACTGCTGGCTCCTAACTGCTTACCTGCCTGCCTGCCTGATTGCCCCTAACCACTCTGCATGCTGGCTGGCTCACCCCCAACTGCCTCCCCACCATTCTGCTCACCCCCACCTGCCCGCCTGCCAGCCTGATCACTCCCATATGTCCCTCCTGCCAGCCTGCTCACCCCCACCTGCCCTCCCCACCAGTCTGCTTGCCCCCCAACTGGCTCGCTGCCGGCCTGATCACCCCAATGCCCGCCCCCACACCGGCCTGATCACCCAAACTGCCATCCCTTCCTGGCCTGATCACTTACAACTGTCCTCCCCTTTTGGCTCCTAACTTCTACCTCAGCCCCACAACCATGGCTCTGAATGTCCAAAAGGTCTCCTGGAAGGTCTCCCAGTCTAATTAGTATATTACCCTTTTATTAGTATAGACAGAGGCCTAGTGCATGGGGGTGCTGGTTTACCCTGAAAGGTGTCCCAGATCACGTTGGGGGTTCCCTTGGGGTGGCCTGGGTGAAGGGCCTGTGGTGATTTTCAGGCCAGCCACCCCCACCCCCCATTGGGCTGGGGGTCCACACTGGGAATGGTGCCAGCCTGGGCATGGGGCTGGGACAGTTTGCAGGCCAGCCACACCTCTATGGGTTGAGTGCATCTGCTGGGGAGTCATTGCTAGCCTGGGTGAGGAGATGATGGCTGTTTTTAGGTTGGCCATGTGCCTGAGCAGGGACCCTCACCCCATGGGAGCATGGCAAGCCTGGGTGAGGGGCTGAGAGCTGTTTGCAGGCCCCTCCCTTGGCGGCTGGTCTGGTAACCCAAGCCTCCCACCTGCTCCAGCTGGCTCTGTGGCGGCCACCATCTTAGTTATACTAATTTGCATATTCCCTCCTGATTGGCTATGTGCATCATGGAGTGACAGTTAATTACCATATTTCTCTCTTATTAGTATAGACTAGCTGTTTTTATAAAGGTTTGTATATTAAAATATTATCATGTTTTGCCTTTGTTTGGTTTCTTTTTAAAGAAATGTGTAGTTGATATGGAAGGGGTTAAAAACCCGCTGGTGAGATAAAGCTGACTTGCTCTTGCAGGAAAGCCATAATGGAAGGTGAAATGTAGATGACGAAAGATCGATGGAGAACACAGAAACTCAGATGTGAAGTCACTCAGACTTCGTGCTAAGACTTCTCTAATGATCAGGAAGAGCTCTACATGCCACCACTCTGAATGAGATGCCTGGAATTAATAGTAAGAAAGCAGCCAAAAGGCAGTGGAACAGTGTTCTTTAGAAGCCTATCAAAAATCCAGGAAAGCTGTGCTACTTCCCCATTCTGGTGAGAAATAATCCTTGATTGTAATGACCCAACAGTTCTCACCACTCTAGAGAAATCAGTTTGAGGTCCTGAGTAAGAGAGCAATGGCAAGGGAAAACTTTTAGGTAATGATGCATATCTTGATGCTTAGATAGTCTTTTTTAATTTAAAATCATGCTTTAAACTAGATTTCTACCTCCAATTGAATTTCTGTGTATCATAGGGTTCACAGATGTGCTTGAGCATCACATGAAAAATATTTAAAACTTCACAAAAATTTTTTTTTTCAGATATGTTTTTCTTGAGTTAATGTTCACCACTTTAGTTACTTTATATTTATGCACTGTGTTTTAAAATATTTCTTCTGTTTGATTGCTTGTGCTAGTATTATTCATTCTCAACAAATGATTATTCTCATTTTAATTGATATACTGACTTTGGTAGGATGGGATGGGGGGTAGATAATAGAAAAATCTATTCTGTGCTACAATAAATCTCCTTGAATGTTTATATTATTATTGTTTTTGCTTAAGTTGTCATCTACATATTCTAAAAATCATATGTCCCCAGTAACTACTTTGGGGTGTTATTCTAGGTTATCTTCTGGTTGCTGGTTCTCCTTAAATGCATTTTTTTTCCTTACCTACTTATGATTTTTTTTATCCTTATCTGTTAGGTTAATATTTTGTTTTTTCAGCCTTTAAAAGAATGGGAGTTTTTGTATCTGCAGTACAATGGTGGGAAATGTCCACCCTTCTCTTGAGGGCATCATGTGCTTCTGCTTCTTCTGAGCAGTGAGACTTGTCCACAGCACCAAGGAAAAGAAGTAATTCAGCCTTTATGTGGCTCTCTCCCAGTACTTCCATGGTCAAACAAGATCTTCTAGAACACTATCCTCTCAAAACACACACACACACACACACACACTACACACCTCTTCATTGGGAGAGACAAAGCAATTTTTAGGTTAACCTCTCTGGAAAACAGAGTACCAGACCCTGTCCCAAGTTTCTTTCTCTGACTGGCTCCATAAGGCTCAAGTACTGAGATTGTTTTGTTATGAAGACATTTCAGCTAGTTTCTCTGCCCTAAAGAGGTATTAAATGGTATTACAAGGTGAAAATGAGTTTACAAACTGTCACCAACTCCCATCATTTTTTCAAAGGCATCTGTGATACCAAGAATATCAATATGTGTTATGCATTTGTATATATATTATATTTGTGTGTGTGTGTGTGTGTGTGTGTGTGTGTGTGTGTGCGTGTGTGTATTAGAGGCTCAGTGCACATATTCGTGCACAGGGTATGTATGTATCCCTTAGTTAAGCCTGCACCCTCTCCAATATGGGAACCCTTGAGGGATGTCCAACTGCCCAATTAGGCCCCATCCTGGTGGGATTGGGCCTAATGAGGCTGTGTAGGACGTCCCTCTCACAATCCAAAACTGCTGACTCCCAACCACTCACCTGCCTGCCTGCCTGATTGCCCTTAACCACTTCTGCCTGCCGGCCCGATCAGCTCCTAACCACTTCCCTGCCATCTTGATTGATGTCTATCTGCTCCCCTGTCAGCCCAATCACCTCTAATTGCCCTCCCATGCTGGCTTGGTCACCCCTAATTGCCCTCTCCTACCATCTGGTCACCCTCAACTGCCCTCCCCTGCAAGCCTGGTCTCTCCCAATTGCCCTCCCCTGCAGACTTGGTTCACCCAAACTGCCCTCCTCTGTTGGTCATCTTGTGGTGTCCATCTTGTGTCCACATAAAGGAAGCCATCTTTGACCAAATGGGGGCACCATCTTGTGTGTTGGAGTGATGGTCAATCTGCATATTTCTCTTTTATTAGATAGGATATATATTAGTGTATATATATATATATATATATATATATATATATACACATATACACACACACACACATTTATATAAAATGTAACTAATGTATATTGCTTGTATACATACATGATTACATTATATATACATAATTATATATATTCTTACTGAAGGCAAGGATTTTTTTTAAAGTATATTTTATTGATTTTTCACAGAGAGGAAGGGAGAAGGACAGAGAGCCAGAAACACTGATGAGAGAGATACATCGACCAGCTGCCTCCTGCACACCCCCCACCAGGGATGTGCCTGCAACCAATGTATATGCCCTTGACCAGAATCAAACCTGGGACCCTTGAGTCCGCAGACCGACGCTCTTTCCACTGAGCCAAACCGGTTTCAGCACAGGCTTTTTTTTTTTTTTTTTTTTTTTTTTTTTTTTTTATCTTTGTTTTACCACAAGTGCCTGGGAAGTTTTGGGGACTATCTAAGAATATGGTAAATAATGACTAGGTTTGTATGTGTTCTCTTCAAAATAAGGTATGCTGTTTTAAAATAAATGACTTGAAAAGCAACTGTGCCCTGGCCAGTGTGACTCAGTTGGTTTGAGTGTCATCCCATACAATGAAAGGTTGAGGGTTGGATTTGGGTCAGGTTACATACCCAGGTTTCAGGTTTGATCCCTGTTGGGGTATGTGTGCATGTGGCTGGTAGCCAACAGATGTGCTACTCTCACAAGAATGTTTCTCTTCCTCTCTCCCTCTCTCTTTTTCAAATCAATAAAAGCATGTCCTCAGGTGAGTATGAGGAAAAAAAAGTATAATCAATATGTATATCATTGTATAGTTGAGCCTATAACAGACAGAAATTTTGATAATATATCACAAAAGAAGTGATCAAGGTGTATTAGAGTAAGAAAATGACATCAGATGGTACCTCAAATACACAGGAAGAAATGAACAGAACCCATAATGGTAAATAAAAAAATTACATAAGAAACTCTATAACAGTATACTTTTTATTTTTCTCTTATCTTCTTTAAAGACTTTAAAAAAAATATATATACCGTATTTTTCGGACCATAAGACACACTTTTTCCCCCCCCAGAAGTGGGGGGGAAAAGTCCCTGCGTCTTATGGTCCAAATATAGCCTACACATATACTTTTAAAAAAAAGTTTTTTTACTTGCCCGGCTCTGTGTGGTCTCTGTGTGCTTGCCCGGCTCTAAAATGGTTCTAAATGCTGCTGTTTACTTTACAGGGTTGATTACACGTGTTTATGACTGTGATGTTGGGTTTTAATGCACATAAAATATTTTAGGACACTATTTGTTTCAGAATCTTTTTTCTTCATTTCCCTTCTCTAAAAACTGGTGCGTCTTATGGTCCGGAGCGTCTTATGGTCCGAAAAATAGGGTATATTTTTATTGATTTTTTACAGAGAGGAAGGGAGAGAGATAGAGAGCTAGAAACGTCGATGAGAGAGAAACACCGACCTGCTGCCTCTTGCACACCCCCTACCGGGGATGTGCCTGCAACCAAAGTACATGCCCCTGACCGGAATCAAACCTGGAAACTTTCATTCTGCAGACGGACGGTCTACCTCTGAGCCAAACCGGTTTCGGCAATCTTCTTTAAAGACTTTTAAAAGACTTTTAAAATTATACAAATCAACAATCATAACAATATACCATATTATGGTGTTATATAACCCTATCTAATAAAGACATAATATGCAAATTGACTATAACTCTGCCACAAGGATGATGGTACCAGAGCCAATAAGGAGGGAATATGCAAATTGATGAGACAGGTGAAAGACAGAAGGAGCCTCTGGGCTGGAGCGAAGGCAATGCTGGCAGCCAGGGGAAGGAAGGCCTATTCTTGCACAAATCTTTGTTCATCGGGCCTCTAGAAACAGCATAGAAAGGAAGAAGAGTAACATTTGGATATTTCACTGCACCTATGACAGTATAAATGTAAGTAAACTCTGATAAGTTAACCCTAGAGCAACTGTGGTAAACCCTAGAGCAACTAAGAAAAAGAAGTTAAATTGTATAGTGAAAAAATAATTAGGAGGAATAATTATTTCTCATCAAGTATTCACTTAATGAAAAACAAGGTAGTAAAGGAAAAACAGAGGAGCATAAGAGACATGTAAACTAGCAGACATAGACTCAATGCTCAATCATAAAATAAAAAATATAAATACATTAAACAATTTAAGTAAAAGGCAGAGATTATCAGACAACATAAAAATTTCATAATCCATGAACACATAATTTATAAAGTTATAATTCCAAAGCTTTGTGTTATTTATTGAAGACAAAATTTATATTAAAAGACAGAAATAGGTTAAAGTAAAAGAATGAAAAAGATATATTATGACCATAAATATATGACATGATTCTATTAATATTAAATATATTTTAAAATAAATATTACTAGAAATAAAGAAGGATATTTTGTAATGGTAAAAGGGTTAACCTATCAGGAACATATAGAACTTATAACATGTATACAGAACCCAAAAATATTTGAAGCAACACTACTTAATTGAAGGGGAAATAGATGATTGAACATGAAGTCTTAGTGACTTCACTATCTTATTTTTCATCTGTACAACACACCTAGGCAGAATATCAGAAAATATTTAACTTGGACAACACTAGAAACCAACTATATCTAATAGTCATTGGAAGAACATTTCACCCCAAATTAGCAGAAAACATATTTTTCCGAGGTGCACATGTGGAATTCATAAAACAAGCCACAATAAATATTGAAAGATTAAAAATATACTGAGCAAGTTTAATGATCACAGTGGAATGAAATTAGAGATAAATAACAGAAGGACATATGGAAAATTAACAAACATGTAAAATTAAACAACACACTCCTGAGTAACAGATAGATCAAGAATACATCACAAAATAGATTGGAAATATTTTTACATATATATAAAAGCATACAGAACATAATGAAACTTAAGGGATGTAATGAAAGCAGTTGTTTGAGAACATTTATAGCTGTAAACACCTTAGTGAAAAAGAAGAAAAATATAAAATCAAAAACAAGCCTTTCACTTTAAGACACTTAAAAAAGAAGAGCAAACTATACCTAAAGAAGCAGAAGGGAAAAATAATGAAATAGAGAACTGAAAAATAGAGAAAATAAAGGCAAAAGTTGATTACCTGTAAAAATCAACAAAATTGACAAATTCATGACCATGAGTTAGGCAAAATTTTCTCTGATATAAAACCAGAAGCACAAGCAGCAAAAGAAACAATAGATATATTGAACTCCATCAATGTATCTATTTTATGCTGCAAAGAAGACCAGAAAGTGAATTGATAACTCTTAGAAGTAGGAAAAATATTATTTTCAAAACATATGCCTGATAAGAGTCTTGTATATGAAGTATATAAGGAACTCTTTAAGCTAAATAATATAAATATAAACAATCTAACTTTCAAATAAGAAAACAATTGAACAAACATTTCTCCAAAGAATAGCCAGTGAGCACATAAAAAAATTCTTGACATCATTAGTCATCAAGGTAATGCAAATAAAAACTCCAATTCATTATAGTTTTACAACCACTAAAATTATATATATATATATATATATATATATAGATATAGATATAGATATAGATATAGATATTGATATATATATAGATATTGATATATATATATATATATATATATATATATATATATATATGCCTAAGTGCCTAATGGACAACCAAACAAGCTATGTAGGGTGGCCAGGCCGGTAGGGGGAGTTAGTGAGGGATGACCAAAAACTGAGCAGCATGCTGTGTGGGGTGACCAGGCCAGCACGGGGGCAGTTAGGGGTGACCAAGCTGGCAGGGGGTGCCTAGTAAGAGGTGACCAGGCTGGTGCAGGGCAGTTTATGGCACCAAGCTGGCAGGGGGGGAAGTTAGGGGTCACCAGGCTATCAAGGGGGGCAGTTAGGGGTGATCAGGCAGGCAGGCAGGTGAACAGTTAAGAACCAGTGATCTAGAATTGTGAGAGGCATCCAGGCCGTTAGGGGAGGGCAGTTGGGATTGATTGGGTCAGCAGGGGAGGTCAGTGGGGGGCGACCAGGCCTGCATGGGAGGACAATTAGGGGCAACCAGGCCAGCAGGGGAGGGAAGTTAGGGGCAACCAGGCTGGCAGGGAAGGGCAGTTGGGGGGGGACCAGCTTTAACAGAAGGCAGTTGGGTGCCACCACGCTGGCAGGGGAGGGCAGTTAGGGGCAATCAGGCCAGTAGAGGATAGCAATTGGGGGCAACCAGGCCTGCAGGGAAGGGCAATTGAGGGTGACCAGGCTAGCAGGGGAGAGTTGATAGGGGCAACCAACCTGGCAGGGGAAGGCAGTTAGGGGCAATTGGACTGGCAGGGGAGTGGTTAGGGGGTGATCAGGTTGGCAGGCAGAAGCAGTTAGGGGCAATCAGGCAGGTAGGCAGGTGAATGGTTGGGAATCAGCAGTCCTGGATTGTGGGATTGGGCCTAAATTGGCAATTAGACATCCCCCGAGGGGTCCTAGATTGTTTATATTTATATTATTTAGCTTAAAGAGGCTGGGCTGAGGGACACCCCTTCCCCTTTCCCATTGCCTGAATTTTGTGCACTGTGACTCTAATATTTCAATAAAGCTGCTTTATATGTACATATGTATGTACGTTTGTATGGTATATCTATTTTTCAGACTCTATACGAGGGGATGAGGATATACTGTTGGAAAATATATTTACATCATTTATGAAGTCTTCCTACATATATACAGTAATCATGATACTGTAGTATTGGTGGAGAACTAGACATAAAGATTAAGTAGAAAAGAGAACCCATAGCTATATCCAAGAAATTCGTTTAACTTTTTTGAGGAAGATTCAAGAGCAATTCAATGAATGCAGTGCTTTTCAATGAATGATGCTGGAGCAATTGGACATTTGCAGTTTCTCCGTACTCCTCTCCAAAAGAAGAACCCTAACTTAAACTTTCCACTTCATACAAAAATTAACACAAAATGGATAATAAATTTACATGTGAAACATAAATTAATAAAACTTTTCAGAAAAATAATCAGAGGAAATTTTTAGGATTTAGGGAGAGGTAATGATTCTTAAGATTTGACACACACACACACACACACACACACACAAAAAAAAAACTAACCATAAATATAATTGATAAATAAGGTCTCATCAAAATTAAAAACTTTTGCTCTGTGAAAGACTCTGTATGATGGATAAATTTACTTGTCAACTTGACTAAGCCAAAGGGTGCTCATATTTTCATCAAACCTAATTCTGTGTATGTCTTTGAGAGTGTTTCTGGATTTGATAAACAATTGAATTGGTAGACCCAGTAAAAGAGATTGCACTCCCTTAAATATAGGTGGGCCCCATTTAATCAATCTAACCCAAACAGATAAAAAAAAAAAAAAAAAAAAAAAAAAAAAAAAAAAGGCTGAGTTAAGAGGGAAATCCTTCTGTCTACCACCTTGAGATGGGCATTGTTTTATTTTTTTGTTTTTCCTGCCTTTGGGCTTGAACTAAAACATTGGCTCTTTTTGGGATCCTAAGTCTGTCAGCTTTCAGATGGAACTTGTACTGTTGGTTTTCCTAGTCTTCAGCCTTCAGACTTGGACTGGGATTACACTGTTGGCTCTCCTATGTCTCCTGCTAGTTGACTCTAGATCTCAGGATTCTCAACTCCCATAATCATGTGAGCCAATTTCGTACAATAAATCTCTTTATACATTGGTTCTATTTTCTCTAGAACCCTAACAAACCCTGTTAAAAGGGTGGAAAGATAAGGTACAAACCAGGGGGGAAAAATTGCATGCCACAAATCTGTCAGATTCAGTTAGAATACATGTAACAACCCCTTAAAACTCAAAAGTAACAACTCCAAATAAATCCAATTAGGTGATAGGTAAAAACCGTAAATGAATATTTCACTGATGAAGATATACAGATAGCAAATAAATATGTTAAAAAACTTTGAAAATTGTTATTCATCAGGAAAATGCAAATTTAGATGACAATGAGTTATCATTGCATGGTTATCAGAATGGCAAAAATAAAAATTGTGACATTAGCAAATGCTGGAGAGGATGCAGAAAACAACTGTTCATACATTGTTGGTAGGATTGGAAAATGGTATAAGTCCTTCTACATAATAGTTTGGTAGTTTTTTGTAAAGCTAAATATGCAACTACCATGTGACTGACCAATTGCACTTCTGGATATTCATCCCATATAAAAGGTAAATTTAGCCCTAGCTGGTTTGCTTAGTGGATAGAGCACTGGCCCACGAACTGAAGAGTCCCAAGTTTGAATCTGGTCAAGGGCTGTACCTTGGTTGCAGGCTCAATCTTTAGCCCTGGTAGTGGCATGTGTGTGTGTTGGGGGGGTGGAGGGGGAGAGAAGAGAAACCAACTGATGTATCTCTCTCACATAGATGTTTCTCTCTTTTTGTCTCTTTCCCTCCCTTCCACTCTCTTTAGAAAATCAATGGAAAAATATCCTCAGGTGAAGATTAACAAAGAAAAAATGTAAACTTATGTTTATACAAAAACCTAATAAAAGAGTAATATGCAAATTGACCATACCTCCTCTACACCCACAAGCTATGCCATAAGCCATGCCCATAAGCCATTCAGGAGGAATATGCAAATAAACCCAACCAAGATAGCTGTGGCCACAGAGAGCAAGAGGGAGGCTTGGGTTTCCCCGGCAATGGAGGAAGCTAAACTTTCTGCCTGCCCTTGCCGGCACAGGCCTCCACTCAATGCTACAAAGTTTCAATTATAGAAGATAAATAAATCCTAGATACCAGGGCCTCCACTTGGGTCACCAGAGAACATGGCCAGCATGTAAACCATCATAGGCTCATTACCCAGGCCATCCCACACCCCAAGGGAACCCCCACCCTGATCTGGGACACCCTTCAGGGCAGACCAGCTGACCCCCATTTGTGCAGCAGGCTTCTATCCTATCTAATCCTATCTAATAAAAGAATAATATGCAAATTGACAATCACTCCAACATACAAGATGTCTACCCCCATGTGGTCAAAGATGACTGTCCCCATGTGGAGACGAGATGGCCACAACAAGATGGCCAGCAGGGGAGGGCAGTTGGGAGTGACCAGGCTGGTAGAGGAGGGAAGTTGGGAATGACTGGGCCTGTAGGGAAGGGCAGTTGGGGGGGGGGGGGGGGAACCAGGCCTGCAGGGGAGGGCAGTTAGGGGTGACTATGACTGTAGGGGAGGGCAGTTAGGGGCAATCAGGCTTGCAGGGGAGCAGTTAGGCATCAATCATGCTGGCAGGGGAGTGGTTAGGGGGTGATCAGGCTGGCAGGTAGAAGTGGATAGAGGCAATCAGGAAGGCAGGCAGGCTAGCAGTTTGGAGCCAGCAGTCCTGGATTGTGAAAGGAATGTCCAACTGCCCGTTTAGGCCTGATCCTACTGGAATCGGGCCTAATCATGCAGTTGGACATCCCTTGAGGAGTCCCAGATTGGATAAGGTGCATGCTGGGCTGAGAGACATCCCCTGTCTCCCCCACCCCCGCCCTCTGTGCACAAATTTCATACACTGGTCCTCTAGTGTTTATAATAATTTATCTGTAATATTCCCAAAGTGGAAACAACCCAGATACCCTTCAAAATGTAATGATACATACATACTTAGCATATGGACTATTACTTAGCAATAAAAAATGGGTACATACAATGACCTGAATGAATCTCTAGAGAATTATGCTCAGTAAAAAAAATAAAATAAAATAAAATTAAATAAAATTAAAAAGCCAACGCCAAAAGATTACATACTGTTTTCTTTCATTTATATGACATTCTTGAAATGACAATATTTTAGACATGAGGACCTCTTAGTGGTTTCCAGATGTTAGATATGGGTTGGGTGGGGTGAGTATGGCTACAAAGGGGAACATAAGGGTACTGTATAGTGATGAAATTAATCTGTATTTTGACAGACTTGTTTTCAAGATGTTACTAGTGAGGGAAACTGGGTGAAGGATACATGGGATCTCTAATTTATTTTTTCAACTGTATATAAATATACATTTGAAACTTGAGCAACACAGGTCCACTTACCTGCAGATATTTTAATAAGTATACAGTATTGGAATTTTTTTTTTGAGATTTCCTTACTATCTTAAAGCAATTATATTGATTGGAATAAGTAGTATTGACTACACATAAAACAATTATATTGCTGCTTCTTCATTATCAATACATGAATTGTTATGCTTGAAAATAGTTTTAAATTTCTTTTTCATATTTTCTTTTTGTTTTTTAGTGTTATTAAAATGTATAATGTCTACAGTGTTTTGTATTATATATGACATTTTTGATGTAAGTAATTATAAATGATTCATCTCATAAACAGATAATGTAACCCTTGATATTGATAAATACACTACAGTACTATAAATGCATTTTTTCTTCCTTATATTTTTCTTAACAAGTTTTTCCTCTAGCTTACTTTATTGTAAGAATATGGTATACAATATACAAAATATGTGTTAATAAACTATTTATGTTATCAGTAAAACTTCCAATCAACAGGCTGTTAGTAGTTAGGTTTATGGGAGTCAAAAATTATACATGGGTTTGTGACTGCTCAGGGATAGATATCCATAGCCTTCACAGTTGCTCATGTGTCAACTATACAATTATTTTTTTTATTAATTTAAAAAAGTATAAGGAATTCCACTGACAACTTGAAAGATGATATGATTTAGCCAAATAACACCCACTGGTGTAGGCTACCTTAAATGTTAGAGAGATGGTTCTAAAGCAAGGCTTCCCAAACTTTATCAAGTTGTGATACAGTATAAACTGGTAATTCTGAGTAGATTGATTTCAGCTACATCTGCCTTCCCCAAAGGCTGAAGATCATAGTATTGGCACACCTTGATCCCCCATTCGGTGTACCAGTTTGCTTGTGCCCCAATTGGGAAGTTCCAGCCTAAAAAGCCTAACATGGTTTTGAGAGGATCCCCTCATGACTCCACCATCTACGTATAGCTGTCAGTCACAGAAGCTCCTGTGGAAGAGGAAATAAATTCTGTAACCACCTAGCTTTTCAGAATTCAACTCTGTGATCTATGCAAAAGAGGGGGAAGGAAGCAGGGAGAGAGAAGGATTTAACTTTTTGCAGCTCAGAAGCTTCATCTGCTTTTTCAACTCAGGTTGAGCAGGCACTGAGGAAACAGTTCCAGTCCCTTCATCAAGATATCCATTCTATGAGTGCCAGCTCATTCCAGAAATATTTACTTTGTGGAGCTTTCCACTGTCCTTCCAATGTGACATAAGTTTATGAAATATTTAAAAATTAATTGGATTTTCTGCGAAAAAAATATGTTAAATAGTGGTTCTTATTCAATGTAAGATTATAGGTAATCTAAGATTATACAACCCAGTTTCTGCTACTTTTATTACTCTAAATTTCTCCAGAATGCTCTAATAAATACTCACTTCTTTTATAACATAAAAATAGGGTTAAAATTAAGAATGATTTCCTGGACAAATCTACAATAAATATTTATAGTTATATATGATACTTCTTTGACTTAAGTAAAAATGATAAATAAGTGTTTCATAGAAAAAATAAAAAACAAGCATTTTTATTATAAAAAATTCTGAAAAGAATGAGTACAAGATTATGTGTATGTAGTATATAAAAATTAAGTGAAAAGGTAAAAATTCATTCTAATTCTCATATTTTCATACCTAATCCTCTCTAAGGCAATAGAAAAATCTGAGTAATTGATTCTTAACTGTAAGCTCTTTTTTAGTTTAAGCCATGAATAATAGATTTAAATTAGCCTGTTGCATTGAGCTAAAATTGCTTTATTCTTATCAAAGTCATTATTATTTCAGATCAGCACTTTGAAAACAATAAAACAGTAATGGAAAAGTAGTAATTAGTTACTGAGTACTATTATGGGCCAATTTATATGTTAGATATTTGCACACACTATTTTCTTTGATTTTTACCAACCCCCAGGAGGATTATCCTTACTTTACAGTTGAATAAAGGGAAGTTTAGACAGATTAACTTTATTAGGGTCATGTAACTAGTAAATAGAAGGGACAAGATTTAAAACAGATTGTTCTGATTCAAATTCTTTCCTGGAAATCAAATGAAAATAAATAGTATATAAATAGTAATCTATTTTGAGATTAAAATCACAATGAGATAGAGGCCACTTAATCCATTTTTGCCTTGGTAATATTTTGTATTAAGTGTTTTTTAGGTGAATACTGCTTAATTTTCTGCATATCCTTTAATTTTCAAATTTAACAGGGGCAGTAATGATAAGATCAATTAACTTAAAAAAAAGTTTTTACCATGTTCCCAGTACTGTTATAGGTACTTTAAATGAATTAACCCATTTTAACCTCAGAGCAACATCATCATACTATTATTATTTATATTTAAGGAGAAATTATGAGGTTGCTAAAGCCTCAAAGTAGATTTCAGATTAATGGGTCAGACAACTGGGACAGCTGGGAAACTGGGCTTACAAAACATCTTAAACTTTATGAGAAAGATACGGCAAGGATTAGAATCAGCTACAAAGTTATTTGGACCCTCCTTATCCTAGTTTCAAGAATGAGAGAATACAGCCAGCAGCTCAAAAAAATATAAGATATAATCTATGTTCTGTAATACATTTAATCACTAAAATGTCATAAACATTTATGAAGGAAAAACAAGCTTTAAGATTTTCTTTGTTGTTTTTTACTCACTATTAAATGTCTTTTTAGAGATCAACAGCATTTAACATTTTCTTGTCTATAAACCCTTTAAAGCAAAGTAGGCTTCAAAGTGGCCACCCCCATAAAATTTGTGAACATCTTGAAGCAGCATACTGTTGCTTTATTGCTCTTGGGGAATAATTCAGAGTGCTTTTGTTGTTATAATTGTATAATTAGGCCTGGAAGTAGTTTAATCTTTATAATAAACTTATTAAAAATTGTTTCATTTGGAAGGAAATAAAGTTGCATTTTATAGATATATTAAGCATTTCCTAGTATTTCAATATTTTTATATTTTGGGATTTAGAAGATAGGTTTATCCATTTTCTTTTTCTTTTTTTTAAAATATATTTTATTGATTTTTCACAGAGGAAGAGAGAGGAATAGAGAGTCAGAAACATCGATGAGAGAGAATCATTGATCAGCTGCCTCTTGCACACCCCCTACTGGGGATGTGCCTGCAACCAAGGTACATGTCCTTTCCCAGAATCAAACCCGGGACCTTTCAGCCTGCAGGCCGACGCTCTATCCACTGAGCCAAACCGTTCCCAGCTATCCATTTTCTTATTCATTTTTTAAAAAGTGGCTTATCAAGTATCTTACAATTAAGTGATTATTTTCTTCTAGTCACAAAGAAATGCCTTAATATTTGAATATTTGGTGATTATTTATTTAACAAATTTAAAATTCTTGATGTATGGATTAATGATAATATTTGTAGGCATATCTTTATCAAAAATAGTGATATTAAATCCATAAATCTAATATGGGGAACAATGAAAATTAAAAGCAAATGGGTGAAAGTGCAAATAATCTTCATATCCTATATAATAAAAGGCTAATCTGCAAATCGACAGGTGGAACCACCAGTCGCAGACACTCAATGCAGGAGCTTCCCCTGGTTGTCAGTGTGCTCCCACAGGGAGAGTACCTCTCAGGCAGAAGCCAGGCTCACAGCAGTGGTGAGAGCCTCTCCCACATGCACAGAAACACTAAGGATGTCTGACTGCTGGCTTAAGCCTCCTCCCTGCAGTCCGACATCCTCCAAGAATTCCCAGACTGCGAGAGGGTGTAGGCCAGACTGCGGGACCACCCTCCACCCCCGAGTGCATGGATTTTGTGCACTGAGCCTTTAGTTATGTAACAAAACTACATAAAACTTTAGTAGACTTCTAAAGATTTCAATAAGTTCCATTAAAAAAAAAAGTATATACTAATATATTTTTCTGGTTCCTAAATATGATAATATTTAAACTATAATAAAATTAAATATATTATACATTATGAATATAAATTATTTATTAAATTTTATAGTGAGGGAACTAGGACATAAGTTTAAAGAAATAAATAGATCATTTTTCTATCTATCAATATATTAAAAGGTAATATTTATTTTTTACTATTTAATAAAAGGAATAAGATGATTATCAGACACCAGTTTTTTTGTCTTCTTTGGGCACATTTAAAACATTGGTTTTATATTTATATATAGTAACTGTTAGTTGTTCAAACTTTATATTCTTTGTGAGGAACCACTTGTGCATTGCGTTATGTGCACACAAATTTATACAATTTATCCACTAAACCTATCATTAGACTATGCAAATCAATTCCCAAGGTGACATCGTGACATGACAAGCAGTGCTTAGAAGACATATCATAGATCAAGAAACAGGGCACTTAGGGTTTATGGTAGCAGTGAGGTTAGGATAGAAGGGTGGCAACAGTTATGATGAAAATATTGAATATTTGAACAATTTAGATAAATTTTTATGATACACAGTTTTCAACTATTATGATGGTAAATAGGATTCCTTTGTAATTATTTGTTTTAGGGAAGGAAATATTCATGGGTTCACAATGATTAACAAATAAATGTTTATCTTGGTATTTGATGCTCATGCTCTTTCCTCTACAATGTACATTCTACAACATAAAGTCATTTATTCAGCTAAGTAATATTGGTGGAAGCAAACTATGATAAATATACTAGGTAAAATAACATTATTACTGTGCATCTATTTTTCTGGTAGCTTTAAACATATCCAGTATAAGTATAAGAGAGCTTACACTTAGAATTAAAGTAGACTCTATGTTATATTATTTCATATTTGATTATATATATCCTACAAACTCCTCCTCCAACCTTTTATTGGCAGGCCGTTTAGAAAAATATGTTGGGCTTCCCCTGTTTGTTGGGTCTCTTCTATTTTGGGACTTCCGTAGTCACTCTGAGTTTAGGAGATGATGCTGGATATCTGAGCACCAGGCTTTTCATGACCTCAGAACAAATAGGAATTCAATTAAAATCTTATAAATTCTATAGTGCTAATATGGATTCAGAAAGAACTGGAGGTACTCCTTCGAGTATTGCAGGAAGACTTCAAATTCTGACAATTCCCTTCTTCACTTTTCTAGTAAAATGCAAGCTCCCTGATAGACTAGAGAGATGTGTTATGAGTGTGAACAATTAGTCTGATGGCTGAGAAAAAACAAACAAACAAACAAAAAACATCTTCACTAAATATGGAAGCACTTTGTAAAAACACTTAGGGAAGGAAAAGAGCATAATAGGGCCAGGAGTTTATTTCATGAGGAATAAGATTAAGGTCATTAGTTATAGAAAAATACAAGTTTAAGTTAAGATTAAAGATCTCTTTGGAGGATATTAATCTTCCTGGTGCCAAATTGTGCTTGATTTCAGACAGTTTACAAGAAAATCAGCCACAGTCTGAACTAAAACTGCACCACCATATTTCTTGTCTCCTCTCCCCCAACTCAGAGCTCACACCTCTCCTCCTCAAAGGAGAGAGCTACAGACTTCTGGGAAAGCCCTCAAGTGGAAATTGTATTTGCAAGAGCCACTTCAGCACTGGGGGATAGATGTTCATTGTCCTGTGGGAAAGGGTGGTGCATCACAAGAAAATAAGACTGGGAAGGACTTTAGAAATACCTTTTGAAGGAAGGAAATGAAGAAGTTATGGAATCAGAGAGTATATATGGGTGCTCAGAGGAGTTTATATTCAACAACAAAAATTCCTTCTTTATAAATGTGTTATGCATGTGACAAAGACAAAGCTTCCAGAACCCCAGAAACAAAGGCCAGATACTGAAATGCAACTACACTTTTAAGGTAGAGAGTTTGGTAGACAGCTCCAAGTGGAAGTAGGTGAATGTTTGCCTTTTTTATTACAATGCTTTTGGGAGAAGACCAAGGTACGTTGATTTTATTATAAATATTTTTATTACAAGTATAGAAAATAAAAATTATATTCCTGCTGTCTCAAACTAACTTAATAATTTACTGTTAATTTGCAGATGAGAAATTTTAACAAGGTAAACATTAGGCAGAGATGTTTTGCAAGGAGAGTAAATACTGTACAGTAAATTGTACCAAGTTATTTATTGGGAGCAAATCAGAATCTAGTTTGTGTGCATGTCTATGTGCAAACTCTGGAAAATAACCATGTGTAATTGCTTTGAGCAACCTCTAAGCTCTTTTAAGATACAGGAGACATTTCAGTATTAAGTCTAAGAATCAAAATGCTTTTTGTTCCATTAGGTGATGATTGTAAGCTGTACTGGTGCTCTCCAGCGGTCTCCAACAGGATCCGTTTTGAGTTCTGACCAAGGCTGGCTTTTAATATTGGTGCAAACAGAATCATCAAAGCCAGCTGCCTCCACACAGACTGGCATGGGATACAGGGCCACATCTTCTTTTATCCATTCTCACTTTCCAAATTTATTTTTATTTTTACTTTTTTTAAAGATGGAGCAAACTTTATATGAAGATCTTTCTTTTTTTAAAAAAAATATATTTTTATTGATTTTTTACAGAGAGGAAGAGAGAGGGATAGAGAGTTAGAAACATTGATGAGAGAGAATCATCGATCAGCTGCCTCTTGCACACCCCCTACTGGGGATGTGCCTGCAACCAACGTACATGCCCTTGACCAGAATCGAACCTGGGACCTTTCAGTCCGCAGACCGATGCTCTATCCACTGAGCCAAACCGGTTTCGGCCTCACTTTCCAAATTTAAACATCTTTGAAATATATCCCCTGGCCTAAAGGTAAGTTCACTGTAAAGAATCAGATACATCAACTCATGTTTTGAAAGTCTAGTTGGATATTTGCTTGCATTTTTTTCAGGATTTTGAGAAAACAGATTCCAAAGGGGATGTCACATTTTCACACCTGAGAACACTTTGCTGCCTTCCTACCATAGTGGGAGGCACATGCGGTATAACCAAATGATTTTGGTGATAAAGCTCCAGAGCCTAGCATTACACAACCCAAACTTTGTACTAAATATGTGTGAATTTTTTACTATGTATAGGCCTTACTGGCTATTTGGACTGGCAAAATTGAGGCAAAATGAATAGAAATGGTTATACTTAACAGTCAAGATCATATTAGTGCTTGCTTTTTTATTTTTGTTTTCTTTTTTGTATAGCTGCCCTGGGGCCTCCGTTAGCACAGCTGATGCTTTTGTATAAATTAGAAAAGACATCCTTCTAGGCAAATTACAAAACAAAACAAAAGCCCAGCCTCTTCATCTGTTTCCTATTGTCACCCCTCTCTAGCCTCTGATGCTGTTTTTCCATTCTGGTTCTGCCCACGTTTCTGACCCTTCAAGTCAGCAGCATTTTCTTCATTTTGCCGATGAGGAAATTTCAGCTCGGTGACTAACTTGGTCAAGGACAAAGCCCTTTCTAGGTGGTGGAGAGGACCCAACAATAAATATGCCTCAGCCAGAGTCTGTGTGGGCAGTACTGCCTTCAGGAAGCACATGCAGGGTCTATTAGGATTTTATACCTGCAACTGAGATACCAGGAACATTATATTCACTGTTGTTTTCATAAATTATTCACAAAAACTATCTTTGTGGCATGAAGTGAAAGCTTTTCTGGGACCTCAGTGAAAAGACTAGTGGGATTAATCCAGTCAGGTTCAATGAAAATTTGTTGCCATTTAAATGTAGCCAGTGCTAATTGATAGGAGATATGAAATGCCCAACCAGACAAGGCGCCTTTATCCAGCAAGTTCCACTCACAGAGACAGACATAAATGATTGAGTCTACTTGTGTCAGGTTTCATGTCACCAATTGGTCACACCATGCCTTCTGTTTGCACTGCGTGTCCATAATTCAGGTTTGTTGCTCCTGCATTAAAAGGTCGAATCCCATTCCCATCCCTGAGATCTGGGTGGACTCTGCATCGGCTTTGACCCACAGTCTAGCAGAGAGATGCAGCACCACTACCGAGGCTGCCCTGTGCAATGCTGAGCAGCTTTCACTCTGTTTGCTGGAACACCATCTTTTGGAGCCATGAGCCGCCAAATGAGAGAGTTAGCAACCCTAAGTAAAGTGGATATGTGGTGTGCCCTTACAGTCTCTGTCATTCTAGCTCACACACCAGCCATGCAGAGATCATCTGAGGCTTATGTCAAAATCATCTGAACCACTCTGAGAGCCAGCTTTGGATTCTTCAGACATAGGGCAAAGGTAAGCCATCTCTGTTGGATTCTGCCCTGTTCCCATAGGGTCCAAGAGCTTAATAAAATGTTTTTGACATTATACCATTGCTGGGACTGACCAGTAGACCCTGAACATGATGAATAAACAGATTACTCAGCCACAGGTTTCTGTGAAAAAGAGGGCTAAAGGAGTCTTTTACTTCAGTAGTAAAAACAGTCATGTTCTCCTTCCTCATTGGCTTTTTATTGTAACAGCTCAACTCAAATTAACCTCTAGATACAATCAGCAAGGCAAGTATCCTTGAGAAAGTATATGCTTCTACAAGGTTGAGTCTTTAAAGACTAAACATAGAAATTCTAGCAAAACACCACCCGGGATCAGACTTGTTTGAAAAGTCCAGAAAGACCTTCCTTTGGCAAGGTCTCCTCAGAGGCCCCCAACCTTTCAAAGAATCCTCCTTACAGACATTCCACCAGGTCCCGTGCTTCCCCACGTTTTGTTATGTAGAAATAGTAACAGAAACCTAATTCTACCAAGAGAAGGCTGCAGTTATGTGAGGAAGGAGAATACTATTGGGATCTGCATAATGTATACATTTCCCCCTCAAGCTTTATCTAGCACTTTTTATAAAGGAGGAACAAAAAGACTGGAAAATTAGAAAACCAAATTGACCAAAAGGTCACATTTCCCAAGAGTTTTCTAACTTTAGAAATATGATAACAGTGTTTTCTCAAAATGAACAAAAGTGTACATAAAATGTTCTAAAGGAAAGAGTACAATATGATTAAAAAAAGGAAAATCAGAAAATAAATTCCCAAGACACTGTCTCCTTGATGTTGCTTATAACACTAACAGGAGATGAGAAAGTGATGTCATTACTTTTATTATATATTATTTAGACCCTGAGTTATATTTTGTGCAAGATAGAAGAACCTTCATTTCTGCCCTCAGGATGTACAATTAATTTTATTTTTTAAATATTTATTGTTGAAAGTATGACATATGTCCTCTTTGTCTCCCATTGACCCCTAATAGCCTGCCCTTGTCCCCTACCCCAGGCCTCTACCACCCTATTGTCTGTGTTCCTGGATTATGTTTATATGCATACAAGTTCTTTGGTTGATCTCTTCTGTTATGCCCAGATTTCAAGATCCCCAAGGACCACCAGGAAGCTGAGTCAGATGCAAAAGCAAAGAGCCTTTATTCAAGCTCTAGCCTGGTCTCTCTGCCCTACCGACATAGTGGCAGGATGCAAAGAGCCCCGAGTTCTAAGAGTACAGCTTCTTTATAGGGCTTAGGGTTGGGTGGTAGGGTGAGGGCCAGGGTCCAGTTACACAGGTGGCTGGATGTGGTTAGCTTATTTGGCCTTCTGTATTCCTATTGGCTGATTTAAGGGTGGATTAGGCAACTGGAACTATTTTGTAAAAAACTGCTGTTTAAAAAATGTTTGTTGTCTAGCCTGTTTTAGCCTTTTTGAAGATAAACTCAGCTATATGACTTTGTAGGCCAGAGACTAGATATGCCCATAATCTCAGTGCCATGCTAGGTGCATTTTTCAATTGAATAGAACAGTGTTGTTTTCAAGACCAGCATCGAGATAACCACTAAGTGCACATAGGGCTGGCTCTTCAACAAAAAGGGAAGTTCTGCTTATAGCCTTGCTCTGCCATTTCATCTTCCCACCCTTCCACCCTCCTCTTCCTTCCTCTGAGATTCCACAGTCTGTCCCCTGCTTCTATATCTTTGGATCTATTTTGTTCATCAGGTTATTTTGCTCATTAGGTTCCATGTAAGAGTAAGATCATGTGATACTTGTCCTTCTCTGACAGGCTTATTTTGCTTAGCACAATACCTTCTAGCCCCCTACTCCCCCCTCCCCCCTCTGCTGTCTCAACAAGTAAGAGATCCTTCTTTTTTTACTGTTGCATAGTATTCCGTGGTATAAACAGATTTTTAATGCACTCATCTACTTACAGGCACTTGGGCTGTACAATTTAAATAATCAGAGAAACATGATAAGTGTCTTTTAGAGAACACATTGCTTTGTTTTTTTTAATGCTGATTTGGAAGTTTTCAAACAACCTAATCACCAAAAAGCTAGGATATCAAATGAAATGAAAAGTAATGACAAAACTCTTTAGAGTTTCAAGTCTTTATTTTAGCAGGATCACTTTCTATTTTCAGTTCTTCATAAAAGAAGCCAATTGCCTATTCCATGATAGTTATAGGAATTGTGAGATGCTGAGTTTAGTGATGTGCACAGAACAGTTTAATTGAATGTTCTAAAAAAAAGACATCTTTGAAACTTGGCTCTATATATGTTAAAAAAATAAAAACAACAAAATCTACAAATCACATGCAAGGACATTCTGAATTAATAATAAGTCTGAATCACACATATGATAAAGAAAAAGTCTTACAGTTAGAAATAAATTTTGTATGACTTTTTTTATTAAATGGATTCTTTATAACTCATATTACTGATCAATTGAAGCCACATGAATGAAAAAGATTTTTAAATTTTAACTTTTATAATAATCACACACACACTATATAACATGAATGATCAAAGTATCAATTTAAGTATCATCCATTATTGATATTGGGATGATGGATACCTAGTGAATTTGGTGGTTTTCTCTGGGACATGATACATAAGAAAATTGACAAGCTTAGACTCAAAAGACAGTAATTTGCACTCTGATGATTCTATCTACCAGTTTTGTGGTTGAGAAAACCATTTAAACATTTGTAAATTAATTTGAGATAACAAAATGAGTCTTGATCAGATATTAAGATAGATAAATTAATTTTTAAACTTTATAGTAAAATAAAATAACATAAACATTAGAAAATGATTTTCAAGTATAAGTTGGAAGATCTCTAAGTCAGAATTTTCTTATCTGTGAATCAGCCACCATAATACCCACTTTATGGAGTTTTTGTGAGGATCTAAATGAAATAGAGTAAGTAAATGAATTTTAAAAGTAAAATTGATACACAAACTATGATCCTATAATTTTGTTTTCCAGAGGATTAAAAAAAAGAAGCCACTTTATTCTGGAAATAAGGGCTCTGTTCTGAAAAATAGTGTCAAACCAACAGAGATGTATTGATTATCTGCAATGTTGCTCCTTTTTCTGTTCTAAAACTTTATGAGGATAATAGCATATCTTTTAAAAATATATATTTTATTGATTTTTTTTTACAGAGAGGAGGAAAGAGGGATAGAGAGCCAGAAACGTCGAAGAGAGAAACATCAACCAGCTGCCTACCGGGGATGTGCCCGCAACCAATGTACATGCCCTTGACTGGAATCGAACCTGGGACCTTTCAGTCCGCAGACCGATGCTCTATCACTGAGCCAAACCGGTTTTGGCTAATAATATATCTTGATGCATGAAGTTAAAAACTAACTCAATAATTTTAAGCAATCAACTTAAAATGGGCTTTAAGTTGAATAAAATGTAGAGTAATTGTCTGGTTAACATGACTTCTAACCATCTAACTTAGCAGTCCTTTTTTCAGAGAACTACTAAAGAGTTAAGTTTCCATACTGGTTACCAGTATGCTTATGAAAAATTTAAAAAAAGCAAAGGATACAACTTAATGCTCAAGAAAAAACTCAATCACTTTCTTTAGGAGCATTTACAAAAGTAAAGTGACTGAGTTTCCACCCAAGTGCCCAAACCCACTGGAGTCAAATAGTTGACTTTGGTCTCTATCATCATAATTGGCTTGTAGTTTCCTTTGCACTTCCATTTTCTTCCCTTAGTGCTCCTAAAGTGGGGACACACCACACTCTGGAGGCTCTTGTTTTTCTAAGTTTCCTTGAAGTCACCTCCAAGTAAAGGCTATGAAACTTTTAATGGTGGCAGTTAGGGGGAATCAGGTCTGCAGGGGAGGACAGTCTGGGGGAGGGACCAGGCCTACAGGGGAGGGCATTTAGGGGCAACCAGGGTGGCAAGGGAGGGCAGTTAGGGGCAATCGGGCCTGCAGAGGAGCAGTTAGGCATTAATCAGGCTGGCAGGGGAGTGGTTAGGGTTGGCAGAAGCAGTTAGGGGCAATCAGGCAGACAGGCAGGCAAAAGGTTGGGAGCCAGCAATCCTGGATTGTGAAAGGGATGTCCAACTTCCCATTTAGCTCCAGTGGGATCGAGCCTAAACAGCCCTCCAGACATCCCTCAAGGTGTCCCAGATTGGAGAGGTTGCAGGCTGGGCTGAGTAACAACCTTCCCCTCTCTACCCCATGCATAAATTTCATGCCCCAGCCTCTATTCTTACTATAATATTCTATGTGAAATTTAAATAATAAACCAAATGCTGTTAACAGCTACCATTATATTGCTCCACTCTTTATGTACTTACCTCTGAATCAATTCATCAAATACCATCGATGTTTTGAAGAGCTTAGGGTAACATTATATTTTATGATGCATTTATGTTGGAATAGAAATTTGTCTTTATATCATTCATATCCCATTTATCTTTTCCATTTTGTTTAATTTGATAAGGTAACTCATTTCTTCTACAGTAAAGCCCACCTCCTTTTAATATCTTATTCATCTTTCTATTTTATTTATACTTTCTCCTCTCTTGCCATCTGCCTCATTCTTTCTCTCCTTTTCTTTCTCTGCCCCATCCTGACTGCTCCCCATTCCTGAATGTAACTATTAGTAATGATTATTGATTCAATCTTTTTAATAAATTTTCATGTTTTTCATATTAACATGTTATTATTCTTTGTCTTCATATTTTACTTTTTTATTTTCCAAAACTAGCTTAGATATCAAGTGCCAAGATAATTTCTTGATAACCCCTATATAAATATTCACAAGTAGGTTTTTATTTCCTCAGTGCATGCTCTTCAGAAACAATACATATTAAAAGATGGTTACATTGCTGAAGTGCTGCTCTTCCAAATGATCAGTGACAAATAACTTGCAATGAACTTTGTACATCACTATTTATTTGGACTATGACTTCTAGTTCAATGTTTATTTTCTCTCCCAGTTGTGTATATACCCTGTTTCCCCGAAAATAAGACAGTGTCTTATATTAATTTTTGTTCCCAAAGATGCGCTAGGTCTTATTTTCAGGGGATGTCTTATTTTTCCATGAAGAAGAATACGGTACACATTTATTGTTAAATGAAAATAAAGTAAATTTATTACCTGTACATGGTAAGGTAGTACGGTAGTTGTCAACACAAACCAGACAAACTGTGAATCCTACAGTATCAAGAATTTACTCATTTATTCAATGACAATCATGTCATCATCTTCTGGAACATTATCATAACAATCCAATTCCTGAATTTCCTGGTGAATTTCTTGTCACTCCATTTCTTTCAGAATCAGTGGACCAAATCTCTCATGTTTAGCCTAGGGAGGACCTTAATTTTGGGGGGATGCCTTATATTTAACTCAGAAGGAAACCTGTAAGTAGGTCTTATTTTCAGGGAAACACGGTAGTTATGCTGAAATGTTTCTTTATTATTAAAACAAACAAACCAACACCTGAGCTGTTGTTAGGAGGAACAAAAGAAAAAAGATATATACACTTATTGTTACAAAGCCTGTGGGAGCCTGGCTGGCATGGCTCAGTGACTGAGCATTGACCTATGAAACAGAAGGTCATGAGCTTGACCCCAGTGTACGGCATGCAGGAGGCAGCCAATCAATGATTCAATCTCATCATTGATGTTTCTATCTCTATCTCCCTCTTCCTTACTCTCTGAAATCAATTAAAAACATGTATTTAAAAAAGACTGTGGAAAAAAGTAACATGAAAATAAAGATTAAAAAGAAAAATAAAAGAATGTCAGCATGAGTTGATCCAATTTTATGAGTTGAGATTGAGAAATCACAGAAGACTAATCCTGGGATAGATATTTACAAAAGCCAGCTGGGGTTGGGATAAATGTCTAAGCAGAATGCAAAAGGGATGCCCAAAACATTCTGCCGACTTCCATCCAGTTACCACAGACAGCCGTTCTTAGGTAGCTATATTGAATGCGGCTGGTTTCAGATGACTACTATCCTGAATAGCAATTATAGAAGCTGAAGTAAAGCAAAATATCTTCATAGAATAGTTTCCTTGGTTACACAAAGAATCCTATAAGAACCCAACTGGGTTGATGAGAGAGATGAAGGTTAAGCATAGAATCACTCTCTCAGTGTAGTCAAGATATACTCAACTCATCTGTATTTCCAAATAGATACACTTGTTTACTTGCTGTGGTATAATAGCTCCTTTAAAACTATTGTTTCAGATGCAACATATCCTTCCTGAGGGAAACTGACTCTATTTTTTTTAAAAATATATTTTTATTGATTTTTTACAGAGAGGAAGGGAAAGAGATAGTTAGAAACATCGATGAGAGAGAGTCACCAATCAGCTGCCTCTTGCACACCCCGTACTGGGGATATGCTCACAACCAAGGTACATGCTCTTGACCAGAATAGAATCCGGGACCCTTCAGTCAGCAGGCCAATGCTCTATACATTGAGCCAAATCGGTTTTGGCATGACTCTAATTTTTTTTAATTTTCTAATTCAAAACAACTGTTTTGAGGGCTTTGACAGAGGTATTTTAATTACAAATGATTTCATTAGTTCCAAGATATTTGAGGAAAGTTATCAAAATATTTGGCAGAAGAGTTGGGAATTTGAAATCAGTTGGGTTAATATTAGTTGTATTTGTTTTTACAGAAAAGATACAATATGCCAATGGTTGGGTTAATTTCTAGTGCTATTTCTGGTTGCCACCCCTTTAGAAAAAGCAGCAAATTTCAATAAGGCTGTGAAGTGGCTTCAGGCAAGCATTTTTCACTAAAATAGTCTCCATCAGTGTATATGTGTGTGAAGGTGGAGTGGGGGTGGGGGTGGGGGGTAAATGGGTAAACAGTGATCAAATTTGCTAAAACTTAAACCAACTAAATAAACAAATCCTTCTAAAGCACTAAAGCCCCAAAACACTAATACTTCTCTGTGAGCAATGTGGATCATTTTCCCTGAATGAGAAAGACAGAAATTTTTCTTTACACAGACAATTTCATCTGCTCTAATGCCCAGAATTATGATCTGGTACTTTGATACAATTATTGAACATTTACAGATATATATTGTTAGCCTAGCCTTCTTCACTAGAAGCTCATTTCTAACTTTCTGTGAATCCTTCTCCTGGATATCCCCCAAGCACTCCAAACTCAGTCGTTCAACTTGGAACCACTATTTCCTGGCTCAAATCAGATTCTTCTACACATTTTTCTTTATCAATTATGTAATTACCAGTGACTCAAGTCAAAATACTTAGCACCATTGATTCATAATATATCTCTCTCCAATTTATTACCAACTCCTATAAATGCTTACTTTTACTGTTTCTAAAAAAGTGTTCATTCCACTGCATTGACTTTATTTTCCTGTTCATAGTGTTCAATTATTGACAAGTGTTTTCTGAGTAATTTCTATGTGTCAGGCATAGTGGAGGACACTGGGGATACAGAGTAAAGAAGACAAAGTCTGGATTCATCCACCTGAGCAACAAAGTTAATCTTTCTCCTTTCTAAACAGTCTTCCTCATTGTTGCTCTTATGTTCAGATTTCGAGATCCCCAAGGACCACCAGGGAGCCGAGTCTGATGCAAAAACTAAAGAGCCTTTATTCAAACTCTAGCCTTGTCTCCCTGCCTCTACTGACACAGCGGCAGAATGCTGAGAGCCCCGAGCTCTGAAAGTGTGGTCCTTTTTATAGGGTTCAGGGTTGGGTGGTGGGGTGATGCTCGGACCACTGAGTTGGCTGGTTCTGATTGGTGGGGTGAGGGCAAGGGTCCATTACATTGGATTACTTCCCTCTGTATTTCTATTGACTGATTTAAGGGTGGGTTGGGTAATTGATAGATTTTGTGGTCTTTCTCAGAAAGGGGTTATGTTGGAGACATAGTTATACAAGACAGTTACACAGTACAAAACGAAGTCAGTCCTGCTCTGCCCTTGAAAGAGGCCTACGTGCTGGGAACGGGCCATGAGACCGTATCTCAAGGCCTGGACTGGTGTCAGCACTGATAACTCTATAGTCCAAAGCCTCTCTGGAAGCATGCTCCAACATTCTCACTCTCTTACAGTTGCCATGGAGATCACTCTAAAATATGGATACGATACTGTCTGGTTTGAAATTAGCTCTTGATCATCTATAAGATAAAACTCAGTATTTACAAAAAACTCAATTAAGACCATGTCTGGAGTATACTTTCTTGATATTGTTATCCCCAGATTTCAAGATACCCAAGGACCACCAGGGAGCCGAGTTCGATGCAAAAAACAAAAGAGCCTTTATTCAAACTTGTCTGGTCTCTCTGCCTCTACCAACACAGTGGCAGAATGCAGAGAGCCTGGAGCTCTGAAAGTGTGGTCTTTTAATAGGTTTTAGGGTTGAGTGGTGGGGTGATGCTCGGACCATTGATTTGGCTGGTTCTGATTGGTGGGGTGAGGGACAGGGTCTGGTTACACTGAGTTACTTCCCTCTGTATTTCTATTGGCTGATTTAAGGGTGAGTTGGATAATTGATACATTTTGTGGTCTTTCTCAGAAAGGGGTTATGTTGGAGACATAATTATACAAGACAGTTACACAGTACAAAACGGAGTCAGTCCTGTTCTGTCCTTGAAAGAAGGCCTACATGCTGAGAAGGGGCATGAGACCGTATCTCAAGGCCTGGACTGGTAACTCTATAGTACACAACCTCTCTAGAAGCATGCTCCAACATTCTCACTCTTACAATATTTGTTTAACACTCCTATCATGCAGCCTTAGCTCTGTTGTACAAAGGGAAACAAAAGGAGGAACAACGGAACTGTCTCATCCTTTCCTTCCTGTAAGATAAACTTCCATAGTGGCTGACGGTTCCATTTCTCTACATCCTCTCCAAAATTTGTGGGGGTTTTGGTCTTTTATATATTTGTTTATTTATTTATTTATTTGTTTATGTTTCAAATTCCATATTACTTTATTTCTATTTTTTTAATTAAATTATTATCTGTGTATATATCTTACCGTTGCCGCCCCTCCCAGACATGCCCTCGCTCCCCAGAGTTTTGTGTCCATTGATTGTACTTATATACATGTATACAAGTTTTTTGGTTGATCTCTTATCTGCCCCAGATATCCCTACTCTCCCCACTGTACTTTCACAGTCTGCTTGTTGTTTTACTGTCTCTATATCTATCTTTTGGTTCACCAGTTTATAATGTTCTTTATTATCCATAAATGAGTGAGGTCATGTGGTGTTTCTCTTTCATTGACTGGCTTATTTCACTCAGCATGATGTTTTCCAATTCCATCCAGGTTGCTGCAAATGATAATAACTCCTTCTTTTTTGTGGCAGCATAGTATTCCATTGTGTAGATGTACCATAGTTTTTGGATCCAATCATCTGCTGATAGGCACATAGGCTGTTTCCAAATCCTAGCTATTGTAGATTGTGCTGCTATGAACATAGAAGTGCATATATCCTTTCTGATTGGTGTTTCTAGTTTCTTGGGATATATTCCTAGGTGTGGGATTACTGGCTGATTTAACGGTTCCATTTTCAGTTTTTTGAGGAAACTCCATACTGTTCTCCACAGTGGTTGCACAAGTCTACATTCCCACCAACAGTGCACTAGGGTTCCTTTTTCTTCTCAACCTCGCCAACACTTGTCATTTGTTAATTTGTTGATGTTGGCCATTCTGACAGGTGTGAGATGGTACCCCATTGTTGTTTTTATTTGCATCTCTCAGATAATTAGTGACTTTGAGCATGTTTTCATGTGCCTCTTGACATTCCTTCTGTCTTCTTTTGAGAAGATTCTATTTAGGTCCATTGCCCATTTTTTAATTGGCTCATTTATCTTCCTTTTATCAACTTGGATAAGCTGTCTGTAGATGTTGGAGATAAAACCTTTATCAGTGATATGTTCAGGGCATAACAAGATCAAATATGTTCTCCCATACAGTGGGCTTTCTTGTTGTTTTGTTGATGGTTTCTTTTGCTGTAAAAAAGCTTTTTATTTTGATGTAGTCCCATTTGTTTATTTTCTCTTTAGCTTCCATTGCCCTAGGGGCAATATCAGTGAAGAATTTCTTTTAGCATATGTCTGAGATTTTGCTGCCTGTGGATGCCTCTAGTATTTTTATGGTTTCCCATCTTATGTTTAAGTCCTGTATCCATTTTGAGTTTATTTTTGTGAATAGTGTAAGTTGGTGATCTAGTTTCATTCTTTTGCATGTAACTGTCCAATTTTCCCAACACCATTTATTGAAGAGACTGTCTTGACTCCATGGTATGTTTGTGCCTCCTTTATCAAATATTAATTGAGCATAGTGATTTGGGTTGATATCTGGGTTCTCAATTCAATTCCATTGATCTATATGTCTGTTCCTGTGCCAGTACCAGGATGTTTTGAGAACAGTGGCTTTGTAATACAGCTTGAAATCTGGCATTGAGATTCCTCCTACTTTACTCTTCTTTCTCAGGATTGCTGTGGCTATTTGGGGTCTTTTATTGTTCCAAATGAATTTTTGGAGAGTTCTTTCTAGGTAAGTGAAATATGCCCTTGGTATTTTAATGGGAAGTGCATTGAACCTATAAATTGCTTTGTGAAGTATGGACATTTTGATGATGTTGATTCTACCAATCCAAGAACATGGTATGTTCTTTCCATCTGTTTACATCTTCCTCTGTCTCTTTTTTCAGTGTCGTGTAGTTTTCCACATATAGGTCCTTTACTTCCTTAGTTAAGTTTATTCCTAGGTATCTTAATTTTTTGGTGTGATGGTAAATGGGATTGCTTTTTAGTCTCTGTTTCTATAAGTTCACTGTTGGTGTATAGAAATACCATAGATTTCTTGGTGTTAATTTTGTATTCTGCTACATTGCCAAATTTATTTATTAAGTCAATTAGTTTTTTAACGGAGCCTTTTGGGTTTTTTATGTACAATATCATGTCGTCTGCAAATAAGGATAACTTTATTTCTTCTTTTTCAATTTGGATGCCTTTTATTTCCTCCTCTTGTCTAATTGCAGTGGCTAGTACTTCCAGTACCATGTCAAACAGGAGTGGCAATAGTGGGCATCCCTGTCTTGTTCCTGTTCTTAGAGGGAATGGTTTTAGTTTTTGCCCATTGAGTATGATGTTGGCTGTGGGTTTATCATATACAGCTTTTATTATGTTGAGGTATGATTCTTGTACTCCCATCCTGTTGAGAGTTTTTATCAGGAAAGGGTGTTGGATTTTATCAAATGCTTTTTCTGCATCAATTGATATGACTATATGACTTTTATCTTTCAATTTGTTTATGTGATGTATCACATTTATTGATTTGCGAATATTGTACCAACCTTGCATTCCTGGAATAAATCCTACTTGGTCATGGTGTATGATCTTTGTGATGCTCTGCTGGAGCCGATTTGCTAGAATTTTGTTGAAGATTTTGGCATTTAAGTTTATGAGGGATATTGGCCTGTAATTCTCTTTCATTGAATTGTCTTTATCTGATTTTTGTATTAGGGTGATGCTGGCTCCAAAAAGGAGTTTGGAAGTGTTCCTTCCTCTTGAATTTTTTGGAATAGTCTGAGGAGAATAGGTTTTAGTTTTTCCTTGAATGTTTGGTAAAACTCTCCTGTGAAGCCATCTGGCCCTGGGCTTTTGTTTGCTGGAAGCTTTTTGATGACTATTTTAATTTCTTCCCAGGTTACTTTTCTATTGAGATTTTTAGATTCTTCCTGATTGAGTTTTGGAGGGTTGTATTTTTCTAGGAATGTGTCCATTTCCTCCATGTTGTCCAGTTTGTTGGAATAGAGTTGTTCCTAGTATTTTGTAACAATCCTTTGTATTTCAGAGGGTTCTGTTATGTCATGTCTTTCATTTCTGACTTTGTTTATTTGAGTCCTCCCTCTTTGTTTCTTGGTTAGCCTGGCTAGAGGTTTATCAAGCTTGTTTATCCTTTCAAAGAACCAGTTCTTGGTTTTCTTGATGTTATGTATTGTTTCTTTGGTCTCTATATCATTTATCTCCTCTCTGATCTTTATTATTTCCTTCCTTCTGCTTACAGTGGGCATTTCTTCTTGCTCTATTTTCTTCCTTTTTTTTTTTTTTTTTTTTGTAAGTGCAGGCTTGTAGGTTTATTCTTCCAAGAGTATACAGCTCCTAAAGACACTTGTTCCTTTTTTTTTATTGCTTAATAAATGTTTGAAAATAGAATAAACTGAAAAAGGTTGTTTATGTATAGACCAAGCTCTTAAAACAAGCTTACAAAAATAAGTGATAAACTAGATAAGGTAATATTTTTTTTCAGATTACAGTCTTTTCTTTTTTTTGTTTTGTTTTTTATTTATTTATTTATTTATTTATTTATTTAAATATTTTGTATTTTATTGATTTCCCCCCCTTCCTCCCATACATACCCTCCTTCCCCAGAGTTTTATGTCCATTGGTTGTACTTATATGCATGTATACAATTCTTTTGGTTGATCTATTATCTCCCCCAGATCTCCCTCCCCTCCCCGCTGTAATTTGACAGTCGGCTTGTTGCTTTTCTTGTTGCTCTTTTTCTAACTCTTTGAGTTGTAGAGTTAGATAATTTGTTACCATTTTTTCTTCTTTTTTGCAATAGGCTTGTAGGGATATGAACTTCCCTCTCAAAACTGCTTTTACTGTGTCCCATAGATTTTGTATTGTTGTGTTTTCATCATCATTTGTTGCCAGGATGTTTTTAATTTCTTCCTTGATTTCTCTGGTAACCCAGTCCTTGTTTAATAGCATGCTGTTTAGTCTCCATGCGTTTGCTTTCTTTGGATTATTTTTATTGTAGTTAATTTTCAGTTTTATGCCACTATAATCTGAGAAGATGCTTGATATGATTTCAATCTTTTTGAATTTGAAGAGACTTTGCTTATGTCCCAAAATGGGGTCTATATTTGAGAATGTCCCATGTGCACTTGAGAAGAATGTATATTCTGTGGCTTCGGGGTGAAATGTTCTGAAGATGTTGATTAATTCCATCTGGTCTGGTGCATCATTTAGAATTGATATTTCTTTGTTGATTTTTTATTTAGATGTTTCGTCCAAAGGTGACAGTGGGGTATTAAAATATCCTACTATGATTGTATTGCTATTAATCTGTACCTTAATGTCCTCTAGCAGGTTTTTTGTTTTTTTTGTTTTTTGTTTTGTTTGTTTTTTATGTATCTGGGTGCTCCTGTATGGGGCACATATATATTTACCAGGGTTATTTCTTCTTGTTGGATTGCTCCCTTTAGTATTATGAAGTGACCTTCATTATCTCTTGTTATGTCCTTCACTTTGAGATCTAATTTGTCAGATATTAGTATTGCCTTCCCCACTTTTTTTTTCATTTCTGTTTGCTAGAAAACCTTTTTACATCACTTCACCTTCAGTCTGTGTGCGTCTTTTTTTCTGAGGTGGGTTTCTTGTAGACAACAGTTATATGGGTCTTGTTTTCTTATCCAATCTGTTATCCTATGTCTTTTGATTGGAGCATTTAATCCATTTACATTTAAAGTTATTATTAATAGGTACTCTTTTTAAGCCATTTTCATTCTATACCCCTATGTTCCTTCTTCGCTTCCTATTTCTCTATTTTTACAGTAGACATTTTAGCATTTATTACATTGCTGGTTTGGTGGAGATAAATTCCTTCAGTCTTTTTTTTGTCTGTGAAGCTCCTGATTTCCCCTTCAATTTTGATTGATAGCCTTGCTGGGTACAGTATTCAGGGATTCAGACCCTTCCGTTGCATGACTTTGTATATTTCATCCCATTCCTTTCTGGCCTGATAAGTTTCTGTTGAGAAATCAATTGCTAGTCTGTTGGGGGTTCCTTTGTATGTAACTTTCTGTCTCTCTCTGGCTGCTTTTAAGATTCTTACTTTGTCTTTGATGTTTGGCAATTTAGTTATAATGTGCCTTGGCATTGGTCTTCTGGGATTCATTTTGCTTGGGACTCTGCAAGCATCTTGGATTTGTGTTGGTTTTTTCTTCTCTATCTCAAGAAAGTGTTCTGTTATTATTTCTTGAAATACTTTTTCCATGTTTACCCCAGTGTCCTATCTTTCTGGAACCCCTATTATTTGAATATTGTTTTGTTTTGTTTTGTATTGTTCCAAATCTCCCGTAGGCTCTCCTCCTATTTTTTTAAATTTTTTTTCTAGAAGTTGCTCTAATTGGGTATTTTTTTCCATCTTGTCTTCTAGCTCAGTGATTCGGTCCTCTGCTTCTTCTAGTCTACTCTTGATGCTTTCTATTGAGTTCTTCATGTTAGCGATGTCATTTTTCATTTCTTCTTGGTACATTTTCATTTCAATTGGTTCTTCGTCAGTTCCTCATGGTTCTTCTTCATTTCTTCTTGGTTATTGTCAAATTTCTCTTTCATTCTTTTTAGCCATCTTATGATCATCACTTTGAATTCCTGCTCTGGTAGGTTGCTTGCCTCTAACTCTTTCACTTCCTTTTCTGGTGATGCCTGCTTTTCTTTCGTGTTTGGGCTATTTCTTTGACTGCCTATGGTCTCTCTTTTCAAGATATCTGGTTATGAGGTTATCTTTCTCCTGTGTTGATTTCAAAGCACAAAATACAACACTACCAGGTACAACACAAAAAGCACTGAACAAGAATGTATAATATTTGCAATATTAATAACCTCTACTGAAGGTGACCACTAGCTAAAGGCAAATTAGGGGATAGGAGAGATAGAAGAAAGGTAAAAAATTAAAATAAAAAAAAAAGAGTGATAAAGAGATAGAAAAAAATAATGTCAAAATGAAGTTGGGAAACAGAGAGAAGAAAAAGAGAAAGAGAGAGAGAGAGAGAGAGAGAGAGAAGAAGCAAGAAGCAGACTAAGAGAGAAAGGGGAAACAAACTATATATATATGTGGAGAAAATTTCCATAGAACAACCACTAATCCCAGCAAATGCCAGCAATAATACTAGGAGATTAATACCAACTACAATATCCACTATTATTAATCAAGGGTACAATGAACAGAAGTAAAAAACAAACAAAAACAAAGGAATTTAAAAAATACTAAGCAACAATAACCACACAAGAATAAGCCTAACAATTTCACTAAAAATCATAAAAATTCACTGTAATCAATATTCACACAAACAACAACAGAAGGATAGAGAGGAGAACAGGGTTTTTTTTTGGTTTTATTTTATTTATTTATTTTTTTAACTAGTTAATATAGCGAAGAGAGTGGTATTTACACACTTGGAGCAGGGTCTTGGACATTAGGTCTATAAGTATGGTGAGAGTTTTAGCAGGGGGTACACAGAAAGAATAGGGAAAAACTAAAGTCGGAAAGGGATAAGATAAACAGGAGATGAAAAGGGTAAAGGTTAGTAAGAGAATGATGTCATAAAGGTTGAGTTGAGATAGGGTTGAACAATGCTATAGTAGAGATTAAAATAGAATGAAGACTAATCCAAACATAAAATAAAGAGAAAGTAAAATGGTTTGAAGAAAAAAAAAAAGAAGAAAAAGGAAACAAAAATGCAAAATAGCAGTAGTAATAATGATGATTGAAATTGAAAAATGTAATAATTGAGAAGAGAAAATCAAGTAAGGAAAAAATATTTGTTTCTTAAGTAAAAGATGTAAAAGATGAAAATAAAATAAAGAATAGAAAAATTAGCATAAAAATGGTTCAACACAAAAAAAATAACACTTCCTCTGTTATTCTTAATATATTTTATTGATTTTTTACAGAGAGGAAGAGAGAGGGATAGAGAGTTAGAAACGTCAATGAGAGAGAAACATCGACCAGCCGCCTCTTGCACACCTCCTACTGGGGATGTGCCCGCAACCCAGGTACATGCCCTTGACTGGAATCGAACCTGGGACCCTTCAGTTCGCAGACAGACGCTCTACCACTGAGCCAAACCAGTTTTGGCACTTCCTCTGTTATTCTATTTGGCACGCCTGATTCTCTGTCCAGACAGTATTATAGTTCCCAGCGTTCCACTGTACCTTAGTTTTGTAAGCTAGTCCTTAATTTTAAGTAGGCTATATCTTAGTTATTTGTGTCCATTTATTTTTAAGTAATAAAATAAAATTAAAAAAGGAAAGGAAAAAAGGGGAACAAAAAAAAAAAGTCAGTTTGTAATTTAGCCCCCAGGTGGCAATGTTTCTAGTTTGACTTCCCAGTCTTTTTGGTTGCTCTAGCCTTCTTTCTCTATGTCTCTATATTTGTCTCTACATGCTGCCAGTGTGCTGGCTCCCAGACTGTCTTTTCTTGCTCTGATCTTGTTTCCAGGAAGGCAATTTCCCCCTGCAGTCTTCCAGAATATGCTAAGCTGGGCAGTCCTCTATTATTCAGAAGCAAGAGGGTGAAGGGGATCAGGCGCAGGCTGTGTCTGCGCCAAGGTGTCCAGATGTTCCACTTTTGGCGTGACAGTCCCGATTCTTAAAAATTTGTCCCATGTCCCTTGGTGTTTTTAAAAAAGACTTGATTTGGGGGAAGATCACATCAAACCCAGCGCTGGGTCTTGCAGTTCATGATTCTCACTGCAGCTGCTGTCACTTTGGGTGCAGCTCGGGTGCGAGGCCTCATGGGTCTAGGGTCACTCTTGGCAAGGGGCTGCTGGTGGCAATGGGCTGCGTGGGGTTAGGGACTTTCGTGGCACAAGGTGGCTGAGGTGCGAGGCGCTGGGGCTTGGAGCCGCTGGGGCGCACCGGGGGTACAGTTGCTCCCTGTGCCAGGGTGACCCAGAACCCTCATGTTTTCCCCACAAACTCTGACCTTTCTGTGGGTGATTGAAGAACTCCCTTGAATCCACTTGTTTGCGCTGATTGGGGTTTCACAGCTGCTCAATGGTCTCCTTTGCTGTGGGTTTTCCAGGCCTCAGAGAAGGTCCTCCTTTCTTGGTAAGATGGTGCAGCCTTCACTCTGAGCTGTAGCTCCGGGAGAGGTCTCCCCTGCCGCAGTGCTATCTACTTGGTCAGGATATCCTGTCCAGATGACTTTTACCATTTTTTTTTGAGTTCTGCTACCCCGTAGCTTGCCAATCTATACTCCCTGAGTGACTCTTAGAAGCTGATTCTATCTGTTCTGGGACTAGGCTCAGAACAAATCCGTCTGATCGGTTGCCATCTTGTCTCCACCTCCTTACCTTCAATTTTGATTCATAACCTAGCTGGGTACAGTTTTCTTGGATTCGATCCCTTCTTTTGCATGACTTTGTATATTTCACATTCCCTTCTGGCCTGATGAGTTTCTGTTGAAAAATCAGTTGCTAGTCTGATGGGAGTTCCTTTATATGTAACTTTCTGTCTCTCTGGCTGCTTTTAAGGTTCTTACTTTGTCATTGGTGTTTGCCAATTTAATTATAATATGCCTTGGTGTTGGTCTTTTAGGATTCATTTTGCTTGGGACTCTGTGAGCTTCTTGTAATTGTGTGGGGTTTTTCTTCTCTATCTCAGGAAACTTTTCTGTCATTATTTCTTGAAACAGATTTTCTGTGCCTTCCTCAGTTTCCTTTCCTTCTGGAACCCCTATTATTTGAATATTGTTTTGTTTTGTATTGTCCCAAAGTTCCTGTAGGCTCTCCTCCTGCTTTTTAATTTTTTTTTTTTCTAGAAGCTGCTCTAATTGGGTATTTTTTTTTTCCATTTTGTTTTCTAGCTCAGTGATTTGGTCCTCTGCTGCTTCTAGTCTACTTTTGATGCTTTTTACAGTAGCGATGTCATTTTTCATTTCTTCTTGGTTCATCTTCATTTCCTCTTGGCTCTTCTTCATTTCCTCTTGGTTCTTACTCATATTGTCAAATTTGTCTTCCATTCTTTCTCTCCATCTTATCATAATTACTCTGAATTCTTGCTCTGGTAGGTTGTTTGCCTCTAACTCTTTTACTTCCTTTGCTGGTGATGTCTGCTTTTCTTTCATATGTGGGCTGTTTCTTTGTCTCCAGATAATCTCTCTTTTCAGGATGTCTGACTATGTATTTCTCTCTCCTGCATTGACTTAAAGGCACAAAATACAGCACAACCAAGTACAACACACTAGGCACTGAACAGAAATGTGTTTGCGATATTAATAACCTCCAATAAAGGTGACCATTAGAGAAAGGCAAGTTGGGGGCTAGGAGAGATAGAAGAGGAAAAAAAGAGTGGCAAAATGAAATTGGTAGAAGGAGAAAGAAAAGAGAGAGAGAGAAAGAGAGAAACTAGAATGATAATAAGAGAGAAACGAGAAACTAACTATATATATGGGAAGGAAACTCTAATAGAACAAACCTTAATCACAGCAAATACCAGCAACAAGTATCTGGAGATTAATGCAACTTACAAAACCAACTAATATCAAATGAGGAAAGGGAATGCAGTAGTAAAAACTAACTAAAACAAAGCTAACAAAAACACATAATCAAATAAAAAGAATAAGTAAAACACACTCACAAAAAAGGTATAAAACTTTGATATAGTTAACATTCAACATCCAACTACAAAAGGATAAAGAGAAAGACTTTTTTGTTGTTGTTGTTGTTGTTTTTTCTTTGTTTGTTTGTTTGTTGTTGTTTTTTTAGTACAGCGAAAAGGGAGGTGTGTAAGGGCTTGGAGCAGGGGGTTGGAAATTAGATATACACAATTAGGGTGAAATTTTAGCAGTGGGTAAACAGAAAGAATAGGGAAAATCTAGAGCAGGAAAGGGTTAAGATAAACAGGACACCAAACAGGGAAGGGTTAGGAAGACAGTGATGGTGTAAAGGTAGGGTTGAGATAGAATAAAGCGATGGTGAAAGAAAGGTAAAAATAGACTGTAGAACACTAATCTTGAAGTAAAATAAAGAGCAAATAATATGACCAAAAAAAACAATAAGAAAACTAAACAAAACTAAATATTATAAAAAAAGTAAAATAGTAGTAGTAATAATGCTAATTACAAATAAAAATATATTAATTAAAAAGGTAAAAGCAAGTGAGGATAAAAGAAAAAAATAGTTATTTGAATAGATGTTGCAAATAATGAAAATAAAAACAAAAATTAAAAAAATTAAAAAATTAAAAATTAAATAAAATGTGCAGTAGTAAAGGTCATTCACTTCCTCTGTCATTCTGTTTGGCATGTCTGTTTTCCAGTCTGGACAGTATTACAGTTTCCTGTGTTTCACTGCTCCTCAGTGTTGTAATCTGGTCCTGATTTTTTAGCAGGCCTTGCTTTGTTTTTTTTATTACACTGGGGTCAATTTGTGATTTATCCTCTGGGTGGCAGGGTTTCTGGGTTAACTTCCAGGGCTCTAAAGTCTCTCTAGCTTTTTTTATTTTCCCCTCTCTCTGTGACACTGATCTGTGGAGGCTGGGGGACAAGTCCAAGCCCACTTACTTCCCTGTAATTCTACGGATATTCCTCCTCATCAGATCAAAACGTATTTTTCTTTAGATATATCCCCTATTAGGAGCCCGCTCCACAATAAGGGGATACAGCAGCCCAACAGCCCGGGGCTTCTCCTTATAAACACCACCCTAGTCCTCCAGCTTCTGCACACACAATGCGCTTGGGCTTCTGTCTTCACGGAGACTCCCTATCCCCGCGAAATCTGACCTTTTTTCCATGTGGTGGTGCTTCTCTGAGTCCAAGTGTTTGCACTGCCTGGGACCAGAGTTCTGGGGCTCACAGATTCTTGGTGTTTGCTGTGGCTGTGGATATTCAGGCCTCTGACAAGATCCCCTTTCCTTTAAAGATGGCAAGATTTACCCGTCCAAGCCTGTAGGTAGCTCCGGGAGGGGATCCAGCCCCACTGTGGGTGCTTCCCTGTCAGGGGCACCCTGAGCAGCAACTCCCCACCTTCTCCTGGAGTTTGCCTGTCTCTTAGCTTGCCAACAAACACTCCAAGCACGACTCTCAGCTGCTCTCTCTCTCTCTCTGCTTCAGGACAAATCTCAGAACCTGTCCATCTAGTCTTCCAGCATTTTGTCTCTCCTCCCACAGGGCTTTTTGAAAAGCCCACAAAAGGTCCAGAAGTCCCCATCCATATATGGGAGACAAATAAACCAAAAAGGAATAAAAGAAGGGCTTCCACCATATTGTTTTGCTCAGAATCTGGAGGCGACTCCTCTGAGACCACAGGCATAATAAAGCTGTGTAATTCCATTTCTCTAAGTATCACTTGGGTTTCTTCAGTCTTCTACAACAATATAAATTTTATTATATATAAGTTATGTCTTAATAATGCTCTTAAAAATCTCACAGGGTGGTAGTAGAATAACAATAAGTGCTTTTTGAGCATCTCGTCTTATTGCTTTATCTGCCCAGGGCAATAACATTCTCTTAAAAAAATGTTTTTTTTTGCAACCATTCATAGAAATTGAAGAGGTCAACTTTTTCCCCTAACTACAGGTTTGGACACTGAAGTTGAGCCATCAAACACAATGGTTCATAGTGTTTCATCTACAAAGAATGGGATACAAGATAGACAATAAGTCTTATGCTCCTAGATTTTTATTTTATTTTATTGGAGCTTGACGGTAAGATCTCCTTTGTCCCTGGTGAGTGCTAAAAATATAACTGTAACTATCTGTGGATGTTTTTAATTTTCACATTTCCTTTCCTCTTCCACCTATTTGCAATGGGAAGGGATTAAAGCCACTTAAAAAGGAAACAACAATTAAAAGTGGGGAACATATAATTTTTTAAAATTTCAGCTTCATCCCTGTTGCTCTGATATTATTTAAACTGATTGAACTTGGGTTTGATATTTGGAATAAATGTTATTTCCTCAACTACATTAGCAACTATTTGGGGAAAATATATAATGGTTTGGAAAATTAAATGGGAACCTAAGCCTGAAAGTAAAACATAAAAACAAGAGCATCTGTGATGACAATAAATATGAAAACAAGAACATTTGTGATTGATTTCCACATGAGCAACGCGGACAACCAATTCCATGGATTCAGAGGATAGAGACAACACAGTGGTGTGAGTTATCTGAAAAAACTTCTTGGAGGGAAAGAATCAAGACTAACTTAGACCTTGAAAAGTAATACTTTGAATTTTTCTTTTAGGGCCATCCATGCCACCTGTATAAATGAATTCCATGTAGACAGAGATCTAAGAAAGATCCTTTAGGGACAGATAAGACAGGTTTTAAATAGGAAATGGGGGGAGAGACAACTCACTTATGATAATAGTAAGACTTTTCAGATGCTAACTAATATAGATTGGCCATATAGCAGAATTTTATTGTAGAAATAGTGTCCCATTTAACTTTTTCCTATGTCATATAATATAAATAATAAATGTTGGCATTTAGAAAAATTAGTGAATTTTTTAAGCTGATGAAATATTAATGAAATATCAAAAACAGGTGAAGTTGAATTCTGATCAGTGTGTAGAAGCATCTTAGTTTTTTAAAATAATCTGCCCAAGTTGCACCATCCCTTAAGAACATATGCAACTTCCAATTACTCTTGTGTGGCTTTGCTGGCTTATTTTAGTTTGAACCCTGATTTTGAATCATGAAACTCTGTTGCCTAACATGAAAAAAATTGACAAAATTATCCTAAAAACTGCCTAGTTTTCCATAATTCGTTTTTTCTGAATTCCTTTTTAAAACACATATCCCAGAGATAGTACTTTCTGTACATTGTAAAATCCCATGAGTAAGGCCATAATTTTAGTCACATTACCAATGAAATTGAATTGTCCTAAAGAGACTTTCATCAAGATGTTATTTTCTTCTAAAGAAAGATTAAAAAAAATAAATTTAAGTTTCTAACACTAGGAATCTTCCTCAGATTTCCCCAGAGGAAATGCCACCAACATCCTGACAAATAAATTTCCTTTGGTTCCTTCTGACTAACTAACATGTAATTGAGCAAAATGGTAGAATTGTGGAATGTTAGAAAAAGGTTTCTGGTGCTGTTTAATCCAACACACCTCTTTAACAGTACCAATGCTGAGCTCCAGAGAAGCTGATATTTGCTACAAGCAGGGATTGAACCACAGCTAGAAAAAGACTTCTTAATTCACGGGGAAAGGATTTCAGATAGTACTATGTTTTTTCCTTGAAAAATATCAATATTACTTGATTCAAAGTATTTCAGAGATATTTTTCACATTTGTTTTGTTTAAACAAGCACAAATGTCTAGTTATTTAGAACTTAGAAGTGTGAGGAGTTAGAAGCAGGATTAGGCAGACAGGATAAGGGGAGGAAGAAGGAAGAATCATGGAGCTAGCTGAAACTACAAAACATTTTGCAGAAAAACAGGATGTTTTGAGACAGGGACTTTTTTCTTGTAAGTACAAAATAAAATGTTGCTAAAAGGCCAGGAACCAATCAGAGAGAGTCTCAGATAGACAAAGAGTGGGCCTTTAGCAAAAGGGGAAGAGCAGAATGCTTTGGCAGCAACTAATTTGGGTCCCCTCCCTGAGCAGGGAGCTTGTATTTGCTTGCAATAAACTCCTGCCCTGTTTGAATTATTCTGTTCAGTGGTTTCATTCTTTGATTCCAAGGGGAGAATTCCTGCTCACCAGTTCTGGTATCAAAAGCATCTTATGGGTTGTTGTTTTTTTGTTTTGTTTTTTGTTTTTTTTTGTTTTTTGTTTTTTACTTTTGTATCTTCTAAAATGTTCATATTCAATAAGAATAATCTTGGATGAAAATCTTTTAAAACTATAAATTCAAGGGTGGAGGAAACATTTTTTAAAACATGAAATCCAGAAGCCACAAAACATAAAAAAAAATTGAGACAATATAAAGAATATTTGGGTAAAGAACAAAGTCAATATTTAAATAATAAATTTGGAAAATTGCTATAACATCAACTTTTATTGGTTAATATCACATATCACCTTCTGATTGGACTAGATAAGGGATACATTTCTAGCTAGATGTTGATTCTCTTGGGCTTCCTTTAAGCCATGGAGCTAAAGTCTCCAACCTGGTCCAGCCCAGTGACTGGCAGATTCAAAATTCATTTATTCCATGATTATTCAAAAGTCTAATTTTCTGAGTATTATGAAGTGGGAATCCCTAATCTAAAATATACCATAGGCTTTTTTTTTCTTCATAAAAAAGTCAAACAGCCCAATTAAAAAAATGGCATGAAAGATAATTCACAAGATTGCATATCCAAATTGTCCATATTAAAATACTTCATATTTCTTTAGTAACAATGGAGCTGCAGGAGGAGGTAAGATGGCGGAAGAATAGATGGGCTGATTCTGAGCCCTCTCCCGAAGCAGAAAGAGAGAGCAACTGAGGGTCTTGTGCTGTGAGTGTTTATCGGCAAGCTGGGAGACAGTGAACACCAGAAGAAACTGCTGGGGGGCTGCTGACAGAGGTAGCCCTCACAGGGAAGCACGCACGCAGGCTACCCCCCTGCCCGGAGCTACCTACCTGCTTGGACAGGGAAACCTCGCCATCTTGAGAGGAAGATAGGATCATGTCAGAGGCCTGAATATCCACAGCCGCAGCGACCACCAAGCATCTGTGACCCCCAGAACGCGGATCCCAGGCAGCGGGAACACCTGCCCTCACAGGATTGCCCCACTGCTCAGCGAAAAGGTCAGATTTCGCGGGGAGAGGGTGGAGAGCGCTCACGGCGAAGACAAAAAGCCTGCGCACACAGAGCTCGCTCTCGGAAGCTGGAGGACAAGGGCGGTGATTACAAGTAGAAGCCCCCACTGTTCGGCTGTTGTCACCCTTGAAAGTGGACGGGGCTCCTAACAGGGGAGATATCTAAAGAGCAACACATTTGGATCCGGCTTGGAGGGATATCAGAGAGTTGCAGGAGATTCCAGTTGCTCGGACCTGCCCCCTCCCCCCCCTCCATAGTTCCAGCTTCAGAGAGGACCGGAAAAAAAAAAAAAAAAAAAAAAAAGCTGGAGAGGCTCTAGAGTAGGGGTGTCGAACTCAATCAGAGAAGGGGCCAAAATCTAAAATCCAGCCTAAATCGCGAGCCGAATGGTTTACTGAACAGTCATAAACTGTCATTGTGATGAAAACACAGCGAAGTGCAGTGATGACAGCACGGTGTGGGCCACATTGCAAGGCCTGGCGGGACGGATTTGGCCCGCGGGCCTTGTGTTTGACACATGTGCTCTAGAGTCTGGAAGTCAACCTAGAAACACTGCACCCAGAGGCTAATTCACAAATTGACTCTAGTGTAATAAAAACAAAGCAAAACCTGCCTAAAAATCAGGACTGGATCATAACAATAGAGGAAGCGAATGACCTTCATTACAGCAAATTTTAATTAAATTTTTTAAATTTTATTATTATTTTTTTTAATTTTTAAATTTTTGTTTTTTTTATTTTTGTTTTCATTATTTGCAATGTTTACTCAAGAAACTATTTTTTTTCTTTTTCCTCACTTGATTTTCTCTTGATAATTATTACATTATACATGTAATCAACATTATTACTACTACTAATTTACCTTTTTCATCTTATTTTCTTTTATTTTTATTATTTTTATTTCATTTGATTAGAGTGGTGCCTCACACAATGAACTTAATTCGTTCCAGGAGCAAGTTTGTTATGTGAAAAGTTCGTTATGTGAAACGCGTTTTCCCATAACAATACATGTTAAAAAAAATAATTCGAATTGTAGCATAAAATATGCTAAGATGACATAAAAAAAGATAAATTTTTTGTTATTATTTTTATTTAGATACATCATGATATAAAAAAAATATTGAGTTTAACTTAAAAGGACGACTGCCGTGATACGTGCGTGATTTAATTTGTAATGAAGAACGATTGCCGCGATACGTGCTTAAGTTAAGCGCAGTGACTAACGACTGCCTGCAGTGCCTGCGCGGAAGGATGCAATACATCGGCAGCGATCGTGGAAGCTCGGGCGAAGCAGTCATGGAAGCTCGGGCAAAGTGGTCGTGGAAGCTCGGGCGACTTCGCTGTGTGAAACGAAGTTCGTTGTATGAATCATGAAATGAAGTTCGTTGTGTGCAGCGTTCACTGTGCGAGGCGTTCTTTATGTGAGGCACCACTGTGTGTGTGTGTGTGTGTGTGTATATATATATATATATATATATATATATATATATTTTTTTTTTTTTTAAATTTCAGGATTACTGTTCTACAGTCTTTATCTATCCTTCTTTCTCCAATGCTTTATTCTATCTCAACCCTACCTTTATGCCTTCACTCTCTTTCCAATCTTTTCCTTTGATACCCTGTTTATCTTAACCCTTTCCTGCTCTAGATTTCCCCCATTCCTTCTGTCTACCCCCTCCTAAAATTTCACCCTACTTGTATATATCTAATTTCCAACTACCTGCTCCAAACCCATTCACACCTCCCTCGCAGTTGTCCTAAAAACAAAACAAAACAAAAAAAACAAAACAGTCTTTCTCTCTAACTCTTTGAAATTGTATGTTGAATGTTAACTTTACTGAAGTTGTATGCTTTTCTTTTATAAGATTGATTTGCCTATGCTTTTTGTTTGATTGTATGTTTTCGTAAGCTGGGTTCTAGTCACCCTTATTGGTGGTTATTAATATCGCAAACACATTTCTATTCAGTGCCTTGTGTGTTGTACTTGGTTGTGTTGTATTTTGTGCCTTTAAATCAAAGCAGGAGAGAGAGAACTACACAACCAGACATCTTAGATCATGGGGAGACCAAAAAACAGCCCGCATATGAAAGAAAAGCAGGCTTCACCAGAAAAGGAAGTAAATGATATAGAGGCAAGCAACCTACCAGAGCAAGAATTCAGAGTAATGATCTTAAGATTGCTAAAAAGAATGGAAGACAAATTTGACAATATGAGTAAGACACAAGAGGAAATGAAAAAAACCCAAGAGGAAATGAAGATGACTCAAGATGAAATGAAAAATGACATCGCTACTATGAAGAACTCAATAGAAAGCATCAAGAGCAGACTAGAAGAAGCACAGGATCGCTTCAGTGAGCTAGAAGACAAGATGAAAAAAAATACGCAATTAGAGCAGCTTCTAGAAAAAAAATTAAAAAGCAGGAGGAGAGCCTACGGGAGCTTTGGGACAATGCAAAACAAAACAATATTACAATAATAGGGGTTCCAGAAGGAAAGAAAACCGAGGTAGATATGGAAAATGTATTTCAAGAAATAATGACAGAAAATTTTCCTGAGATAGAGAAGAAAAAACCCACACAAATCCAAGATGCTCCCAGAGTCCCAAGCAAAATGGATCCCAGAAGACCGACGCCAAGACATATTATAATTAAATTGGCAAACACAATGACAAAGTTAGAATCTTAAAAGCAGCCAGAGAGAGACAGAAAGTTACATATAAAGGAAACCCCATCAGACTAACAACTGATTTCTCAAGAGAAACTTATCAGGCCAGAAGGGAATGGGATGAAATATACAAAGTCATGCAACGGAACGGTCTGAATCCAAGAATACTGTACCCAGCAAGACTATCAATCAAAATTGAAGGGGAAATCAGGAGCTTCACAGACAAAAAAAGACTAAAGGAATTTATCTCCACCAAACCAGCAATGCAAGAAATGCTAAAGGGTCTACTATAAAAATAAAGAAATAGGAAGCGAAGAAGGAACACAGGGGTATAGAATAAAAATGGCATCAAATGAGTACCTATCATTAATAACATTAAATGTAAATGGTATAAATGCTCCAATCAAAAGACATAGGGTAACAGATTGGATAAGAAAACAACACCCATATATCTGTTGTCTACAATAAAACCACTTCAGAAAAAAAGATGCACATAGACTGAGGGTGAAGGGATGGAAAAAGGTTTTCCAGGCAAATGGAAATGAAAAGAAAGCTGGGGTAGCAATACTTATATCTGACAAATTAGATCTCAGAGTGAAGGACATAACAAGAGACAATGAAGGCCACTTCATAATACTAAAGGGAGCAATCAAACAAGAAGAAATAACCCTGGTAAATATATATGCACCCAATACAGGAGCACCCAAATATATAAAAAAACTGCTGGAGAACATTAAAGGAGAGATTAACAGCAATACAATCATAGTAGGAGATTTTAATACCCCACTGTCACCCTTCGACAAATCATCTAAACAAAAAATCAGCAAAGAAATATCAATCCTAAATGACTCACTAGACCAGATGGAATTAATTGACATCTTTAGAACATTCCATCCCAAAGCCACAGAATATACATTCTTCTCAAATGCACATGGGACATTCTCAAAGATAGACCACATTTTGGGACATAGGCAAAGTTTCTTCAAATTCAAGAAGATAGAAATCATATCAAGCATCTTCTCAGACCATAATGGCATAAAACTGGAAATTAACTACAATAAAAATAATCCAAAGAAATCAAACACATGGAGACTAAACAGCATGCTATTAAATAAGGACTGGGTTACCAGAGAAATCAAGGAAGAAATTAAAAACATCCTGGAAACAAATGACAATGAAAACACAACAATCCAAAATCTATGGGACACAGCAAAAGCAGTTTTGAGAGGAAAGTTCATATCCTTACAAGTCTATTGCAAAAAACTAGAAAAAAGTGTAACAAATAATCTAACTCTACAGCTCAAAGAGTTAGAAAAAGAGCAACAAGAAAAGCCCAGTGTAAGTAGAAAGAAGGAAATAACAAAAATCAGAGCACAGATAAATGACATAGAGACCAAAGAAACAATACATAAGATCAACAAAACCAAGAGCTGGTTCTTTGAAAGGATAAACAAGATAGATGGACCTCTAGCCAGGCTAACCAAGAAACAAAGAGAGAGGACCCAAATAAACAAAATCAGAAATGAAAGAGGTGAAATAACAACAGACCCCACCGAAATACAAAGGATTGTAAATACTATGAAAAACTCTACTCCAACAAACTGAGCAACCTGGAGGAAATGGACATATTCCTAGAAAAATATAATCTTCCAAAGCTCAATCAGGAAGAATCTAAAAATCTCAATAAACCAGTGACTTGGGAAGAAATTGAAACAGTCATCAAAAAGCTTCCAGCAAACAAAAGCCCAGGGCCAGATGGCTTCACAGGAGAGTTTTACCAAACATTCACGGAAGAACTAAAAACTATACTCCTCAGAATATTCCAAAAAATCCAAGAGGAAGGAACACTTCCAAATTCCTTCTATGAAGCCAGCATCACCCTAATACCAAAACCAGATAAAGACAACTCAATGAAAGAGAATTACAGGCCAATATCCCTCATGAACATAGATGCCAAAATCCTCAACAAAATTCTAGCAAATCGACTCCAGAAGAACATCACAAAGATCATTCACCACGACCAAGTAGGATTTATTCCAGGAATGCAAGGATGGTACAATATCCGCAAATCAATAAATGTGATACATCACATAAACAAATTGAAAGATAAAAATCATATAGCCATATCAATTGATGCAGAAAAAGCATTCGATAAAATCCAACACCCTTTTCTGATAAAAACTTTTAACAAGGTGGGAGTACAAGGATCATACCTCAAGATAATAAAAGCTATATATGATAAACCCACAGCCAACATTATACTCAATGGGCAAAAACTAAAACCATTCCCTCTAAGAAGAGGAACAAGACAGGGATGCCCACTCTCGCCACTCCTGTTTGACATAGTACTGGAAGTACTAGCCATTGCAATTAGACAAGAGGAGGAAATAAAAGGCATCCAAATTGGAAAAGAAGAAGTAAAGTTATCCTTATTTGCAGATGACATGATATTGTACATAAAAAACCCAAAAGACTCAATTAAAAAACTAATTGACTTAATAAATGAATTTGGCAACATAGCAGGATACAAAATTAATGCCAAGAAATCCATGGCTTTTCTATACACCAACAGAGAAACTGCAGAAACAGAGACTAAAATAGCAATTCCATTTACCATCGCACCAAAAAAATTAAGATACCTCAGAATAAATTTAACTAAGGAAGTAAAGGACCTATATGCGGAAAACTACACAACACTGAAAAAAGAGATAGAGGAAGATGGAAGGAGATGGAAGAACATACCATGTTCATGGATTGGTAGAATGAACATCATCAAAATGTCCATACTTCCTAAAGCAATCTATAGGTTCAATGCACTCCCCATTAAAATACCAACGACATATTTCACTGACCTAGAAAGAACTCTCCAAAAGTTCATTTGGAACAATAAAAGACCCCGAATAGCCACAGCAATCTTGAGAAAGAAGAGTAAAGTAGGAGGGATCTCAATACCAGACTTCAAACTATATTACAAAGCCACTGTTCTCAAAACAGCCTGGTACTGGCACAAGAACAGACATATTGCTCAATGGAATCGAATCGAGAACCCAGATATCAACCCAAATCACTATGCTCAATTAATATTTGACAAAGGAGGCACTAATATACAATGGAGTCAAGACAGTTTCTTCAATAAATGGTGTTGGGAAAATTGGACAGACACATGCAAAAGAATGAAACTAGATCACCAACTTACACCATTCACAAAAATAAACTCAAAATGGATATAGGACTTAAACATCAGACGGGAAACCATAAAAATACTAGAAGCATCCACAGGCAGCAAAATCTCAGACATATGCCAAAAGAACTTCTTCACTGATACTACCCCTAGGGCAATGGAAGCTAAAGAGAAAATAAACAAATGGGACTACATCAAAATAAAAAGCTTTTTTACAGCAAAAGAAACCATCAACAAAACAAGAAAGCCCACTGTGTGGGAGAACATATTTGCAAATGATACCACTGATAAAGGTTTAATCTCCAACATCTACAAACAGCTTATACAACTAAATAAAAGGAAGATAAATAATCCAATTGAAAAATGGGCAATGCACCTAAATAGAACATTTTCAACAGAAGACAGAAGGAAGGCCAAAAGGCACATGAAAACATGCTCAAAGTCACTAATTATACGAGAGATGCAAATCAAAACAACAATGCGGTACCATCTCACACCTGTCAGAATGGCCAACATCAACAAATCAACAAACGGCAAGTGTTGGCGAGGTTGCGGAGAGAAAGGAACCCTCTTGCACTGCTGGTGGGAATGCAGACTGGTGCAACCACTGTGGAGAACAGTGTGGAGTTTCCTCAAAAAACTGAAAATAGAACTCCTATTTGACCCAGTAATCCCACACCTAGGAATATATCCCAAGAAACTAGAAACACCAATCAGAAAGGATATATGCACCCCTATCTTCATAGCAGCACAATCTACAATAGCCAGAATTTGGAAACAGCCTAAGTGTCCATCAGCAGATGATTGGATCCAAAAACCATGGTACATCTACACAATGGAATACTATGCTGCCATAAAAAAGAAGGAATTCTCATCATTTGCAGCAACCTGGATGGAATTGGAGAACATCATGCTGAGTGAAATAAGCCAATCAATGAAAGAGAAACACCACATGACCTCACTCATTTGTGGATAATAAAGAGCATTATAAACTGATGAATCAAAAGATAGATATAGAGACAGTATATCAACAAGTAGACTGTCAAATTACAGCGGGGAGGGGAGGAAGATCTGGGGGAGATAATAGATCAACCGAAGGACTTTTATACATGCATATAAGTACAACCAATGGAAACAAAACTCTGGGGAGGGAGGGGATGTGTGGGAGGGAGGGAGGGGGGCAAAAAAAATCAATAAAATATATTAAAAAAAAACACAATGGAGATGCAAAATGAAGTAAAAGTTAGAAATTGTTTTATACCAATAAGGCTGGCAAAAAATAAAAACCATAGTGCAATGTTCTGGTGGTAAGAATGCAAACAGAATAATATTCTCATTCAATGCTGGTACTTTTTTTTTAACATATTGATTGGAAAAAGAATTTGGCAATATCTGCTGAGCTGTAAAATATACATATCTTTGATACAACAATTTCACCCTTGAAAATACATCCTATAAGATAAGATCACCTGCATTCATTTGTATAAAAATACACACACAAAAACATACTGGAGTATACTTGTTGCATTATCATATATTATTTTTCATAGTATTAAAAGTTAGGAACCAGCTCTAATCAGTTTGGCTCAGTGCATAAAGCTTCAGTCTGTGGACTGAAGGGTCCCAGGTTCAATTCCAGTCAAGGGCATGTAGCTTGGTTGCAGGCACATCCCCAGAAGGGGGTGTGCAGGAGGCAGCTGATCCATGTTTCTTTCTCATCAATGTTTCTAACTCTCCAGCCCTCTCCCTTTCTCTCTCTAAAAAAATCTATAAAATATATATCACATGTGTCAAACACAAGGCCCGCGGGCCAAATCCGTCCTGCCAGGCCTTGCAATGTGGCCCGCACCGCGCTGTCATCACTGCACTCCGCTGCGTTTCCATCACAATGACAGTTTATGACTGTTCAGTAAACCATTCGGCCCACGATTTAGGCTGGATTTTAGATTTTGGCCCCTTCTCTGATTAAGTTCGACACCCCTAATATATATATTTTTTAAATTAGGAACCAAGATAAACACATATTAATAGAGAATTAAAAATAACCCAAAATATGATAAACATTTTTTGCAAAAAATTTATACTAATAAAATCCTATGTGGCCCTTGTGCAATGATCTCAAGTCATCCCAAGATGGCTGCCCCCATGTCATCACAAGGTGGCTGACAGGGGAAGGCAGTTTGAGGTGACCAGGCAGGCAGGAGAGTGCAGTAAGAGGTCAATCAGGCTGGCAGGGGAGTGGTTAGGGGGCAATCAGGATGGCAGGCTGGCGAGTGGTTAGGAGAGGAATGATGAACTGCCAGTTATCCCAAAGGGGTCCCAGATTGGAGAGAGTTAAAGCTGGACTGAGGGACACCTCCCTATGCACAAATTTTGTGTTTTGGGCCTCTAGTAAATATATAAGAAAAGACTATTTTGGAATGGGAAATGAAGTGTTTTATAAAATGCCAACATTAAATCTACAATAATATTGATTTTTGTGCTTCCAATAATATTAATTTTCTTGTATTTATAGGAATAACTCACAGATAAAATATTTAATTTTGAATCACAATATTTAATCTAGATAATTATATTTTGGAAGATGTCATAACTCTTCTTTTTCATGTAAAGATATCATATTTTTATCTTTGTTAGAGTCACCTGGCCAAAGCTTGTACCATAACTGATCTGGAGGTATTTGGAGCCCTAAACAGGTGTAATTGCTGTGGGAGATGCCATACATGATAGAGAGATGGGGAGAAGTTTCCTGGATTTTCCTTTCATCTCTTTCTCTAGTCTCCTTTTAATATCTTAAATATGCTAACCATGTCCAGAAATGCAGCTTGTAGGACCCCTTCCATAAAATGTAAAGCAGACCTTGGAAAGGGTGAGCAATGTATCTGAGGGCACAGTGGTTCAGGACTGCCCATATTTTCTTTGGGTAAGATGATGCATTTGATAGTTTTCTTCATCTCCTCTCTTATCATCTCCAATACTTTTTTCTGATTATCTTCAGATTTAGATTTGTTAATTTATAGATATTTTATAATTGTTTTAACTGTTCTAAGTGTTCTGCCCAGATTTCATGATCCCCAAAGACCACTAGGGAACTGAAGTCCAGTTTCCCTGCTGTAGGCATCCTCCTGGCCTGTGTGGAGTCCAAGCTAGTGATCTCACTGGTGAGGCCACTGGTTGCCAGGATCCAGGCAGTTTCCTGGTGCAGGAGCTGGGAGTGGTGTAGCCAGATCTGGGTGTCATCTACTTCAACAGCCATGGGCATGCTCAGGGTAACAGTGTAGCGTCCCTTTCAGGTTGGGGTGAGTCCTTGGGAAGTGAACTTCTTTACCCATACTGAGTCCCAGGCTGGAAGGGGTGTACAGGGTCCACGGTGGGCACTGGCAGTACATCTCTGGGTAGACTTCAGAGCCTGTAAGGACTTGAGAAGGGAATGGTTATGGATTCCAATTTTCAGCTTCTCCCTGACCCTGGAAAGGATGGAGGGCGGTACATGATCTCAAAAGGAGGTAACCCATCCCAGTAAGGAGTATACCTGGCTCAGAAGAGGGCAAAGGGAAGGGGGTTGGTCCAATTTTCACCGGTTTTAGGACACATTTAAACTCCTTTTCAGAGTCCTGCTCATGCCTGTCCTAAGGCTTGAGCTATACTTTGAGATACCTTGGCTACAAAGGTGGGGCTGTTATCTGATCCTATGACTACTGGCAGCCTGAATCTAGGTATAATCTCCTGGAGTAATCTCTTGACTACTAGAGAGGGAGTTTCTGTCCTAGTAAGGGTATACTTCAACCTAATCTGAAATGTCTACAAAAACTAGCATGTACTTGTACCTTAATGCTGGTGGCTTAATCTCTGAAATCCACCTACCAATGCTCTTAAGGAATTTCCTTGGGGCCTGAATTCCCAGGGGGCCCCTCTTATCTTACTTAACATTTACCTGTTCACAGACAGTACTTCCAGCAACTAGGCATTTAATTACCTTATCAAAGCTTGGTAGTATCTGCCTCACAGAAGTTCAGAAGTCTTGGTGACACCTAAGTGGGTTACCTGGTATCACTGGGCAACTAATGTCTGACCTAGAGCCTCTGGGACCAACAGTCTGTCATCTGGGAGGATCCACCAACCATCTGGTCCTTTGATGGCTTGCTGCTGTTCTACCAATTCCTCCTCTTGTTCTGTATAGGAGGGGGTCCATTGTAGGTCAGGGTCCAGTAGGGTTACTAAGATTTGTTGGTAACCCTCTTTCACTGTGGATGGCACAGTGTCCCCATCAAAGGGCCTGGATTAAGGCCAAAAGTTCAGGAACTGTGCCCAAATGGTGTGGTCCAGGGTGACTACCGCTGCCCCTGCATATCAGATCCCATCGTCAACTTAACTGCTCCCATCAGTGTACAGTACCTCTTCTTGTGAAGATGGCAGTACTGCGTCTGGAAGCAGGCTGGCAGGGTTGATGGCCAGTGTCTGGGTTGTTGTCAGGGCTAGCTCCTGGCCCAGAGTCTGCTTATCTGCCTTCTTCACCATCAATGCTGTGGTGGCCACTGCCCGGAGGCATGCTGGCCACCCTGCTGCCACAGGAACTAGCTTCTTAGAGAGATAGGCAACAGGTCTTTTCCAGGGACCTAGAGTCTGAGTGAGAACCCCTTTGGCAATGCCCCTTACCTCACTCACGTAGAGGTGGAAGGGCTTCATGACGTCTGGCAAGGCTAGGGCAGGTGCTGAGATGAGAGCCTTCTATAGCTCCTCAAAGGCCCATGGTTCCACTTCAGTCCAGTTCAGCGCCTGCATTCCCCCAGTACGTGTTCCTTCAAAGGTCCACAGTCCTTCTTGATGTCCAAGGAAAACAGTTTGGTGGCTCCCTGGACTAATGTCTTCTTAGAGGTTACTGGTCCCATCGGCTCTGTCAAGATTGAATAGGCTGCCCCAGTGTCCACCAGGAAACTAACAGGTTTGCCCTCCAGTTGTAAGGCTACCCTGGAGGCTTAATGGAAAGGAATCCCGGTCCTGTCAGTTCTCTTCCTCTAAGTTAAAGACTCTTGGAGTCTGAGTTGTTTCTCTAGCTAACCTTCCAGGACATTCTCTCTTTCAGTGCTCCTGCTTCCCACAATAAGCATACTAATTCCTTCCTATTAGTTGCTGGCCTTTTCTCTCTTTCTCTGTTCTTTCTCGTCACATGTACAACCTTTACAAAAACCTTTATAATTTCAAATTAACTTTCAAATATTCTTTCTATATCCTTTAAAAATACATAACCATGCCTCAAATCTTATAGAAAAGGCAAAGGGAGGAGGGAACAGGTCCAGTACCCTGTTCCCAGGCCTTCAGCCACTTGAAATTTAAAATGCCACATTTTTCCTACAGATACAGATCTCAGATTCTGATAAGCCTGAAAAATGGGAATGGAGGAATTTCTAACTGTGTCTTTAAGCCCCCTAACAAAACATAGTGAAAAATGTCCAAGCAGTTGCTGGGGGTTCTTGGGTCTCATTGGGGTACAGGGGGTCACAAGGGAATTTCTCTCCTTGTCTCTGCCACCACTACTCAAAACAGCCCCTGGAGGAGATGGACACTGGGTGGGTAGAAGCAGGGAGCACACCTTGGGTCCCAGGTGGAAAAGGAGGTACCCCCACCCAGGCATTTCCATCTGGAAGTCCACTCTCTGTTCCCACTGGGAATGCGCTTGCCTCCTGCTAGTAAGGGAACTGGTGACCCCTACATTGCAATCAGACTCTCTGACCTTTCTGAAAAGCCCCTGTGCTTCTGTGCTTTAAGGTATTTCCATTAATAATATTACTGATCTTAAAACCATAACTTAAAAGTTGACACACACACACACAATGACCAAGTGGCCCTCAAAATATTTTCCTTTTATTCTAAAGATTTTACAATGTACTATAATCATTAATCACATCAAACTTAAATGGCCAATTGAGACAAACTGTAGTTAATTTTAAAATTTGGTCCCTGCTTTTAACCTTTTGGACCACAATGGCTTAGGCGGGCTGATTCCCTTCTGACAGAGAGCAAGCACCCCTGGGAAAAAAGGAAGGAATCCCAGTGGCCACATGATGCGGTTTTCTATGTGTCAGAGCACTCAGCCTTAAACAAATTAAAGGTTTCTTTCTTTTTTTTAATCAGACCAAACAAGTAATATAAGGAAAAACACATTTTATTTTTCAAAAAGAAGTTGCTATACTCTAGGCATTTAGTTACCACAATTATATAACTTCTCCCAATTCAATCTGAATCCCAAAACCTTCAGAGCTCACAAGTCAAACATCCAGCAGCTCCCCATTAATAAACCTTTATATTTTCAAGAACAAATTCCAAAAGCCAACAATTAACTTTAAACCATATTTTTTCTGCCTGGGGAAACTGAGAAGCAAACTTGTAGGTATTCACATGTAAATTTGTCCCTTGGCTAGCAAAAGGTGTAGACATTTAAATGCAAATGAACACATTCTTTAGAGATGGCTGAAGGTGGAAACTGGATTACCTGTTCTAGGGGGGAAGGGCATGTCTACCCCTTTCTCAATTCAATTTAATATAGCAAATTTACAAAAAGAGCAAACTGAAACCCTTACTCATACAAACATACAAACAGAGAACACAGAAACAGACAGAGGGTCCCTAAGAACAGTCTTCCAACTCCATGAAAGAAAAACCGAAAGCTAGATGTCAGCCTCATTCCAATCGGTGGCCATTTGCCATTGAAAGCTGGACACTCACTAGAACAACAAGTCTGGCATTGGCCCTTCCAGACCTCCACAACACAGAAAATCACAACAACCAAGAAGAAGAGGGCACGCAACATCAACATTTCAACTCCTTAGAAGAAAAACCAGATGTCAGCCTCACGCCGACTGGCAGAAGCTACTGCCTCATCCTGGGAGAAGATTCCATGTCTCTCCTGCCTGTGAGGGGATTCCATATCCCTCCTGGGAGGACGGAACGTCTTCCTAATCCTCCGGCCTGTGGTCTTCCAGCAGTGCATCCACCTAGACCTCTTTGAGCACTACCGACATGAGGGGATTTCACGTCCCTCCAGAGCGCTCACACAAGGAGGGGATTCCATGTCCCTCCCAAGCCATCTCACACACGCACACAGACACACACTGCAGCCAGTCAGGCTCTCTGGATCGGGGTTCCTCAGGGTCTTGGGGATTCTGGATGAGCCCCCAAATGTTATGCCCAGAGAGTCCGATACAATAACAGAAAGCCTGTATTCATGCTGGCATGGGCTCTGTTCCACTTACACTGACAGTGGCTTGGCAGAAGAGAGCGAGCTTCAACAGATCAATGGGTTTTATAGGGGTGGTGATGTCACTGATTTGGCTGACCCTGATTGGTTGGGTGAGGGCTAGGGTCCAGTTACAAAATGGAGGATCAGGAGCCCCACCCTGCCCTTTCATAAGCAGAATCTAATGTAAAGTTCCATGGATTTTATTACTCACCATCATTTTTCATACAACTTCTTTGACATTCTCAAGCACTTTCTTACATTTTTTTCCTATCACTTTCAAAGAATCCTTTAGGTAGATGGCACATTTTTTTTTTCTTTTTTTTCTTTTTTAAACATATTTCTTTTCTTTTTTTTAATATATTTTATTGATTTTGTACAGAGAGGAAGGGAGAGAGATAGAGAGTTATAAACATCGATGAGAGAAAGTCATCGATCAGCTGCCTCTTGCACACCCCCTACCGGGGATATGCCCGCAACCAAGGTACATGCCCTTGACCGGAATCGAACCCAGGGCCTTTCAGTCCCCAAGCCGACGCTCTATCCATTGAGCCAAACCGGTCCCGGCAGATAGCACATTCTTAATACATTTCTCTGTTCTTTTCTACCATTTTATCTTTTCTGTAAGGAAGAGAATTATGATATCAAATTGACTTTTTCTTTTAAGAGCTACTTTTTCTGCTTGGAAGCATGTAGGTTTATCTTTAAGTTTGGATTGAAATTTAAAACAAACTACATGAAAACTTTAGCTTATCACTTAAAAACTTTTTTGATCTGAGGCTTCAATTCTGTCTTCTGTTTAGGGAATTTTTCCTCCTTGATTATTTCTTCTCCTGGACCTTGATTCCTTTCATCTCTATCTATTATCTATCTATCTATCTATCTATCTATCTATCTATCTATCTATCATCTATCTATTTATCGATCTATCATCTATCATCTATTAATCTTTTACTATTTTTTGTTTTTTTTGTTTGTTTTTTATTTGATTTTGTTTGTTTCTCTGGAGAACTTTAATACATGCCCATTTCCAGACCTACTGCATTAGAAACACAGGTTAAGACCCAAACATTGTGTTTTAATAAGCCCTCTAGGTGACTCATATAGCTGAAATGTGAGAACCACTGCCAAAGACATGTACATGTAGGTTTGTAACATCCTCTCTGTTTATGATAGCAAAACACTGAAAATAATTCATGTGTTTATTAATAGTAAAGGGTATAAATGAACACTGCATAACAGTGAAATAAATGAGCTATAACTAAACATAGACTGCTTCTCATAAATGTAATAATTATTTAAAAAACAAGACAAAATTATGTGAAAGCATAATAACATATTATTGAAAACTAAAGGGTATCTTATTGAAGGAAATAAATATAAATGGCAGAAGTGGTAAAGTGAATGTGGAAAAAATAAGGGAGTGATAAACTGAAAATTTTATTTATGAGGGAACAGAAAAAGGAGTGGATCAGGTGTTCACCCTTTAGATCTTCAAAATAATGATAAAATTTTACTTTCTAAGCAGGGTAACATGTGATATTCTTTGTATATTGTGTCTATATCCTACAAACATTTTATAAGTATTTTTACTTGCTCAGTGTAACAACAACAAATAAAAATATAATACTATTTATAAATAAAAAGGAGACCACACAGTAAAAGTAAACAACTTTCCCTGAAGTATCCACCTTTATAGAAAGCATATACACAATTCAAGAATTAAGCAATATTGTATTCACATCTCTTCTTTTCTTCCTATCTTTTCTTCATGGGTAGGTGCAGCTATGACAATTAATACTTATTTTAAATGCAAAGTCAAACATTTTTAAAAGATCAAATATGAAAATGAATAAATAAGAAACATAAGCCTGGAAATTCAGAAAAGAAGATCTTAAAATGTTAAGTCCAAGTACTCTGATTCAATTAAAATGAGCTTGTTCCCTGAGTTTTAATGAGGCTAGGATGAGCTGTGAACTTTGCAAGGAGGTCAAGTGACAGAGGATATTGTATGAGCAACAGGCTCTGTACTTGATAACACTATTGTAATACTGCTTGCATGTCATAAACTCTGAATTGCTCTTCACACAGGAAATAGGATTAAAATGCATGTTGCCCATCCACACTGCACATGTAAATTCATTTCAGTTCAGGATGACTAATTATTACAATAAAATTTTGCTCTGTAAATAAGCAGAGGAAATCTTTTTCTTTTACTAGTATAATTACATTTAGGCACTTAAGGATGGCAAGTTTCAATTTTAAAGGCAAGACTTAATCATTTCTGTCTCATTTGGAAGTATGCTATCACTTGAGTAGTATTTTAATCAGCTTAACAATAACCCACAACCTTCGGACCAACTTTGAGTAGTATTTTATTTTGGCAACTAAACAAATAAAGGGAGGTGTGTGTGCACTACATGGAGACAAACAGATTCTATGTGTAACAATAATTCAAAGACTACTTTTGATATGTGAGTGATTGACAAAGTGTGAACTGCATAGTGTTCTGTATTGCTACAGTATAAGACAATTATTTTCCATATAGGATGCCAGTTACAGACAATAGACAATACAAACTACATTTTTTAATTATGTGTTGAAAATTGTTTTTTTTTTTTAATGTTTCATCATAGGTGGGTATAATCCAAATGAATAAATAAGCATATAAATAATGGTGTTTTAGTTTCAGTGCTGCTAGAGTAGAATAGTTGTTTCTGGTGTAATTTCTATTGGCTTTTGCATTGGAAACATAAATCATGTTTTCCTTTAGAATGTTTAAAGTTTTTAATGAGTTTACTTGAACAGATGAAATGCAAAGGGATTTTAAGGATCTGGACAATTTGAAATGTCTGAGGGCAGTCAGTGAACTTTTACACAAATTCTAGAAAGGACATCGACCCTGTGTGTTATATGAGCAGTTTGTTATTAAATGATTAGGCATTTTATCAATGGTCTACTTTAAGATGAAGTAGTTGCTCAAGCCAAGTGAAGCATAGCACTGATATCTAACTACATCTCATTACAATATTAGAAAATAGTAAATATGAGCCAAAAATATTTTAGGGATGTTTTTAATGAAGCCTATTATGATAAACAAAAAGAAAATAACAGCACCTCAGTATATTTCAATACCAAATTATCAAGTATTAAAAACAATTTTGGGGAGGCAATATTAAAAGTGGTACTCTCATCTGTTGCTGGTAATTACCTAAACTGGTACAAACTTAATTAAAATTAATTTGGTATTAGAAAATACAGGTCTTAAGAATATTTATTCATTTTACTTCTAAAAATCTAGCCAAAGAGAGACAAAATGGCAGTGAAATAGATGGACGTGTCCTGAGCCTTATCCCGGAGCAGATAGAATGAGCAGCTGAAATGAGTAACACCCACCTTGAATTGGTGAAGGAAACTCAGCTGATGAGACAATTTGCAACCAGAAAGGGAAGAGTAGCCCTGGATAAAGGTAAAATCAAGGATCTGGCAAGAGAGTCTGCCAGATCTCTGAGCCCAGAGAATCAGAGGGAAAACGCATGGCACCAAGCCATGACCCTTGGGACAGGAACAACATCTGACTGTGGAAGGTCCACAGGACTGCTGGTGGCAGGGCGTTCTATTAATAGATCTGGGTCCAGAGTCATGAAAGACTGAGCCTGAGGGGGCAGACTGAAGGGTTGAACAGACCACACATTGCCGACAGGAGAGGAGAGGCACAGTCTTTTCCCTCTCTGTGGCCTGTGCTTTTCTTCACTGAACCTAGTTCATAAGACCTTTCTGATACAGACACTTACTTGTGGCTGGGGTGCAGAAGGTGTGGACTTGTGGAGTTTGAGAAAGGATAGGGAGAGGAGAGGATTCAGAAGTAGCAGCAAGTCCAAGGTGACCAGATTTTAACATTGGTAAAGTGGGACACCATTGACCAGGGGAGGGGGGAGGGTGTTCTTGATTAAAAATTTGGTCTATATGTTAATAGCATGAAAAGATATAAGTCCTTCTGCTAATGCTAATTTCTTTTCTTCGTCCCTATAAGTTGTTTTCTGAAAAAATTCCTGTATTTTGTAGGAAGATGCAGCAATATTTAATTATCTTTTATGTTTATGTGTTTCCAAGTGCTTTAAAATATCATTCTTCCCACCGTGCAAAATAGAAAATTCACCATTACATTTCTCACATTTTACCATGTAATCACTTTTGTTTTGTTTTTTTAATAAAAGGAAATTCACTTTTTAGATCATTGTAGAATTTGCATCCTCTTTCCTTACTCATTATGTTAAAAATCTAAAAATATAATTTAAAATTATATTATAAATTATTTTATACATATTGTTTAAAAACACAGTAAGTAGGTACATAATTACATGAACATATTTTATTGTTAGTTTATAAATTAAATTAATTTGATTGTTATAAAGTACCTATGTTTTAAAAATTATTCAAATTTTAATCCTATATTTCTTTCTAAATAATAACAATACTAACTTGTATTATTTTTCTTCTGAATTTGCCGTAATGTAAGTCATAAGTGTCACTTTCAAGGCCGGTGCTAGACTTTTGCCGCCACTATAAAATATAAATAATATGAGTATTGTCTGCTAAATTCAAGAAAACTTATGTATTTATGAAATAAATAAATAAATTACTTACCTAAATTATCTGAATAGCTGATTTGTAATGGCATCACTTGTTTAACTAGCTTACTAGCACGCAGTATGATGTGTATAGTCTGAGAGACAGTTACAAAATGTTTTCATCATAATCTTAAAAAATGCCATTGTTCATTAAGTCCAAACAATGGTGGTCAAATTCTAACAACTGATCAACAATACAAACTTTGATAAGCAGTTCTCGATAATCAGTTCTCAACAATTATTTGTTATTATTAAAGTTTAACATTATAAAATTAATAAAAATAATATAAAACTCATATCCTGGTTAAATAGCCATATGGCCACCGAAAACCATATATTCCCTTCCCGTTCTCCCACTATTCCCTAGCTTTTTGTGCATTCTTTCAAAAAATTGGGACTTATTTAAAATGCTGAGGGATGCAGAACAAATTGTTAAAAATCGAGACTGTCCCACCAAAATCGGGACATCTGGTCACCTTAAGCAAGTCTGGCATTGAGTCATACCTGAACCCCCAAATTGGGCAGTCATTTTGTCCTGAAGAGATAGCCCATTCCTCCAGTCTCCAGGCAACCAATTCAGCCACACCCAGATTTCACCCTGAATGATCCAAAGAATTTTAAAATAATTTGAATAGTCCCTGAGAGTCCAAGTGACTGGCCTAAAGAGAGGCCTTCAGTCCCAACAACAGAAAACTGAGAAACAGAAAGTATAGAAGACTGGGCTCTTAAGCCAGCCACAGGAATGACACTTCACTTTTTCACTTTTTTTTTTTTTATATTATATTTGTGCAAGAACGGGCCTTCCTTCCCCTGGCTGCTGACACCACCTTCACTCTGGCCAGAACCACCTTTCGTCTTCCCACACTGTGCAGAGGCCTGGAGCCTGTGGGGTGGTGTGAAATGCCTACATCCCACTCTGCCCTTGGCCTGGCCGCTCAGTACATATGTATGCAAATTAACCCATCAGCTTTGTTGGGTTAATTTGCGTACCACTCCTGATTGGTTGGTGGGCATAATGGAGGTATGGTCAATTTGCATATTTTTCTTTTATTAGTGTAGATTATTATCTTTTCTTCTTTTTTCTTTATTTTTCTTTTTTGTTTCTTGCTTGATTTTCTATTTCTTTTCCTATTATTTTCCACCATTCTATTTTATTTAAATTTGCTATTTTTATACCATTTCTAAATCAATTTTTTTGTAAATTTATTATTATTATTTTCTTCTCATTCTCTTTCTTCTTATCCACTCATCCCCTTCCTATTTCTTCTATACTAAATTGAGATCCTCCCCATATTCATCCAATTCTTAACCTTATTTTATGTATTGAAGCTCAGCCTCTACAGATTTTGCCCCTAACCTCTTTGCTGGATGTTTGGTGTTTGTTTTTTTGTTTTTGTTTTTTGTTTTTGTTTATCTGTTTGTTTTGTCTATATAGATTCTCCTCCTTTTTTCTCCTTTTTCTTTTCTCTATGATCTTTTCTTCTCTTTTTGATATCATTTTCCTTCTTTTCTCTCCACTAATTCTTTTTTCTCAGATAGTCACTTATATTGGGGTTATCAGTGCTGTGAGTACATTTGTGTTTTGTTCCCTTTGTGTTGTGTCTTGTCGAGGTGAAGTTTATCCTGTCTGGCCAATGTGCTAGAGAGAGAGAGCCACATAACCAGACAATTGGAGAGGAAACTAAATCTACGAATGGGCTAATAACATCCTATACCCAACTCCAGAGGCAGGAAGAAGGCAGCAGTGAGGGAGAAAGCTTGAATGAGTGAGGGAGAAAAAAAAAAGGAGTGTGTGGTTGTGTAGTGGTGTGTGTGTGAGAGAGAGAGAGTGTGGGGGGGCACTGTTAAATCCAGCAGGAACTTTGGGGCAGGTAATTGGACTTGCCTAACTAGGCAGCCTCTGCTACCATTGCAGACAGTACTGGGAGGCCAACTCTTTCTCAGAGGCCTCACCTTTTTGAAGGGAAGATATGCTGTAACTGAGATCCCAGCCTCATCTCCACCCAGGGTGCCTTCAGATAACACCTGGGGCTCTACAGCCACTCCTGCCAGGGACCTTCTACCTTGGCTATGGTCCCACAATCACTTAGTCTTAAGCCATCCAAGAGCAGGCTCCTGTGAGTTCTGAAGTGCATCACCCCCCCCCCCCACCCCCGACAAGCCCAACACTTTAGCCCAGGTCACTGTGACCATATGAGCAGCAGACACATGAGCAGCCTGCTCCTGTCCAAGAGGCAGCATACCCGTGAACCTAAGGTTGAAAAGCAGCAGCCTCACATGGCCTTCCCCTGTCCAGGGAGCAGCAGCTGTGTGAGTGGCCCGCTCCTCTAACCGAGGAGCAGCAACCACACAAACAACCAGCCCCCATCCAAGGAGGAGTAGCTGTATGAGCAGCCTCCCCATAACTGAGGATTAGAAACCCCATGCAGCCTGCCCTTTCAAAGGAGCATCAGCTGCACGCAGCCCACACCCTGCACCCATCCAAGGAGCAGCAGTTGTGTGAGCAACCTGCCCCTGTCAGAGGAGAAGCAGTTACCCAAGCAGCCTGTCTTAGTTCCAGGAGCAGCAGTGACATGAGCAGACCACCCACATCTGAGGAGTGGCAGTCCTGCACAGCCTGCACTGGCCTGAGGAGCAGCAGCCACACATAACTCACACCTGTCCAATGAGCAGCAACCAGGTGAGCAGCTTACCCTGTCCAAGGAGAAGTAGTTGCAGGTACATCTCACTCCTGTCCAAGAGCAGCAGCCGTGCAAGCATTCCATCCCCTGTCCAAGGAGCAGCCCGCACCATCTGAGGAATAGTAGCAGTGCACAACCAGCCACCATCCAAGGAGCAGCAGCCAGGCGAGGAGCCCACACCCATTGGAGGAGTAGCAGCTACATGCAGCCCACTCCCATCCAAGGAGCAGCAGTCATACAAGCAGCCCTCACTCATTGGAGAAGTAGCAGCCACGTGTAGCCTGCCCACATTCGAGGAGCAGCAGGCTCATGATCAGCTTACCCCACCCGAGAAATAGCAGCTATGCAAGCAGACTCCCACCACCAGCCAGAGGAGCCACCACTGGTGTGAATAGCACCCACCAGAGGAGCTGCTCCCAACTGAGAACCGGCTGCTACTGTTACTGCCTGAGGAACAAACACAGCCTAAAAACCACTGCTAACCAAGGAGCAGCCCCTGCACAACTCAATATCTAGATCAGTCAGCAAGATAAAAAATGGGCAGACAAAGAAACCCCCAAAGGAACAAAAAAGAGGAATCACCAGAAAAGCAACTAAGTGAAACAGAGGCATGTAAGATGTCAGAAAAATAATTCAGCATAAGGTTCATACAGTTCATAAACCAGATGGATGAAAAAAAATCAACAACTTATGTAAGAATCAAGAAGAAATGAAGAGTGATGTAGCTGCAATAAAAAATACCATGGAAAGTTTCAATAGTAGACAAGGAAAAATGGAGGATAAAATTAGTGAATTAGAAGACAGGGAAGCAAAACACACCCGAACTGAACTGCAATTGTAGAAAAAAAAAAAAAAAAAAAAAGACAGGAGAAGAGCCTAATGGAGCTATGGGACACCATGAAACAAAGCAACAAATGAATAATAGGGGTGCCAGAATAACAGGAAAAGGAATAAAAGTTAGAATACGTATTTGAAGAAATAATGTCAGAAAACTTCCCTGATGTGGGGAAGGAAAAGTCACACAAGCACAGAGAGTCCCAAACAAGATGAACCCCAAAAACCCCACACCAAGACACATCATAATTACAATAGCAAATGTTCAGGAAGAAGAGAAAATCTTAAAGGCTGCCAGAGATAGACAGGAAGTTATGTACAAGGGATCTCCCATTAATTTATCAAATAATTTATGATCAGAAACACATCAGGCCAGAAAAGAGTATAAGGAAATTTGGAAAGTGATGCAAAGCAAGGGACTGAATTCAGGAATACTCTATTCAGCAAAGCTCTCAGTCACTATTTAAGGGGAAGTAAGGAGCTCCACAGACAAAACAAAAAGGGGGAATTTATCACTACCAAGCCAGCAATGCAAGAAATACTAAAGGTACTGTTGTAAACAGAAGAAATAAAAAGGTAAGAAGAAACACAAGGACAAAAAATAAAAATGACTACAAACAAGTACATATCAATAATAACTATAAACATAAATGGACTAAATGCTATAATCAAAAGACATGGAGTGGCTGAATGGATAAAAAAAAATGACTCATATATATGCTATCTATAAGAGACCCACCTAGAACAAGGAACTCATACAGACTGAAAGTGCAGAGATGGAAAAATATATTCAGGAAAATGGAAATGGAAAAAAAAACTGGGATAGCAATATTTATATCTGACAAAATAGACCTCAAAGTGAGGGCCATAACAAGACATAAGGAAGGCCACTTCATAATTACTAAAGGGATCAATATAACAAGAGGATATAACCCTAATAAACATATATGCACCCAATGTAGGAGCACTCAAATATGTTTTAAAAAAAAACAACAACCAAAAACAAACAAACAAACAAACAAAAACTCCTGAAATATATCAAGGGAGAGATTGACAACAATACAATCATAGTAGGGGGATTTAATACACCACTGACATCACTGGATAAATACTCCAGGCAAATAATAATAATAATAATAGGCAAAAAAACCAGAAATCCTAAATGACTCACTAGATCAGATAGATTTAATTGAGATCCTTAGAACATTTCACTCCAAAACCCTGGAATTCTTCTCAAGTGCACGTGGGGCATTTTAGAAAATAGATGACATACTGGATCACAAAGTCTCCACAAATACAATAAGATTAAAATTATATCAAGCATCTTCTCAGACCACAATGGCATAATATTAGAAACAAACTACAATAAAAACAATACAAAAAATTCAAATACTTGGAAGCTGCATAGCATGCTATTTAACAATGATTGGGTTATCAAATAGATCAAAGAAGAAATTAAAAACATCCTGGAAACTAATGATAATAAATACACAGCAATATAAAATCTATGGAATACAATGCAAGCCATAGAGGGAAGTTTATAGCTCTATAGGCCTACCTTGAAAAAAAATGGTAGTAAATCATCTAACTCTACAATTTAAATAATTAGAAAGAGAGAAACAAGAAAAGCACAGAGTGAGCAGAAGAAAAGAGATAATAAAGAGAGCAGAAATAAATGACATAGGACCAAAAAAAAAAAAAATTACAAAAGATCAATGAAACCAAGAGCTGACTCTTTGAAAAGATAAATAATATTGATGAACCTCTAGCCAGGCTCACCAAGAAGCAAAGAAAGAGGACACATATAAACAAAATCAGAAATGAAAGAGGTGAAATAACAACAGACACTACAGAAATAAAAAAGATTGTTAAAAATTCTAAGAACAACTCTATTCCAACAAACTAGACAACCAGAAGAAAATGAACATACTTTAGAAAAATATAACCTTTTAAAACTCAATCAGGAAGAATCTAAAAGTCTCAATAGGTTGATAACTATGGAAGAAATTGAAGCAGTCATCAAAACCTTCCAGCAAACAAAAGCCTGAGACCAGATGGCTTCACAGGGGAGTTTTACCAAACATTCAAAGAAGAACTAAAACCTATATTCCTCAGATTATTTACAAAAGGAAAGAATACTTCCAAACTCATTCTGTGAAGCCAGCATCACCCTAATACCTAAACCAGATAAATATAACACAATGAAAGAAAATTACAGGCCAATATCCCTCATGAACATAGATGCCAAAATCCTCAACAAAATTCTAGCAAATCGGATCCAGCAGTACATCAGAAAGGTCATACACCATAACCAAGTAGGATTTATCCCTGAGAGTCAAAGATGGTAAAATATCTGGAAATGAATAAATGTGATACCTCAGATAAAGAAATTGAGAGACAAAAACCACATAGTCATATTAATTGATGTAGAAAAACATTTGACAAAATCCAATACCCTTTCTTGATAAAAACTCTCAGCAAGATGGGAATAAAAGGATCTTACACCTACATAACAAAACCCATATATGACAAATCCACAGCCAACATCATATTCAATGGGCAGAAAGTAAAACAATTTCCATATGAACAGGTACAAGACAGGGATGCCCACTCTCACCACTCCTGTTTGATATAGAACTGGAAGTACTAGCCATTGCAATAAGACAAGAAAAAGAAATAAAAGGCATCCAAATTAAAAAATAAGAAGTAAAATTGTCCTTATTTGCAGATAACATGATACTGTACATAGAAAAACCTAAAGATTCCATAAAAAATTATTAGACTTCATAAATGAATTTGGCAATGTAGCAGGGTACAAAATTAATGCCAAGAAATCTATTGCATTTCTATACACCAATAGTGAACTTACAGAAAGAAAGACTAAAAAAGCAATCCCATTTACCATCACACCAACAAAATTAAGATACCTAGGAATAAATTTAACTAAGGAGGTAAAAGACCTATATGTGGAAAACTACAGGACCCTGAAAAAAAGAGATAGAAGAAGACATAAACAGATGGAAGAACATACAGTGCTTATGGATTGGTAGAATCAACATCATTAAAATGTCCATACTGTCCAATGCAATCCATAGATTCAGTGCATTCACATTAAAATACCAATGGTATATTTCACAGACCTAGAACTAACTTTCCAAAAATTCATCTGGAATAAAAAATGACCCTGAATAGCTGCAGCAATCCTGAAAAAGAATAAATTAGTAGGGATCTCAATACCAGTTATCAAGCTGTATTACAAAACCACTGTTCTCAAAACAGCCTAGTACTGGCACAAGAACAGACACATAGATCAATGTAATAGAATAGAGAATCCAGAAATCAAACCAAACCATTATGCTTAACTAATATTTGATAAAGGAGGCAAGACATACAATGGAGTCAAGACACCCTCTTTAATAAATGATGTTGGGAAAATTTGACAGATACATGCAAAAAAAATGAAACTAGATCACCAATTTACACCATACACAAAAATAAACTCAAAATGGATAAAGGACTTAAATATAAGATGGGAAACCATAAAAATGCTAGAGGGACCTATAGGCAGCAAAATCTCAGACATATGCCAAAGCAATTTCTTCACTGATATCACTCCTAGGGCAGTGGAAACTAAAGACAAAATAAACAAAATAAAAAGCTTTTGCATTAAAAAAAAAAAAAAAAAAAAAATCAACAAGAAAGCCCACTGCATGGGAAAACCTATTTGCCAATGTTACCACTGAAAAAGGTTTAATCTCCAACATTTACAGAGAACTCATACAATTTAATAAACGGCAGATAAACAATCCAATAAAAAAATGATCAAAGGACCTAAATAGACACTTTCAAAAGAAGACAGAAAGCCAAGAGAAATATGAAAACATGTTCAAAGTCACTAATTACCTGAGACATGCAAATCAAAACAACAATGAGGTACCATCTCATACCTGTCAGATGGCTATCATTAACAAGTCAATAAAGGACAAGTGCTGACAAGAATGCTGAGAAAAAAGAACCCTTGTGCACTGCTGGTGGTAATGCAGACTGGATAAATCCTCTAGACAAAAAAATCACCAAAGAAACAGAAATCATAAATGACTCACTAGATCAGATGGACTTAATTCACATCTTCAGAACATTTCACCTCAAAGCCACGGAATGTTCATTCTTCTGGACAAAGCCATGGTGGCAGGGCTGAGGTAGATGTGGTTAGGAGCCAAGAGGAAAGGGCAGTTGTGGGTGATTAGGCCAGGACAGGACAGTAGTTGTGGGTGACCCAGCCAGGGGAGTTGCTGTTGGGGGTGATCAGGCCAGCAGTTGGGGGAATTGGGGGTGAGCAGGTTAGCAGGGGGAGCCAGTTGGAAACAAGCAGGTCATCAGAGGGGGTCTGTTGAGGGTGATCAGGCCAGCTAGGGGGCAATTTGGGGTGACCGGCAGTGGGGTTGTTTGGGTGAGCAGGCCAGTGGGGAGGGCAGGTGGGGACCAGCAGGCAGGAAGGCAGGTGAGAGGTTAGGAGTCAGCAGTCCTGGATTTCAAGAGGGATACCAACTGTTGGGATCAGGCCTAAACCAGCAGTCATACCCAAGGGGTCCCAGATTGGAGAGGGTACAGGTTGGGCTGAGGGATACCTTCTACTGCATGAATTTTGTGCACTGGGCCACTAATTTTTATATGATCTCCTGTTTGATGGGTTGCCTAAGTTGCATTTGAAGGACTAATAATCTTTCTTACATTGACCACCTAAAAATTCCAGTTTGTAACGGTATTTTGCTTGAATGTGACAAAAATAATTTCAGTGAGATAAATCTTCCCTTTCTAGGGAAGCAGATTATTAGAATGGGAATTTGGAAATACCAGCTACATGGCAAAAATGAACCCAAATTTGGCAATAAAAAAGAGTGTTTAACCCTGGTTTATTAAAATATCACAGCTACTAAATAATGTGACAATTACCAAATCTCTCAGCTATAAAGAATTAAGATGGGACACAGGAGAAAGAAGATACATATACTTGTTCAGCATTTAAATAATATGGGCAATGTGAATAAGGGCTGTGGAGTTGATAAATTGTTAGGTGCCATGAATGTCTTGAAGGAAGAAAATCACAAGCTCAGACCAGTCAGTTAACTCAAGGCATAGCATCCCATGCAACTGGTGAGCAGAATGTGCTTAAGATTGTGACAATGGTCAAGTTACAAAGAAAGGTGAGTTACAGACCTGCCAACTACCTGTATAAAGTTATGCTGTGAATAACCAAGGAGAAACTGAAGACTTCCAACAACCATTAGTTTGGGGGATGATTTGTTACACAACACTATATAAGAAATGTCAGGAATGAGAAAAAGTGTTGCCAATAGAAATATCATGATCCATTGTCCAATTTCTAGTTCTCTGACCCATGGCACACCATTTGAAGGGAAGGTCAGATATCCATGTAAGAACACAGCAAGGCTCCTCAATTCTTCTGTAAAGACATATGTAGACATTTATTAGAGCAAGTATACACTGCGGGAAGAGAAATATCTAGATTTTTAAAGAGCTATTGAATATATGATCTAAAATTACACCAGTGAATCTGTAACACCATATGGCAACCTTGTTAGAATGAGGAAGAAGAAAGGCCCAGAAATAAAGACTCAAGTCTTTTTCACAATGCACCTCATATAGTTCTATGACCTTACTGTATGGTCATTTCATCATTACCTGAGTGCCTAATTGAGACGGATATTATTAGTTTGCCTGATCAATGAAGTAAAGAGCATAATTAAAGGAAAGGCCAATTGGAAGACACTGAAAGTGTCCTGCCCCAAACCATGCTTGTACAGTCTATATTAAACAATTCTAACTGAATGAATGGTAGAGATTAGTACCAACCTTAATGACTTCAAGTACTCAGAGATGGTGATCTTACTCATGTCTATATCTGCTTAATAAACCCTAACAAAACAGATTTTTGCCTCTCACCAAGGCTGGTTTAGCAATAGTGACTACTGAGAATCCAACCTGTCAGTAGCAGAGACTAACCCTCTGCACTCAATTTTGTCTCCTCTGAAAAGACCAACCAGTCACTTGAATTCAGTTTATAGCATTAAACTTTTTCCATCTTAAAAGTGACAAAAATTGTCTTCATTGGAATTAATATTCTAAGTAAACTTTCCTTTTATGCTACAGTACCTTGACTAACACTAATATATGAGGTCTCATAGAATATCTAAATTTTCATCAAGGATCATACATATTATCTTAGATCAAATAATCTATGTTGGGAGCCATCAGAGTTGAGACAAGCAACTCCGTCTTAAGGAAAAAGTTCCTTCTAGCAGAAGTTATGCGGTGCCCTGAGGGTTTGGCCAGAAGATAAGATTAACCTGCCGCTTAACATCTTTGCAACTTCCCCTTCCTGATCCTCCCCCAGAGCTAGCCCAGCCTTGGAATGTTACACCTTGGAATGTTATGCCGCCCTGGCAGTTAGCCAATCCTGTGTTGCCAGATACCTTACCACCTTGCCACTCAGTGCCTAAACCAATTATACACTGCCAAAGACCCCTCTGCATAGGCAACCCTGCCCCCCTTTGTTTCTGCTGTATATATACAGCCATTTCAAAGAATAAAGTTGAGGCTTGATCAGAACCTTGTCTTGCCTCCATTCTTCCGCATTTTTTGTTTGTTTCATTCTCTTAGGTGGTTCCTGCGTACCCCCGTTGTTGCCCAGTGGGACGGGACAAATCTACTTTACAGCAAGTGAGGTGCATCACCACCCTAGACCCTACAACCACACTGTCCAGGGACCTGCTGCCTCAGCTGCAAACCCATGAACACTGAGACTCCAGCCTCCCTGGCTGCAGATTCCTAAAAAGTTTGTCCAGAGGGAGACAAAATGGTGGCCAAATAGGCAGATGTGTTCTGTGCCTTCTCATGGAGCAGATAGAAGAAACAGTGGAATTGAATAACATTCTCCTAGTTTTGGTGAATTAAACACAATGGCGAGACAATCCATGGTCGGAAAGGACAGAGGTCACCTGGAGAAGGGTAAGATCAGGGATCTGGACTGGAGAGATATGTACCACCACAAGGATGAGAGGGTAAGAAGGAAATTGCACTGCACCAAATCTGCATGCCTTGGGGACACATGTAACACTAGATTGTGGAAGGGGATCCACAAGACTGCTGGCAGCTGGGGACTCTAGCTCTAAGTCCACAGCTATAGGAGGCTGCACCCAGAAAAGCAACTTGAAGTTCAGTGCCTGGGGTGTGTGTGTGTGTGTGTGTGTGTGTGTGTGTGTGTGTTGAGATGCACAGCAGCACAGTTGTTCTGTCTTTATATTTTCCTTGTTTTTATTCGCTAAACCCAGTACTTAAGATCTTTCAATTACAATCATTCTCTGAGGCTGCAATGCAGGGGAAGGGGGTTTTGTGGAAGCTGGGAAGCAAAATAGGGAGATTTGACCAAAAAGCCAGCTATGGAACACTCCTATCCTTCCAACCCATAACAACCATTTTTCTCCTGAAGACCAGGCTACTCCTAGCAGTACAGTGGTATCCAGTCTTGAGGGTCCATTTGGTCCCAGAAACTAATACAGCAGCACTGCCACCTAGAGCCCATGTCAGAAATAGATCCTGTATAGATATGACTGACTATGGCAGAAAAACAAAGAGGGCAGATTGATTCTGCCTGTCTGAAAACAAGGCTGTAGATTCTGACTCAGAAGAGAGCGGATCACTGGGAACTTCAACACAGTGCTGACTATCTAACAGAAAACAGATGTGGCAGACAGAACAGAAGAGAGGGGGTCTTAAACCAACCCCCAGGGGACATTAAAACTCAGCTAAAGTGAATGATACTTTACTTTTTTATCATTTACTTATGAAATCAATTTTTTTCTTTTTTCTTTATTTTTAAATTATTTTTATTTATCATTATTATGATTATTGTTATTAACTTTTTATTTTTTTGAATTAGTGATCTACATTCCATTTTTATCATTGTTTTACTTTAACTTTTTCCTTTTTGCCAATCTTTTCTTCCTCACTTCTCCCCTTTTCATTGTGTTTCTCTTCTCAAGTTCCTGCTTTAGTTTTTCTATCTCCTTTCTTTTTACTCATTGTTAAAAATTGATCTTTATCTGTTTTATTGATGCAATACTATTATAGTAGTCTCTGTTGAGACTGTTGGCTTACTTATATATCTAATTTCCTCTCCTTTGCTCCAAGTCCATGCATCATTCTCTTTTCTCTTTCTTCACTAGTCAATTTTTTATTCTTGTTGTTGTTTGCTTGTTTTGCTTTTATTTTATTCTTTTGTTTTTTTCTCCCCTCATTTGATGTCTTTTTCTATTAATAGCTTAATTAGTTTCATTTACCAAACTCAGGCCTATCTGCTCTCTACTCTATTCTCCTTTTTCAAAATGAGATGAATATATAGATAGATAGATTAAAGAAAAGGGGAAACTGCTTCATAAATATATATATTTAATATGTACATATATTAATTATTTTTAAACTTAATTTAAAAATTATATTATTAAATATTTTGTTTTTTACTTTTCTTCTTATGCATTCATTCTTTCTACCTCTTCTATACTGAATTGTGTCAATTCCCCCATTCATTCAATTCCTTTACCTTACCTTCTGGGAAATAAGCTCTGCCTCTTCAGATTTAGGCCTTCACCCCCCCCAACCCCTTTTTTTCTGGTTGTCTGTTGTTTGCATTTTCTGGTTTATTTGTTGGTTTTGTGGAGTTTTCTCCCCATATAACTATATTTTTCTCCTTATTTTTTCTTCCTTTTTATTTTATCTTATAATTTTTTGCCTTTTCTCAATATAATTTTTGCACTCTTTTCTCTCCCCTAGTTCCCTTTTCTCTAGTGGTTAACTTTATTTAAAGTTATCAGTGCTGTGAATACATTCATGTTGTGTTCCCTCTGTATCATTTCTTGTTGAATTGTATTTTGTGCCTTTTGGTAAACATGGTAGAGAATGAGCCATGTAACCAGACATGCTGAGATGAGCAAAAATGGGAAGACAAAGAAACAACCCCCATAAAAAAGAAAAGAAGGAATCATCAGAAAAGGAAGTAAATAATATGGAGGCAAACAAGTTCTCAGAAAAAGAATTCAGAGCAATGGTCATAAGGATGATGAAAAGGATGGAAAAAAATTTAACAACATGTGTAAGAATCAAGAGAAAATGAAGAAGAACTAAGAAGAAACAAAGAATAACATAAAGGCAATAAAGAACACAATAGATAGCATCAACAGTAGACTTGTCATCAGCAAGCTAGAAGACAAGGTAGAAAAAAACACCCAAACAGAGCAGCAACTGGAAAAAAAAAATTAAAAAGCAGGAGGAGAGCTTAAGGGAGCTTTGGGACAACATGAAATGAAATAACATCCACATAGTAGGGGTGTCAGAGGATAGGAAACTGAGCAAGGAATACAAAACCTGTTTGAATAAATAATGACAGAAAACTTCCCTGATATTGGGAAGAAAATCTCATAGATGTCCAAGAAGCTCACAGAGTCCCAAACAAGATGAACCCCAAAAAGACCCAAACCAAGAAAAATCATAATTAAATTGACAAATAGCAATGGCAAAGTAATAATCTTAAAGTCTTCCAGAGAGAGACATAAAGTTCTTACCAGGGTTCTCTCATTAGACTATCAACTAATTTCTCAATAGAAAACATCTGATCAGAAGGGAATGGAATTATATATACAAAGTGATGCACAGCAAGACACTGAATTCAAGAATATTATACCCAAAAGGGTTATCATTCAAAACTAAAAGTGAAATCAGGAGCTTCACAGACAAAAAGGGCTAAGAGAGTTTATTACCACCAAGCAAGCAATACAGGAAATCTTAAAGGGACTGCTGTAAAAAGAAGAAATAGGAAGGGAAGAAGGAACACAGGCATACAGAATAACTATGGTGACAAACAGTACTTATCAATAATAACCTTAAACATATATTAAATAAATGCTCCAATCAAAAGACATAAGGCAGCTGAATTAATAAGAAAACATGATCATATATCTGCTGTTTACAAGAGACCCACCTCAGAACAAAGGACTCACACAGACTTACACTGAAGATATGAAAATAATTTCCAGGCAAATGAAAATGAAAAACAAGCTGAGATAACAATACTTATATTTGAAAAATAAGGTCTCAAAGTGAAGGCCATAACAAGTGATAAGGAAAGCCATAATTAGAGAGCAATTCAACAATAGGATATAACCCTTGTAAACATATATGCACCAAATACAGGAGCACCCAAATACATAACACACACACACACACACACACACACACACACACACACACACACACACAAATAAATAAATAAATAAATAAATAAATAAATAAAAAACAAAACAAAAAATAAAAATTTTTGGAACATATCAAGGGAGAGATTGACAGCAATACAGTCATAGTAGGGGATTTTAATACTCCATTTACACAACTGGATAAATTCTATACATAAAAAATAAGCAAGAAACATCAATCCTAAACAAATCACTAAATCAGACATCTTCAGAACATTTTACACCAAAGCAATAGAATATATATTCTTCTCAAGTACACATGGAACAATTTCAAAGATAAACAACGTATTAGGAAACAGGCAAAGTCTTTTCAAATTCAAGAAATAGAAATCATACCAAGCATCTTCTCAGATCGCAATGCCATAAAATTAGAAATCACCTACAATAAAAACAATTAAAAAAATCAAACATTTGGAGGCTAAATAGAATGGTATGAAATAATGATTTGGTTACCAAAGAGATCAAAGAATAAATAGAAAAGTATCCTGGTAACAAATGACAAAGAAAACAACAATCCAAAATCTACAGTACACAGTGAATGCAGTCCCTAGAGGGAAGTTCATAGTTCTACAGGCTTATATAAAAAAGCAATAAAAAACAGTAATAAACTATATAAACCTACAACTCAAAGAATTACAAAGAGAGCAACAACAACAACAACAAAACCAAACCCAGAATAAGAAAAAGGAAGAAAATAATAATTATCAGAGCAGAAATAAATGACATAGAGACAAAAAAAAAGAAAGAAGAAAGAAAGAAAGAAAGAAAGAAAGAAAGAAAGAAAGAAAGAAAGAAAGAAAGAAAAGATTTATAAAACCAAGAACTGGTTCTTGGAAAGGATAAGCAATATTGATGAACCTATAGCCAAGCTCACCAAGAAACAAAGAGAGAGGAATCAAATAAACAAAACCAGAAATGAATGAAGTGCAGTAACAACCAATCCCACATAAATACAAAGGATTATTAAAAAATAATATGAACAACTCTATTCCAACAAACTGGACAACCTAGATTAAATGGACATATTCCTAGAAAAATGCAAGCATCTGAAACTCAATCAGGAAGAATAAAATAAACTGGAATAGGCCAATACTATTGATAATGTTGAAGCAATAATAAAAAATCTTCCAACAAACAAATGCCCTGGCCCAGACAGCTTTACAGGGGAGTTGTACTCAACATTCAATGAAGAAATAAAACCTTATCTCCTCAGACTATTAAAAAAAAATTCAAGAGGAAAGCCCACTTCCAAGCTCTTTCTATGAAGCCAGCATTACTAACTCCAAAATCAGATAAATACACCACAAAGAAAGATAACTACAGGCCAATATCTAAGATGAACATAGATGCTAAAATCCTCAACAAAATTTTTGCAAATCAGATCCAGCATTACATTAGAACGATTACACACCATGACCAATGTTATTTATCTTTGGGATGCAAGAATGGTATAATATCTGCAAATCAATAAATGTCATACATCACTTAAACAGATTAAGAGACAAAAATCACATATTAATTGGCGCAAAAAAAGCATTTGACAAATCTGATGTTCTTTCTTGATAAAAACTCTCAGCAAGATGGGAATAGAGGTATCATACTTCAATATAATAAAAGCCTTATATGACAAACCTACAGCCAACATCACATTCAATGGGAAAAACTAAAACCTTTTCCCCTAAGAACAAGACCAGATGGGGGTGCCCATGTTCACCACTCCTGTTTGCCATAATACTGGAAGTGCTAGCCATAGTGATCAGACAAGAAGAAGGAATAAAGCACATCTAAATTGGAAAAGAAGAAACAGATGACATGATATCCTATCTAATAAAAGAGTAATAAAAGAGTAATATGCAAATCAACTGTCACTCCAACACATAAGATGGCCGCCCCCATGTGGTCAAAGATAGGTGCCCTCATGTAGACACAACATGGCCACCACAAGATGGCCTGTGGGGGAGGGCAGTTGTGGAAGAACAGGCCAGCAGAGGAGGGTGGTTAGGGTTGACAGGGCTGACAGAAGCAGGTGGGAGAGACCATGCCAGCAGGAGAGGGCAGTTGGGAGGGACCTAGGCCTGCCAGGGAGGGCAGTTGGGGGGCACTAGGATGGCAGAGAAGGGCAGTTAGGGACTACCAGGATGGCAAGAGAGGGTAGTTATGTGTTACTGGGCCAGCAGGGGAGGGCAGTTAGGGGTAACCAGGCCTGTAGCAGAGGGCAGTTAATGGTGACCAGGCCAGCAGGGGAGGACAGTTAGGAGTAATCAGACTGGCAGGGGAATAGTTGGGCATCTATCAGGATGGCAGAGGAGCTGTTAGGAAGTGATCAGGCTGGCAGGAAGTAACAGACAGGCAATCAGGCAGACAGGCAGGCAAGTGGTTGGGAGCTAGCAGTCCTGGATTGTGAGAGGAATGTCCGATTACCCATTTAGGCATGATCCCAATGGTGATTGGTGGAATTGGTGGGATTGGTGGGATCCTGGTGGGATCTGGCATAAGGGGGGAGTTGGATATCCCTTGAGGGGGTCCCAGATTGGAGAGGGTGCAGGCTAGGCTGAGGGATACACACCCCTGCCCCACCATGCACAATTTTTGTACACTGGGCCTCTAGTTTTACATAGAAAACCCTAAAGACTCCATCATAAAACTACTAAACTTAATAAATGAATTTGGCAATGTAGCAGGGTACAAAATTAACACCCAGAAATCTATGGCTTTTTAATACACTAATAGTGATCTCACAGAAAGATAAACTAAAAAAATACTATTTACCATTGCAACAAAAAAAATTGAGATACCTAAGAATAAACTTAACTAAGGAGATAAAAGACCTGTACTCAGAAAACTACTGTACATTGAAAAAAGAGTAGAGGAAGACAAACAAGTGGAAGAACATACTGTGTTCATGGATTGGTAGAACCAACATCATTAATATGTCCATACTTCCCAAAGTAATTTACAGATTCAATGCAATCCCCATTAAAATACCAAACAGCATATTTCACAGACCTAAAACAAACTCTCTAAAAATTCACCTGGAATAAAACACGACTGCAAAAGTTATAGCAATCCTGATAAAGAAGAACAAAGTTGGAGAGATCACAATACCAGGTATCAAGCTGAATTCTGAAGCCATGTTTCTCAGAAATACCTGGTACTGGCACAAGAACAGACATAAGGATCAATGAAACCTAACAGGAAACCCAGAAATATACCCAAGCCATTATGCTCAATTAATATCTGACAAAGGAGATTGGTCAGATACATGTAAAAAATTAAACTAGATCACCATACACACACACACACACACACACACACACACACACATAAAACAAACAAACAAACAAACAAACAAAACACTAAAAATGGTTAAATGACTTAAGTGTAAGATGGGAAACCTTAAAAATCTTAGAAGACTACAGAGGCAGCAAAATCTAAGACATATGTCATAGCAATATCTTTAACAATACAGCTACTAAGGTAATGGAAACTAAGTTGAAAATAAACAAATGTAACTACATAAAAATAAAAAAAGCTTCTGCACAGTAAAAGAAACCATCAACAAAACAAAAAGCAAGCCCACTGAATGGGAGAACATATTTGCCAATGCTCAGATAAGGGTTTAATCTCCAAAATTTTCAGGGAACTCATACAACTTAACAAAAGGAAGGTAAACAATCTAATAAAAAATGGGCAATGGACCTAAATAGATACTTTTTGAAAAAGGACACACAGAAGTCCAAGAGACATATGAAAATATGCTAAAAAAATTACTAATCCTTGTAGAGATGCAAATCAAAACAACAATGAGGTACCATCTCTCCCCTGTTAGAATGGGTATCATCTACAAACCAACAAAGAAATGCTTGTGAAGATGTGGAGAAAAAACGAACCCTCATGCACTCCTGGTGGGAATGCAGACTGGTGCAGCCACTGTGTAAAGCAGTATGGAGTTTCCTCAAAAACTTAAAAATGGAACTCCCATTTAACCCAGTTATCCCACTTCTAGGAATATACCCCAATAAACTAGAAACACCAATCAGAAAAGATATATGCACTCCTATGTTCATAGCAGCACAATTTATAATAATTAATATTTGGAACCAGCCTAAATGCCCATCAGCAGATGAGAGGATTAAAAAACAATGGTATATATATATTGTTTTGAATAGTACACTGCTGTAAAAAGGAAGGAATTCTTACCATTTGTAACAACATGGATGGAACTGGAGAGCATTATTCTAAGCAAAATAATACAGTCTGAGAAAGATAAATATCACATGATCTCATTATATGTGGGATATAATGAACATCATACTAGTAAATTGATGAAGAAAAATTGATCTAGAGGCAACGTAACATTGAACAGAGCATCCAACCTTGGAGAGACACCGGGGCTGTGGGGCTTGTCCTGGGAGGTGGGATTGGTCGGGGGTGAGTCAATTAGGGGAAAAGGAGAAATATGCAATACTTTAAAGAATAACAAAAATAATATAACTCAGGAACAATTGGATGGAACAGATGTAAAGGGCAAGTTATAGGGAAAAGGAACAGAGCTCCCATGCTTTCCAGGAGCTCCATCTCTTCCTACCTTTCCACATACTCATAATCAGAGAAGGTTACTATTCACAATACTGTCTTTTTTGTCTGTGTGTGGAGGTTTTTTATGTTTGTTTGTTTTTACATAGGCAGGATGGCTATTAACAATTGATTCATCCTCCAGGCACTTTCCTCTTCCTGGATGTCAGAGGAATGGATCTGAAAGTTTTAACCCTATAACCATATGATTGACTCTCCAGGCAATCAGTCTTCATCATTTGGTGGGTTCCCAAAGTTACAAAAATATACCTTTATCAATCTCAACAGGGGAAATTTTTAAGGGTTTAAGGAACTCTGTGCTAAGAATGGGGAAGATGACCAAATATATATTTCTTACTATACTAGTAAATCAAAATATCATTTAGTATCTTCTCATTTCTTCATTTGGAAGAGTTTTGCAATTTCCAAAATCCGCAATGGTATGGAATGATCACATGAAGCAATGGAATCAGCATCCTATCATAAAGATAAAGGATGTCCTTTGGATTACCAAGATGTACAGAGCTACTTACCACTAATTCCAGCTGTCTATGAGGCTCTTAGCATTTTATAGCAAACTAGAGGCATGGTGCATGAAAATTCATGCACTGGAGTAGGGGTCCCTCAGCCTGACCTGCCCCCTCTCACAGTCTGGGAGCTCTCAGGGGCAGGAGGTGACCTGGCCCATCACACCTCTGCTGCTGCCACTGGTGGCAGGACAAGCCTCAGCCAGCCCTAGTTACCTGAGCCACAGTTGGCCCTGGGTGGCTGGGCAGACACCATCTGAGGATTGCCTGAGCCTCAAGCTGGCCCTGGGCAGCTGGGGGGCTAAAGGTGTGTCTGGCCGCACCCCGCCCCTTGTGAGGCTGAAAGGACTGGGGGACTATCTTGTGGCTAGATGGCATAATGGTCAATTTGCATATTCAGTCTTTATTAGATAGGATACTTACTGAGGACTCAATATGTTCTGGGTACTCTTTCAAGTGCTTTAAATATATTAATTAATTTATTTTTCAGCAATCCTATGAGGTAATATGAAGTAACTATGGGGTAAAGTGAGGGTACTGAAGCCAAAAGAAAGGAGTACATTGAGCAAAATCCCAGAGTTCAAAAGTTGATTTTTTTTTATTTTAGTTTTTCTTTTCTCTTTAATATCAAGCTCATTGCTACTTTTTGTTTCTGCTGAACCTATAATTTTATCTCTCAGCTTCTCTTGTTCTACTGTGACTAAGCTTATTAAACTCTGTATAAATAACAGTGACTATGTGATCAGCAAGTGGCTACTCAACTTTGTAACATCTTTTTAGGTTCTTCAGATGCTTTCTTAGATGTATTCTTGTATAGTTGAGATTTGCTATATAATTGACTCATGGAAAAATAAAGTTTAATATGTTTTCAGAGTGACATCTTATTTAAATTACAAACCCTCTTGTGACCAGGAACCCAATATTTGAGTGTGTCTACTTGTGGGTACTAGCCCAAAAAATGCATGAGCAGGAATTTTTAGTATAGAAAGAAAATTATTGAGTTAGTCAATCCATAATATGGGGAGCTAATTTTCTGAAAGACCCAACTCCTCCATTGCATGTAGATTACAGATCATATAGGGCAAAACCAAAAGATAGCATGGATTTAGAGGGTTTGAGGTGATCTGGGAGCTGAATGGTCAGAGTGAGGTAAGGGTAATAAGTCATTTCTTCAGGTCTTCAGGACATCTCTGAGATATGTCTGGTGTCACTCTGGTCTCCCTATATCTAGTGACATAAAAAAGTAGGTAGGGGGTCATTCAAGGTCAACGTATTATTTTTAGCCTACCAGAGGTCAAGACCTTGTGATCTTTAGTTAGGTCCCAGATATTATCTTCTGTTGCCTGGGGAGTTGTTAATTATCCAGGGGAGAAGCTAAGTCAATGAGGGTGAGAAATATGATTTCTAGAGCTAGTATTGAAAGCTAAATTTAATCAAAATCATAAGGACCTTCAATTTCACTGTTAAATGAAGTTTCCTTTTCTTGCTTCTGTTTTCATATATTTCCTCATGTTAAAACTAGTTTAAGCCTTTCAAATTTATGAGGTATTCTTATCAATTTGAATACAATATTTTGACTACATGTAGATATATAATGATTCAAATTTATTTAAAATTTGATTATTATTGCTATATGCTCCAAAAAGTAGAATAACTGGTATTTATACACACCAAGTGGCCAGATCTCTGAATGTATAATAATCTGCCACTCAGTGTATATCCTATATAATAAAAGGCTAATATGAAAATTGTCCCCTCCACCAGTAGTTCAACCAGCAGTCAGGCAGGCCAACAGCCCGTGTCCCCTCTCCCTGGCCAGGCTGGCTAGACTCCACCCATGCCGGAATTCATGTACTAGGCCTCTAATATATATACTGAGTGGCCAGATTATTATGCATTCAGAGATCATAATAATCTGGCCACTTAGTGTATATTTAGTGAAAGAGCAGAATTTGAAACTCAAAACCAATTACTTTCAAAAATGACTTCATTTTAAACAATGAACATTTTAGAAGTATACATTTGAAGCAATTAACCAGAATTTTAAATGCTATATTGTATTTTAAATATAAAATACTCCTTTAAAATCTGAAATTTGCAAAAATAAAAGTGGGGGGGCAAAAATAAATAATTTCACTCTGAGAAGCATACCCTTTCTAATTGAAAAGAACCCACAAATTTTAGTTGTACCTGTCAATTGAATTTTATAGTCATGGGGTTGTATTTTTCCTTCTTGTAGTAATGGTTTTTTCACTTCTTTTTTTATTAGTTAAAATGATGACATATTTCACATAATATATTTACTCTTTGATGTATAGTGCCATGAAAATTTGTCAGTTTACCAAATGTTTAGGTAAGATAAAATTAAGATGATTCCTTGAAATACACTAATTAGAAGGGAATATACTAAACATTTAATGTTTTTTTTCTGGCTAACTACATTATTAATTTTATATTTATGCATATACTTCCATATTTCTCCTAAATAGAATTACTAGATTGATGTCTTGGTTGGTGTTCCCAATGGTTAGAGCATTTGCCTGCCCACTGAAGGATTATGGGTTCAATTCCCAGCCCTATTTAGGGCTCATTCAAGAGGCAACCAATTAATAAGTCTCACTCACATCCATGTTTTGATGTTTTTCTCTCTCTCTCTCTGTCTTCTCTTTTCTCCCTTCCTTACATTCTCTCTAAAAAATCAATGGGGAAAAATATGGAGGGAGATAATTACTAGCTTAAAACTTGGCCTAATCACCACTAACAAAGAAGTTTTTTACAATAATAAAAGCTTTAAAAATCACAAGTAAAACATCTTGTTTTTTGTTAGTTATATTCATTATTGTACCCAGCAATTAAGTCACTTAAGTCAAATATCAATTTTAATCACTGCATTTTCAGTATATATTTTCTCTAATTCAATTGCAGCAGTAAAATATCCAGCAGCTAAAATTTTCTACTTAAATGAAATTTGAACTGCTGGAAATTGACACATAGAAAATCTCCATACCTGCACTTAAGCAGTTCAGCCAATTGATCTGTGCTTGGGAAAATGAAGGAGGAAAGACTGGTTTATTCTACATATTTAACTAAATTTATACTGTCTCTATTAGTCTATGCCTATGGTTTTGAAATAAGGCTAGTAATTGTGGGATTAATTTAGAGAGTTGATGAAGAGATTTTTTTTAAAGATAGGCATTCCCTCCATTGGTTAAAACACTGAACCTATAGTTAAATTTGAATGCTGTTATCCCAGAAGATACTGGAGGTTGATTTAGGGGGAAGTATCTTCACTTTGCTAGCTTTATAAGAAAGGAATTTGTGCGTGGGAAAGCTTTGTGATTTAAACTATGACTTGCAGCTCCCTGACTGGGGATGTGCTCACAACCAAGGTACATGCCCTTGACCGGAATTGAACCTGGGACTTTTCAGTCCGCAGGCTGACACTCTATCCACTGAGCCAAACCGGTTTCAGCCTAACTTGACTCTAAAAACTAAAAGAATATATTTTTAGTATAATTAAAAACTACAAAATAATTACTAGTGTCACCGTGTTTTCTTTATATTGACATATCAGCATATTAGGTAAAAAAAAAAAATGTCTTTGGGTATCTTGGCTGTTGTTAAGCTTAAAAACTCTTGCTTCTTTCTTCAATAAGCTGGCTCAACTTCCACACTCTAATTATTCTCAGAAGTGGACATCACCTAGATGTCAAGTAGCTCATGGTTCTAGAGCTTTGATGAGAAACTTACAATTAATAAAAAAGTTTGAAATTTTGAAAATCCATGAATAAGTTACCTGGTAAGTTAGCACAAAATATTTAGCCGAAATATTCCAGCATTAAATACGGAAGCACATGCTAAAGCCTCTCTTTTTTTTTTTCTGAGGAAGAGAAATAGTGTGCTGGGCACACCTTTCTTATTAATGATATAAATCTTTTCAGATTCCAACTTGGAAACTCTCATCTGGACTAGGTTCATGTTTAGAGTTTTTGAATTATTGATTACTTAAGGGTTAAGTCATCCCAATCTGTGGCATATGCATAATTTATCATGACATTTAAAAACATGAGAATCAGAAAGGCTTCTGGAACTTTAATCTACTGCCTAATGACAGCACATTTTGAGGGTTTTTTTATGCTTTCAAAGCCTTGGCAAAAAGACAGGGCTTTCTGGTGCAGTGGCTTCACATGAGAACTCCATATTTTTTAATGTTCTCTTTCTCTCTTTGAATTTTTATACTTTTCTTTTCCTTTCTCTCACTCTCTTCCACACCCCCGTCCCCTTTTTCCCCAGAGTTCTTCATAACAATAATTATTTCTTTGGTTGTCTTTATATTTTTTAAAGACTATTTCACAGGGCCCTCCATGGAGCCTCACGTGTTTTCTTTGTATCTCTCTTCTTTATATTCTTCTTTTGTGCATTCTGCCTTCTTGGATTTCTGCTGCTTGAGAAAACCTTTTCAGCCATTTATTTCCTGTTTATTGTCCTATTTATCTTTGTAGTGACAGCCTAGTTAATTTATTACTGGTCTGAATTTTGTCTCAGATGCTTCTACTATCTGCCATGCCACAGTAAAGAAAAGGGGTGGATAATGATAAACTTCCTTTAATTACTGTTGTTGGAATGATAGAGTCCAGTGGGGGGATTTCAAAGGCAGGACTGATTCAAGCCTTCCTTTTCCCAGAAGGTCAAGTCAGCCAACACCAGGTTGAGGCCGCCACCCTCCCACTATCTTGCTCCTAACCCTAACAATGCAACTCCACACTTAGTTGCAAACTGACAGAAAATTCCAACTCAGTCAGAAAAGAAAACAGGGACCAAGAATTGCTGGTGAGATGGACAATATGTAAGCTCCTTCAAGGCCTGAAGGACAGACACAGGCTAAAAGAAAAACTGTCAGGGGATAAAAAAAAAAAAAAAAAAAAAAAAAAAAAAGACATCAATGTTTCCATTTTTTAAAATACATTTTGTTGATTTTTTTTACAGAGAGGAAGGGAGAGGGATAGAGAGATAGAAACATTGATGAGAGAGAAACATCAATTAGCTGCCTTCCACACACTTTCTACTGGGGATGTACTCCAACCTGGGACCTTTCAGTTTGCAGGCCGATGCTCTTTCCACTGAGCCAAACTGGTTAGGGCCCATGTTTCCATTTTAAATGTCTTTTTGTTTTGTCTCAATTGTTTTTAAGGTTTCTTCTAAATCAAGACATGGGTAACCTTTCTTAGAATGTAAACTTTCTTAGCCTCTTGATCCCTGGATTATGTAAAGTTATCATGAAGAGTCATTGCTTTATATATGTGATAAAAATCAGAATCCACATTTAACTTTCCCCACTGTTTTCCAGGCATATAACACATGATGGCAAATTTAAGTCTTTATGCATAATTTTTTTATATATAACTAAGTACATTTAGTGAGAGGACACCTTAGGGCAGTGTTTCTCAACCTTCCTAATGCCTCAACCCTTTAATACAGTTCCTCATGATGCGGTGACCCCCAACCATAAAATTATTATTTTTTTGCTACTTCATAACTGTAATTTTGCTACTGTTATGAATCATAATGTAAATATATGTGTTTTCTCATGGTCTTAGGCTACCTTGCTAGCGGCTCTCAATCTGTGGATTGCAACATTAGATAGGTTTAGAACCACTTCCTTAGGGGATATATTTTAAGAAAAAAAAAATCACAGTTTGATTCAACATTTCTACTTTTGGTAACCTGCCTGTGAAAAGACCCTAGGGTTGATGAAGATAACTTGGTATACTAACAGCATCATGCATTCTATTAAAATTTATATGTAGCTACTCTATTTCAGAAGATCCAATTTGACCCTTGTGTATGAACATCCATCCAGTACAGGTCTTTATTTCTGATAACAAAGAAAAGCTATCTGTGGGCTGGGTATTCCATTTTACCAAACCTGTTAAGTGGCTTCCAGGCTTCCAGAGTTTGTCATCTTTACTGATATTGACTTCTTATGCTGCTCTTCATGTACTAAGCCACGAGACAGAGTTTTCCTCTACATAAATTTAAAGGTTCTTTAAGATCCATGTACACACACTAAATTTCACACCCTTTAACTGCCTAGAATGCCTTCTGATCCCAGCACAACAGGCTGAGCTCTCATTCCTCTATTAAGGGGGCTCAAATGTGAGCTTTTCATTTTTTATTTTATTTTATTTTTAAAATAATATATTTTATTGATTTTGTACAGAGAGGAAGGGAGAGAGATAGAAACATCGATGAGAGAGAGAGTCATCGATCAGCTGCCTCTTGCATACCCACTACTGGGGATGTGCCTGCAACCAAGGTACATGCCCTTGACCGGAATTGAACCCGGAACCCTTCAGTCCCCAAGCTGATGCTCTATCCATTGAGCCAAACTGGCTTCGGCAAATATGAGCTTTTTAATGAAGCCTTTCTCAGCAAACGTTTAACCAGGCAAAATTAGATACTCATTTATTTGGTTTTCTCTGTACCCTGCACAGTTTTTAATCACAGACCTAAGGTTATGCTTTATCATACCTAAGGTTATTCTCCACACAAAATAGGCAATCAGTATCTGTTGGCTGACTGACAGATGTGGATCATCTGAATGGATATCTGACCACTGGCAGTCCCTCTTTAGGTAAGCATGCTGTATTCATATGATTGCTTTTGCTTATGAATTTTTTGTGATTGGTCATTGCTTTCACTCACTGATAGAGTTAGAAGAAGAGGAGGAGAGGAAGGATAAATAACCAATATCAAGTGACAACTAAAATAGGCATTGTGCTAAGCACTTGACACTCATTAGTTCATTTAACCTCACAATTAACCTATATGGCAGGGGTTATTATCTCCACTAGAGGCCCGGTGCACAAAATTTGTGCATGCAGTCAGGGGGGTGTCCCTCAGCCCAGCCTGCACCCTCTCCAAACTGGGACTCCTTGAGGGATGTTCAACTGCCCACTGGGATCGGGTCTAAATGGGAAATTGGACATCCCTCACAATCCAGGACTGCTGGCTTCCAACTGCTTACCTGCCTGCCTTCCTGATTGCTCCTAACTACTTCTGCCTGCCAGCCTGATCACCCCCTAACCACTCCCATGCCAGCCTGATTGCTGTCTAACTGCTCCCCTGCCAACCTGTTTGCCCCCAACTTCCCTCTTCTGTTGGCCTGGTCACCCTTAACTGCCCTCACCTGCAAGATTGCTTGCCTCCAACTGCCCTTACTTACAGATCTGGTCCCTCTCAACTGCTCTCCCTTGAAGGCCTGGTGCCTTCCAGCTGGCCATCTTGTGGTGGTCATCTTTTGTCCACAAGGGGGCAGGATTTTTGGCCAAATGGGAGCAGCTATCTTAATCTTGTATGCTAGAGTGATGGTCGATCTGCATATTACTCTTTTATTATTTAGGTTAGAGGCCTGGTGCATAGGTGGGGGCAGCTGGTTTGCCCTGAAGGGTGTCCCAGATCAGGGCGAGGGACATGGGGTGGCCTGGGCATGGGGCCTGTGGTGGTTTGCAGGCCAGCCACGACCCCTGATGACCCAAGCTGAGGCCCTGGTATCTGGAATTTATTTATCTTCTACAATTGAAACTCTGTAGCCTGGAGTGGAGCCAAGGCCCCTGCTCGCTCGTGGCTGACGCCATTTCTGTTTGGATTTGTTTACCTTCTATAATTGAAACTTTGTATTCTTTGTGTCCTTAGGCTGGCCAGGGTGTGTGGAAAGCTTGGCTTCCTCTATTGCCAGGGAAACCCAAGCCTCTGTCATGCTCTCTGAGCCCACAGCCATATTGGTTGGGGTTAATTTGCATACTCTCTCTGATCGGCTAGTGGGTATGGCTTTGGGTGTGGCTTGTGGGTGTAGTAGAGTGAGGGTTAATTTGCCTATTACTTTTTTATTAGTTAGGATTTGAAAATATAGGAAACTAAGGTTATGAAAAATTCATGACTTTTCCTATGATCATACAATTATAGTGGAAATGAACTCAGTCCCTTTGTCCACTTGTCTGCAGATCTTAAGCTTGTCAAACTAGTAAATGCAAACCTATTTTTCAAATTCTTTATGGCTGACTATGCCTCCATAAAGCATCTCCCAACATTACTGGCATTCCATTTCCCCATCTCTATGTAGAGTTTGAGGAAATTATTACATCCTTTATGTGGCTATTTAGAAATATTTTTCGCATTCCTTCAAGGTATAAATGATATCTTATCTCTAGTGCCTACACATTGCCTAAGTCATAGCAGAATAAAGGGATGAATATCCTCACTGTACACATTTTATCACCCTTATCATGTTTTGCCTATTTTATATTTTGTTTCCTAGTTTCATCTCTGATGATGTTCAAAATCATTAGTTGAATGAAGGGAAGGACAAATAGGTAAAGATGTGAATAAACACAGATGACCATAGTGTGAAAGGTTTGCTCCCAAGTATCACTTGTCAAATTCTCCAAATTTACTTGGTCCTGTCTTGTCTAATTCTAGCTCAAATTTCAAGGTTAAAATATACATCTTCTGCCCTAACCTGTTTGGCTTAGTGGATAGAGCATTGGTCTGTGGACTGAAGGGTCCCGGGTTTAATTCTGGTCAAGGGCACATGCCCAGTTGCAGGTTTGATCCCCAGTAGGAGGAATGCAAGAGGCAGCCAATCAATGGTTCTTTCTCATCATTGATGTTTCTATCTCTCTTTCCCTCTCCCTTCCTCTCTAAAATCAATAATAATAATAATAATAATAATAATAATAATAATAAAAAGATACGCATCTTCTTCTCTGAAAAACTCCCTTCCCCTAATATTTGCACCAGGTGTTCCCAGTTTGGCAGAGGGACAAGGCCATATTATATGGCCATTGTTTATTTATAGATCTGGGTCTCCTATAGACTAAGGACATACAGTCCTTAATGAGTAGCATATTTCTTAGCATGTAATCAATGATCAATGACTACTTTTTGAGTGAATGGATTATTCTGTATATTTATAAATGGGATAGGAGGATCCAGAAAATTAATTGAGAGAGAAAAAGTTAAAGATACTCTTTTACTATTTTCTCCTCACTTTGTGTTATTTGGGTGTGAGGGGATTGCAATTGCAAGTAAACTATACCTTGAAAATAGTCAGTGCTGTTTAAAAATATACAATAGTTGTAAAAATGCAACCCAGGACTTCCAAAGCTTTTAGCAATAATATTCTTAAATTCCAGCAGATGGTAGTGTTGTTATGAAAAGTGGGAATCCCTTAGGTAAAATAAAACTTCTCACTTATCATAAAAACTGTTTTGTTCCTTTCTTATTGGAAAAATGAAGAAGAAAGAGGATTTCTTTAGTTAAGAATTAAGACACTCGTTTTAAAAATATTGCTCCATGTTGGTCCATGGTAGAATGGTTATATTATAGGGTTTTTACAACTGTCAACAGTTAAAAAAGACTTAGAATTCTTTATTTTTAAATAAATTAATGTATGTTTCTGGGAGTGGCATCAATGTTTGCCTATATTATCTTCAGATGAAATTGTGGCAGAGGATATGAGGACATTGATGTTTCTATTTTTCTCTCCCTCTCCCTTTCTCTCTAAAATCAAAAATATATACTTTTTAAAAAGATAAGCTTTTTTTTTTTTAAGGAAAACTCCCTTCTCTTCAGGAAAACTCCCTTCCCCTAATATTTGTACCCAGGTGTTCCCAGTCTGGCAGAGGGACAAGGCCATATTGTCCTCCTTACCTTAATCCAACTGCTTATTTCCTCATCCTAAATTAAAATGTGTAGTACACCTGACTGGACACTGAAATGCACACACATCAACAATGTAGAACATTTTTTTAAAGTTCAAAATATCTGAGTATCATGCTAGCAAGAAACTTTTTGCTTTAGGACATTTATTGATGCTTTCTATGTTAAGTAGTTTCTTGTAGAACTATTTAATTGATTTTTAAAAGTGATTTACATATTTCTGCTGTTGTAGGTAAAGAGGATAATTTATTATTTTTATGCTTGTAACCAGTTAGTATACAATTACAGAGAAACACAAATTCACCAATAAGCAGTATTATAGGAATAGAAAGATTTTAATACATTTTTAAAGGAGTTCATTTAATTCATTTTGGAACTATTTTTTGTTAAAAAAAAAAAAATTCAAAATAGTTGACCTGTTGTGGGGAGAGTCATAATTTACAAATAGGGTCCCTAGGCCTGGTTGACATCAGGGCTGATAGGGGCCTTCTATCACTTGGCTGCCAGCTGTAGGCTGGGCCTTCCTGCATTCCATGCTGCTCATAGTGGTCAGTGCACATCATAGCTAGTGGTCAAACTCCTGGAGGGGTCAAACTCCTGAGGGGGCATTTGCATATTAGCCTTTTATTATAAAGGGCTAGAGGCCCGGTGAGTGAAATTCATGCACGGGGGACGGGGGGTTTGTCCTTCAGCCCAGGCTGCACCCTCTCCAATCTGGGACCCCTTGAAAGATATCTGACTACTCATTTAAGGCCTGATCCTGGTGGTCGGACATCCCTCTCACAATCCAGGACTGCTGGCTCCCAGCCACTCACCTGCCTTTGCCTGAATTCCCCTAACCACTTCTGCCTGCCATCCTGATCACCCTGTAACCATCCCCCTACCAGCCTGATCAATGCCTAACTGCTCCTCAGATGGCCTGATTGCTCCTAACTGCCCTCCTCTGACAGTCTGGTCACCCCCAATTGCCCTACCCTGTTGACATCATCTCCCGCAACTGGCCTCCTCTGCAGGCCTGATCCCCCCAACTACCCTTCCCTGCTGACCTAGTCTTCCCCAACTGCCCTCCTCTGCTGGCCCATTCACCCCTAACTGCTTCCCCTTGCCTGATCACCCCCAACTGCCCTCCCCTGCAGGCCTGGTCCCCCTCTGCAGGCTTGGTTACCCCTAACTGCCCACAAATGCCTTCCCCTGCAGGCCATTTTGTGGTGGACATTTTATGTCCACATGGGGGCAGCCATCTTTGACCACATGGGGCAGCCATCTTGTGTTGGAGTGATGGTCAATTTACATGTTACACTTTTATTATAGGATATGCATAGCCCCCATGTACACAGATAATAGTGTGTTGAAGGCCTGGGGTGGGGCAGGGGCTGGGTGGAGGGGAGCGAAGAGGGGGAAATGAAGTATATCTGTAATACTGTCAACAATATATAATAATTTCCTATATAAAATAGCCAGAAGACTGAAAAAAAAAAGTTGAAAACATTTTTAAAATTTAGATCCTGTTTTTTTTGTTTGTTTGTTTTTGTTTTATTTTATTGATTTTTTTACAGAGAGGAAGAGAGAGGGATAGAGAGCTAGAAACATCGATGAGAGAGAGTCATCGATCAGCTGCCTCTTGCACACCCCCTACTGGGGATGTGCCCCTAACCAAGGTACATACCCTTGACAGGAATTGAACCAGGGACCTTTCAGTCCACAAGCCGAGGCTCTATCCACTGAGCCAAACCAGTTTTGGCTAGATCCTGTTTTTAAGGAATATTAATTGTACACAGGCTATACCAACATTGGACTTTCATATAAGTGTCTTAATATCAGCTCTGAAATTTGTTTGGAAATAAGTGGGGAAACTGGATTTGTTGTATGTGCTCCTTTTAAAGGCCCTATGTAGCTATATAAAATGTATTTTATTGTGAAAAACGATTGGATGTTATTATCCAGAATCATTTTTGAACTGGTGACAGGAGAAGCAATTCTTTTCAAAGATTTTCTTTACTATTTAAGAATGTCTTTATAAAACAAGGATAATTTTAATGACAATAATAATAAAATCACTCTAATATAAAAATTAACATCCAAAACATTTCAAAAATATACAAAGTATTAGAAAAATAGATTGTGAAACTTGACTTATAGTACAGTGACTAAAATAAAATTTATTCTTATTCATTTAAATCATGGCTGCTTTTAAAACACCATGGAAAGTATAAATGACTTTATTCCAAGTGAAAATCATGTAGAAGAGTCAAAATATAGTGCTTTCCAAAGAAATTTCCTTTTAATGGCTAGCAGATGTTGTTGTGTTCAGTGCCAGTGAAAAAATGAATTCAGTCTTAAGACATAAAACTTTAGATGAAAGTAATCTCTTGAGTGGATTAAGAATTTTCATTATCATCAAAAACATTTTTTTTGAAGAATGAAAACAGATATTTTAAAAACATATTATTGAATGTTTGATAAATATTTTAATGATATTTCTAAAGCAATCTTTTAAATTTAAAGCCACCAAAAAGTTAATTTTCTTTTGTAGATAGAAAATCTTAACATTTCAAAACCCAATGTTTGCTTTTGCTTTTTCAATCAGCATTTTAGAATTCCAAATAAAGTATATGGATAAAAAATTTAAGGTTTCCTTTAAAAATATACATTCCTTTCAAATGTTGCCTATTTCAAATGTATCTCATTGCTTTGCAAAGTGGTCCTCTAGTAGTAATATAATAGTATCATTACAGCTGGGGATGCTTTTTAAAATGAGGTAGGTGGAACTTGGGAATATATGGTTCAAAGTGTTTTGCCATAAGAACTTTAAAGACCACAGTAGCCAAAACACAGCTAGAATCTCATTTCCACCAGCTCCTTGGGTCTGCACACCAGTGTCCAGGCAGCTATGTAGTGAGGGTAACTTCAGCTAATCATAAGATGTCACTGAGTAATGAATTTAAACCTTTAAAGAATTTCATGACACAAAAAGAGCTTGTTAAGAATTGACTTTCAACTTTTTTGTTGTTGCTAATTCTTACCAGAGGATATTTTTCCATTGAATTTTAGAGAGAGTGGAGGGAGGGGGAGAGACAAAGAGAGAGAAACATTGATTGGTTGCCTCCTGCATGCACCCTGACCAGGACTAGTGATTAAGCCAACAACCAATGTACGTGCCATTGATATGTATCAAACATGGAATCCAAACAGGCCAGGATGACTTTTAACTTTCTAACTGTTGGAATCAGGTTTAGAAAATGCATATGCTAAGGTCCCTTTACTATTATTGGAGAATTGCATGGGTGAGATCTCTCTGATGATAGTGGGTGTAGGAGCTGTTTCCCCACTAGGAGCTAGGGGTTGGGTTCTTGTGATATCTTGACAAAATAGTGTTTTGTTTTGTTTTGTTTTTTTTGTTTTTTTTATGACTCCCATGGAAGAATGAAGGGTGGTAGAAAGTTTGTGTAAAATAATATCCCTCATGTTGCAAACTCCCATATTCCTTAAACCAATCTTGGAAAATGTACAGCTGGGGCTTCAGCAGAGCTAGAAGCAGGGCCAGTCTCCAGAGTTTCTTTTCAATGGTGAAGTTAAGACTGGCATAGCATCAGGCTAGTCCCAGTCCATTGTGTGAGTCCCATAAGGCTATGAGCCACGAGGGCGAAAGCAGGGGAGTGCACCTCTCCAACAGGAGAGCCAAGAGATAAGGAAGAAAACTCCCTTTGTTCAGGAGTTTAAAAATCTAATCTTCCTGCACTTGAAGTGGCCACACCTCCAGGACTACGTTGGCCAATGCCCTGTCAAGCACCTTCCCAAGTCCCCCAGATCTCACAGGGAATCCATCTATTGTCCAGACTCTACCTTCAGCTATCAGCAGGGAACAGACCTGGAGAGTGTTAAATTGCAGCTTCCTGGCAAAGCTGCACAAATGACATTCCTATATTATCTATCCTTTTTTTTTTTTTTTTTTTTTTTTTTGCTCCTTTCCTGTTAATTAATAGCTATGTTATTAATTTAGTATAGCTCTTAAATTAGAATCTCACTTGGTTCCACCTGATTCTGAAGCCTTAACTCCAATACTCCCCAATCTGTTTGGTGCGCTGAGTTCCAGGAAGATTGAATTTTCCATTTCCCCCAGATATCATTTACTCTCTTGCTTCTAGACTTCCACACATATTTCCCCTTCTGCCTAAAATTCTCTTGGATGCCCTCTTTGTCATCTCTCTGGCTACCAGGACTCATTCTGCAGACAAGTTTCTTTTCTGTATGTTTTCATTCTTATAACACTTGCAACTGACTGTTTACCTTTCCTGCTGATTGTAAGCTTCCTAAGGTCAGGAAACATGACTGTTGAGCTAGCTACTTTATTTCTGTGCCTGGCACAATGCTATACTCCCAAGAAATAGTTACTGAGAAATCCATTATTTTTTTTTCTTTTCACTTTCTAAGGATACTAGAAGTCTGAACGTTCACTCAGAAGTAACAGCATCCCAATATTAGCATTTCTTTAGTAATCTATCAAGTTTTTCTCTCCCTAAAATTAGGATATGTGGATAAAGTTTTCTTTTTAAGGGGGATGGGCATAACCCTCATACCAAGTTGACCTTGGGCATTTAAAAAGTGTGATTAACTTTTGTAGTAAGACATATTCTAAATGAAATGCTAAAAAATGGTCTAAACTTCAAAGTGGAATAAAAGAAAGAAGTTGAGGGTAAACTTTATAGTGGACTTCTGACCCGGACTCCCTTCTCTTCCAAGTGTCCTTTTCCTCACACCTATCTCATCTATGAGGTCTGTTCTGCTTGAGAATCTTGGACCAATTTTAACTTCATTGAGGAGAGTTTAAATATTTGTAACTGAGAGTGGGGACCCTGTTTAGAGTACACCAGATGGTCAAGGCCACTCTGAGGCTGGGACACTTAATCAAAATGTTCAAGATACCATACTCAGCTGTAAGGTCTCAGTGATGTCACAGTACAATGTGCCCTTCTGTAACCCAAATGATTGATGTCACTGTTGGCAACTAGCCACTTTTGTGTAAGTAATATTAAAAGCAGATGACTAAGATTAGAGAACTCAGATGGAGCTGAGAGTTGCTGCTGAGAGAGAAGCTCAGAGGTAGTTACTATGTGAGGCTACAGATGCCCTCCACTGTGCTGGGCAGAGGATTGTGCTGGGCAGAGGAGTGTGATGGGCAGAGGAGTATGATGGGCAGAGGAGTGTGCTAGAGAAGCTGAAGAGAAGCTGAGGTAGGCACAGAGGATAGCTACCATATGAAACTATGTGTGCAGGAAAGGCTGAGAGGTTGGAGAAGCTGCTGAGGCAAAAAGCTCAGGTGCCGGCTACTATGTGAAGTGGTGAGTCTAAGGGGCAGCCTGTGGCTGCTCAGATAATAACTGTGGTTCATAGACTGCTACTACTGTGTGGGAAAGATATGTATTTACCAGCCAGTGTACGGCTGCCTACCCTGTTTCCCCGAAAATAAGACAGTGTCTTATATTAATTTTTTCTTCCAAAGTTGCACTAGGTCTTATTTTCAGGGGATGTCTTATCTTTCCATGTGCTAGGTCTTATTTTTGGAGGATGTCTTATTTTCTGGGAAACACAGTATATGGAACTCTGTTGTAAATAACTATTTTATCTAATGGCTTATGGCCATTGATGCCTACAATAAAGACTCAATCTTTTATACCCACAACGTCTTGTGGTTTCTCCATTATTCAAGAAAGTCCAGGCCCTAGGAAAGGGACTCAGGCCCAACAGTTAGTGCAATGGGCAGGGTTTAAGAAGGAACCTGTCCTGATAGTGGCATTGTCAAGCAGAATTCAGAACACTAAATGGACTCAGAGCAACTCACAGCAGCAGTGTTCATGCAGTGCTCCAGCTGTTTCTGACACCGAGTTCTCAGGGAGATTTGCCGTTGAATCCATCTTTCTCTGGTTGTACAGTGACCTTTTGTTTTAGTTCCAAAAAATGCAGTGCCAGCCTTGTTATAAGATCACTATACTGTACTCACTTATGAAAACTGAGATCACGATATACTGCCCTCCCTCATGGAAAATGTGATTACATGGACACCAAGATCACTATACTACACTCACTTGTGGAAATTGAGATCACTATACTGCATTTATTACTAAGGAGATGAGGATACCTCAGTTTTGTCTTCTTGAAGGAAATATTTTAAACAAGAAACAAAGTATAGAAAAGCAAGAATTTATTGACCACAGCAAAAACACACTTAGGACAGTGAAACAAGGGGGTGCTTAGAAGAAGCAACAGGAGAGCCTAGGCTGGGCTGCTTTGGCTCACTGGGAAGTCAGAGGAAAGGGGCCTTTGAAGACAGGTTCAGGGGGTTAGCACAGGCAGATATCCTGGGGTCTTTTAAAGGGAAGAAGGGGAGAAGGAAATGTCATGAGTGTGCTCTCCTGGAGGAGACCGCACTCTGGGTTCTTTGTGTTGAGCATATTATCTCTCACTTGCAAGTGGAAATTTTAGGGGTGCTCAAAAGAGAGTCTCAACAGAATATTCATCAGCTTTCCAGGTGTGCTCCTTCAGGATCATGGTCTTCACTGATTGGTTGGTGGCAGGATAGGGGGTCATTAGTCAATGCAGCTGGTCCTGAGGCAGCCATGGAGTTATTTGTCTGGTTTTGTTGCTTTTTTGGGCTTGGAGGTGAAATACAACTGGAAGCCTAGATGTTATTTTAATGGAGGGAAAGGTCAGAGGTATAAACCAGAAGACCAGTGATCTGAAAGATCATGGGTTCAAACCACATGATCACAGATATTCTAGGAGAGGAAAGGTCACCCTGGAGACCAGGTTTTTGTTTTCCCCATTTTCTCCCTTGCTAGGCATCCAGAGCTTTCTGCCATGGTCAGTTTCTACATCTAACCCATCTCCTTTGCTCTGCTCATATCTGTTAAAGTGCTTATAACACACTCCCTTGTGGACACTGAAGTTGCTTTACTACACTCACTTGTAGAAACTGGATATTGGGCAGAATCTCAGCAGTTCTGAACTACAGATCATCTAATCAGACGGGGGCTTGCTGGTCTGATGCTAACCTGCCATTCGTCTTCATTTTCAATAAAAAATATACCCTGCTGCTGAGAAATATGAGCACTTACTCACATCCTCTTTTTCAGAAATCTGCTCAGAAGTACAACAGATCCCTTTTGTTTCCTTCTTCCTCGTAACTTTTGCCAGACACTGACTGCAGAATTCCGCAGGGTATTTATTTATTTATTTATTTATTATTATTATCAAAGTCAGTTTCAGAAGACTTGTTATCCTCTATCCAGAACATGAGATATTTACATTTATCTTGCTTGTAACCCAAACTTTATTTGCATAGGGTTCTAGATGAAAAATATAACCAGTAGAATTATAAATATTGGCCTTTCAGTCACATGACTCCTAATTTTTCCCCTAAAGTTATTCAGTTCACAATGATGTTGTCTATGTAATTATTCCTGTGTAACATTCTTTGTCAAATGTTTACTTGTTGCCATTGGCTTATTTGCCAAATGTTATTTTGTTGTCATGTTCCATTACTTGTTTAAGAAATATTATAGTTACTGTAATCTATGTGTGCTTTGAAGATGGATTTGAGTTTGAGTTCTTCAGAGCATGGATTTCTATATACTTTCTCAGAACAATTTCCTTTACTTATTTCCTCTGCCCAAAACCTTAAGATGGTCAATATGATGAGGCAGGTAAGGGTCAGGAAAACCCAGTTCTGAGGGCCAGCTAGATTATTAAGATTGAAATATATAATAATTTATACATTAACTGTAGCCATTATCTTATAAAATCTTCATAGTCAGAACCTTTCAAAAATGATTGTTGTAGTTGGCAGAAGAAACTAGAGTCAAAATCTTGGAACAAACATTTGTCACTTGATGGACAGATTGAACAATTATAAGAAATTATAATGGAGTTCTTTATATGTCCACTATCAATACTAATATTTTAAGTGTGAAGATCTACTTAAATTTTTAATAATGAAAACTTGATTGTTGCTTCATATAAAAATGCAAGCTCCACAGATGTGTTGTAAGCTTACTTTTCTTTAAATAAACACACACATATACTTAAACAAAGAGATAATAGCTTTTTAAATAGAAATATTGAAGGATAACTAGATAGCTTTTAATTTCTTAATTGTTCTTTCCTCTGTGGACTTTGGGTAGTAAGTTTTTATTTAGTTTTTATAATTCCCAAACAATTAATTTGGGAAAATGAATTGGCTGTTTTCAGCCAACATGTCTTTCTTGGCTCCCACTTATCTGAAACAAAGAATCAGGGCTGAATCCATTACCTGGTCAGGGGAAGTTCCAAACAATCATTGGTGTTGTGAATCACAGGAGGCATCTCTTTGTGATAGCATTCTGATATTGAGAGGGAATAATTGCCTTGCTGAACTGTAAACTGCATAAGTGGGAAATAGTATCAATTATAAATTTATCCATTTGCTAGGGAACTTGTGTTATTTTTGTAGAGAAACACCCTATACTATTATTCTATACTAGAGGCCTGATGCCTGAAAATTCATGCAAGAATAGGCCTTCCTTCCCCAGGCTGCCAGCACTTGCTTCCCTCCGGCACCTGGGACTCAGGCTTCCTCAGGTCATCTGCAGGCACATGGGACTTAGGCTGGCTTCCCTCTGGCCCTGCTTCATCAGGAAGGACATCTGAAATGACATCTGGAAGATGTCTGGTCTAATCAGCATATTACCCTTTTATTATTATAGATGCCATTTAGGCAGCTCTATTTTAAAACAGAAAGATTTACTGACAGGATGCTACACTTCTGCTTTTAGAAGTTACCTGAATTGTGCCATGGACAAGTTTCTATTAGACTATAAAGCAATTACCACTAATAATTCAATTGATTGGGAGTGCAGATTTCAACCATCAACTTTCTATGTGATGATTTTACATTTTTCCATTATGTTATTATATTTTGCTGTAGCCTAGGCCAGAAGCCTATTGCTGTGGCAAGATAAGAATTTAATGAGGTATAAAACATATATACAAATTGCAACATCAATGATAATGTCTTAATACAATAGCTTAAGAGGCCTGCATAACTGCATTATAAACCAAGGCATAAAGAGACGCAGTATGTTGACTTCAAGCTTATAAGTCATCAATTCAAGAGCATAAGAGCTTCATGACCTGGATCAGAGTCAGTTTTCTTGAAAAAAAAAATCAGAATGTGCAACACTAATAAAGAATAATTTTCTTATTCTAAAATAGATCATATTCTAAAAGTAGGGCTAAGCTTACTTTGTTGAAATAAAACAACACAGGTCTTAGAAACAGAATGATGTTAATTTAAAAAAATTATTTTCTTCTTTAAAAGTTAGGTAAAAGAATGAGAAGCCACTTCCTTGTTAAAACTAAAGTTGAAGCACAGGGATGGGAAAGAGGAAATGAGTGTGGAATGGGAAGGGATCATTTTCAAGTGTAGAGAGCACCACCAAGCTAGTCCATGCTTCCTCAATTTAGTTAAGAGATCTCTAAAGAGTAACCAGATCAGATTCCAGATTCTCTTTCTGAGAATATCTTCTTAAACCTTTAGTTCTGAAAGTGAGTTCTATTTAATGGTACACCATCTGTCCTTACCTTCCAGGTTTAAAACCATAGCTGCAGTAGCAATAACAGCTTAATGAATGTCCTGGACACACTCTGATTCATTAGGGATCCACAGCCTGCTAAACAGATAGCTGTACATTTTTCTAGATTTTTATTGTAGAACTAGAAGCCCATTACATGAAATTCGTACATAGGGGTGGGGTGTTCCTCAGCCCAGCCTTCACCCTCTTCAATCTGGGACCCCTCGAGGAATGTCCAAATGCCCTAACTGGACTAAACGGGCAGTCAGACATCCCTCTCTAATCTGGGACCCCTCGAGGGATGTCCAAATGCCCTAAATGGCCTAAATGGGCAGTCAGACTTCCCTCTCACAATCCAGGACTGCTGGCTCCCAACTGCTTGCCTGCCTTCTGATTGCCCCTAACCACTTCTGCCTGCCAGCCTGATTACCCCCTAGCCACTCCTCCGCCGGCCTGATTGCCCTTAACTGCCCTCCCCTGCAGGCCTGGTGCCTCCCCCCCCCAGTTGCTCTTCCCTGCAGGCCTAAGTCCCCCCTTCCCCAATTGCCTTTCCCTGCAGGCCCAGTTGCCCCAAACTTTCCTCCTCTGCCAGCCTGGTCACCTCTAATTGTCCTCCCTTGCAGGCTTGACCGCCCCCAACTGTCCTCCCTTGGAGCCTGGTCCCTCTCAACTGCCCTCCCCTGCTGGCCATCTTGTGGTGGCCATCTTGTGTCCACATGGGGGCAGAGTCTTTGACCACACTGAGGCAGCCATCTTGTGTGTTGAAGTGATGGTCAATCTGCATATTACTCTTTTATTAGATAGGATAGAGGCCTAGTGCACGGGTGGGGGCCAGCTGGTTTGCCCCGAAGAGTGTCCTGGATCAGGATGGGGGTTCCCTTGGGGCATGGGGCAGCCTGGGCGATGGGTCTGTGGTGGTTTGCAGGCCAGCCATACCCCCTGGCAACCCAAGCGGAGGCCCTGGTATCTGGGATTTATTTACCTTCTACAATTGAAACTTTGTAGCCTTGAGTGGAGGCCAAGGAAGGCCAAGGTTGCTGAAACTTGGCTTCCTCCATCGCTGGGGGAAACTCAAGCCTCCTGCTCTGTCTAGCTCTGTGGCTGCCACCATTTTCATTGAGATTTATTTATCTTCTATAATTGAACTTTGTATTGATAGCTTTGAGTGGAGGCCTGGGCCCTCCAGGGTGCTTGGAAAGCTTGGCTTCCTCCATTGCCAGGGAAACTCAAGCCTCCTGCTTGTTCTGTGGCTGCAGCCGTCTTAGTTTGGGTTAATTTGCATACTCACTCCTGACTGGCTGGTGGGCACGGCTTGTAGGTGTAGATGGTTAATTTGCATATTACTGTTCTATTAGATAGAATTGTGGGAAAAATGACTATTGGATTATGAAGGATACCAATTTAATGTTGGTTGCATTTTATTAATACACTAAAAGCCCAGCAGGCAAATTGCACAGCCATGCCCACCTGCCCACTGCCCTGCCCACCTGCCAGTTGCCAGGCACCAGGGCTATTTTGCTCTGGTTGCTGCCAGACCACCCAGGACCTGGGCTGCTTTTTTCTGGCCACCACTAGGCACCCACCAGATTCCCTGTGGTTCCCTGTCCAGTCTTTAGTCATTACACCATTACTGTGTAAAGGCCATAGGACTTTTATAATATAGATATAGAAGACAGATTACAATGAAGAAGCAATATAGCCTAGAGGTAAAGATACATTTTTAAAAAGTCAGACTTCATAGGTTCAAGTCCCAAATTTGCAAGCTAATAACTTAATAACTGTGTAATCTTGGAAAATTTATTTTACTCTTTTTCATCTCTTTAACTGTAAAATGGAGATTATAATGAAGATAATAATAATAGTGACCTTATCTGCTTTTTTACTTGGAATAAAATTCTATACAATAACCCTGTATAGAATTAAGCAGTGTACAGCCCAGCCCTTTCCCAGATCTCTCCTAATTAACAGGGATACTGATTTAACAGATATTTATAATTATTTTGAAGCCTGACACTTCTATAAATATTAGGGAAAATCTACAAAAAAAAAAACTTGTTATGAAGACAAAATGTGAATATTTAAGTTAGCATTTTTCTTAGAATGTGTTTTCTGTTGAAAAATTTTCCTTTTGTTGAAAGAAAAACACATTTACATTCTCAGCTAAGTTAAAACCTGAAGAACATTTGACTGACAAAAATTGTACTGACTGATATTCTAACATTTTTATTATAATTTGCTGAAAATTTTCAAGTTTGTTTTTATCACCTAAACTGGAAAGTTATATTTGAATTAAGTTTTATAGTTGTCTCTATCTTTTAGTATGTGGGGAAAATAAAGATATTTTCTACATATGCAAATAGCATTAAAAAACTTTAATTTAAGAATCCAAAGGTACATTCCAGCATTTTTTCAAACTTGTCTGATTTTAATCACTGTCTTTTTTGAGAATTCAGATTCCTATGACTTATTCCAAAACTATCCATTCAGAAGCTCTAAGAGTTTCTCCTTAGAGAGTTTTTCTAGAAAGAATCTCTCTAGGTGATTTTTATGATCAGATAAGTATATAAAGAACTTAAGTAAATATTTCTCTTTTGAAAGACAACAATGGACTTTCTGAGAGACTTGTATTTATAAAAATAGGATTATTTCTCTCAAAATATAAATATATTTGCCAATCTAAAGAACATTAACTGCTTACATTTAATGGTCACCTAAAAATTAAGGTTTATAAGAGTTAAGAATTCTAACCAATTGGAAAAAAATTATATATTTTTGGTAATAGAAGGCATGAGGTATGTGATGCATTTTGAAGGAAAAAGAAAGTGCATTCTAAACCTTATTGATATTGAATGGATAAGAAAGTTTGTGAAAGTTATAGAAGGGTTGTGGAAAGAAATCTTAAAAGGATATTATAGGTAATTTGGATAATACATTTAATTAGATAAATTAATCTAAAGTAAACTAAAGCAAAATTTGTTTAGTCTTTTCTAGTCTTTTAAAAGGGAAAAAAAGTCTTTCCTATTTTTGCCCAGGAAGAAGTTCTATGAATTGTTATATATGAAATGCTTATTTATGACTAGAGGTCCAATTCATGAAATTCATGCAAGAGTAGGCCTTTCTTCCCCTAGCTGCCAGCACCAGCTTCCCTCTGGCGCCTGGGACCCGAGTTTCCCTCACAGCCCCAACTTCATCTGAAAGGATGTCTGGAAGGACATCTGGTCTAATTAGCATATTACACTTTTATTATTATAGACTAGTGGCCCATTGAACAAAATTTGTGCACATTGAAAGGGAATTAAAGGAAATATTTTAATATTTCTATTTGCCCTTTCTCTATAATAGAAGTGTCAGAGATGAAAGAAAATTAGTAAAATGTATCTGAAAATAATATATAAATTTATTAATAAATAATATAACAACAACAAAGACATAATATAAAAACAACAAAAACATAATGTAAAAACAACACTGATACAATGACTAATAAAGTGAATAAACTTATTCTAATATCTCTCTGTACACTACATCAAGAGTGAAAACACTATCAGAGTGCTTGACTAACTTCCCTTGTAATGAAGTATTTATAACTTTAACTTTAACGTCACATGCTCTTCAAACTCGAGAGAAAGAAACATATAACCGACCATGTGCAAAAACAGGTTCAGGTAGGAATATTCCTACTCTGACTAGAGTTTGTCCTTGTGATTTATTAATTCTCATCGTGAATGCTGGCATCATGGGAAACTGTCTTTGAATTAATTTCAATGGGATGCCAGTATCAGATGGGGACAAATCAATTATTGGAATCAGATCTTGTTAATACTTCAGCTTTGATAATGTTAGGTTGCAATCTTTTGGTAATAAATCTAGAATCAGTATTACTAAATTTTCTCAGTAGCATGATGATGGCACCCACTTTCAATTTTAATTATGACATGGCATTCCTGAGGAGTAATACTAGTAAGAGATTTGATGGGAAAATTATCTTTTTCAGCATCATCCATTGATTCAATGGAATCATCACTCAAATATTTGTGAAAATCTATCTCCATCAAGTATATCTAAAATTTCTTCATTTATTTTTTGAACGTGCTCAGTTTTTTGACAAAGAATTGCATGTTTAAATATATTTTTAATATTATCTATAGATACAGTGTTTCCAAAGGTAGCTTCAATAATAGATCCATTACAAATCATTTCACAGGGGATTTCAATAATATCCATTAAAAAACTGCTATCTAGTTGCCATCTCCAAATTTTACTAACCATTCACTATAAGCAGAATCCTCTGATCTCATATTTGTTTTAAGAGACAACTTTCTGAAATATCCCCAAACATTACAGGACTTTAAACTCATTTGTACTGTGGCTGATCACATAACATATAGCACAATATTGAGACATTTTTGAAAATCCCCTCTGAGAAGGAGAACTTTCCCACCAAATGCAATATTGAAATTCATATTTTCTCTTAGTAATCTGTCTATGGCATTTATAGCATGACTGGATGCCATGATGCATTCATCAGTAATAATAAGTTGGGCCTTTTTAATAGTTTTAGCAACTTCACTCTTTATATTGGGTCTAAAAATTGAAGTTTCATTTAATGAAATTGGTAATTTATATTGGGAATGAAAGGTTCTTCACCAAGAAGTAAATTTGCAACAATTTCCGCAGATACTGTAGGTAAAACAGTACCACCACGACCTCTAATATAATGTATTAAAATTTTATAAATACATGATTTTCCACTACCACCTGGAACATCCAAGAACAAGCATTTGGGGTGTATAGTTTGGTCTTCAATGGCTGAAGTTATAGTCTGAAAGGCTACCAACTGTTCACATTCACAGAATTTATCAAAACCTCTGCCTGTTGTTGCTCATAGGATTAATTACATGTATTTGCATTCATTAATAAAAGATAGTTGGGAAATTTTAAATGTGAATATTTCATTCCAAGCAATGTGAATACCTCTTGACTTTCGTTAAGGGCATGCATTTCACAATTCACACAGGCATCTTCTATTTGGTGTAATTTCCAACAAAAATATTTAATAAAATGTGATTTATTATCATTCTATAGTTTGTATGCATCAGAAGGACATCCAAACATACATATATCTGCAAAAAGTTGCCATAGTTGCTTGGACATATTAAGGATGATCACATCATCAATCGTATCTTTCCAGATAGTATTGTCAATTAATAATCCTCAATGTTTAGCAGCTTCATGAAATGTATCATAAATTACACCTCCTATAGTTCCCAGATCATCAAAACTTATTGCACCTTTTACATGCAAAAGCAAACGTCTAAGGTAATATTGTTCTGGTTCTCTAAAGCTCACAATGAACAATTTACCTAATACTTTATTCCCATCCTTTTGGTGATTTCTCCACAAAGAATTATTAAACACATAATGTTGTGGTATTTCCCAATAATAGTAATTTTGTGCATCAGAATCTTCTCTATTCAATACAAACCAAGCCATTAAAGCCAATTTATGCCTTTTAGCCCTATCTAAAACTTCAGCAAAATCATCAGTATGAAAATACAAATTTTGTTTATTTGGCAAATGAATAGCTAATCTTGTGATTGCATGAGATTGGTCATGCATTCGCATTGCAAAATGTCTCCAAACAGCCTCAGGAGCACTCACATAGCTCACATAAGTCCTGTACTTTGTCATGATTGATAATATTTTTTCATAAATTTGAATATTTGCACAATTATGCCCTTTATAGATAGATGTATTTAAATAAATATTGGGCACTTTTAATTGATGCACAGACTTCAACATTTACATGACAATTATATTTAGGCCACAAATATTGGTTATAAGGGACAATCCAGGGGTTATCTATAACTTTATTTCCAATAGACATGGTGCTACCAGATCTTCATTTGTATTTGGGATATCCATCAATATTTCCAATGGTCGCATTTTGAAATTCTTTAGGATATCCCTTTGAACATTTTCCATTTTTCACACATGGACTATTTGGATTTTGTATTCCACATGGTCCATGTACCATATTTGATTTTACAATTTGAAAAAGTTGAGGATACTGGCCTTCATCTGGAATTTCTGCCTTAACTATACAGTCAATGCCAACTTCTGTTCAAATTTGTATTCACTATCTAACATCAATAATATGTGAGCATGAGGCAGTCTGCATTTCTGAAATTCAATGACATGAATTTAGCTATTACTTTGCCAAATAAATGGAATTTACATATATCATTTAAAAGAACATTCAGCTTAATATTAAAAGCTCTGACTTACCAAGTCAGGTCTGTTTTCAACTTTTTGCCAGTGTTGTAAATTGTTTATAGTATCTGCACATTTGGGGTTGCACGTCATGGTTATGAATAAATCAGGTTTGCCAAACTTTGTTACAATTGCCATAGCATCATGATATCACTGCTGCATATTTCTGGGACTTTCCTCAAAAGATGATGGAAGTATTATCATTTAACCAATTAGCATATTTTAATTTTCAGATCTAGATGTAAGATAATCCATTAAACCACTATATTTTTCAACTCTCAACTTAGATTGGTTTGCTTTAATGAAATTTATCCGATTGGCCTCTATTTTTAAATATGAATTGACAATAAACTGTTGAGTTAATTTTCCTGCATTTACAATAAATAGGATTGAACGTGTCCCACACTGAGAGATGAAATCCATAATACTGCATTTGTGTGACTGGTGTCCTTACATTTTGTCTAATATTATTGTCAATTACACTGTTGTCTCTGAGTTTTCATGCAATATCTGCTCCCCAGATTTTTTCACCATGTGGAAAAAGAATAGGATATGTTATTGCATCTAATGTAGGAAACAGGATACTGATTTGTTTCATTTTAGTGGCATTCAGATTATTGGGATCTGGTTTACAATGAATGAGCAAGTCCCCTTTAAAAGGAGGTTCTCCATTTTTGTTTTTAAATATGACAGCAATCTTGATTACACGGGGAGAATTACACCTACCTGAATCACTGTTAGGATTGTATTTAATCGCCATTGATACTTCTGTGGGAGCAATACCTTTCACTGCTGCTTCAGATTGGATTTTCTTTTCTACCTCATGTAGCATCTTGTATGATTTTGTTAATTCATTTATTTCGTGCATGAGGTTGTTGATGTTGATCATGAGTCTTTCTGAGCAGCCTTGGTTTTCTGGCATTGCTAATGTTTTACTTTTCACTTTGACCATATCTAAAATATAGAGTTGAGCAAGCTTCCAAGAAACACCATCTGAAGGATGTAAAGTTCCAGTATGGTGATAAATTTTTCTGTGTATTCTAAAACAGTATGGCCCATATCCTGATGGTGATGCAATATTTGTACCCATTGAAGCAAAAGCAAAATAACTTTATTGAACAAATATTTTCCATGAAATTTTTACTGTAAGAATCTTCATTTATCATTAATTTAAAAAAATATGCTAGGTATTTTTGGAAAATGTATATTATTTGGACAAACTTTACCTTTGCTACAACATCAAGTAAACTTTCCATCAGATGGTTTTTTATCAGAGAACTTTAGTGATAGGCAAAATTGACATCTATTAGTCATCCCACCACAACTATGTTTGATAATTGCATCCTCATTTACTTCATTTTCGCTGTGAAGGATTGTATTTTCTACCAGTATTGGTAGGGCTTGTTGATGATCTTTAAACATATTTTGTCGTCATCACCCCATTCTTTCAACTTCAGAGGCACTTTGCTCTCCAGACATTTTTTGTCTGTGAAACCAACTTCTTTCACCTGCAGAGTTACCTTGTGCCAATCATTGGTTGTCAAATGCATTCTGTAGCTGATGCCGGCTTCTTTTGGCTTCAGAGTTAAGTTGTGCTAATAGTTGGTCTTTAGACATTTTCTGTTGAGGACACTGGCTTCTTTTGACTGCAGAAGTATGTTCTGCCAATCGTTGGCTATCAGATACATTCTGTTGCCAACGCTGCTTTCTTTCGGCTTCAGAGATACTTTATGCTAATACTTGCTCTTCAGACATATTATGTTGACTACGATTTCTTTTGGCTGCAGAGATATCTTATGCCAATAGTTGGCCTTCAGATACATTCTGTTGCCAATAATGGCTTCTTTCGGCTGCAGAGATACTTTGTTCTAATAGTTGATCTTTAGATATATTCTCTCCTCCTTCCTGTCAGGATCCACAGTGCAGGTGGATTCCTGGCTGGCTGGCTGGCCATTGAAAGTAAAGTGTCCAATGGCTGATTCTGCGGGGAATGGGGCTCCTTCCTCCCTTCTGTCAGGGTCCGCAGTGCAGGTGAATGAGATTCCTGGTTTCGGTCTTCCTTCCAGTCATTTTGGATGTGACAGACTCTGGCTCTTTGTATATATAGGTATTATATTAATCAGATATTTGATGACTTAAAAAGGCCATATTTTTAATCATGAAAACTGCAACTTTGCTAGCCTATGTTTGTGTTTAATCCCCTTTTGTTACTTTGAATGAATAACCAAATACTATTTCATAATAATAAGGATGATATATAATCTTTTGGTAAAATAAGTTGTTAACCTTCCCTGGGTTTGAATTTTAAGAAACTTTTCTTGACCAAGAATTGGCTTTAGGTCAGTTCAATACTCTCTGGAATGCTTCAAGGATTTGTTCTTAGGAAGAAAAAAAAATTCTTCTTAAGGTACATGGATAGCTTTGTCAAATAAAGAAATAATAACTCTGATAAACTTTCATTTATAACTCTAATTGTTATTCTGTAATATTGTGTTTTGCACAAAGAGCAAAAGTCCATGTCATTTGCATTATAGTAAAATCCAAAACCATGTCATTTTAAATTTCTTCTTGTCATTTAGAGAGAGTCATTTTTTTATTATAATGTGTTTGAGAAAATGTTACATCTTCTGAGGGATCCATGGAAAGGACTCTGACATTTTCAGATCATCCCATTCAAACTGAAAGAAAATTATTAGGACACTATATCTGGATTTATAGAAGAACTGGCAGAAAAAATGAGGAGGAAAAAATTGATTGTGAAACTGAATTAATTGAAAAATAATTGTATAGTTTTAAAAACTTTTGTTGAAATTACTGCTGATTCTTAAGCCTTTTTGTTTTTCAGACATAAAGAAACGTGTTTCTTTTCTTGAAGAAATTTAGCAAATTATATGTTTCTCTCCCTACCTTATCCCTTCAGAACTTGGCAACTTTTAATGAGTCATGGCAATACATTTCTTCACATGAATTCAATAGGACCAATTTTCATTAATGATATATTAACCAAGATTTCAACTGTCATGTAATGTCATAGAGTGACATGCCCAGACTTTGTATGTCACCAGAAATCTGACTGTATTTATGTCTCAGAAACACCACAGGGTCCTAACCAAAAGGACCTTCTCATAGTGATGGCACCAGACTGTAAGATCTGATTTGTTGTTGCAGCATAACCACAATTGTGAGGAATTTTAAGGAATGCAGTATTTTAATCTTTCTGACAATTTTCAATTGATAGAAAACAACATTCAACAAATTAGAGCACATGTGTCAAACACAAGGCCCGCAGGCCAAATCCGTCCCGCCAGGCCTTGCAATGTGGCCCGCACCGCGCTGTCATCACTGCACTCCCCTGCGTTTCCATCACAATGACAGTTTATGACTGTTCAGTAAACCATTCGGCCTGCGGTTTAGGCTGGATTTTAGATTTTGGCCCCTTCTCTGATTGAGTTCGACACCCCTAAATTAGAGAAACCATTTCCCAAGATCCTGCATTCACTGTATTCCATCTCTGGGAACTGCTTTCAAGGCAAAAGCAAATGTAGTTCAATAGGATGAGATTTTTCATCTAAAACTAATCTCATAGATATAAGGTCATAGATAAGCAGTGGAATGTTAGAGGCAGAAGTAGAATATTGGAAACTAATTATAATTTTAAGGAATATTAATCATGCTTTATTAACCATGATGGTTCTGTTCTGATTTGAAAGCACATTTTCAATTAGCTGGGAGTTATATGCCTTGGAATATGGCAGCTAACATCAGAATACAGTCTATCCTCTTGCCTTGAGAACAGCCTATCATATGGGAAGATTTATATATGCTTAGAGGTGCTTACCTTCCATGATCCATCCTGCTCCCAGCCTCGCAGCCTCCCAACCTGCATAACTTGTAACCTCTGATGATTATCCTATGCCCACTTTCCCATTCCTATAGTCTTTCCCATGTATTCTTTATCTTTCTACACAATATAAGCAGCTGGCTTATGGTGGGGTGCAGAGCAGATTTTTGTCAATGACATGCTGTTTTCCCAATACGGCTGGCATTATTGGAATAAATGCTCATATATGATTCAACCTTGTCACTGCTAAATTGGCTCAAGTAGTCAGGCAGCCCAGGCCCCTTGTTTTCCCAAGTACAAAGCTACAAAGGTTGGTTTTCTGAGAAAGGTCCTCTCTCTTGAGGGCTCTGTGAGCATCTCTTCAGCCAGTGCCTGCTAGGTGGATACCTGAGCCCAGAGTAAGGACTAGAGCCTCTGATCCCTGTGCTCTTGCTCCCTCCACCCAAAAGCACATTTATACACTTACTCTCTGAAGTCCCCTTCTTATCTTTTCCCTCCTTCTCAAGTCCTGGTACACAAAAATAATATTTATTGAATATTGGGACTATCAGAAAATTTCTTCTTCTTACTAGTTTCCCCCCCCCTCTCTCTTCAGTACTAAACCTCCTTGTTTCAAAATAGAAGTTAAGGCCTCCATAATCTCCATTTAGTTTTATGGGCCACAGAATCACTTGACTAATCTTTGGAGACATTACTACCAAAGATTCAAGGTGGTTTTTCCACTGATGAGTCTGCATTCACTGAGAGGCTGAGATTATATTGGCATGGGCTGGTCCACTGATCCTTTGAAAAGGAAATTTGGAGCACACACTACTGGCAGACAGCTCCAGGGCCTCTCTGTGAATTTCTACTGGGTGTGTACCTCTCCAATCAGGGGTGCACAACTTCCTCAGCAGGATCCATGACATCCCCCTTCCAGCCACCCTCAGGACATCTTGGTGAGTTACTGAGGACTAACCTCTCTGGACAAGGTCACATTGTATCAGCCATAGACACTGAGATACTCACGTCCCTAGCTCCTGAACCCCTTCGTAATTCAGAGAAGGAAATCACTTTAGCAAGAGTTCCACTGCCTCAACCACAAACTATGAGATACCTGCCCCTGACTGTCATAGAATCCAGGACCCTTGTAGTGAGCTTCAGAGTGACACTAATCCAACAAGAGTCACAAAACACTATCAAAAGTCACAGTACCTGATACTCCTTCCTCCCAGGACATGGACTCTGGGAACCCATGGTGAGAACATACTTGTGAGACCTCAGGTAACCTTTTTCACAAGAGCTGAACCACAATCACATCCAAAAGAGCTTGCACAACAAAGTTGGGGGTAGGTCACACTGCCAATTCATGAAGTGATTTTATCCACAAATAAGAAACTAACATTCAAGACCCAACAACATCAAGAAAACCCAAATAGCTCAAGTAGTGAGCTCCACTATATCGCCACACCATTAGGTCCCAAAAATCACCAACTACATAGAACCACCCCAGAGAACCTGGATGGCAAAGTAGTTGGATCTAAGATATAGAAACAATTAAAACATTACAGCAAAAATTGGGAGAAACAAAAACAATCCTTAAATGAAAGGAAAAAAAGGAATCACCAAAAAAGGAATTAAATGGAATGGAGGCAAGTAACATATCAGAGATACAATTCAGAGTAATGGCTCTAAGGATGTTCAAATGGCTAGATGACAAATACACACAACTCAATGAGAATTATAAGGATCTGAATGAGAATGTCACCAACATGAAATGGAACTAAGTATCCACCTAACAGTCACTGGCTGAATGACCTAGCTGCAATAAAGAAATGGAATAATGGAAGGTTTAAACAGTAAACTAGAAGAAGCTGAGGACCACATTAGTGGATTAGAAGACAAGGAAGAAAAAAAACACACAAACACAGCAGCAACTGAAAATAAAACTTAAAAAGCAGGAGAAGACACCGAAACTGGTTTGGCTCAGTGGTAGAGCGTCGGTCTGTGGACTGAAAGGTCCCAGGTTCAATTCCAGTCAGAGGCATGTACATTGGTTGTGGGCACATCCCCGGTGGGGGATGTGCAGGAGGCAGCTGGTCGATGTTTCTCTCTCATCAATGATTCTAGCTCTCTATCTCTCTCTCCTCCTCTCTGTAAAAAAAATCAATAAAATAAAAATTTTAAAAAAAGGCAGGAGAAGGGTCTAAGGGAGCTTTGGGACAACACAAAACAAAACAACATATGCATAATAAGGTTAATAGAAGAAGAGGAAGCAGAGCAAGGAATAGAAAACCTGTTAGAAAAAAAAATGACAGAAAACTTCCCTGATGTTGGAAAGAAAAAAATAAAAAATAAAAAATAAAAAACCACTCAAGTCCAAGAAGCACATGGAGTCCCAAAGAAAATAAACCCAAAAAGACCCATACCAAGACACATCATAAATAAATTGGCAAACATTAATGACAAAGTAAGAACTGTAAAGGCTACCAGAGACAGACAGAGAGTTACCTATAAGGGATCTCCTATTAGAATACAAACTTATTTCTCAACAGAAACACACCAGGACAGAAAGGAATGGAATGAAATATACAAAGTAATTAAGAGCAAGGGTCTGAATCCAAAAATACTATATGCAGCAAGGCTATCATTCAAAATTGAAAGTGGAATCAGGAGCTTCAAAGACAAAAAAGGACTAAGGGAGTTTATTACCACAAAGCCAGGAATGCAAGAAATGCTAAAGGGACTGCTGTAAAAAAATAAATAAATAAATAGAAAGACAATAAGTAACACAAACATAAATAATAAAAATGGTGACAAAAAAGTACTTATTGATAATAACATTAAACATAATGGAACAAATGCTCCAATGAAAAGATATAAGATAGCTGAATGGATAAGAAAACATGACCCATATACTTGCTATCCTATATCTTTTGATTGAAGCATTTGTTCCATTTATGTTTAATGTACCTTCAAATTCAAGAAGATAGAAATCATACCAATCATCTTTTCAGATCACAATGGAACAAAATTAGACATCAACTACAATAAAAAACAATGAAAAAAAAAATCAAACACCTGGAGGCTAAATAGCATGCTATTAAAAAATGATTGGTTACCAAAGATATCAAAGAAGAAATGAAAAGCATCCTGGAAACAAACTACAATGAAAATATAATAATGCAAAATCCATAGGTCACAATAAAAGCAGTCCTGTGAGGGAAGTTCATACCTCTACAGGCTTACCTCAAAAAAACAAAAAACAAACAAAAACCACCAACAAGATAAAATGCCAATAAATTATCTAAACTTGCAACTTAAAGAATTAGAAATAGAGGAACAAAATCCCAGATTAATCAGAAAGAAAGAAATAATAAAGATCAGAGAAGAAATAAATGACATAGAAACCAAAAAACAATACAAAAGATTAGTAAAACCAAGTGCTGGTTCTTTGAAACAATAAACAAGATTGATGAACCTCTAGCCAGGCTCACCAAGAAGCAAAGAGAGGGGACCCAAATAAACAAAACAGAAATGAAAGAGACAAAATAACAACTGACCCCACAGACATACAAATGATTGTAAAAAAAAAATACTACAAAAAACTCTTATCCAACAAACTGTACAACCTTGATGAAATGGACATATTCCTAGAAAAAATGCAAGCTTCCAAATCACAATCAGGAAGAATAAAATAAAAAAAAACAAACCAAAAAAAAAAAAAATAAAAAAAACCTGAATAGGCTGATAACAATTGAAACAGTAATAAAAAGCTACCAGCAAACAAAAGTCATGGACTGGATGTCTTCACAGGGGAATTTTACCAAACATTCAAGAAGAACTAAAACTAATCCTTCCAAGATTATTCCAAAAAATTCAAGAGTATGTCACACTTCCAAGATTTTTCAATGAAGCTAACATTACCCTCATCCTAAAATCAGATAAAGACATTACAAAGAAAGAGAATTACAGACTATATTACTGATGAACATAGAGGCTAAAATCTTCAATAAAATTTTAAGAAATCAGATAGAGCATAACATTAGAAAGATCACATACAATGACCAATGGGATTTATTCCAGGGATGCAAGGATGGTACAATATCTGCAAATTGAGAGACAAAAATCACACAATCATATAAATTTATGCAGAAAAGTCATTTGACAAAATTCAACACACTTTTCTGTTTTTATTTTATTGATTTTTTACAGAGGGGAAGGGAGAGAGATAAAGAGTTAGAAACATCGATGAGAGAGAGTCATTAATCAGCTGCCTCTTGCATGTCCCTTACTGGAGATGTGCCTGAAACCAAGGTACATGCCCTTGACCAGAATTGAACCCGGGACCCTTCAGTCCGCAGGCTGACGCTCTATCCACTGAGCCAAACCTGTTTCGGTTCAACACACTTTTCTGATAAAAAAGCTCAACAAAGTGAGAATAGAGGGATCATACCTCAACATATTAAAAGCCTTATATGAGAAACCTACAGCCAACATTATACTCAATGGGCAAAAACTAAAACCATTTCCTCTAAGAACAGGAACAAGACAGGAAAGCCCTCTTTCACCTCCTGTTCAACTTAGTACTAGAAGTGTTAACCACAGAGATCAGGCAAGAAGAAGAAATAAAAAGCATCCAAAATGGAAAAGAACAAGTAAAATTGTCATTATTCGCAGATGACATGAAATTGTACATCAAAAACCTTAAAGACTCCATACAAAAACTACTAGACTTAATAAATAAATTTGGCAATGTAGAAGGATACAAATTTAACACCCAAATATCTATGGCTTTTTTTTTATACACCAGTAATGAACTCACAGAAAGAAAAATGAAATGAAATTATACACACACACACACCCACACACACACACAATGCCATTTACCACTGCAACAACAACAACAACAACAACAAAAATAGATACCTAGGAATAAATTTAAAGGACCAGTACTCAGAAAGTTATGGGACACTGAAAAAAGAGATAGAGGAATATCTATTAAACACATAAACACATAAACAAATAAACAAATGGAAGAATATACCATGTTCATGGATTGGTAGAATCAACATCATCATAATGTCCACACTACCAAAAGCAATCTATAGATTCAATAAATTCCCAATGGCATATTTATAAGACCTAGGGCAAACTCTATAAAAATTCATCTGGAATATAAAAGACCCCAATTAGCTACAGCAGTATTGAGAAAGAACAATGTTGGAGAGATCACTATAACAGATATCAAGCTATATTACAATGCTACTGTTCTCTAAATTGCCTGGTACTAACACAAGAACACACATATAGACCAATGGAACAGAACAGAGAACCCAGAGATTGACCAAAGCCATATCTTCAATTAATATTTGACAAAGGAGGCAAGAGCATACAATGGTGTCAAGACAGTTTCTTCAATAAATTGTGTTGGGAAATTTGGTCAGATACATGCATAAAGTGAAACTTATACCATACACAAAAATAAACTCAAAATGAATAAATGAGTTAAATGTAAGATGGGAAAGCATAAAAATCTTAGATGAATTCATAGGCAATATAATATCATACATATGTCATAGCAATATCTTTACTGATACTGCTTCAAGGGCAATGGGAAATAATGAAAAAATAAAAAAACAAATGGGACTGCATCAAAATAAAAAGCTTCTGAACAGCAAAAGAAGCTATCAACAAAACAACAAGAAAGCCCACTGCATGGGAGAACATATTTGCCAATGTTATCTTCAATAAGGGATAATCTCCAACATTTACAGGGAACTCATACAACTTAACAAAAGGAAGATATACAATCCAATAAAAAAAATGGGCAAAGGGCCTAAATAGACACTGAGACATATGAAAACATGCTCAAAGTCACTAATCATCCAAGAGATGCAAATCAAAACAACAATGAGGTACCATCTCACACCTGTCAAAATGGCTATCATCAACAAATCAACAAAAGAAAAGTGCTGGCAAAGATGTGGAGAAAAATGAACCCTCTTGCACTGCTGGTGGGAAGGCAGACTGATGCGCATTATGGAGAACAGTATGGCATTTCCTCAAAAAATTAAAAATGGAACTTCCATTTGACCCAATAATCACATTTCTAGGAATGTATCCGAAGAAAACAGAAACAACAATCAGAAAGGATATATGCACCCCTATGTTCATAACAGCACAATTTACAATAGCTAAGATTTGAAAATAGCCTAAGTGCCCATCATCAGATGAGTAGATTAGAAAACTATGGTACATCTACTCAATGAAATATTATGTTGCTGTAAAAAAGAAGAAATTCTTACCATTTGCAACAGCATGGATGAAACTAGAGAGCATTATGCTAAGCAAAATTAGCCAGAGAAAGATAAATGTCACATGATCTCACTCATTTGTGGAATGTAATGAACAATAGAAACTGATGAACAAAAATAGAACCAGAGTCATAGAAGCATAGAATAGACTGTAAAACCTATAAAGGGAAGGCTGGAGGTGATGGTCTAAGACTGTGGTCGGCAAACTGCGGCTTGCAAGCCACATGCGGCTCTTTGGCCCCTTGAGTGTGGCTTTTCCACAAAATACCATGGCCTGGGAGAGTATATTTTGAAGAAGTGGAGTTAGTAGAAGTTTAAGTTTAAAAATGTTGGCTCTCAAAATAAATTTTCAATAGTTGTACTATTGATATTTGGCTCTATTGCTAATGATTTTACTGACCACTGGTCTAAGAGATCAACCAAAAGACCTGTATGCATGCACATTAGCATAAACAATGGACACAGACAGTAGTGGGGGGGGGGGTGAGGGCTTGTGCTTGAGGGAGGGAGTTGTAGGGGAGAGATTAATGGGGCGAAAAGGGAGACTCATGTAATACTTAAACAATAAATAATTTTTTAACAAAGGAAATTTGGGGTCAATAACAGAACTGAGTCTATGAGCCAACTTAAAAAAAAAAAGTCCTTTGAAAAGGACAATAGCCCTAGCTGGTTTGGCTCAATGGATAGAGTGTCACCCTATGGATTGAAGAGCCCTGGTTTGATTCTGACCAAGGACACATACCAGGGTCCCCAGCAGGGGGCATGCAGGAGACAGCTGATCAATTATTCTCTGTCATTAATGGTGTTTCCATCTCTCCCTCTTCCTTCCTCTCTGAAGTAAATAAAATATATATATATTTTTAGAAAAGGACAATAAAATATCTTTAAGAACAAGGTCTGTACTTGAAGTGTTAGAAATTATAGTTATTATTGGCATTTTACTCTGGGTCACAGCTATTTTCATGTTGGTGGGTCCAAATTCAATGCTCTGAGCTATTTTTTAATAATGGTACACTAGAAAAAAAACAAAACTATAGTTACAAAAAATGTCAACATTTCATCTGAATGAGCTCAAATCAAAATAAGTCCATGCCCTGATGGTTGGAGAACACAATGCTAGGAATTGTGCCAGAGGGAGAAGGGAGAGGGCTCTGTTGACTTCCAATAAAGGTGGAATCTGAAAAAGGGAAGCAAATGGTACCTTGATAGGCTATTGACAAAAGTCTTGTGTATCTCCAGCTGCAATCTATGATTACTTTGGAAATTAATGAATTGCCAGCTTTTCCACTTTGGGTCAAAAAAATATTTGTGCTAAACAGCCAGTAAGTAAATGCAGTAAACATATTTTTACAGTGAATAGAATTGTTTTATATTTGGGGGATTGATTGTGAATTCCCATGGCTTCTTGGTTAGCAAACATTTGGAAGTTCTGGAGTCTTTGGACATTAAAATATCAAAACAGATATCATTCTCAGACTGAGCTTCTATATATATATATATATTTTTCTTCTTTTCTTTTCTCTATCAATTATTCTGAAAACATTAAAAAGTAATAAAATAAAACATGTTCTGGAAACACATTTAGAAACATTTTATATGTGTGACTTCAATAAGTGTGAAAATTAAAAGTTCTTAATAGATTGCTGCCAAAGGCAGAGATGAGGAGACAGTCCATATGTAATGAATGAACTGCTTGTGGGCCCTTTCTCCATACCTGCCTTGGGATAGCCAAGGCTTTACTGCTATACAAGCAAAAGTAAAAACAAATGTTTGTTCAAAACCTTTTTTTTTCAAAAAAAAAAAATCTTTATTGTTCAGATTATTCCAGACATTCCCTATTTTTCTCACCAGAGCTCCCCTCCACCTGATTCCCACTCACCCCAAGCCCTTGCCACTCCCACTATCCTCGTCCATGGATGTAAGCTCTTTGCCTAATCTTTTCCCACATCCTCATACCCCTTTCTCCCCAAGATTTGTCAGTCTGCTCCCTTTCCATGCCCCTTATATATTACATTTACCAGTTTGTTCTGTTTATAAGATTTTTTATTCATTTAGTTTTTAAATTCACTTGTTGATAGTTATATATTTGTTGTCACTTTGTTGTTCACAATTTTTTATCTTTACCTTTTTCTTCTTCTTCCTTCTTACAGAATACCCTTCAGCATTTCATATAATACAGGTTTGGTGGTGATGAACTCCTTTAGCTTTTTCTTGTCTGTGAAGCTGTTTATCTGACCTTCAACTCCGAATGATAGCTTTGCTGAGTAAGAGTAATCTTGGTTGTAGGTTCTTGCTATTCATCACTTTGAATATTTTTTGCCACTGCCTTCTGGCCTGCATAGTTTCTCTTGAGAAATCAGCTGACATTTATATGGGTACTTCCTTGTAGGTAACTAACTGTTTTTCTCTTGCTGCTTTTAATATTCTCTCTGTGTCTTTTGCTCTTGGCATTTTAATTATGATGTGTTTTGGTGTGGTCCTCTTTGGATTCCTCTTTTTTGGGGGGTTCTCTGTGCTTCCTGGACTTGAAAGTCTATTTCTTTCACCAGGTAGGGGAAGTTTTCTGTCATTATTTCTTCAAATAGGTTTTCAATATCTTGCTCTCTCTCTTCTTCTGGACCCCCAAAATTCAGATGTTGGTACGCTTTAAGTTGTCCCAGAATCTCCTTATACTATATTCATATTTTTTTTTATTCTTTTTGATTTTCTGGTTGCGTGTTTATTGCTTGATCATACTTCAAATCTTTGACTTGATTCTTGGGATTCTCTAGTCTACTGTTGAATCTCTGTATATTATTATTTATTTCAGTCAGTGTATGCTTAATTTCTGACTGGTCTTTTTTTTCCCTTTCCTTTTTTTATTTTTTTTATTTTTTTGTTTTCATTCTTGAAGGTCTCACTAAGTTCCTCAGAGGTTTCTAGAAGTTTCTTCAGTAACCTTAAAACTGACCTCTATATCCATTGTTTTTTTTTCATCCATTTCTTTCATTTGTGACATGTTTATTTGTCTCCACATGTTGGCTGCTTACCTGTATTTGTTCGATATGTATTGGGTAGCTGCTAAGTCTCCTTGGGTGGATAGAATGGCCTTATGTGGTAGGTGTCTTATAAGGCCCAGTGGCTTAGCCTCCCTAATCACTTCAGGTGAGCATTCATGGTACACCCCTATGTGGGCTGTGTGCACAGTATTATTGTAATTAAGCCCAGTCCAATTGGCTGTGAGGACCAGCTATGTCTACAATGGAAGAACTGCTGTACAGGAGATACCCTTATGGGACAGGGCGTGCTTCAGTTGGGCTTTGGTGTTCATTGTGTCTGCTCTTTGAGTGTGTAACTTATGGATGTGAAGAGTTTTAATTTGATATGGTCTCACATTGACCACTGGGTATTATTATCTCTTGGATATCCAAGGAGGTGTAATGCTGGGGGTCTCGGTCCATCATCTAGAAAGGTTAAGCAATCTGGAGAAGGGCTGTGCATAAATTATTCAAGAGTCCAGAGATTAAACATAATTAAAGGCATTATGGGGAGTCAGAGAAGACTTAGCTAAAGGAACTAAATTCTCCTTGTCTCAGGACCTCTTGCTTTTTATCAAATTATTCAGGATGCCCTCACAGTAACAACAGAACAGTAGGCTGCATGGAGTGACAAGGCCAGCAGGGGGGTTAGTGAGGGATGACCAAATAGCTGAATAGTAGGTTGTGTGGGGTGACCAGGCCAGCAGTGGGGGGGGGGGGGGGGGGCCATGAGGGCTGACAAAGTCATAAGAGGGTGCAGTTGGGGGTGACCAGGTTGGCAGTGGGGGTAGTTGGGGATGACCAGGCCAACAGGGGGGCAGTTGGGGATGACCAGGCTGACAGAAGGGGACAATTAGGGGAGATCAGGCCAGCAGGCAGAAATGGTTAGGGGTGATCAGACTGACCGGGGAACAGTTAAGGCCAATTAGGTAGGCAGATAGGTAAGCAGTTAGGAGCCAGCAGTCCTGAATTGTGAGAGGGATGTCCAACATCCCCTGAGGGGTCCCGGATTAGAGAGGGTGTAGGGTGGGCTGAGGGGACTCCTCCCATGCACAGATTTCATGCCCTGGACCTCTAGTATTTTTTAAAAGAATATATTACAATCAAATAGAGCTTAATATAAAGTCAAGGATAGCTCAAAATCAGAAAAATCTATCAATGTAATTTGTCACATTAATGAACCAAATTGAAAAAATTCATTAAATAAATTTCAACAATTATCTACCTAATAAAAGAGTAACATGCTAATTGACCATACCTTTGCGACACCCACCAGTCAATCAGGAGTGAGTACGCTAACTAACCCAACAAAGATGGTGGGTTAATTTGCATACACAGGTGCTGCTGAGTGGCCAGGGACCAGGGATAGGGCAGGACACTTGCTTCATTGCCATGATGATGACACAGGCATTCCACACCACCCCAGCCACTCAGGGCCTCTGGGCAGTGTGGGTAGGCAGAAAGACAGCTCCAGGCTGGAGCAGAAAGGCAGCACTGGGCCAGAGTGGAAAGGCTGCTCCAGCCAGAACGTGCTGACAGCCAGGGGAATGAAGGCCCATTCTTGCACAAATCTTCATTTGTGCATTGGGCCACTAGTTTATTACAAAAATAATCAGAAAACTGCATTTGTAAGGTAATTCATTGATTTGAAGATATCATATATTAAAACATCCATTACAACACAATCTTTAATAACAAAATGCACACTATTCCCATCAAGTCAAAGAATAAGACAAAAATGCCAATTTTTACTCCTGATTTAATATTGCTAGAAATCCAACATAATGTTATACAGAGTAAAAACATAAAAACTGTAAGGATTAAATAGAATAAGTAAATTTATCATTATTAATAGGTAGTATCTTCTAAAAAGAAAAGCCATTGTGATAAACTACCAGGACTGATAAGAGTCTAGGAAAATGGCAGATAAAAGCTCAACTTATGAACTCTGATTTTTAAGTAAGAAGCTTGGAAGTTACTGTTCCATCCTAACAACATGGGAAAAGCTGAACAAACTGAAAAATTAACACATATTCTGGTGTCCATAAAAGAAAGGAGAGACAGACAGCTGAATACAGGAATCATGATCTACCAGAGCAGAGACTTTCAGCAGAAACTTCCATGGGAACTAGTGCCAAGGTAGAAAAACATGACTAATTAATGGATTGCTGAAAGCTCAGTGTAGACAATTCTGAGTGTTAAAAACACTAGGAGGGCTCAATAATAAGGAAGTCCCCAGAACAGTGTGAGATTTACCTACAGGAGCTTAACTAGGTTCTTAGTAAATATTGGAGAACAATACTCTTGTTGAAGGGAGACTTTTGAAACCCACCAGAGCACTCTATTCTTCTTCATCAGACACAACCTCAGGGGAACCTAGTTTTCCATTGCCTAATCTGCTGGGGTATAATCAGAGCCTAAATGAGCCGGGGGAAGGGAAAATCTACTCACAGCCCACTCTAGCTTCCTGTCCCACTTAAGATTCAAAAAGGTCCACTCAATGGGCAATCTGCAATAATTTTTGCAAGAAAAGCAACTATGACAAGGATAGCATCTAGTTTTCAGTGGGTGAATTAGAATGGTAGAAGGTGGAAGAGGACTGCAGCAAGTTTAGATCATGGTCAATGTATTTAAAAGAGAGAAGGAAAAAAAGTAGTGATAGGCAAGTATAAGATCAAGAAACTTTTCTCTCTTCATCACTTTCCCCCTCCTACTCCAATTCTGGTACAAACATAAGTTCTGTAAAATTGAATTTGAGTGAACATATCAATTTTTATCTAAAGAAATTTTTTTTAAGATAAGAAAGAATTGAGTGTACTGAGACTTTGGGGAGAGATTAAGCAAAGGGGGAGAGGCACAAGATAAAATGAAGAAGGAGATGTTAGGGAAATAGGGGCGGAGCTTGAAGATGGCGACCGAACAGATGGACTTGTTCTGACTCCGGTCCCAAAAACAGATAAAGGCAGAGTCTGAGTCATTCAGGGAATGTTGATTAGCAGTTAAAGGGCAGCAGATATCTCTAGGAAAGTAAGGAAGGGTCCACTGGACAGGATTTCCTGACCAAGTGGCCAGCACTGCCGATTTACCCGGAGCTCCTGCCTTGGCGGGAAGGCTGCACCACCCTACCAGGAAAGGAGGAGCATCTCTGAGGCCTGGAGAGCCCACAGGGGAGGAGTCCATCGAGCACCTGTGATGCCCCAATTGGCGCAAACACGTGGATTCAACGGAGTTCACAGGCTACCCACGGAAAGGTCAGAGTTTGCGGGGATAGGCTGAGGGTTCTGGCTGCGCAGGCAACGGTAGCCCCGGAGCTCCTCCCTCAAGGCCCCGCCCCCAGAGTGGCCCAGGAGCTCTACGGCCCCGCCTATATTGTAGCCCCAGAACTCTGCAAGGCCCCGCCCCCAGTGAGGACCAGGAGCACCGCGGCCCCGCCTCTATTGTAGCCCGGAGAGCCGCAAAGCCTGGGCCCCCAGTGTGGCCCGGAGCACCTCGGCAGCCGCGCCAGAGCTGTGCCCAAAGAAGGCTGCAGCGAGAAACCTGTCTGGCAACACCCAGTCCGGGGTTTGGAGTAATCATCTCCAGAAGCGGGACTTTTTCTAAAACGCCAGGGGGACACAGGACAGATTGTTAAGAATCTCGGCTATCCCGCCAAGGGAGGAACACCTGGACACCTCGGCGCCTGATCCCTTTCACCCCCTTGCCTCTGAATACTAGGGAAGGACTGCCCAGTTGGGCATATTTGGGAAATCGCAGGGGGAAATTACCCTCCTGGAAACAAGGGATCAGAGCCAGAAGAGATAGTCTGGGAGCCAGATGGCACCCTGCCAGCTAGAGCCATAGAGAAAGAAGGCCAGAGCAACCAAAAAGACTGGGAGGTCAAACCGGTAACACTGACACCTAAGGGCTGAACTACAAACTGCTTTTTTTTAACTTTCTTTTTCTTTTCCTTTTAATTAATCAAAAATAAATGGACACAAATAACTAAGATATAGCCTACTTAAAATTTAGGACTACCTTATAAAACTGAGGTGCAGTGGAATACTGGGAACTGCAAGATTCTCTGGTCCAAGAATCAGGTGTGCCAAATACAACAACAGAGGAAGTGAATGACCACTACTGGACATTTTTATGCTAATTTTACTATTCTTTATTTTACTTTCATTTTTTACATCTTTTATTTAATTTTCATTTTTTACATCTTTTACTTAAGAAACGAATTTTTTTCTTTTTTCCTTACTTGATTTTACCTTTTCAATTATTACATTTTTCAATCTCTATCATCACTATTACTACTGCTATTTTGCAGTTTTTGTTTTTTTTTCTTTTCCTCTCCAGTATCATTTTATTTCTTCTTTATTTTACATTGGGAGTAACCTTCATTCTGTTTTAATCTCTACTATAGCATCATTCAACCTTATCTCAACTCGACCTTTACACCATCACTCTCTTACTAAACTTTAACCTTTAAGTCTCCAGTTTATCCTATCCCTTTCCAGCCTTAGTTTTTCCTCTATTCTTTCTGTATACCCCCTGCTAAAGCTCTCACTATACTTATAGACCTAAGTTTCAACCCCTGATCCAAGTGTATAAATACCAATCTCTGCAATATATTAACTAGTTAAAAAAAAAACACTGTTCTACTTTCTATCCTTTTCTCATGGTTTGTGTAAAGGTTGATTACTGTGAATTTTTATGCTTTTTAGTGAAATTGTTCTGCTTATTCCTTTGTTGTTGTTGTTGTTTTGTATTTTTTTAACAAAAAAATCCTCTTTATTTGTTTGTTTCTTTTACTTCTGTATATCATAGCCTTACTTAATAATAGTGGATATTGTAGTTTGTATTAACCTCCAAGTATTGTTACTCGCATTGGCTGGGCTCAGTGGTTGTTCTATGGCAATTTTCTCCACATATATATAGTTTGTTTCCCATCTCTCTTTTAGTTTGCTTCTTTTATCTCTCTCTCTCTCTCTCTCTCTCTCTCTCTCTCTCTCTTTTCTTTTTTCCCCTGTTTTCCACCTTCATTTTGCCATTACTTTTTTTTCTTCTTTGACTATTTCTTTATTCACCTTTTTTTAAATTTACTTATTTATTTTTTTATTATTATTATTATTTTTTAATTTTTCCTTACTTTATTTTTACCTTCCTTCCTTCTCTCCTATCCCCTAATTTGCCTTTCTTTAGTGGTCACCTTTATTAGAGGTTATTAATATTGTAAATACATTCCTGTTAAGTGCCTCTTGTATTGTACCTGGTAGTGTTGTATTTTGCACCTTTAAATCAATGCGGGGGAAGGAACACCACATAAACAGACATCCTGAAAAGAGATACCATGGGAAGACAAAAAAATACCCCGCACATGAAAGAAAAGCAGGCATCACCAGAAAAGGAAGTAAACGAGTCAGAGGCAAGCAGCCCACCAGAGCAAGAGTTCAGAATAATGATCATAGATTGGCTAAAAAGAATGGAAGAGAAATTTAACAATAACCAATAAGAAATGAGGAAGAACCATGAGAAAGTGAAGAAGAGCCATGAGGAATTGAAGAAGAACAAAGAAGAAATGAAAAATGACATCGCTACCATGAAGAACTCAATAGAAAGCATCAAGAGTAGACTAGAGGAAGCAGAGGACCGCATCAGTGAGCTAGAAGACACGATGGAAAAAAATACCCAATTAGAGCAGCTTCTAGAAAAAAGATTAAAAAGCAGGAGGAGAGCCTACGGGAGCTTTGGGACAATACAAACCAAAATAATATTCCAATAATAGGGGTTCCAGAAGGAAAGGAAACTGAGGTAGACATGGAAAAAGTATTTCAAGAAATAATGACAGAAAACTTTCCTGAGATAGAGAAGAAAAAACCCCACACAAATCCAAGATGCTCACAGAGTCCCAAGCAAAATTAATCCCAGAAGACAGACGCCAAGGCACATTATAATTAAAGTGGCAAACAACAACAACAAAGTAAGAATCTTAAAAGCAGCCAGAGAGAGGCAGAAAGTTACATACAAAAGAACCCCCATCAGACTAGCAACTGATTTCTCAACAAAAACATATCAGGCCAGAAGGGAATGGGATGAAATAAACAAAGTCATGCAAAGGAAGGGTCTGAATCCAAGAATAGTGTACCCAGCAAGGCTATGAATTGAAGGGGAATCAGGAGCATCACAGACAAAAAAAGACTGAAGGAATTTATCTCCACCAAACCAGCAATGCAAGAAATGCTAAAGGGTCTACTGTAAAAATAAAGAAATAGGAAGTGAAGAAGGAACACCGGTATAGAATAAAAATGGCGTCAAATGAGTACCTATCAATAATAACCTTAAATGTAAATGGATTAAATGTTCCAATCAAAAGACATAGGGTGTCAGACTGGATAAGAAAACAAGACCCATACATCTTTCGTCTACAAGAAACCCACCTCATAAAAAAAGATGCACAAAGACTGAGGGTGAAGGGATGGAAAAAAGTTGTCCAGGCAAATGGAAATGAAAAAAAAAGCTGGGGTAGCAATACTTATATCTGACAAATTAGATCTCAGAGTGAAGGACATAACAAGAGATAATGAAGGCCACTTCATAATACTAAAGGGAACAATCCAACAAGAAGAAATAACCCTGGTAAATATATATGCACCCAATAAAGGAGCACCCAAATACATAAAAAAAAACTGCTTGAGGACATTAAGGGGGAGATTAATAGCAATACAATCATAGTAGGAGATTTTAATACCCCACTGTCATCCTTCGACAAATCATCTAAACAAAAAATCAGCAAAGAAATATCAATTCGAAATGATGCACTGGACCAGATGGAATTAATCGACATCTTCAGAACATTCTACCCCAAAGCCACAGAATATACATTCTTCTCAAGTGCACATGGGACATTCTCAAAGATAGACCACATTTTGGGACATAGGCAAAGTCTTTTCAAATTCAAGAAGATAGAAATCATATCAAGCATCTTCTCAGATCATAATGGCATAAAACTGGAAATTAACTACAATAAAAATAATCCAAAGAAATCAAACACATGGAGACTAACAACATACTATTAAACAAGGACTGGGTAACCAGAGAAATCAAGGAAGAAAATAAAAACATCCTGGCAACAAATGACAATAAAAACACAACAATCCAAAATCTATGGGACACAGCAAAAGCAATTCTGAGAAGGAAGTTCATATCACTACAAGCCTATTGCAAAAAAAAAGAAAAAATGGTAACAAATTATCTAACTCAACAACTCAAAGAGTTAGAAAAAGAGCAACAAGAAAAGCCCAGTGTAAGCAGAAGGAAGGAAATAACAAAAATCAGAGTGGAGATAAATGACATAGAGACCAAAGAAACAATACGTAAGATCAACAAAACCAAGAACTGGTTCTTTGAAAGGATAAACAAGATAGATTAACCTCTAGCCAGGCTAACCAAGAAACAAAGAGAGAGGACTCAAATAAACAAAATCAGAAATGAAAGAGGTGACATAACAGCAGACCCTGGCGAAATACAACGGATTGTTACAAAATACTACGAACAACTGTATTCCAACAAACTGGACAACCTGGAGGAAATGGACATATTCCTAGAATAATACAACCTTCCAAAACTCAATCAGGAAAGATTAAAACCTCAATAGACCAGTTACTTGGGAAGATACTGAAACAGTCATCAAAAGCTTTCATCAAACAAAAGCCCAGGACCAGATGGCTTCACAGGAGAGTTTTACGGAACATTCAAGGAAGAACTAAAACCTATCCTCCTCAGACTATTCCAAAAAATCCAAGAGGAAGGAACACTTCCAAACTCCTTCTATGAAGCCAGCATCACCCTAATACCAAAACCAGATAAAGACAACTCAATGAAAGAGAATTACAGGCCAATATCCCTCATGAACATAGATGCCAAAATCCTCAACAAAATTCTAGCAAATTGACTCCAGAAGAACAGCACAAAGATCATACACCATGACCAAGTAGGATTTATTCCAGGAATGCAAGGATGGTACAATATCCGCAAATCAATAAACGTGATACATCACATAAACAAATTGAAAGATAAAAATCATATAGTCATATCAATTGATGCAGAAAAAGCATTTGATAAAATCCAACACCCATTCCTGATGGAAGTACAAGGATCATACCTCAACATAATAAAAGCTATATATGATAAACCCACAGCCAACATTATACTCAATGGGCAAAAACTAAAACCATTCCCTCTAAGAACAGGAACAAGGCAGGGATGCTGTCTCTCACCATTCCTGTTTGACATAGTACTGGAAGTACTAGCCATTGCAATTAGACAAGAGGAGGAAATAAAAGGCATCCAAATTGGAAAAGAAGAAGTAAAGTTATCCTTATTTGCAGATGACATGCTATTGTACATAAAAAACCCAAAAGACTCCATTAAAAAACTAATTGACTTAATAAATGAATTTGGCAACATAGCAGGATACAAAATTAATGCCAAGAAATCCATGGCATTTCTATACACCAACAGTGAAACTACAGAAACAGAGGCTAAAGAAGCAATTCCATTTACCATCGCACCAAAAAAATTAAGATACCTAGGAATAAATTTAACAAAGGAAGTAAAGGATCTATTTGCGGAAAACTACGAGACACTGAAAAAAGAGATAGAGGAAGATGTAAGGAGATGGAAGAACATACTATGTTCATGGATTGGTAGAATCAACATCATCAAAATGTCCATACTTCCTAAAGCAATCTATAGGTTCAATGCACTCCCCATTAAAATATCAATGGCATATTTCACTGACCTAGAAAGAACTCTCCAAAAGTTCATTTGGAACAATAAAAGACCCCGAATAGCCACAGCAATCCTGAGAAAGAAGAGTAAAGTAGGAGGGATCTCAATATCAGACTTCAAACTATATTATAATACAACGCCACTGTTCTCAAAACAGAGTGGTACTGGCACAAGAATAGACATAGATCAATGGAATAGAATTGAGAACCCAGATATCAACCCAAATCACTATGCTCAATTAATATTCGACAAAGGAGGCACAAATATACAATAAAGTCAAGACAGTTTCTTCAATAAATGGTGTTGGGAAAATTGGCAGACACATGCAAAAGAATGAAACTAGATCACCAACTTACACCATTCAAGAAAATAAACTCAAAATTGATACAGGACTTAAACATCAGACGGGAAACCATAAAAATACTAGAAGCATCCACAGGCAGCAAAATCTCAGACGTATGCCAAAAGAACATCTTCACAGATACTGCCCCTAGGGCAATGGAAGCTAAAGAGAAAATAAACAAATGGGACTTCATCAAAATAAAAAGCTTTTTTACAGCAAAAGAAACCATCAACAAAACAACAAGAAAGATAACATATTTGCAAATATTACCACTGATAAAGGTTTAATCTGCAACATTTACAGACAGCTTATACAAATAAATAAATAAAAGGAAGATGAATGATCCAATTAAAAAAAGGGCAATGGACCTAAATAGAATATTCCCACTTCTTGGAATATATCCCAAGAAACTAGAAACACCAATCAGAAAGGATATATGCACCCCTATCTTCATAGCAGCACAATCTACAATAGCCAGAATTTGGAAACAGCCTAAGTGTCTGTCAGCAGATGATTGGATCCAAAAACTATGGTACATTTACACAATGGAATACTATGCTGCCATAAAAAAGAAGGAATTCTCATCATTTGCAGCAACCTGGATGGAATTGGAGAACATCATGCTGAGTGAAATAAGCCAATCAATGAAGGAGAAACACCACATGACCTCACTCATTGCTGGATGATAAAGATCATTATAAACTAATGAACCAAGAGATAGATATGGAGAAAGTAAAGCAACAGGCAGACTGTCAAATAACAGTGGGGAGGGGAGGAAGATCTGGAGGAGATAATAGATCAACCGAAGGACTTTTATACATGCATATAAGTACAACCAATGGACACAAAACTCTGGGGAGGGAAAGGATGTGTTGGAGGGAGGGATGGGGGCAAAAAAAATATTAATAAAATATGTAAAAATAAAAAATAAAAAGTAAAAAATAAAATAAAATAAATAAATAGAGAAATAAACACATTAATAAAAAGGAGATGTTAGTTTAGTGAGGCTCTAATGCAAGAGTGAGGGGATGGAAAGAGGATTAAAATCAAGGATTAGAGCTAAGAGGCAAGATTATCTTCTCTTTCAAGTGTAATAAAAAAGAATAAATTAGAGGAGGGAGAGAAATAGAACATTTATATATAGTAGGGGAGGAAGTTGAGGAAATTCATATGATAAAATTGCCTATATTTCTCTCTCACTTAGAAAGCAAACTCATCTGCTGAAGGTACCATGTCAGATTAGGAGCTTGGGAACATAAATAAAAGTCTGAAACTGGAGGTTCCTGGAAGATGGTGGCAAGGTAAACACTTGTAAGTGCTGCCTCTCACAACCACATCAGTGCTGCAACTGGGAATCTTATTTGAGACCTGAAAAAATCACAACTGTGGGGGCTCTGACTGATGCAGACATGCAGATTCCACAGAAAGGAGAGAGAGATCTACATAATCAGACATCCTGAAAAGAGAGACCATGTGGAGACAAAGAAACAGCCCACAAATGAAAGAAAAGCAGGCATCACCAGAAAAGTAAGAAACAGCCCACAAATGAAAGAAAAGCAGGCATCACCAGAAAAGTAAGTAAACGAGTTAGAGGCAAACAACTTACCAGAGCAAGAATTCAGAGTAATAATCATAAGATGGCTAAAAGGAATGTAAGAGAAATTTGACAATATGAGTAAGACCCAAGAGGAAATGAAGAATCAAGAGGAAATGAAGATGAATCAAGAAGAAATGAAAAATGACATTGCTACTATGAAGAACACAATAGAAAGCGTCAAGAGCAGACTAGAAGAAGCAGAGGACCGCATCAGTGAGCTAGAAGACAAGATGGAAAAAAATACCCAATTAGAGCAGCTTCTAAAAAAAAAAAACCTAAAAAGCAGGAGGAGAGCCTATGGGAACTTTGGAACAACACAACACAAAACAAAACAAAACAAAACAATATTAGAATAATAGGGGTTGCAGAAGGAAAGGAAACAGGAAGACATGGAAAATGTATTTCAAGAAATAATGACAGAAAATTTTCCTGAGATACAGAAGAAAAAACCAACAGAAATCCAAGATGCTCGCAGAGTCCCAAGCAAAATGATTCCCAAAAGACCAACATACATTATAATTAAATTGGCAAATACCAATGACAAAGTAAGAATCTTAAAATCAGCCAGAGAGAGACAGAAAGTTACATATAAAGGAACCCCCATCAGACTAGCAACTGATTTCTCAACAGAAATTCATCAGGCCAGAAGGGGATGGGATGAAATATACAAAGTCATGCAAAGGAAGTGTCTAAATCCAAAAATACTGTACTCAGCAAGGCTATCAATCAAAATTGAAGGTGAAATCAGGAGCTTCACAGACAAAAAAAAAAAGACTAAAGGAATTTATCTCCACAAAACCAGCAATGTAAGAAATGCTAAAGGGTCTACTGTAAAAATAAAGAAATAGGAAGCAAAGAAGGAACACAGGGGTATAGAATAAAAATGGCATTAAATAAGTACCTATCAATAATAACTTTAAATGTAAATGGATTAAATGCTCCAATCAAAAGACACAGGGTAACAGATTGGAAAAGCAAACAGACCCATATAACTGTTGTCTACAAGAAACCCACTTCAGAAAAAAAGATGCTGTAATTTGACAGTCTGCTTGTTGCTTTACTGTCTCTATATAAATCTTTTGGTTTATCAGTTTATAATATTCTTTATTATCTATAAATGAGTGAGGTCATGGGGTATTTCTCTTTCATTGACTGGCTTATTTCACTCAGCATGATGTTCTCCAATTCTATCCAGGATGCTGCAAATGATGAGAATTCCTTTTTTTATGGCAGCATAGTATTCCATTACAGAGGGGAGGGGAGGGAGATCTGGGGGAGATAAGAGATCAACCAAAGGACTTGTATACATGCATATAAGTACAACCAATGCACACAAAACTCAGGAGAGGGAGGGTATGTATGGGGGGGGGCAATGTTAAAATATGTATACAAATAATAATTTAATTAAACAAATAAATAAATTAATAAATAAATAAGAAAGAAAGAAAAAAAGATGCACACAGACTGAGTGAAGGGATGGAAAACCCAAAAGATTGCATCAAAAAATGAATAGACTTAATAAATGAATTCGGCAATGTAGCAGGATACAAAATTAACCCAAGAAATCTATGGCATTTCTATACACCAATAGTGAACTTGAAGAAACAGACTAAAATGGCAATCCTATTTTCCATTGCACCAAAAAAATTAAAATACCTAGAAATAAATTTAACTAAGGAGGTAAAGGACCTATACGCAAAAAATTACACAACACTGAAAAAAGAGATAGAGGAAGATGTAAACAGATGGAAGAACATACCATGTTCATGGATTGGTAGAATCAACATCACTAAAATGTCCATACTTCCCAAAGCAATTTATAGGTTTGATGCACTCCCCATTAAAATACCAATGGCATATTTCACTGACCTAGAAAGAACTCTCCAAAAGTTCATTTGGAACAATAAATAACCTCGAACAACTACAGCAATCCTGAGAAAGAAGAGTAAAGTAGGAGAGATCTCAATACCAAATTGCAAGCTGTATTACAAAGCTACTGTTCTCAAAACAGCCTGGTACTGGCAGAAGAACAGACATATACATCAATGGAATAGAATAGAGAATCCAGATATCAACCCAAATCACTATGCTCATTTAATATTTGACAAAGGAGGCACGAACATACAATGGAGTCAAGACAGTCTCTTCAATAAATAGTGTTGGGAAAATTGGACAGATACATGCAAAAGAATGAACTAGATCACCAACTTACACCATAAACAAAAATAAACTCAAAATGGATAGGGGACTGAAACATAAGATGGGAAACCATAAAAATACTAGAGGCATCCACAGGCAGTAAAATCTCAGACATATGTCAAAAGAACTTCTTCACTGACAAGGCCCCTAGGGCAATGGAAGCTAAAGAGAAAATAAACAAATGGGACTACAAAATAAAAAGCTTTTTTACAGCAAAAGAAACCATCAACAAAACAACAAGAAAGCCCACTGCATGGGAGAACATATTTGCAAATGTTATCACTGATAAAGGTTTAATCTCCAACATCTACAGACAGTTTATATTGTACAACTTAATAAAAGGAAGATAAATGACCCAATTAAAAAATGGGCAATGGACCTAAATAGAATCTTCTCAAAAGAAGACAGAAGGAAGGTCAAGAGGCACATGAAAACATACTCAAAGTCACTAATTATCTGAGAGATGCACATCAAAACAACAATGTGGTACCATCTCACACCTGTCAGAATGGCCAACATCAACAAATCAACAAATGACAAATGTTGGCGAGGTTGTGGAGAAAACGGAACACTTGTGCACTGCTGGTGGGAATGTAGACTAGTGCAACCACTGTGGAAAACAGTATGGAGCTTTCTCAAAAAAGTGTAAATGGAACTTTCATTTGACCCTGTAATCCCACTCCTAGAAATATATCCCAAGAAACTAGAAAGACCAATCAGAAAGGATTTATGCATCTCTATGTTCAAAGCAGCACAATTTACAATAGCTAGGATTTGGAAAGAGCCTAGGTGCCCATCAGCAGATGATTGGATCCAAAAATTATGATATATCTATACAAGGGAATATTATACTGCCATAAAAAAGAAGAAATTCTCATCATTTGCAACAACCTGGATGGAATTGGAGATCATGCTGAGTGAAATAAGCCAGTCAATGAAAGAGAAACACCACATGACTTCACTCATTTTTGGATAATAAAGAACATTATAAATTGATGAACCAAAAGATAGACAGAGAGACAGTAAAACAAGCAGACTGTCAAATTACAACGGGGAAGGTAGAGAGATCTGGGGTAGATAAGAGATCAACCGAAGAACTTGTATAAATGTATATATTATAAGTATAAGCAATGGACACAAAACTCTGGGGAGGGAGGGCATATATGAGAGGGGGAGCAATGGTATATGTACACAGATAATAAGTTCATAATAATAAAAAAAAAACTGAAGGGGAAAAAAAGGTATTTTCTCCTCTATTGGAATGGAACCGCCTTCAAGATGCTCAGAAAATAGCCACATCTCAATGACCTCAATTCTAAATCTTTCCTTACAAGACTGCATTGGCTGTCACAGGAGCCTGTCACAGAATTCCAACTGACTGCTAAATGCATGTTTTTCATTAAAACCTCAATAATCACTAAACAGATGGCTTCCAAGAGTTAACTTCATCAGAATATCTTGTTAGGCCAAGCCTATTTTGCTTTGAAGATGGCTTAAGTCATAACAATTTTCACTGGCCTAAGTGATAACTATATTTCACTGTTGGGCTGCTCACCTACTAATTATTTACATAAGCCAAATAGCTTTTGTGAAAGCTAGGTTCAGGAGAAGATGTGACTGTTATTTTCATAAATCTAATTTACTTCTTTACTAAAAGGGTTCTTTTAAAAATATAAATCTAATTACTTAACCTGTTGCTTAAAAAGAGTTACAGCCTCCCTATCTTAATTTGGAATAAAGCCATCTTTTTTTTCCCCCCCCATGGTCTCAAAGGAGAGATTGCATGACCTTGATCATTCAGCCTCATCACTTGTCCACTCTGCAGCCCTACCCTCTAGTGGAGAGTCTTACTCTCAAAAACCATGATTTGTATTTTTGTCTCTGAGCCTTCACATGGGTTCTTCTCTATCATTCACCCGACTTGTACTTCATTATGTTCATTTATATCCTGTTTCATGTCTCATATTAGATATCAGTTCTGAGAATCTTCCTTAACCTTCCATAGATTAAATCTACTACCATGTGTTCCCAAGCTGCTCTGGGTTTCTGCTTTGCAATTGCCTTTTTATCTGTCCATCTCCCTCTGTTTTTAGCGATATAAGTTCAGAGACCATACCTAAAAGGTCACTGTTATTTTTGTAGCTCCTTATATGTAGTTCTTGACACAAAGTAGGTACTCTGAAAATATTTGTTAAATTAAACCATGGATCTATTGTTTTCTGAATTTGGGAACAGACTATAAAAACAGCAAGATTAGGATTTGAAAAAAATGATCCAGTTCTGGTGCTATCTTTTACTAGCTATATGACCTGGCAAAATGACACACTTCTTAGAATCTTATTTTTCTGTTGTAAAATGGAGATGTCTACCTACCTTCCTATTACATTGTTGTAAGAAGTAAATAAAACTATGTAAGAATAGTATAATTAATAGCACAAAATAGATAACATTAATAATGCATTAGTGTCTTTACTTAACCCAAATAAATCTCTGCAAGTATACAAAATTATGACAACCATATCAATTACCTAGAGAGTATTTGTGTGTGCAAGTTATTTTTCAACTTAAAACATCAATGCCAACATTTTCAAATAATTTTCCTCATTTTCATCTCCTTCTACTCATTCTAGTATGGCAGTACAAAGTATTAATACATTTGAAAATAGCTATTTATACAATTAGTTGTATAAAAATAGCTAATATTTCTTAAGCAATTACTCTGTCTGGCATTGTGCCAGACAATTACTCTGTCTGGCATTGATTCTCCTCCTATAAGTACTATATTCCTAGCACTTATTTTTATTATTTTATTCATTGTTATGAAGAAAGTAATCATTTGTCTTCTTGCACTTAGCAGTAATTAACTGATAATCTTATCAGTTACCTTAATTTGGGTGGACAGAGTATGCCTAATATTTCTTTTGTGTTCCTTCACTTTTCATAGTGCTAGTGCATAGTAGGAAGAGAAAGTTACATGTGGAAAAATTGACTCTGAGCTGCTCCTCCCTCACAGTTTTCACTCGTAACACTTGCCAATCTACAGCTGTACAGATATTGGCCCCTTCCTCTGGAAAATGTCATGATTTCTGGGCTGTCCTCTTCTGGGAATTCCCATAAACATCTTGGACACTTCAATGTCATTGAGATTTCATATCTGTGTGTTTGGGTTTTGTAAATATATAATTGCTGCTTATTGCCATATTATTCTGTTTCCCAGTAGGTTTTGAACTTTGTAAGGGTAAGAACTGTGTCTTTTTGTATATTTTGAATAAATCATCCAATCACTTGCACACATGTATACACACACACACACACACACACACACACACACACACGCACATGAATATTTTCAGGAAATTGATATGGCTGGCATAAGTTTGTGTATCCTGCTTAGATTTATTTAGGGTAAGTAAAAAATGCTATATGAGCAGTGTTGGCTCCTGTGGAAAGTTGGGGCTCTGATAAGGACAACTGGGAGAAAAAGGGGTTTACAAAAATGAATAGCTGTGTTTCTCTGTTGAAGACGGAAGAGATGAGAGAATATAGGAAATCGAGCATGTTAATGTGACCTTGCACTCTTGGCCAACCTTATTCTGCCACCTCAATCAAAATTATTTTCTCAATTAGGTCTTTGGTCTCATCTGTCAAATGAACATGCTAAAAATGACCTTCACAGGATAGTCTTCAGGAAAAGCTAACAAATGAGAGAAGAAGCATAAGGTAAGTCTTAAATAATAAACCAGGACATTTCTGTACCAAGTCGAACTAAGAAGCATTTAATTTGGAATTTACCAGTGTTTGGCTATCTGTTCAAAGAAAAAGGATCACAATAATTGTATATATAAAAGAAAAGCTGACAGTTGAAAAACCAAAATGAAAAGTAATAACATAAACAATGAGATGCCTTCAAGGAGACGAGTTCTCTGAAAGTTGAGATCTCAATTTAGAACATTTCTTTCTTTCTAATTGTTGTTTTGCTTGCCACTACAATATGATAAAATGGCTATAAACTTAGTGTGATAGGTTTGAAGAATAATTTAATTATAATTTAACATTTACTTTTATGTTATGCAATTACTTACATTGCTTTTTGCTAAAGACAATACATTGAAGCAACTGCACACAATGAAAAAATAGCTGACAGGGTCAATTCGAAAGTTATTCTAAGGTTTAGTTACATTCCTTTTTCACCCAGTGGACTTAATAAGTTAGGCAGCATGAAGCTAGCTGAAAGATAATCAAAGAGTTAGAAATAATCAGGAACCCTTGATTCTCCTCTAAACCTTCGCATGATCTATCTCCCTGAATTTTAAAGTTTCCACCATCTTTAGTGATTAAATCATTATTTTCTTATCTATAAACATTGTCATTGGACATCAGTGTTTCTTTCATTCACTGACATTCTTATAAAATACAAGAATAGCTGTGTAGTTTATGAGATTAAATTCATCCCCAAAGCCCAAGTCATCTAGATATGTTTGTGTCTACTTTATGGTATTATGAAAGACTGGTTCATAATGTTTGGCTGTTATTTTGCATTCTATATTTCTTTACATCTTTCCTGAAAAATTACATTATCAGTAATTTTCACGAGTTTTACTGCAAAACATATTTTGTTGTTACAGTGCAGAAATGATTATACCAAAACATCACTTAATATATTTTTGTGTTAATGATATTTCCATGCTCTCTGTGACTTGAGAAATATTCCATGTTAATTTTGAAATTAACAGGGATATGCTTTACTACCAACACAACAATTTTGACCTGTATTCTGACAGTAATCAGACTCTGTTAAAAATAGGAGTTCCAAGTAAAAGGAATAACTTAGATACCTATATTTTTAAAGCTTACAAAGGACATATAAATTTTTAGAATATTTACATATTTTCTAGAGAATACCAGACATACTTTTAAAAATCTGGAATTTTCTATAAAATATATAAATTAACAAAAATTTCACCCACTTATAATATGCAATTCAGTGTTTTTTGTTTTGTTTTAAAATATATTTTATTGATTTACAGAGAGGAAGGGAGAGAGATAGAGAGCTAGAAACGTCGATGAGAGAGAAACATGGACCAGCTGCCTCTTGCACATGCCCCACTGGGGATGTGCCCACAACCAGTGTACATGCCCTTGACTGGAATCGAACCTGGGACCTTTCAGTCTGCAGAGCGACGCTCTACCGCTGAGCCAAACCGGTTTCGGCTCAATTCAGTGTTTTAAATTATATCTGTATGCTTGTGTAGCCACCACCACAATCTAATTTTTAAACATTTTTACCTGTCCTAAAAGAAACCCCACTAAGCAATCAATCCCTATTTCCCTTACCTCCTCCTCCCCCACTCCTAAGCAATCATTAATCTATTTTGTCTCTGTTGACTTGCTTATTCTGAATATTTCAAATAAGTGAAATCATACAATATTTTTTTCACTTAGCAAAATGCTTTCAAAGGCAGCAATGTGGTAGCATGTATCAATACTTCATTTCACTTTTGTCATTTTTCTCTTTACATATACAGGCAGTTATTCCATAGTTAAATGTTTATTTTGTGGATATATCACACATAAATGTCTGCAGGCTGATGCTCTATCCACTGAGCCAAATTGGTCAGGGTTGGATCTCATACTTTTTGAAAAAGTATGAATGGACCTGGAGAGGAATAAACCAGTCAGTGAAAAACAAATACCATATAATTTCACTTATATGTGGAATCTTATGAACAAAATACACTGATGAACAAAATAGGTCCAGAGATATGGAAGCATGGAACAGACTGACAGATTTCAGAGAGAAGGGAAAGGGAGCCAGAGGATATTAACAAAATAACGTATGCATTGCCTATGGACACAGACAATAGTGTGGGGGAGGCCTCAGGTGGAATGGGGAACATCTGTAATCCTACATAATAAAAGAGTAATATGCAAATTAACCATCATTCCACTATCCCACAAGTCACGTCCACTAGCCAATCAGAGTGAGTATGCAAATTAACCCCAGCCAAGATAGCTGCCACCACAGAGAGCAGGAGGAGGCTTGGGTTTCTCCAGCAATGGAGGAAGCCAAGATTTCCACCTGCCCTGACCAGCCTAGGCCTCCACTCCAGACTACAAAGTTTTAATTATAGAAGGTGAATAAGCCCCAACACAAATAGCTGCCACCATTGAGTGAGCAGAGGGAGAGAGAGAGAGAAACAATGAAAAATATAGATCAGCTGCCTCCTGTATGCTCCCCACTGGGGATCAAACCCATAACCTGAAAATGTGCCTGACCAGGAATCAAACCCATGACCTCTTGAGGCTCAAACAACTGAGCCACAACAGCCAAGGTGATATATTGCATGTTATTTTTCAGTTGTTGTTATGATAACCATCCTATAGGTGTGATGTGATATTGAGCACTTACTTTCTGAGGTATTTATATAACTACTAGAGGCCCAGTGCATGAAATTCATGCACAGAGGGGGGGTTCCACTCAGCTCTTCCTACATCTTCTGCAATTCAGGACCCCTACACCTTTTTCTTATCTAGCTAACCTCTTCACATTAAAAAAATAATAATAACTGAAATATCACCTCCTCTAGGAAATCCTCTTTGAGCAAATGTCTTTACAATCTGTATAAGTATTTTCATAGTATACCATTCTTTTTCTTTAACAGTTATTTAGAGTGGTTGCAATGTGGTTTTCATTCTTGCATCTGAATTTTTCTTCTTGCTCTTGTAATAGCAAAGCTTATCCAATTTACATTTTCCCTTCAAGGGCTTATATTTGGTTCAGTTTCTAGTTGGCGCCCTTCTTTTTTTTTTTAAGCAATAAATTTGGGTTGTGATAGTAAGCCTGACTTGGTAGTAATCAAGCCTATTGGTCTCTCTATCTGAATATTTCTGTAACGCCTATCATTTTAGCATACCAGAGATTGTGTTAAGTTATAGAAAATAACAATAAATGTAACCAGATCATTTGATCTTCTAGTAATATTTTAGAGCAAGATGTATTATTCTAGTAATTTAACTATTACAAAACTGGGGCATACAGAAATAAATTATGTTGAATAATAAAGAATCACTCAAATATCAAGGCATAGTACACTTAGGGTCTCCCTTGTCTTATGCCTCAGATATCATAGCATAGTACACATGGAACTCAGATTCCTTTAAAATAGGTAGAGATGCCTTACTCATGAAGCAGCTGATTTTTACTTAAGGGCCTCAATTGTTCTGCACCTTTACAGAGGGTTGAGTAGGGGCTGAGGAATTTGAGGAAACCCAGACAGAATTCTCCTCCTTAAAGATTTTGCTAAGCTGGCCACCGGGACCACCTGGCATTTGTCCAATTAAAATGGAGACACACAGCATTAACAAAGGCACTGGTCTCCTACTGGTAATGTGTGGGGATCAAATCCCAGCCTGCAGGAACTCACCCTCAAAGTCAGGACCAGGCCGTTGGGTAGACCTGGGCTGGTGCTCCTAACTCTGGGGAGAGGGAGACTTCCCATGGCTGTAGGCTAGAGGGGCACAGGTCCCTAGCACAGGTTGGTCAGCAGAGCGGTTTCTTCACCTGGGATTGCAGGGCAGCTTGTCCAGGCTCTGCCTGGCCTGATCACCCCATGATCACAGGTCAGCTCGGCCTGGCCAGTTTGCCTGTGATCACAGGCGGTTTGGACCTAGGCTCTTCCCCCCATGATGGAGGGGTGGCTTGGCCTGGTCTTCTCGCCCTGTGATCATGGGATGGATTGGATCCAGGCTCTTTGCCCCAAGATTGAGGGGAAGCTCAGAATGGCCTGTTCATCCCATAATTGTGGGGCAGCTTGGAACTGGGATCTTCGCCCCAGGATTGCAGGGTGGCTTGGACCTGGGCAGATGTCATGGCAGCTTGGATGAGGTCTGGGTCCAAGCCATCTGTTGCTGCCTGCTTGGGTCCCCATCTCAGCTTGGATCTACCGGTGGCTTCAGGCACTGCCTCCTGCTGCCTGTCCATGTTCCAACTCCATAGGCCGCATAGGGCCTCTACCTCCTCTGCTTGCATATGCAAATTTCCCTGCCATCTTTGCTGAGTAAATTTGCATATCATTCCTGATTGGCTATGGGCATAGCGAAGATACTGTCAATTAGCATTTTTCTCTTTTATTAGTGTAGACTAGAGGCCTGGTGCACAAAACTCATGCACTTGGGGAGGAGGGTGACCCTCAGCCCAGTCTGTGCCCTCTTGCAATCCAGGAGCTTTAGAGAAATGTTTATTCAAATCCTTAGTCAGTTTTTGGATTGGATTATTTCTTTTGTTGTTGAGTTTTGGGAGTTTTTTTTTTATTTTGGATATTCAAGCATTTTTAGATACAATATTTGTGAACATTTTCTCTCATTTTGTAGGTTGCCTTTTTACTTTCTTCATAGTGGCCTTTGATGCACAAATATTTTTAATTTTTATAATATCCGACTTATCTCTTTTTTTGTTGTTGCTTGTGCTTTTAGTCTCATATATAAAAATCTTTAATCAAATCCAAGTGTTTGAAAATTTAAACCTATGTTTTCTTCTTAAAATTCTTATATTTAGATCACTGATTTATTTTGAGTTATTTTTGTACATGGTATGAGATAGTGGTCCAAATTACTCTTTGCATGTAGAAACCCAGTTGTCTCAGTACTATCTGTTAAAGAGGCTATTCTTCCCATGTCAAATAGACTTAGTGTCTTTGTTGAAATCAATTAGCCATAAATGAATGTGTTTATTTTTGGACTCTTAATTCTGTTCCATTGGTCTATATGTCTCTCTGTCAGTACACCTTTTTTATTACTATATATTTGTAGTAATGGACCACTTAGATTCCATATAAATTTAAGAATCAGTTGTTCTGTTTTTGCAAAAGAGGCTATTGGAATTTTGATAAAAGTTGCATTGAATCTATAGATTTCTTTGGGTAGTATGGAAATATTAACAATTCTAAATTTTTCTAAAAAATGAGTATATGATGAATTTCTGTTTAATTCATATCTTTCTGCAGTGTTTTATAATTTGCAGCATTCAGGTATTTTACCTCCTTGATTAAATTTATTCTTAGGTATTTTATTCTTTAAATTCTCTTGTAAATAAAATTGTTTTCTTAATGTACTTTTCAAATTGTCTGTGTTGGTGTATAGAAACACAACTGATATTTATGTGTTGATCTTATATCCTCAGTAGTTTCCTTGGGATTTTTCATATATAGGATTATTTCATCTGTAAACAGAGAACAATTATGCCTTTCCAATTTGGATACCTTTATTTCTCTTTAATATCTAACTGCAATGGCTAGAATTTCCAGTATAATGATTAATAATAGTAGATGAAGCAGGCATCCTTATTTTATTTTTTATCTTAAGAGGGGAGCTTTTAGTATTTCACAATTGAGCATGATGTTAGCTGTTGGTTTTTCTTTAAAAATATATTTTAATTGATTTCAGAGAAGAAGGTAGAGGGAGAGAGAAATAGAAACATCAATGATGAGAATAATTGATCACTGCCTCCAGCATGCCCCCAACTGGGGTCTGAGCCCATAATTCGGGCATGTGCCCTGACAGGGGAGTGAATTGTGACCTCCTGGTTCGTAGATTGACTCTCAACCACTGAGCCACAATGCCTGGACAACTATGGGTTTTTCATAAATGTTATTTATCATGTTGAGAAACTACTATTCCTTGTAATGTTATACTTTTTTTCTTTTAATCATTACATATTTTAAAGAACTTAAGAAGAAAAAAATAGTCTATTGTATTAATACAAATATTTAACACTTTTGCTGTTGTTCCTTTATTTCTGAAGTTACAATTTTTCCACTATTATAATTTCCTTTCTATCTGAAGAATTTACTTTAGCACTCTTTTTTTTTAAGACAGATTTTTTTCCTTAGGTCTCCTTCACCTGAGAATGTGCTTATCTAGGTTTTATTCCTCAATGATATAGTTTTTAAATATCTGAATATTATATTCTGGTTTGACAGTTCTTTCCTTTCAAAACTAAAACTGTTGTTCAATACCCATGGTTCCTGATGAGCAATCCATTTTCATTCAAACCATGGTTCTCTATTTTTTTATATCTATCTTTAAGATTTACTTGTCTTTAATTTTCAGATATTTGATTATGATATTTCTAGGTATGAATTTCTTTTGTTTATTCTTTTTATTATTAACTGAGCTTCTTGGATTTGCAATTTTATGCAAATAACAAATTAGGTAAGTTTTCAGCCATTATTTTTCAATTATTTTATCTGTGCATTGTTTTCTCCTTTCCTCTAGAACTCTGACTACATAAACATTAGAGCTATTGATGTTTTCTGACAGATCCATCAGTCTCTGTATAATATTTTTCTATTTTGCTACAGAATGGAAATTGCTATGAAAATATCTTTAATTCATTGACTCCTTTGCTTTCTTTATTTAGCTATTGAGTAATTCCAAGGAAATATTTATTTCAGTTATTGTGAATTTTTGTTTTAAAAATTTTTATTTGGGGCTTTTTCAAATCATTGGTTTCTTTGAAACTATTGCATTTCTATCTTTTTAAAATAATGTTAACCTTTACTTCCTGAAACTTGGTTATAATAGCTCCTTTAAAATCTTTGTAATATATATCGCTTCTCAGCCTTTTGGCTAAGATCAAGTGTAGTATCTGTTCTTATCAGTTTAAAATCTTTGTAATATAATCCCAACATCTGCATCATTTCAGAATTGACATCTATTGGTTTTCTATTGTTTTATAGGTTATTGAGATTTTTCTGGTTTTCATATGCTAACTAATTTTGAATTGTATCCTTGAAATCTGCTTATTATGTTTTGAGATTTTGGGTCCTATTTAACTCCTATGGATATTGTCAGTGTGTATGTGTGTACTGCACACAATTTATCAGTTAATAGATCTGGCTAAGTAGTAGCTGAAAGTAACAAACTACCTACTGGTCTATTGTTCTAAGTGGGTCAATTTTTAGGATGTAGTGCTAATTGGCTCCGTTCTGTGTGTACACTATCCAGAGGTCAGTTTGAAACTTTTGGGGTAGTCTACCAACAGTTCAGTTCTCAGAGCATTTGGTATACTATTTAGAGTCACATTCATGATTAGGTTACACACTACTTTATAGGATCACTTTCTTGAATTTTCAGTCTCTCTGAAACTTTCTGGCTCCTAGAGGCCCCCACTATTTTCTTCTGCCTAGAAAGCTAGGGCTTTAACTATCCCAGTCTGCTATATTCTTCCCACAATTATGCCTAACTCTGGGCCTAGTTAGCAGGACTATAGAGAGAAAAAAAGGAGAATTGAGATACTCCCCCACATTTTCAGACCATAGTTTCTCCTGCTAATATGGAAGGTTTCCTTTCCCTCAGAATTTAGGTTCCTGCCCAGATGCTGCTGCCCAGCCCTGCCACCTCAGCCCTGCCATGGATTCGCCTTGGAGTAGGATGGAGGAAATAGAAAAAAAAAATTTGAGAACAGTGTATTTTTCCACTATTACCCCACGGGCTTACTTCCCTGATGTTCAGACCAGAAATGAAGTTCTTCTCTTGTAGCCTTTTCTGCTCCTATCCAGTTCCTAAGTTCCTTTTCACTCCTAAGAGAAAACAAGAGACTCATTCCCATGCGGTCTTACTTTGTGTTCTGGTTTCCATTTCTCATTCTACTTATCATTTAACTTTTCTGCCTTCATATAGCTGTTTAATGCATTTAGTTCTATTCTGTAAGAGAGACAGAATATGTTTAGTTTTATCTGAGCACCAGAACATTAATTGCATATTAAAAAGTGTATATTAAAATAGATGAGTTTTTATTTTTATTTCTCTCTCTCTCTCTCTCTCTCTCTCTCTCTCTCTCTCTCTCTCTCTCTCTCTCTTTTAGGTTTACATTTTCTAAACCATTCTAGGCAACTGGCACAATTTATTTTTGAAAAAATTGTGTTCCTATAGAACAACATCCAGGCCTTCTATTGATATTTAATTTCATGCTTTAATTATCTTCCCATCAAGAATCACTTTTTTTATTATATATATTTTATTGATTTTTTACAGAGAGGAAGGGAGAGGGACAGAGAGCTAGAAACATCGATGAGACAGAAACATTGATCACCTTCCTCCTGCACACCCCTCACTGGGGATGTGCCTGCAACCAACACATGTGCCCTTGACCGGAATCAAACCTGGGACCCTTGAGTCTGCAGGCCGACCCTCTATCCACTGAGCCAAACCGGTTTCGGCAAGAATCACTTTTTTTTTTTTTTTATTTATTTTTTTTTTTTTATTATTATTCTACCAGCCAGCTCCACCTGTGGTCCATGCTGGGCAGAACCAAAGTGTAGGTATTGAGGTTGACCAGAAGTTTCAGGCCTATCAGAAGAGTGACTTCATTATGAAACTGAAGTGAAAACCATTGAAGCTATAAAAGTTCTTTGCATATACTTCTTAATGTCTTTTTTTAACCAGTTATATAACAAAGATATTGAACAAGATAGTAGACAAGTTTTTAAATGTTTAGATTCTTTTTGTGATCCCTTTCTTATTTCTGATGATTCATGAAAAGTTTTGCTAGCGTAATACTCAGAAAAATATGAAGTGTTCATATATTTAGACAATAGTTTCCTGTTTTGCCTTTTCAAATATCTTTGCCTTGGTGGAGCCCTTTGTTAAGATGTACTTAATCCATATCTGGAAACAACAAAGCTTATCTATAAGGATAAAAGGAATTCTCAAACCAAGAAAATAAAAACTGACCTCTTACATTTTTCAAGTTACACCATATGATTCTGTTATGTTCAACAGTCATGAACAGTGATTTTCATAATTTATTGTGGATCCTATAAAGTGTCATGTTCACATTTTATACTGCTGTTATAGTGTGAGGGAAGTGTCTTAATAATAATCTTTCAGGTTACCTATATTTAGTATTTTTATTTATGATTTTTAAATTTTAATACAGATTTATATATACAATATTTTTACTTGAATAAAAAGTTAATTCAAGTAAAATTAAAAGATACCACTTAAAACAGAAGCAAACAAATGCCACGATGCCTTTCTTTAAATTTGTCTGGAAAATTGGCATAGGTCAATTCCATCTCTAGTACAATCTATACCACCATATTTGCAGAATTTTTATAAAAAGTTACAAAAAACTAAAATTCTAGTTCATATTTGTTACATTAAGATTGAAGTGAGTCCTCAATTTTCCATGTATTTTATTTTAGAAGCTAACTAATTTTGGATTGAAACTGTGTCAGGAAACTAAATATCTTTACCACTGGTCATTAATATTTATTTGGGTCTTTTTGATGAGCAGGGTGCAAGGGTGATTTCTTTCCCAGGTTCCTGTCCAGTTGGATTCAAAGAATAAGCCATGGACAAAAGGTGGTAAGTGAGAAGTACAGAAACTATATTGCAAGCAGATACTGTCTCTAAAATTCTAATTCTAAGACTATGTATCTTCTGGCAGGGAGAAACAGAGGGATCCCCTAAAGAGGGTGGCCACTGTTCTCTTTGTCTTGAGACATTATAATATTCTGGAGACCCTTTTTCTTAATCTAGGACCCCCATTCTACATAGTACCAGTTTCAAAGGCCAAATTTCACATGATCTCCTCCCTCTTTCTTTTCCCTTATTTTGTACCATTCCTCTGTCCTTTGTGAAAATATTTCCTTTTTCCTGATATAATTGTTCTTTATCCTCTGTGAATGTATGTCTTTCTGTCCTCTTATCCTGTGTAAGTTCTCTATCCTTTATATATCCATTTTATCAGTTCAGGTTTGAATTGCTTTTGGTCTACCTTATTGCTTTCTCCCAGTTGCCCTGGCTGGAGATATTTTATTACCTCTTATAACTTTCTCAGCTGCTCAGGTCAGGGCTGCTTTCGACCTAACTGATGGCTGCTTTAATTGTTCAGTCCAAGATGTCTCTCCTCTTTGGATCCTCTCCATGATTAAGCTAGCTAACTCATCAATATGAATTGTTAGCTTTTAAAATTTTAGTTTTAGTTCATTATATTTCTTCATTGTATATTTATATATCAAAGGCTGTGAAAGAATAAAAACACTTCTTTTTTATTTCACTTAAACTTTAGTCCATTTTCTTTAGCTTTATCAATAGCATGTTTTCTAAGTAAGAAGTTGTGATATAGATACTTATCAGACTTTGACATTGTTAACAACAAAAAACAAAACAAAGCAAAACAAAAAAACCATTGAAACCTGTAAAGAATTTTTGTGAGTTTATTTGAGCCAAACTGTCTACATATGCCGGAAAGCAGAACCTCAATGAATTGAGATAATGCTCTGGAGAATATAGGGTTACATCTATATTTATACATTGCAATCAAAGGAAAGGGACATAGGTGAGTTACATGAAATTCATTGGTGATAGATTAGGAAGGTGGGACAGAGCAAAGTGGGGAAACCTCTAGAATAGGGATAAAAGTGAAATTATGGACATGTGATTCTCTTACAGAGATGGATACAGGATACTTTAACGTAATTAACAGTTGACAATTAACTTGATAACTACAACAATGAGGGAACGTCCAGGTTCCATTTGTTGTGCCTGAGGGATCCTGGGTAAGAAGGAAGTTACCAGACATCTCATCTTAGAGCAAAAGGCAAATGGACTCAGTAAAGATCTAAGTTGATCTTTGTCAGTGAAAATATCAGCCTAGGACATGACTACCCACTGTAACATGTTTGTATTAAATATTTAATTTTCAAACCATCTTTTGTGGTTATTTTAGGTCTATGAGTTTGCAAGACTGCCACTGAGGCCTCCTCTGAGCTTGTCAGGTTAGCACGTGGCACCTTTTGTCCATAACATTTTAATTGACTTTATCAATTTAAATAAAAATTCCTGAATATGTATATTCACATTTAAGAACAATGACAAGATGAAAGGGGAATTTCAATGACTCTCCCTTTCATTATGTTACTGTTATAATTAGCTAGTTATTAATAATAGGAAAGAAGCAAAAGGGAGACAAGACATTAAAAGCACAATCATTTGAGGAGCTTCACCAGAAAGCTGCAACTTTACATACCCCAGGATACCACTAGCCCATTTCCTAAGGATTACTGGGTGATGGGTGCATGTGAAGTCAGGGTGACATAGGTAAGGTGCCTGTCATCAAAACTGGAAACAAAAATCATTGGCCAGAGGAGGCAGAGCCACTGCAAGTCCATGAAAATTTGGGAATACATAATCCCCCTCAAAAAAGGAGCTCCCTCTCATTTCTTGTGTGGCTCCTGGCTGTCTGATTTTTCTCTGTTTGCCAATGTTCCCTCCATAGCCATGTGGCCCTGTGGATCTGCATGCAATGGACTTATGTACTGGAACTTGAAACACAAACTAAGCTATCCTGCAGAGACATGGAACAAAAACTCTGGGCAGTGACTTTAATTCTAGGCCTATTAAAAATACAGCTTGACTTTTTCCTTGGCAGACTGAAGGAAGAAGAAACCTTGGAAACTCAGGATTCTACAGAAATAAAGCTTTCCATAATATCTCATCCTCCCATGGGAGTCTCAGAAAATTCATTTTCTCAAGATACTGAAACAGAATTTTTGGACTGGAACCCAGATTCTTTGTCCACCAGAATCAAAGAATGAATCTACGACAGAAAGTGGTATAGCAAAGGTAGATATTTATTGAAGAACAAGTACAGACTCTCACATAGGGAGGAGGAAGAGTCCCATAGAAGGGACTTCCAAGTAGGGAGGGGGAAAAGGGTCTCACTCAGTTCCCTTTCCCTATGGCTTATAAAGGCTGCAGATCCTGGTGCCTTGATATCCCCTTATTGGTCACTATTCCCTTGGGGTGGCTACTATAGTAACTCCTGGGCTCAAAGATTGAATCTCACATGGGACAAGTGAGGTTCTCCCCTCCTCCCTCATTATTATTATTATTATTATTATTATTATTATTATTATTATTTTCTTCGGGCTTAATCTCCTTCTGGATGAAGAGCTTTCTTTATTTTGTAAATATAGACCTTTTGCTATTCCCAGCTCCCTCATTCTATGGAATTGTACCTGCTTCAGTTTTTCAACTTCCCCTATTTTATGGAAATACTAGAGGCATGGTGCATGATTTGTGCAAGGGGTTGGGGGGCTGTCCCTCAGCCCAACCTGCACAGTTTTCCAATCTGGGACCCCACGAGGAATATCCAATTGCCCTTTTAGACCCGATCCCAGTGGGATCAGGCCAGTGGGACATTTCAGGACTGCTGGCAGTCGGACATTCCAGGACTGCTGGCTTCCAACTGCTTGTCTGCCTGCCTTCCTGATTGCCCCTAACCACTTCTGCCTGCCAGCCTGGTCACCTCCTAACCATTCCCATGCCAGCCTGATTAATGTCTAACTGTTCCCTTGCCAGCCTGTTTGCTCCCAACTTCCATCCTCTGCCAACCTGATCACCCCTAACTGCCCTCCCCTGCAGGATTGATCGCCCCCAACTGCCCTTTCTTGCAGGCCTGGTCCCTCTCAACTGCCCTCCCTTGCAAGCCTAGTGCCTCCCAACTGCCCTCCTTTGCTGGCCATCTTGTGATGTCCATTTTGTGTCCACATGGGGGTAGGATTTTTGACCACATGGGGGCAGCTATCTTATGTGTTGGAGTGATGGTCAAATTGCATATTACTCTTTTATTAGATAGGATAGAGACAAAGGACACTGTGGCACTATAGATGTGAGGAAGGGATGCATCCCAGGAGGACAAGCAAGCCAGCCTTCTCATAAACAACTTCTTGTTTAGATGCTTACAGCAGAGGCACTGCCATCTCTGGCAGGTGGATCTGGGTCCGGATCTGCTCACCTGATTCGGCAAATCCTATTTTAACCCTTCTCATCCCCACTGGATCGCACTCAGAAGACATGAATTCACTTTTTGAGTCTGTGTGTGTGTGTGTGTGTGTGTGTGTGTGTGTGTGCTGGAGTTGGGGGAGGGCCATAGTTGGAAGAGGCATGAAGGTAGGAACCTTCTGACCTAATGATATAGAGGCCTAGTGCATGGGTTGGGGCCAGCTGGTTTGCCCTGATGGGTGTCTTGGATCAAGGTAGGGTTCCCTTGGAGCATAGGGTGGCCTGAGCAAGGCGCCTGTAGTGGTTTGCAAGCCAGCCACAGCCCCTGGCAACCCAAGCAGAGGCCCTGATATCTGGAATTTCTTTACCTTCTATAATTGAAACTTTGTAGCCGGGAGTGGAGGCTAAGGCTGGCTAGGGCAAGCAGATAGCTTGGCTTCTTCCATTGCCTGGGAAAGCCACGCCTCCCTTCTTTCTGTGGGCGTAGCCATATTGGTTGAGTTTATTTGCATACTTGTTCTGATTAGCTGGTGAGTGTGGCTGGTGGGTGTAGTGGAGTGATGGTTAATTTGCATATCACACTTTTATTAGACAGGATTTATTAGATAGTATACCTTCTGCTGCTCTGTAGCCCTGTGCTTTCTCCATGGTCCCTTTAATTTCTAAAATTTCCTAAATCTGTCCTATTTTACCCCAAAAATTTCAGTCCCCCCTCTGATTAGGAAACCCCAACTGCCACTGGGGACAATGGATGCCTAATATTTCTGACTCTTCTTGCTGGCTAAGGGGTAGTTGTTTGGGGGCGGCAGTCAGGGTCCCATCAGAAATGGGCTACTAAGGGTTCACTGGTGCAGTGGCCTTCATCTGCAGTTTCACGCAGAGGATCATTTGGAGTTCTAGGGCTTCTGAATGGGAGGATATGAAACCTAACAAGGAATGGTTAAAGATGAGTAATAATAAAATAGTATAAACTGAGGTCTGAGGAAGTGATTTTGTAGGTTGTAGTGGTGGCATAAGTTGTAAAGAGATGTGGGAGATGTACATCTACTTGAGATTATTTGACTCTGAATTGGGCTGCTTATAATATACTTAGTAGTGTTTCAGTTTCTCCCTGACTCTGAAAAGGATGCGGGGAGGTCTACCATACATGATATCAAAAAGAAAGGGGGAACTCCTTCTGGTAGAGGGTACACCTGGCCCATAAGAGGGCAAAGGGCAGGTGGTTGGTCCAGTTTTCACCGGTTTCTAGGAAAAATTAGTTAAAGTACTTTTTATAGTCCTGCTCATGCCTGTCCTAAGGCTTGAGCTATACTTTGAGATACCTTGACTACAAAGGCAAGGCTGTTTTCTAATCCTATGTTTACTGGCAGCCCAGATATATGTATAATCTCCTGGAGTAATTTCTTGACTATTATAGAGGCAGTTTCTGTCCTAGTGGGGTATAATTCAACACAGCCTGAGAAGGTGTCTATGAGAACTAGCATGTACTTGTACCCTGATGCTGGTGGCTTAATCTCTGTGAAATCTACCTCCCAATGCTCTCCTAGAGAATTTCCTTGAGCCCAAATTCCCAGGTGGACATCTTACCTTGCTTAGCATTTACCTGTGCACAGGCAGTACTTCTAGTGACTATGCTTTTAATTTTCTTATATAAGCTTGATATATAGTACCTGCCTTGCAGAAGTTCAGAAGTCTTGATGATGCCTATATGGGTAGCCTGGTATAACTGGGCAACTAATATCTTACCTAGAGCCTCTGAGACCAACAGTCTGTCATCTGGTAGGGTCCACCAACCATCTGGTCCTTTGATGGCTTGCTTCTGTTCTATGATTTTCTCTTCTTGTTTGGTGTAAGAGGGGCGTCTGCGGTAGGTTGGGGTCCCGCAGGGTTACTAAGACTTGTAAAGGCCCCACTAGTTTTTGAGCAGCTTCCTTAGCAGTTTGGTCTGTGGCTCTATTTCCTCTGGCTTCAGTTGTCTCCCCTTTCTGATGCCCTTTACAGTGTATTGTTGCAACTTCCCTTTGGAGCCAGATAACCTCTAATAAGGCTAAAATCTCTTCCTTATTTTTAATGTCCTTTCTGGCTAAAAATAACCATCTTTTCCAATGTATGACACTGTGTCCCCATCAAAGGGCATAGATTAAGGCCAAAAGTTTAGCTTTCTATACTGATGTCCCCTGTTCAGAGACTGTGCCCCAATGATGTGGTCCAGGGTGACTACCACTGCTCCTGCATATCAGATCCTGAACATAAGTGCTTCCATCCATGAACAGTACCTTGTCTGATGATGATAGCGGGGCATCTATCAGGTCTGGGAGAGCTGGATTGACGTCTTCTTAGAGGTAATGGTCCCATTGGCTCTGTCAAGACTGAATAGGCTGCCCCAGTGTCCACCAGGAAACTAACAGGTTTTCCCCACACTTGTAAGGTTACCCTGGGGGCTTAATGGAAAGGAGCCCTGGCCCTGTCAGTCCTCTTCCTTTAAGTCCACTTCCTTGGAGTCTGAGTCTCCCCTTTTGCTTTCCTAGCTAACCTGCCAGGACATTCTCTCTTGCAGTGCCCCTGCTTCCTACAATAGGCATACTAATTCCTTCCTATTTGCTGCTGGGCTTTTCCTTCTTTAAATCCTTTCTCTGTTCCCCTTCCCATCACATGCACAACTGTCACAAAAACCTTCATAATTTCAAATTAGCCTTCAAACCTTCTATGTCCTTCAAAAATGCATAACCATGCCTCAAACCTTCCATTATTTTAAAATATTTAGAAAAGGCAGAGGAAGCAAGCCCAGCATCCTGTTCCCAGGTCTCCAGCAGCTTGAAATTCAAGCTTCCACATTCTTCCTACAGATAAAAGATCTCAGTTTCTGATAAGCCTGAAAAGGGGAATGGGGGAATGTCTAGCTGCCATCTTTAAGCCCCCTAACAGAACACACCATAGTAAAAAGTGTCCAAGGAGTTGCCAGGGGGTTTTGGGTCTCATTGGGGTGCAGGGGGTTACAAGGAAATTTCCCTCCTAGCTGCTGCCTCCAACTACTCAAAACAACCACTGGATGGGATGGACACCGGGTGGGGGGTGGACGGAGGCAGAGAGCCTGGAGCAGTGCAGGTCCCAGGGGGTGAAGAAGGTGTTCCCACCGAGGCATTTTCATCTGTTCCCACTGGGAAAAGTGCTTGCCTCCTGCCAGCAAAGGTAGCGTGGGGGGAACCCATGACCCTTACACTGCAGTCATACTTCCTGACCTCTCTGAAAAGTCTGTCTGCTTGATTTTAAAACTAATAACTTAAGGGCTGCCACGCACATGCAAGGACCACTCTTCTTCTTCTTCTAGAGGTTTTACATTGTATTGTAACCATTAATCACATTAAACTCAAATGGCCAGTTGAGACAAACACTTCTGAGACCTTTCCTCCACCACTGATTAAGACTGGGTGGCGGCGGATGTCAGAAATAATATTCATTTAGTTTTCTGAGCTTTCTGGGCAGACTTGGTGACTTTGCCAGCTCTGGCTTCCTTCTTGTAAATAGTTAACTTTAGAATTTGGTCCCTGCTTTAAACCTCTTTGAACCACAATTGTTACAATTTTATACCTTCAAATTAATAAACATAGAAAGAGATTTTGTTAGGTGGGCCGATTCCCCCTCTGACAGAGCAAGCACCCCTGGGAAAAAGGAATTCCAGTCACCACTTGGAGGTTTGCTGTCTGTTAGAGCATTCAGCCTTAAATAAATTAAACATTTTTTTTCTTCTTCTCACAGACTTCCACTCTTACATGAACAAATAATTATATCCAGGCAGACAAACAAAATATCAAACAAACATCTGTACTTATACCCTTTCAGTGAACAAGTGCTCTTAGTCTTGGGAACTGAACAGATAACAGGAACACTGCCCAATTCCCCTGCTGGGGGCCTAACAAGAACAGACGTGGGGGCCTCCCTTTCCCACATTTCAGGACCAATGTTTCAGCAAAACAGAAATGGCACTCAGGTTGGACAAAGGAAACAAGACTAATAGATGCAACAAACAGATAAATGCCCCATCATTCAGCCTTGGGAGTTTCTTGGGAGCTAGGTCTGCCTCCCATAATAAGGGTGGGACCTGAGGGGCTGGAAGGGCATGCAAACTCCACCCCCGCCAGCCCGATTTTTCTGGCTCCGCTGCCACCACTGCCACAGGACTGGTGTGTGTGAAGAAAAAATAAATTAAAACTACTCCCAGAGACAGCCAAGCACTGGAGAGGTAAGTCATCCTGACTCAGACATTGACCTGGGAAAAAGAGTGCTTAATCAGGGAGGGACAGGTTACACATAAATGGTTATTTCCGGAGAGGCAAAACCCTGCAAGGAATCTTGATAAAAAGCTCAGTAATATAGTCACACAGTCAAAGGTTAAACAGGAAGGGAAAAACCACTCAATGTCCTCCAAGAGGAGTTCAACAAACTGACAAATCCTTGACAAATCAAAACTCAACAAATAATACACAGAGGGCTGAAACATGAGACAAAAACAACCAGAAACCAGGAGTGACCACTGACATCTTAGGGCACTTCTAGGATGGGGAAGTCCCGGCTGTGTTCAGCCCTTCCCACCATCCCCAGATGACTGGTCTACCAGTAAACCAGGACTCACCTCCAGGATGGTTTCCAGAACTATGAGACAAAATTTTTTTGGGGGATGTGCCAATGTTCCCTGTCCACTCACTGGATCCAAAAGGGAAGTTCTCTGAGGTCATAGGAAGTTGCAGGGTGCACCCACCCTAGAGACCCTTCAGTCTCCACGACCAGCCCAGGGGAGATTGGCATCTCTTGGCATCTGGACCAGCGCCCACTACTGGCAGATCTCGCTGGGGCCTCCAAATGTAGTGTAACCCCCATCTTACAAAGAATGCCTCAAAAAAGTCTAATTATGGAGTCATTTATTAATGGCTAGTGGCATAAGAGGGTCCAAAGCTCTAATCTCACAACCCTGAATAGCTTGCCACATCTGGCTTATACTGACAGAATATTACAAAAGTATCGATTACATCTTTGGGTCTGGAATGAAGGACCTGTTTCAAGAAAAAGCATTTTTACAGAAGCAGAATTTGAGCAACTTAGTTATCTACGATTCACTGAGTCAACAGAAACACATTATCTGGGACCAACCACCTGGACAATTTAGGATAATTGTGCTGTCCAGATTCTGGGATCACTGAGTCAACAGAAATGCACTATCTGTAGCTAATTTGTGCTCTTCTGATTCCGGGACCACTGAGTCAACCAAAACTCAGTTATCTGTAGTTATTGAGACAATTTAGAATAATTAAACTGTCTTGGATCCCAGGAATGTGCTTTGCTGACCAGTGAGAACACAATCAATGGGATATTCAAACCATCATCAAGGGAGTATTGGGATATCATACATAAGTTCAGAAAATCAAAATAACTTTTAAATGAGTACAGAACCCAAAACAGCAAGGTTAAAATATTAAATAGCAATTTTTACCCAAGTATGGTTGCTACCTTACTTCAGAAGTTAGGGATATGGGGAGCCAGGATGGCTTGAGAAATTTACTATACCAGGGTTACAGAGACAGGTTATAAGTTGGAGTATCTTGTGGAGTTTCTGAGTCCCAGTAAGGACAGAGAAGGTCTCCCCCTAGTACCAGCCTAGGGTTTAGATGACACTTATAAAAAGATAGAATAAGAATTGTTAAAATGAAAACATTGTTTATTTAAAAATACCAGAATATGTTACTTATCTGGCACTCATTTTCTTTCCAGGATTTATTTGGAAGAGAAGTTTCAGGTCCTTTATAGGCTTACATGAGTAGAAGTTTGGTGATCTAATTGATGGCAATGCAGTTTCATCCTCATCCTGTGCTGGCATTCAAGGCTCACTGTAGACAGATGGATTTAGGAGTTGACACTGCTGATCTGTGGGGGTGACTTAAGCCGGTGCTTATAAAAATACTTTTTGGGCTGTTTAAAGGCCTGCCTAAATAAATTAGGGTTATTCCCGAAAGCTCTGGAGCAGTATTGTCCATGTTAGCTGACAGCTGTGATTATTGGGATCTTTTAAAGTTAAATAGGAACTGTGAGTTAGAAGGCATTACGCCCAGATTTTGTGATCCCCAAGGACCACCAGGGAGGCGAGTCCACCTTTTATCCATGCTAGCATGTGCTCTGTCCCACTTACACCAACATTGGCATGGTGGAAGAGCAATAGTTTCAACAGATCAAGGAGTTTTATAGGGGTGGTGATGTCACTGCTTTGGCTGACCCTGAGTGATTGGGTGAGGGCTAGGGTCCAGTTACACAAAATGGAGGATAGCTACACTCTGCCCCACAGTACAAAATGGAGTCAAGAGTTAGCCCCACCCTGCCCTCTTATTCCCCCCCCCCCCCCTTGTCTTATGTGCATGAGTAAAAACTTTGACTCAGTCCACTTCCTTTAAGGGCATTCACTGTTCTGTTATCTAGCCTTACTTAGCCCTGGACTTTCTCACTGGCTAGTAAAAATGTTTTTACAGTTACCAAGACCCTTAATAGCACAGTTCCCATCAGTACTGTTCTCACTGAAGTCCAGTTCCCCTCCTGAAGGCATCAAGTCTCCTCCTGGCCTGTGTGGAGCCCAGGCTGGGGATCTCACAGGTGAGGCAGCTAGTTGCCAGGATCCAGGCCATTTTTCTGGTGCAGGAGCTGGGAGTCATGTAGTCAGGTCTGTGTGCCGTCTACTTCAATAGCCATGGGCGTGCTCAGGATACAGTGTAGTGTCCCTTTGAGTCCTTGGGCAGTGAATTTCTTTACCCACACTGAGTTCCTGGGCTACAGGGTCTATGGTGGGCACTGACAGTGTATCTGGAACAAGCAAACTGCAGAGCCTGTAATGACTTGAGCAAGGGAATGGTTATGAATTAAAGCTTTCAGTTTCTCTCTGACCCTGGGAAGGATAGAGGGAGGTTTACCATACATAATCCCAAAAAGGGGGGTGGGCATCCCAGTAGGGGGTACACCTGGCCCATAAGAGGGTGAAGAGCAGGAGGTTGGTCCAATTTTCACCAGTTCTAGGACATATTTAATTAAACTCCTTTTCAGAGTCCTTCTCATGCCTGTCCTAAGGCTTGAGCTATACTTTGAGATACCTTGGCTACAAAGGTTGGGCTGCTATCTGATCCTATGACTACTGGCAGCCTTAATCTAGGTATAATCTCCTGGAGTAATTTCTTGACTACTATAGAGGCAGTTTCTGTCCTAGTGGGGTATTCTTCAACCTAATCTGAAGTGTCTACAAAAACTAGACCTTAATGCTGATGGCTTAATCTCTGAAATCCACCTACCAATGCTCTCCTGGGGAAGTTCCCTGGGACCAGAATTCCCAGGGGGACCCTCTTACCTTGCTTAGCATTTACCTGTGCACAGACAGTACTTATAGCAAGCTTGGTAGTATCTGCCTCACAGAAGTTCAGAAGTCTTGGTGACATCTAAGTGGGTAACCTGGTGTCATTGGGCAACTAACGTCTGACCTAGAGCCTCTGGGACCAACAGTCTGTCATCTGGAGGGTCCTCCAACCATCTGGTACTTTGATGGCTTGCTTCTGTTCAGCCAACTCCTCCTTTACAGCTGCAATTGGTAACCCTCTTTCACTATGGATGGCACAGTGTCCTCATCAAAGGGCCTGGATTAAGGCCAAAAGTTCAGGAATTGTGCCCAAATAGTGTGGTCCAGGGTGACTACTGCTGCCTCTGCAAACAGTACCTCTCTGGTGATGATGGCAGCACTGCATCACCTCCATGCAGCCATGAATGGGCTCCTCTGGACCATCATCCAGAAGCAGGCTGGCAGGGTTGACGGCCAGTGTAGCTCCTGGCCCAGAGTCTACTTATCTGCCTCCTTCATCAGCAATGCGGTGGTGGCCACTGCCCGGAGGCACGCTGGCCTCCCTGCCGCCACAGGGTCCAGTCTCTTAGACAGATAGGCAACAGGTATCTTCCAGGAACCTAGAGTCTGAGTGAGAACCCCTTTGGCAACGCCCCTTACCTCACTCATGTAGAGGTGGAAGGGCTTCACGACGTCTGGCAAGGCTAGGGCAGGTGCTGAGATGAGAGCCTTCTTTAGCTCCTCAAAGGCCCATTGTTCAATTTCGGTCCAGTTCAGCAGCTGCATTCCCCCATTACATGTTCCTTCCGAGGTCTACAGTCCTTCTTGATGTCCAAGGAAAACAAGCAGTTTGTCCAGTGGCTCTCTGGACTGATGTACGGGTCCCATTGGTTCTGTCAAGACTGAATAGCTGCCCCAGTGTCCACCAGGAAACTAACAGGTTTGCCTCTCACTTGTAAGGTTACCCTTGGGGTTTAGTGGAAAGGAGCCCTGGTTCTATCAGTCCTTTTCTACAGATAACCTGCCAGGACATTCTCTCTTTCTCTGTCCTTTCTCATCAGATGTACAACCTTTATAAAAACCTTTATAATTTTAAATTAACTTTCAAATCTCCTTTCTATATCCTTCAAAAATACATAGCCATGCCTCAAATTTTATAGAAAAGGCAAAGGGAGGAGGTAACAGGTCAAGTACCCTGTTCCCAGGCCTCCAGGTGCTTGAAATTTAAAATGCTACATTTTTCCTAGAGATACAGATATCAGATTCTGATAAGCCTGAAAAAGGGGGAATGGGGGAATTTCTAACTGCACCTCTAAGCCCCCTAACAGAACTCGGTGAAAAGTGTCCAAGCAGTCGCTGGGGTTTCTTGGGTCTTATTGGGGTGCAGGGGGTACTCAAAACAACCCCTGGAGAGGATGGACACTGGGTGCTCCCACCGAGGCGTTTTCATCTGGCAGTCCACTCTGTTCCCACTGGGAAAGGCACTTGCCTCCTGCTAGTAGAGGAACCGGTGACGCCTACATTGCAATCAGACTCCCTGACCTTTCTGAAAAGCCCCTCTGCTTGAGGCTGTTTCCATCAATATTACTGATTTTAATCATTAATCACGTCAAACTTAAATGGCCAATTGAGACGAACAGTAGTTAACTTTAGAATTTGGTCCCTGCTTTTAACCTTTTGGACCACAACTGTACAAATTCATACTTTCAAATTAATAAACATAGACATACCAAACAAGTAATACATCTTGAAATCTTAATTATTTACTCTAGGAATTTCGTTACCACAGTTATATAACTTCTCCCAATTTAATTTATACTTTGAACTTTTAAAGCTGGCAAGTCAAATATATTTTGCATGGCCTAGATTAATAACACTTTACATTTCTAAGAAAAATACAAGACATAATCAATTAAGAGCTTCAATTCTGTACTCTAGATTTTTTTATGAGGCAAATTTAAACTTTACCTTTTTATTTATATAAGCAAACTTCCAATTTTTTTTTTTTTTTTTTTTTTTTTTTTTTTTTTTTTGCCACAGGAGTCTGGAGGAAGTTTGTAGCCATTCAAATGCAAATTACTATATTCCTTAGCTTACTGGGAGAGTGGTCTTCCATATTGGATTGCCACATGTCTCTTCCTTCCCCCACATCCTGCTTACTTTGGGAGAAGTTTCAGCAACAGATTTGGCCACACATTTTTTTTTTTTTTTTAATGCTTAATAAATAAAAACAGATCTCAAAATTTTTTCTTTCTTTTTTGCTTTCTGAAGTAATAACTAGCATCCAATTTGGTCAAGATAACACCCAATTTGCAAGTCCTTTTATAATTTTTAAATAAAGCATAAGTAATCTCATTGTGGAAGAGCAGATAAACTTGCCTTCTCCTGCCACCTTTGAATTTTCCACACCAGAGGTGGTTTCAGTAGTGGAGTTTCACTTCTTATTACAGATTTTAAATTCCAAATACAAACTAAGATTTTAATTTGAACAAGAAACCACATTCTTTAAGCATATCTGAATCCCAAAACCTTCAGAGCTCCCAAGACAAACATCCAGGAACTCCCCATTAATAAACCTTTATATTTTCAAGAACAAATTTTAAAATCCAACAATTAACTTTAAATCATGTTTTTCCTCTGCCCAGGGAAACTGGGAGTAATTCACAAGTAAACTTGTCCCTTAGCTAGCGTAGCCATTCAAATGTAAATGAACACATTCTTTAAAGATTGCTGAAGACTCCCAGCCATTCATATGTAAACTTGCTACCTATTACCTCCTGGTTAGTTGCCTCAGGGTGGGAAATTTCAAAAGAACTTCTTTGGGAACTAGCTTTAATTTATCTCCCAGTTCACCTCTACCATTCTTAAAACTCATTCTGTACACATAAAAGAGTTAAGCTCAGTCCAAAACTATGTGCACTCCTTTTGAACTGGTCTTTCTGCCTTACATGAGTACAGAAATCCCTGATGCCTAAAAGATGGCAAGTATGAGGCCTCTTCTTTGCTCCCCCACCTCCTGCCTGCTCTGGGGGGAAAAGTCAGCAAATTACAAACAAGAGCAAACTGAAACCCTTACTTATACAAACATACAGGGAACACAGAAACAGACAGAGGGCCCCTAAGAACAGTCTTACCACGGCCTCATGCTGACCAGTGGTGGCCCTCCAACATTGAAAGCTAGCCACTCACTAGAACAACAAGTCTGCTGTTGGCCCTTCCGGACCTCCACACCAACACAACAACCAACAAGAAAAGGGCACCCAACATCAATGTTTCAACTTAAAACCAGACCTGGGAGAGGTTTCCACTTCTCTCGTGCCTGTGAGACATCGGCCTCATGCAGCTAACCTCATCCTGGAAGGTCAGAAAGTCTTAGGAACCCTCTGGTCTGTGGTCTTCCTGCAATGCGTCCATCTAGACCTCTTCGGGCACTATCGACACGAGGGGTTTCTTCATCCCTCCAAAGCACTCACACAAGCACACAGACACACACACACTGCGGCCAATTGGGCTCTCTGGATCAGGGTTCCTCAGGGTCTTAGGGATCCCAGATTAGCCCCCAAATAAATATTACGCCCAGATTTTGTGATATCCAAGGACCTCCAGGGAGCCAAGTCCATTGCAATTGCAGAAAGCCTGAATTCCATGCTAGCATATGCTCTGTCCCACTTATGCCGACAGAGTGGTGGAAGAGAGCAAGCTTCAACAGGTCAAGGGGTTTTATAGGGGTGGTGATATCACTGCTTTGGCTGACCCTGAGTGATTGGGTGAGGGCTAGGGTCCAGTTCCACAAAATGGAGGATAGCTCTGCCATGCCCCACAGTACAAAAATAGAGTCAGGAGTTAACCCCGCTTTGCCCTGCCTTTTCACTGTCAGCCTCCAATATAATACAAGAGACATAAAAGAGACAGAATCCATGGTTACTCACCATTCTACATGAAGGAGGTTGACTGACATATGGAGAAATCCCTGGCCGACACACCAACTGAAATGGAATTTTTGGACTGGAACTCAGATTCTTTGTCTGCCTGAGTCGAATAATGAATCCATGGACAGAAGGTGGCATAGCAAAGTTGGAGATTTATTGAAGAACATGTATAGACTCCCACATGGGAAGAGGGAAAGAGTCTCACAGAATGGACTCCCAAGTAAGGAGGGGGAAGAGGGTCCAACTGAAGTCCTTTTCCTGTGGCTTATAAAGGCTGCAGATCCTGGTGCCTTGATAGCCCCTATGATTGGTCACTATTTCCTTAGGCTGGTTACTATGTTATATTGTAAATCAGAAGATGCTTTAATCAATAAGCCAAATTTATTTGGAGTCCTGTTTGCTAGTGATAGCAGGCCTAGAGGAAAATATTGCTTCTAAAATTCTGGGACCCAATATGGTGGAAGTTTCAGCTCTTTGTTTGCCAAATTTGGAATGAGACTTCCAGACCTTCTGAAAAAAAAATTCCTGTGTACTGGGATAGGCCATGAGACCATATCTCAAGGCCTGTCCTGGTGCCAGCACTGACAACTCTGTCTGAGGCATAGTTTATGGCTTATTTGGGATGGGAGTAGTATTATTATTCCCTATTATTTAAGCAAGCAAATGTTCACAGAAGCCAGAATAGCAGGGTTAAATTTTAAACTGCAGTTTTTACCCAAGATGGAGGTTTCTATGCTTCAACTATAGTAACTCCTGGCTCAAAGGTTGAACCTTACATGGGACATATGAGTTTCTCCCCCCTCTACTTCCTTACTTTTTCTTTTTTTTCTATTCCCTTTGTATTTCTTTCTCTCCTTCTTAGTGAAGGGCTTCATTCTCTTTATTTTGTAAATATAGACCTTTTGCTGTTCCCAGCTCCCTCCTTCTATGGAAATGTACTTTTTGCAGCTTTTCAGCTTCCCATATTCTATGGAAATATACCTTCTGCTGCTCTGCAGCTCTGTGCTTTCTCCATGGTTCCCTTAATTTCTAAAATTTCCTAAAATGTATTTACCCCTAAAATGTATTTCAATATTAAAAGAAACCCACATCCCCAAACAACAGGTGAGGACAGGGAGTGCTCCCATCAATAACAATTATGAGAGTGTGTAAATATCCACTTGTTGTATATATATCCACAATCTATTGAATTTGCTGAATATATACTTCAAAATAATTTACATATGTAGATGCTTATTTAGGCAAATTCTTACTTCTGATTGACTTGACAGATGCTATATAGATTTCTGCCTTCTAATTTTATGGTGTTTATAACTAATCATATATTTTTCACTACATGATTTAAGGTAAACTAAACATTTTGTGGTGTTTAATAAAAAGAATCTAGGTAAGTTCAGTTTAACCTGTGGAGTAGGTGTAAGAACACTGGGGTTGTTATTGGAGTAGAAGGGTAAGACATAACCTCAGCACTACAAAGAATAAAATATACCTGAACTTATGTGCATTTAAGAAACAAAATTGATTTATAATAAAACTAGCAAATGTAGAGGTAAAAAAATTTTCAGAATCTGAAATGAACAAAAAACAAAAAAAGGGTTATGTTTCCCTAAGGTGGATCTTTTGTGGTAGACTGTAATAAAGCAATAAAAGAATCAGCAATACTTGCATAACCAGTGGACCATTTAAATATTACCATGAGTGAGAACAAAAGAGTTCAAAATTTCCTAGCTTTCTTGTTAAATCTATACGGGAATACAAATTTAGAGCTAAATGGAGCACAATGGCATAGAGAGCCTCAGGAGGCTGGCTACAAGGACTATGAATATTGATGGAAATTCACTTCTGTGGTGTGCTCTGAACAAATGACAAAAGAATAGTAAACAACAATTTCCTTGGAGATGCAAATAGATTCCATAGGCTGTGAACTGAGACTCTTTTCCACTCAGATCTTATTCAAAGTAAACAGTATATTAAGAAGAGGATGCATACTCTAACCATTAAATTGGGTATGGCAAACTAGAAACAATAAAACAGAATTAGTTCTAACTCATTATAACTATAAACAAGACTTTTTTCTCTCACACCAAGTAGGCTAGAGATGGCATTATTTTTGTTTCACACTTTTAGAAATAAATGAATTCACTCTGGAAAAGTTGCCTTTGAGTCTTTAGCAAGATTTTGCTGGCTCTGAGGTCTAAGAGTGCTACCTTTCAGAGAGATACAGTACTTTCTGAAAGATTAATGCTAATATAATGTTTCTACTGTTGAAAACTCTATTTTCTGAATAAGAAAATTTGTCTCTAGAGTCTGTAATGGTTCAGAAGTGTCTTTTTATTGGGTCGGCGACTACGTAATTGTGGATTTTTTAAAGAAAATCAAAGACAATTTTTTCATGGAACTAAATAACTTTATTCTGTAATGTATTGCCCATTTTGATCAATGACCTTTTGCCATCTTTCAGGCAGCATCATAATCCCACGTTCAAAAAACTTCTGGTTTTTATTAGCAAAAAACTGAATCAGGTACGATTTGACATCATCATCGTTATTGAAATTTTTACCATTCAAGGAGTTTTGTAAAGATCGAAACAAAAAGTAATCAGATGGTGCAAGGTCAGGACTATATGGTGGATGTGGCAAAACATCCCAACCAAGCTCCATTAATTTTTGCCGAGTGACCAAAGATGTGTGTGGCCTTGCATTGTCATGATGGAATACAACACCTTTTTGATTTGTCAATTTGGGCGCTTTTCTTCAACTGCATTGTTTAATTTTGTTAGTTGTTCAATGTAGACATCAGAATTGATCGTTCGGTTGGGTGGTAAGAGTTCAAAGTAGACAATTCCTTTGTAATCCCACCAAACTGATAACAAAATCTTCTTTTGATGAATATCAGCTTTTGATGTTGTTTGAGTTGGTTCACCTGGCCTGCTCCACGATCTTTTCCGCTTGATATTGTTGTAAACAACCCATTTTTCATCGCCAGTTATCAGTCGTTTTAAAAATGGATCATTTTCATTACGTTTCCTTAGCAAATCGCAGCTGCTAATGCGTTGCGTTAACTGTGATTCTTTCAGTTCGTGAGGAACCCATGTATCGAGTTTTTGAACATAGCCAAGTTGTTTTAAGTGATTTTCAATGCATGTATGTGATACATGAAGCTTCTCTGCAATCTCACGTGTTGTACTGTGACAGTCTGAATTGATTATTGCTTTGATTAGGGCGTCATCAACTTCAACTGGACGACCAGAGTGTTTTTCATCTTTGAGTGAAAAATCACCAGAACGAAATTTGGCAAACCAATTTTGACACTGCCGTTCTTTTAAGGCTTCGTCACCATAAACAGCACATAACTTTTTATGAGCTTGCGATGCGTTTTTCCCTTTGTGGAAATAAAAAAGCAAAATATGACGAAAATGTTCCTTTTGATTTTCCATTTTTCAACGAACGCCAAACGAAAACTACAAAACAGATCAAAAAACTTTTTTTACTGATTAACAGCTGAATAGCCAACTATCAAATAACAAAATGTGTTTTACATTTGTACTACGTCTGCAAACCTAAAAATTCAACTGAAGCCATATATGTGTGAAACACGCAATTACTTAGTTGCCGACCCAATAGATTACTGTTCCAACTCACCCTCAGGTAGGAATGTATGCACAGGTGACTGGGGTCCCTCAGCCAGAATCTGGACTTATATGGGTTGCCCATAGTTCTTATTTAAATTTGACCGAGCATAAACTAAACACAAGAGACAAACATTAAATGCATGTATCACATGCAACACATTTACAGTGTTTCCCTGAAAATAAGACATCCTCCGAAAATAAGACCTAGCGCATGGAAAGATAAGACATCCCCTGAAAATAAGACCTAGTGCAACTTTGGGAGAAAATTTAATATAAGACACTGTCTTATTTTTGGGGAAACAGGGTACCAGAGTCCTGGTGGTTTCCAGAAGCCTAGGCAAGCCATCTAAAGATCCGTGCCGACAGACACACACTTGGGACGGATGATGCTGCACCGGTGCTTCGGTCAGGAACCAGGCCTCAGAGGTTCAGCTCACGGGCAGAGTAATAACTTACTCAGGCAGAGCTTCGAACAGGAAGGGAGCGGAGAGCACGTCAGGTGGAGGAGCCTTTCATGGTCTCTGACTAGTGCCTCTTGGTCCCTTCTTTTATGGCTATTTCTGGGTGTTCTCTTGTTCCTTCTGGGTGTAACCAATGGGTCTTCAGTGTGTCTTATCAGGGGTCTCACAGGCAGCCTTACATTGCTACTTGTTTACAACTTTAGAGATTAACACGTTAGGGCATTCACATTTGGGGTAAGCGTGTTTACAACTTTAAAGATTAGCACCTGTTAGGGCATTCGCACACACTCTGGGTTACAACTTCAAAACAACTTCAAAATATGCACTCTAAGTTTCAAAATGGGGTTAGTTATGCTAGGTTTAAATCACACAAGGTAAACATTTTCACTTAAGTTTAAATCACACACTTATAACTATAACAATGGCAAAATGCAATGAAGCACTGTTGCAGAAGACCAAAGAAAACCAACGCTTTAAAAGAAGAGGGATACTTTTTATTTAAGCTGGTGGACTCATGGAATTGAGAAGGAAAACCCCTATTTTTTAAAAAACAGCTGTTTAGAATTTTCTGTTTTCCTTAGATGGCCTCTTCTCTTATTCTAAAAAATGTTTGCTTTCTAGTCTGCTTTAGCCTGTTTGAATAATGATGAAGATAAACTTAGCAGTATGACCTTGTAGTCCAGAGACTAGATATGCCCATAATCTCAATGCCATGCCAGGTGCATTTTTTAATTGGATAGAACTGTATTGTTTTCAAGGCCAGTGTTTACCTTGTCTGACTTAAACCTAGCATAACTAACCCCATTTTGAAACTTAGAGTGCATATTTTGAAGTTGTTTTGAAGTTGTAACCCTGAGTGTGTGTGAATGCCCTAACAGGTGCTAATCTTTTTAAAGTTGTAAACATGCCCCGAAACCGGTTTGGCTCAGTGGTAGAGCATCAGTCTGCAGACTGAAAGGACCCAAGTTCGATTCTGGTCAAGGGCATGTACGTTGGTTGCGGGCACATCCCCAGTAGGTTTCTCTCTCATTGACGTTTCTAGCTCTCTATCTCTCTCCCTTCCTCTCTGTAAAAAATCAATAAAATATATTAAAAAAAAATAAAGATGTAAACATGCTTACCCCAAATAACCACTAAGTACACTTTAGGGCTGGCTCTTTAATAAAAAGGAAAGTTCTGCTTATAGCCTTGCTTAGAATTTGAATTCATTTCCTCTGAGCCCATCGCACTATGAATAAAGTAAGTCTCTCCAAACTCTCCTGCATTGTTCGATTGTTTGGGAACTCTGTAACAGAATAGCTTTCCAAATCTGAGTGAAGAAACATGCAGGGAACTTCTCTTTATATCTCCCTGTGGTCTTGGTCCCAAAAATATGGATTATGCTTCCGGTCCTTTTCATGGGCCTTGCAAGAAGGCCCGTAGGTATTGGGGGTCTCCAGACCACATATGATGGTTTGGCCTGGTGCCGGCATTAATAATCCTCCCTCCAAGGCAGTGCACTGTTCACAGTTTTATGGCCTCTATAACAAATTATGCAAGACCAGTATCTGGGAAGGAGGTAGTGACTTAATTATAGGTTATCAAGAATGTACACTGAGCTTGCTGGCATGGATTCAGATGGCTTGCTCCCACATATCAAGGTTAGATTGGAATTAGTCCTTTTTAGCTTCTCATTCCCTCCACCCTTGTCCCACAAGCTTCTCTTAGCCTTGTGGTACAACAACTTCAGGATATTATGATGAACATGGATAACGACCACTCTTAACTGCTTCCATCTGAAAAGGGATGATGACAAAGAGGTTAGCATCCCATTTCTTCCTTTCGGAGGGGTTTGTAGGGAATTTTTCTGGTTTGTAGAACCATCTGAAATTTAAAACTACTCCTGTCCAGTTTGCAGACAGGCAGAGGTAAGCAGCAGTCCCACTCACATATAATGTTCCTGCAGGGGGGCAACAAGGGTAGGTGGTATTTTCTTGAGGGTAGAGTTGCATAGTTCATCTGGGAGGCAACCTGTTGGATGTTGCCCTGGGCATTACTGAAACAAATAGTAGCAACATTAGTTAGCTGTACATTGACTGTGACAGGTCCTATTATTTTTTCTGCTCAATACAATAAACCCCCCTTCCCCACGTGCATTTGGTAGTGGAGTCATTACATGTTGCAGACTGATAAGTACAGCTAACAAAAATCTTGCTTGATGGGGGCTTTCCATAGACTACCAGGTCTAGCATATCTGGGTAGCAAGTTTCTAAGCAAGGACACATGGCAATGGCCCCTATGGGAGGCAAGTATGTGCTAGCTAATATTAGTGGGAGCATGTTATTTCCTCTATTTCTGTTCAATAGGAGGTCCACAACAGTGAACTGCTAGGACAAAGAGCAATATTATGGCTATTCATGCAAAGCAAACGTATCCAAGGATGGCATGACAAGGTGTAGTCCAACAATTCATGATGAGGCCTTTGTTTCCTTGCTGGGTGGGAAGCAGTAATTTTGTGGTGCTTCTGTGTCCCAGCAAGAACAGATGAGTTCTCCTCCTGTACTAGCCTCAGGTTCCAGTGGCACTCATAAAAAGACAAAACAAGAATTATTTGAAAGACAAAACCAATGACTATCCAGAAATATCAGAGCATATTACCTTTAGGAGATAAGAGAGGAAGATTAGTGTTAGGGAGAATTCAGTAGGGCATTTCTGAATTCCTTGGAGCAGATTGATCAGCCAGATACCAGATCCGCAATCTTCTTGAGGATGATCAACAGGGGTTTTTTTTTTGGTCAGAGGTCACCTTCCACTCAGGCTGGGCATCACTTGGCTGGTGGGCTGCCTTTTCCCCGGGAATGGTGAATCCAGTCCTGCAAACTTGAGAGCTGTGGGGGTGGTTAATATGACTGGATAGGGTCCCTTCCAGGTAGGCTTGAGGGGCTCCTTTTTCCAATCCTTTACCCAAACCTAGTCTCCAGGTTTATAAGGATGTATGGCTGTTCCTAGAGAGATGGGTAGTTGGTCAGTAACCCATATGTGGACCTCAAAGAAAGCATTCCCAAGTCCTTGTATTTGTTTCTGGATTTCTAAGTTCCCTATTTCCCCCAAATCTCCCTTTGGTCCGATTAAAGGAGGGGGTCTACCATATAGAATTTCAAAGGGAGAGAAACCTACCCTGTCCCTCAGGGCACAGTGTACCCACAGGAGTATAAAAGGCAAGATATCTGTCTAGGGTAAGGTTATCTCTTGGCATAGCTTAGCCATAGTCTGCTTTAGAGTCCAGTTCATGCGTTCTACTTTCCCTGAACTCTGAGGCCTATAGGCTGTATGTAAGTTCCATTTAATTCCTAAAGTCTTAGCTACCTGCTGTACTATTTCTGCTACAAAGGCTGGGCCATTATTGGAGCCTATGGTCAGAGGCATTCCATACCATGGAATTATATCCTTCATCAATGCTTTAATGACTTATCTCGCCTTTTCCCTGAGAGTGAGATATGCCTCGACCCAGCCTGAAAAGGTGCAAACAAAAACCAGCAGAGCCGGGACCGGTTTAGCTCAATGGATAGAGCGTCGGCTTGGGGACTGAAGGGACCCAGGTTCGATTCCGGTCAAGGGCATGTACCTTGGTTGCGGGCATATCCCCAGTAGGGGGTGTGCAAGAGGCAACTGATAGATGACTCTCTCTCATCGATGTTTCTAACTCTCTATCTCTCTCCCTTCCTCTCTGTACAAAATCAATAAAATATATTAAAAAAAAAAAACAACAAAAAAAAACAGCAGATATTTATTCCCTCTGCTAGGCCCTATTTCTGTAAAATCTACTTCTAAGTCCTCATAAGGAGCTTGCCCATAGCACTGAACTCCTATTGGTCCCACAGGAACCTGTTTGCATTGGGTTGAGCACAGAGGAGGCAATGCTGAGAGACTGAGGCACAAAACGAGGGATGATAAACAATGAGGTAGTATCTGCCTAACAAAGCTTCTAGGGCAGTCTTCTCTAAATGAGGAAGTTCATGCTGTTGGAAGATTACCTTATGAGCTAACTGTTCTGGGATATAGACCCTATGATCTGGGATTATCCACCAGGCTTCCTTCATTCTCTTGCCTCCTTTTTGCTGGGCCCATTCCTCTTCATGAAGAGTGTAATTTGGAGGTTCAGGTAATTAGGGGGCCAACACAATCTGTGACGGTGCCACTTCATATATCACAAACTTACAGCGAACATCATACACAATGGAGAGAAACTAAAACCATTTCCCCTAAGGACAGGAACAATACAGGGCTGTCTGCTTTCACCACTCTTATTCAATATAGTACTGGAAATCCTAACCACAGTGATCAAAAGAAAAAAAAAAAAAAAAAAAGAAGAAATAAAAGCCATTCAAATTGAAAAGGAGGAAGTAAAACTTTCATTATTCACAGATGACATGATATTGTACACAGAATACCCTAAAGACTCCGCCAAAAACCTATTGGATTTAATAAATTAATTTGACAATGTAGCAGCATACTAAATTAACACCCAGAAATTGATGTCATTTTTAATCAATTATATTTTATAAAGAAAAAAAAATTGAGTTTGAATGATTCTTTCCAGGGAATGTGTCTAAACAGGTTTTACATATTACAGAGACTATCTCTTCCTATTGTCCACACACACACATATGCCATCTTACCACACACACACACACACACACACACACACACACATTTCCCTATAAGCCATATACTTTCTCCTCTTCACAAAAGTGAGGGGCAAGAAACTTTTTTGGAGATTCTTTTAGACCAGCAATTTTCAACCAGTGTATAATTTGAGGATGTAAATTCTACCTGGATATTATAAAATTCATGTTCAACAAAATATTCTTTGGAAATCATCAGGTATTTGTCTTGCTATGCCATTTATGCTAAAATTGTTTATTGACTCAGTATTTTAAAGACATGACTTGGCTAAAATATTAATATCTTGTATGTTTGTCTAGTGCAAACTTTGTGAAAGACAATGATCAATTGACACATTCTATTATGTGCATTTGAAGAAAATCTGTTAGAGAATTTTTTTTTAAGAAATAACAGTAGGCCAATAGTAGAAAAGTAGGGAGAGCAAGATATGAAATATTTTCTTAATACTATAATTTAAAAATGATAAAAAGCTATCCAATCACATAGCAGAAATAAGATATGAGTTGAAAAATAGCTATAATTATTTATATATAATATGATTACATACAAAGAAAACAAAATTACAAGAATTAAAATGTGAATGTAAAAAACTGATACAAAATAATTATCTACCCCCAATAACTTCCTTGAAAGTGAATAATAATCAATTTCAAAATTCAATTAAGTAAAATTCTAATTCTGCACATATACTTACCAAGAAATTAAAAAAAAATATATTGATTTTTTACAGAGAGGAAAGGAGAGGGATAGAGAGTTAGAAACATCGATGAGAGAGAATCATCGATCAGCTGCCTCTTGCATACCTCCTACTGGAGATGTGCCCACAACTCAGGTACATGCCCTTGACTGGAATCAAACCCAGGACCTTTCAGTCCGCAGGCTGACGCTCTATCCATGAAAACCAGTTTCGGCACTAAGAAATTTGCAGAACATATATAAAAAGAAAATTCTACTGAGAGATATATAAAAAGGATGAGTAAACAGAATTACATGTTCTTATAATATTTTTGGATTTTCTTCAAATTAGGGTGTGTATTTCATGTAATATCAATTAAAATTAGAAATATTTTTATTTAAAAATTTGTAAACTATATCTTGAAAAAAAAGTGAATAATAATGTCCACTAAAATTGTGAAAAACACACATAATAAAGGCACTAACCTTATCAAATATAAAAATATAACTTAAGTTGCATTGATTAAGTGTACTGAGACTCCAAAAATAGACTAATCAATGAAACACAACAGAATTAAATTTCCAATAGAATTAATATCTGACAAAAGTAGCTTGTTGAACCATTGAGCAAGGTTTCAGTTACTAGAAAGGATGAGATGCAATTGGTTCTCTATTTGAGAACTGAATTATAACAAAGCTCTAAGTAATACCTCAGGTCAATCAACATAAATTTCAAATGTATTTAAGATGTAATACAAGTAGGAGAATAGATATTAACCAATATTTTAATAATTTTGGTTTACAAAGCTAAGAATTTTTAGATATAGAGTACACAGAGTAAACATTGATATATTTAATTGTATAAAACTAGAGGCCCAGTGTATAAAGTTCATGTGAGGAGGGTGGGGGTGGGTTCCCTCAGCCCAACCTGCACCCTCTCCAATCTGGTACCCTTCAAGGGATGTCCGACTTCCCTCTTACAATCCAGGATTGCTGGCTCCCAACCACTCACCTAACTGCCTAGCTGATTGACCCTAACTGCTCCTGCCAACCAGCCTGACCACCTCCTGACCATTCCCTTGCCAGCTTGATTGACTCCTAACTGCTCACTTGCCAGTCCTATTTCCCCTTACTGTTTTCCCCTGCTGGCCGGGTCACCCTTAACTGCCCTCCCCTGCTGGCCTGATCACCCCTAACTTCCCACCCTTGCCAGCCCAGTTGCCCCTAACTGCCCTCTCTTGCAAGCCTGGTTACCTTTAACTGCCCTCCCCTGCAGGACTGGTTGTCTTTAGCTGCCTTCCCCTGCTGGCTTGGTCTGCTACAAATGACCTCCCCCGCAGGCCTGCCCCTTCCCCCCCATCTGCCCTCCCCTACATGCCTTGTTGCCCCAACTGCCTTCCTCTGCCAGCCCATTCACCCCTAACTGCCCTCCCCTGCAGACCTGATCACCCCCAATTGCCCTTCCTTTTAGGACTGGTCCCTCCCAATTGCTCTCCCCTGCTAGCCTGATCACCCACAACTGACCTCCCTTGCTGGCCATCTTGTGGCAGCCATCTTATGTCCACAAGCAGGCAGCCATCTTTGCCCACATGGGGGTGGATATCTTGTGTGTTGGAGTGATGTTCGATTTGCATATTACCTCTTTACTATATAGGATTAAAACATAATGTATGGCAAATACACTATGAGAAATTAGAAAAACATTTGTAAGATATTTACTTTAGTAATGTTCTTAATAAAAAACAACAGAAAAGGCTGGTTAACATAAGCAGAAAAGTAATTTGGGGAGTTTCTCAAAGACCCAATAGGAAGACTTGAAAAACATGTTTGAATCAGAGCAAGGCTTAACAAATATGTCCAATATCCTGTACAAGAATAGGATCTTCTCACCACGGAGTCACTATAAAGCTTCTAGAATTTTTACTCTACCACAGCCACCCCAGACTATTCATAAATTCTGTACTAACTTCACTTCCAGGTTCAACATTCCCAGCAGCAGCATCTGATTGGGCCGTGCTTAGATTATGTGACTCTCATCTACTTGCCAGAGAATTAAGAGAGAAAATGTAATTTTATTTTTTTTTTATTTTTTTTTGGCTTCCAGAGTGTAAAGCAGGAAATTTTTTCAAAATTAGAAAGATAATTTATTTACCAGGCAACCAAATCATTTTCTACTAAAATGTTAAACCCTTTGTATTTAAAGAACATTTAAGAATCAAATGAGGAAAGATACTTCAACAAAAAATCAAATGAGCAGACAACATGAAAATACAATACAGAAATGCAAATACAATGTCCAATGTCTAACTTCTTAGTATAAAATAATGAATATTATTGAAAATTAAAATGTACAAAAATGTGATTAGCCCAAATTATAAAAGTTTAGAAATACCAGTTCTCGTGAGGATGTGAGGTAATGGAGGCCTTGATAGGGTGTTAATGGAAATACTAATTGATATAACTTGCTATAGAAACAATTTCAACTATATTTATACCAGAACATAATCTCTTGCCGAAGCCGGTTTGGCTCAGTGGTAGAGCGTCGGTCTGCGGACTGAAAGGTCCCAGGTTCGATTCTGGTCAAGGGCATGTACATTGATTGCGGGCACATCCCCGGTAGGGGGTGTGCAAGAGGCAGCTGGTCGATATTTCTTTCTCATCGACGTTTCTAGCTCTCTATCTCTCTCCCTTCCTCCTCTCTGTGAAATATCAATAAAATATATTAAAAAAAAGAACATAATCTCTATGAAGGCTGTTATTCTCTTCTGTTTTGTTTATTTCTATATTTAATAGTACTTGGCAATCATTAAGTTCCATAAATTCATTCTATAAATGTTTCTAGAATAAGTTAATGTCAATGTTTAATTTCTATGTAGTCTTTTGCTATACAGTTCCCCTCCTAAAATGTATCTTAAGCATGTAAACAAATGTGCAATTTTTAAAAAATGCAAGTATGTACATATCATTCTTATCTATCTATCTATCTAATCATCTATCTGACCGTTATGGTGGAATGACTGGAATGACTGGAACGACCAGAATGACTGGTCGATATGATGTGCACTGAGCAGGAAGGCAGGTGAGTGGTTAGGGGTGAGCAGGCAAGCAGGCAAGTGGTTAGAGGCAAGAAGTCCTGGATTGTGAGAGGGTTGTCAGACTGGTGGTTTAGGCTTAATGCCTATGAGGCCTTAACCAGCAGTCAGACATCCTCTGAAGGGTCCTGGATTACAAGAGGGCACAGTCAGGCTGAGGGACCCTCCTCCCCGTGCATGAATTTCATATATATGTGTAAAGTATGAGGGGAAAGATCTGACTGTTCAACCATTAGTTTTTGATTAAATATACTGTGATATTTACATACAATTAAATGTTATATAGTTTTAAAAATATAGATGTAGTAACATGAAATAACATTCAGAACCATTATTGAGTGCAAGAAAAGTAGTTTGTAAAATATTATCTTATTAGATCTGATTTTTTTCCCCAAAAGGGACATCTCTGTAGACACATACTTGCAAAAACAAAAGTATACCAATTATATACCTCAAAATGGTAAGAGTATTCATCCTTTATCTCATCCCTTCTCTGAAAATTTAATTCCAAAAGCTCTAGGAAGGATCGCTACAAGAAGGGAGTTATAGTGGACATTGTTATTTTTAGGAGTTTGAATACCTCTACAATCCCAGTTTCCAACAAATCATTCTTGACCAGTTCTTATTTCCTAGGCTTATTACCCAAGTTCCTTTAATGCCCAAAATTTGTTGTGATGTACAATAAAAATCACTGTTTTATTTTTTAGTGCCTGACATCTTCACCTCCCCCCAATATCCTCATTTCCTTCTTTTTCAGCTTCATTTCCATGATCAATTTTTTAATTACTCCCTTGTATATACCCTTAGCTTACTCCTCTCATCTTCTCTAAGAAACCATCCTTTTCTGGGCGGAGACTAGGAAAAAATAAAGTAAATAAGTAAGCTCTTTTATGTTAAGTAATGTTAAAGTTATGAAGAAAAGTAAAAGATAGAAGAGCAACAGTGCAGTTATAATTTTACATAGGCCTTTTATGGGTAGGTAACATTTTAGAAAAAGTCTGAAGATTTAGGGAACAAGTCATGCTGATATTTGGGTTAGGAACATTCCATGTGGAAGAAATGGCAAGTGGAAAGGTTTGGAAGGGGGTGATGTGCTTAGTGTGTTCAAGGGACATGAAGGACAGCAGTGCAGCTGTATCATAGTAAATGGGGGGGAGGGGTAGTGAGAAGTTAACCTCACAGAGGTACAGGTAACAAGATACATGGAGCCTAAATTTACCACCTAAAATTCTTACCACTCTTAACATTTTGCATATTTTCTTCAATTTTTGTTTCCTGTGTAATTTTTTTTATATAGTTGAGAATACCTTATTTTTTTGCAATAATCTATATATATATAAAACCCTAATATGCAAATAAACCAAATAGCATAACAATCAGATGCTATGACATGCCCTGACCACCAGGGGCCACACGCAGAATATGGTGGGTATTGGCAGCAGATGGAAGAGCACAGAATATGGTAGGCATCAGCCAAAGTGGGATGATGGAGCAGGTGAATGGGGGTGCCAGACCAAGGTGGGCACTGGTCACTGCCATCAGGGTGAGCCTTTGGTAGTTACTGAAAAATTTTTACTCCCATACACTGAGGTCCCACCTGGTGCTCACACCTGCAGGTGGCACCTGCCACTGGCCCCAATCACTCAGTTCTATCAGCAGGTACAAGTGGCGGCTGCCGGCTCCAATCACCGCTGAGGGCTTCTTCATCTCCTCTTGCTCCTGAGAGGTGATCAGGGCAGTAGCTGCCACCTGCACCTGCTGACAGTGCTGACCCCACTCACATCTGCTGATGGCACAGAGTGATTTAGGCTGATGCCATCAGTGTGTGGGAACCAAGGCAGTGGGAGCAGGACTGCCAGGAGACAGGGGACCAGGGGCTGCATCAGGCGTGGCTCAGTGGTCTTGTGAAGGATAGGCTGAGACCCACCCCTTTGCCCACAGCAGCCTTGTGGCCCATAGTTCATTTTAAGGTGCATGAATTTGTGCACTGGACCCCTAATCCTTTTATAATATTACCCCACTAGCATTAACATTTTCCAATGGCATGACAACACTTTCAATGTTTTTTAAATGACTGCATGATATGTATCATTATATATACATAAATGATACCAATTACTACATACTGGTCAGAATATGCTGACCATTCATAGGAAGCAGATAGGAAATCACAGACTGTTGATTCTGCAACTTAGACTAGACCTCTTTATTCTTAACTCTCCCAAGCTGATGAAACAGTATTTGTTTTAATTTCATGATCCATGATTATAACACTTCCTTATTTCTTGTTTGTTTTGTGTGTATTGAAAAGGTTCCTATTTTCCTGTTTCGTGGGTCAGAAACCTCTGGAGTTCTCAGCTATGGTATCCTAAAAACCAAACTCACTCCACTTCTCCAGACTTATTTGTTTATAGGTAAATAAAGGAGATATTTTTAAAATATCATATAGTAATATTGTATAAGACTTTAAGAAAAAGGACATTAGCATATAGCCAACTTTTAATTTTCCAGGGCATGTCATATGGAATGACATAAGGCATTGGAATAAAACAGAAAAATGCATGGTTTCATTAATGAGTTTGACACATAATTTACAATTAATTTAACTCACCTAATCAGTGAGATACATATGCCATATTAAGGCCTTGTTATTACATTATGACTCCAGAATCTTAGAAGGAATAAATGATGATAGCCTCTGGCCCCCATAGCGTATATATGGCTGGAAGCTCTCTGAATAGTAGAGAATCCAGAATAAGAAACACAGAATAAAGGTTGATAAGAAACACACTAGGCAGATGTTTTATCTTCTCCTTTGGGGGAGAATTCTATAGAATATCCCAGTTTCGGCCATAGGAGGTAGAGGAAGAGCAGATAATTGGGATAATATTGGAGTAGCTAGGACATTCCATATCTGTAGGACAAATATCATGAAGATGCTCTGGGCCAGCATGTTTTACAAACTGCTTTATTGAAACAAGGTTGAGGGACACTATGTGGATCTTTATCATAAAATCAAACAAAAGGCCCACATAATCAGATCACCCTTCATTAAGTATTAACTTCTTAGTTGATGTAATGCTAAAAAACTTTTCTGTAATTTCTAAGAACCTGAGTGCTTTAGTGAATTAACACTTACCACTCCTTGATTTTTAAATGATGACAAATATGAATGTTTTGCATGTCATTATTTAAATAAGACAACAAAGAGAGCTGAAGTTTTCCAAATTATCACCTGCCTCTTTCTATCTTTATCATTAGTGTGTGTGTGTTGCTGAAAAAGCGCAATACTATGAATGTAGTCATTCTTCAGTATAAATTTCTGTTCAGAAAATGAAACCTCAAAGAAAATAAATATTCTTATGATGAAACCCAGATAAATTACAATTTCTCTTTCAAGTTTATGGAATTTTCCTTTCTGAATCTTCCCCAACACATCCAGATTATGACCTAATCACACAGTGGGAAGGATACATTAATGGAAGTCAGAACTAGGGAAAATGAATAGACTAATGGAAGCTTTTAAGAATTCCAAGTGCTCTTAATATTAGAACCTTTGTCATAAGGTGATGATATTAACAATAATAATCTTCTAAGAAAGGACTAATAATATGTCTGACTCAGAGCCCCTGGTTCCATCCAATGCTGTCCAATGATGTCTTGATTTCCATTTCTAGTTCTGAGAACATATTGTACAAGCCGATAACCTAAATTCTCACTGGTAAAACAGAACATTGAAATGAATTTGATAATTAGCTTCTCCATTAGGGGGTTCATTTAATTTCAAAGCTAACGCTATCCATATTTCCGTTTCTAATTAATCTAAATATAGAAATGTGATAATAACCAGACAATGTGTTCTTTGAAGAGCTGAACCTATGACATTGTCATACAGTCAACAAACTTTCATTAGAAATGTGATTATAGACCATAATTCCAAACAAGTGGACATTCTTCTCATATTTTTTCTTAAATTTGTTTGTTTTTAATTTAAAACATTTCAGAAATATGCAACTTCTCCCAGTCTGATTTCGTGAGAAATATTTAATCATTTGTAAATAAGCTAGGATTTTTTGGATAAGATTCAGAATAGAAAAATTATGAGTGGAAATTATTTTGAGTTCAAATCCCAGAAATTTAAAGCAATTATGGAAAGTTGCCCTGAAAAATTATAAACAAATATAAACCTATTTTGTGGGGGGCTGGTGGATTCTATTTCATTAACAGGTTTTGCAAATATGAAATTATGTAATATGTTAATCATTCCTTTAGTTCTTTTTTAGGGATATATATATATATTCTAAATTTCCTATTAGTCTGGTCCAGGGGTCTGCAACCTTTAAGACATAAAGAGCCACTTGGACTTGTTTCCAAAGGAAAAAAATCCTGGGAGCTGCAAAACCATTGCGACATTTAAAACAAATATAACACTGCATATATTGTTTCTTACCTTAATGCTATATACCGGATCGTGCAGTTAGCTATCAATCTGAAGAAAAAAAGGACTTTTTCACTTAACAATGTAAAATATATTTTTGCAAATTAATAGCCAATTAAAATATTTAATTTACCTGGTTAATGGGATTTTTGCTCCTGAACCTCAGTGCACAGTGTCAGCATATCAGGGGCTGTAAGACGTTACCTTCATTTTCACACAGGCTTGCAAGTTGTCGGAGCCGCGGTAAAGCTTCAAAAGAGCCGATGCGGCTCTGGAGCCATAGGTTACCGACACCTGGTCTAGTCAAAGAATTTGAAAATTGGAAAAGGGAAAAAAGAAACCACTGGGATATAAAGTTGTATCTAACTATTCTACAGGTAAGCGGAATATGATATTGGCCTGTTCCCTCTCCAACAGCCTGAGGAATTATTTCAATGTGGTTAACTCTGCATAAATTTCATTTTCAAACTATGCTGTCAGGGTTTTCCTAGAAGGAGCATGGAGGAAGAGATTTGTCACTGAGTAAATATTTAAATATACAACCATATGGCTACTATATATGTTCATACTTATGCAGCAGTTTATGGAGCAGAATAAAATAAAGAATAAATTTATTTATTTACCGATTGCTTGAAGGAGAGTCAATGTCATTCAAACCATTTAGAGGTCAATCTAGAAGCCATTACAAAAAACAAAAACAAACAAACAAACAAAAAAACCCCGAGCAATTTCTAGAAACAATAGCCTTGAAGTAACCCAAGAAATTGTCTAAGAACTATTTTATCAAAAGGATCACAAACAGAGAAAATGAAAAGAAGCAATCAGAGAGACCCAATGCCTACTGCCATCACAATGATACTGTTGAATACAATGAGGTAAATTAGATTTTCCTGAAGAGATTGTAATTATAATTAGGGTAGCTTTCTAAGAATTATTTCTAAATGGTTGTAATGAGATTTTCAACATTAACAGTTTTTAAAAGTATTCCAAAAATTTGGTCAAGCATTAGGGATTTTGACCACCTCTAGAACAAAATCAAAGACAGGCTGTTTCATAAGAACAGAGCACCACCTTGTGTTGGTATGTTATTACACTTCTCTGGGACACCTAAAGAAAGCCTTGCCATAGCATTAAATTAGAATTGTCAGTAATGCTACTGAGTAAAAGAGACACGCATACCATCTTCTCAGTCATTATAATATCTTAGGCTTATGTTTAGCTCTGGTTATATTGAAAGGAAGAGAGGGAAAATATATATAAAGAGATGATTAATCAGGCAAAGCCAAAAAATGTGCCTTTTAATATTAATGCTTTTATCTCAGAAAATAATTTTGTAAATTAAATTTGTACCTCTGAACCTTAGTAAATTTTGCATTTAACACATTATACTCATTGCTTTTTCTTAATATAAATATATTTTATTGATTTTGTACAGAGAGGAAGGGAGAGAAATAGAGAGTTAGAAACATCGATGAGAGAGTCATCGATCAGCTGCCTCTTGCACACCCCATACTGGGGATATGCCCGCAACCGTACATGCCCTTGACCGGAATCGAACCTGGGTCCCTTCAGTCCCCAAGCCGACGCTCTATCCATTGAGCCAAACCGGTCCCGGCTATACTCATTGGTCTTTAACTTTAACTTGGTTAAATATTAAATCTCAATGAAGCAATTTTGAATTTGAAATAACTTAGAAGTGCAATATTTCCTGAGTATCCAACAAATAAGGATTGTTTAGAAACAATCAAATATCAACTATCCCTAAGTTGAATATTTCCAGTAGGACCATAGTGCATTAATGAAGTAAGAGGAAACATTAGTGAGATGGCATGCAAGAACTTCTTCACTCTCATAGAATCCCAGCTCTAAACACTTTATTTTTTATATATAATATAAAATAGGAAACTTAATGTCTTGCAACTGATGCAAATATAAATTTTCTCATTCTTCAAAATTAAACTCAAATCTGAACATATGTTTTTCTGTGGTCATCCCATTCTCAGTATTCCTAGAGCACTTGGATGTATAAAATTAAAACTTTTTTTTAAAAGTGTTTTTTTTATTTTTTTTTATTAATGTTTCATCTCCACCAACATATCTCCAGTTCTTTGGCTACAAGACCTAGTCTCAACCCTTCCTTTTAAGTCCCCAACTGTCTTAGAACATTCTTTATTTGTTTACTTCATTGTTGAGAGTTTTACATATGTCTCCTTTTTCTCCCATTGATCTCTCCCTGCCTATTTCCACCCCTTCCCATAGCACATGTCCTCACTCCCCTATTGCCTGTACCCATTGGTCATGCTTATATGCACGGATATAAGTCCTTTGGTTGATCTTTTAAACAACCCCTGAATCCTCCCCTGCCTTCCCTCTGAGGTTTGACAGTCTGTTCGATGCTTCAATGTCTCTGGATCTGTTTTTGTTCATCAATTTATGTTGTTTATTATATTCCACAAATGAATGAGATAATGTGATATTTATCTTTCTCTGACTGGCTTATTTCATGTATCATACTGCTCTCCTTCCATGCTTTTGAAAATTGTTAAGAAGTCTTTCTTTTTTACAGCAGCGTAGTAATCCCTTGTGTTGATGTACTACAGTCTCTTAATCATCTCATCTGCTGAATGGCACAGGCTGTTTCCAAACTTAGCTATTGAAATTGTGCTGCTATGAACACAAGGATGCATGTATTCATTCTGCAGTTCTTATCCTATGAAATTTTCTGAAGGGGTAGAAATGTTATCTTGTACCATCAGGTATGGCAGTGGTCATATTGAACAGTGCAGAAAACACACATGGCTAGTATGACTAAAATTAAATAACATTTAATTTTTAAAATTTTATTGTTGAAAGCATTACATACTTCTCTTTTTTGTCCCCCATTGACCTGTTCTAGCCTGCCCCACCCCTCACTCATCCCCACCTCAGGCCCTTACCACCCCATTGTCTGTGTCCATGGGTTTTACATATATGCATACAAGTTCTTTGGTTGATCTCTCTCCTACCATTCCTTCTGAGGTTCCACAGTTTGTGTGATGATTCTATATCTCTGCATCTATTTTGTTCATTAGCTTATTTTGTTCAATAGATCCCACCTATGAGTGATATGTGATACTTGTCTTTCTCTGGCTTATTTCCCTTAGATTAGATACTACTCTCCAGGACCCTCCATGCTGTCTCAAAAGATACAATTTACTCCCCCCCCCCCCCACTGATGCATAGTTATTTTAATGTAAACTTAAATAATCACATGTGGCTATTTGCTACTGTATAGTCAGGGGGGCTCTACAGAAATGCCTTAGCAAGAAAAGATCTGTTGAAGAAATAAATGGTAAGTTATTTGAACAAGAGGTGTTAAATTTTTACTTTTTTATCGTAGCAAATAACTAATATTTTAAGCTTTACATTTCATGTTTTATCTTAAATAAAACTTGAAAAGTTAACTCTTTCATGTGAAAACTTTTTCTAATCTAAATTATTCAGATACTTTTGCTTTTCTCTTATACTTGTCCTCTGTCCTTCATTCTCATATAGTTCAAAGATAAGTTTTTAAAAATCTTGGTTTAATTCTATAAAGTGATACATTTAATTATTGCTTCATTAGAGTAGCATAGATGAGTACAGGTATATGTAAGTAAATTTGAAACTTATATGAATAAACTTGAAATTTAGTATAATCTTATTCAAATTTACAAAGTCAAGTTATTATAAAAACCCTTACCTTACTAATTTTTTCTCTTCCTCCAAAGGGAACAAGTACTTAAGATAATATAGTATCCTGATATGTTTTTCTTTTTCTGGATAGAATCCTGCAAGTGTATGGGCATGACTTAATATTTTGCATTCACCTTCCAATTTTATTTGCATTTATTTATTCAACAAATGATAAAAATAAGATTTGGAGATGTTAACTTCAAAGTACTATATAAAACTCACAAATGGAAAAATCAGGATTTGAGCTCCAGTTTTATTACTTGCAAGCTAGGATCTGATGACAGCTCCCTATACTCAATTTTCAATAGATAATTATTTTAAACAAAACATCATGGGTGCTTTAAGAGTTTGGGAGGAAATGGATGAGGAAGTTAGTAAAAGAAAGGCAATTCACATGAATTCAAATATATTGAACATATATATACTTCTTTTATATACAGAGAAGTGGATTGATTAGACCATAAATGATGTAAAATTTAGTCTCATAATTACATAGATGTTTGTCAAGCAATATCTTCCTTGAGCTGGAGAGAAAACAGATCCCCTGAATACATATACTACTATTTGGTGCTACACAGGAATGCCTGATCATGAATCATTATAAATGTCCCCAAAATATTGTAAGTCAGTATTGGTGTCTAATTACTAAATACTAGTATAAAATGGGAGATGCATTTTATTTAGGAAAGTGGACATATTTATATTATATTTAATATGAAACATTCCTTACCTTTTAGAAACTGAAAAATTACATATTATTTAAAATGTAAATTTTCTCTTTGTTTAGTTTTTTTTTCTAAATGTGTAAATACAAAGAATTTTTAGAGATATTTTTTTCCTGATATAACTTTATTGATTTCAGAGTGGAAGGGAGAGAGAGCCAGAGATAAAAATATCTATGATGAGACATAATCATTGATCAGCTGCTTCCTCCATACTTCCTATTGGGAATAGAGCCTGCAACTCTGGAATGTGCCCTTGACCGGAATGTAACCTGGGACCCTTCATCAGCATACTGACTCTATTCACTGAGCAAACCAGCTAAGGCTAAATAGAAAGATGTGATATTTAGTTTTTAAATTGTGATTGCAATATTATGAAACTCATTGCAGGAAAACCATATTTTTTGCAAGCAGCTATAATCCAAATATCTATGCTTAAATGTGAAAATTCAAAGTTGGATTAGTATAGTTTCATGTCATAACTAGAGGCCTGGTGCACGAAATTCATGCACGGGGAGAAGTGTGTGTGTGTGTGTGTGTGTGTGTGTGTGTGTGTGTGTCCCTCAGCCCAGCGTGCACCCTCTCCAATCTGGGACCCCTTGAGAGATGTCTGACTGCCTGTTTAGGCAGTTTTCTCAGGTGTCTAAATGGGCAGTCCAGCATCCCTCTCACAATCCAGGACTGCTGGCTCCCAACTGCTCGCCTGCTTGCCTTCCTGATTGCCCTTAACTGCCTCTGCCTGCCAGACTGATCACCCCCTAACCACTCCCATGCCAGCCTAATTGATGTCTTACTGCTCCCCTGACAGCCTGTTTGCCCCCAACTTCCTTCCTCTGCTAGCCTAGTCACCCCCAACTGCCCTCCTTTACTGGCCATCTTGTGGTGGCCATCTTGTGTCCACATGGGGGCAGGATCTTTGACAAAATGGGGGCAGCCATATGTGTGTTGGAATGATGGTAAATCTGCATATTACTCTTTTATTAGATAGGATAGAGGCCTGGTGCATGGGTGGGGGCAAGCTGGTTGGCTCTGAAGGGTGTCCCGAATCAGATGAGGGTTCTCTTGGGGTGTGGGACGGCCTGGGTGAGGGGCCTGTGATGGTTTGTAGGCCAGCCACACTCCCCAGTGACCCAAGCAGAGGCCCTGGTATCTGGGGTTTATTTATCTTCTACAATTTGAAACTTTGTAGCCTGGAGCAGAGCCAAGCTTCCTGCTCGCTCCCTGGTGGTAGCCATTTCTGTTGGAATTTATTTACCTTCTATAATTGAAGTGGAGGCCTGAGCCCGCTAGGGTGTGTGGAAAGCTTGGCTTCCTCCATTGCCAGGGAAATTCAAGTCTCCCTCCTGCTCCCTGTGGCTGCAGCTATCTTGGTTGGGGTTAATTTGCATACTCGCTTTGATTGGCTGTTGGGCATGCCTGGTTGACATGGCTTGTTGGTATAGCAGAGTGATGGTTAATTTATATATTATTATTTTAGTAGATAGTATAGCTAATGTTTATTAATTAATGTTTAGTGGACTTATTTTTCTTATGCTTCCTCTATGAATATTTCATTCTTCCTGAATGTTTGAGTATTAAATTATAAGGCATATTAAAATTTCTATTAAAATATTCTAATTATTTAAATTATTTTATTTATCTTATTTTTTAATGTTTCATCTTATCTGGACTTTGCAGCTAACAAGTTATGTTTATGATAGAACAGTTTTTTGTTTTTTTTTTTTATTATATCCAAAACATTACTTAGTTCTTCAGTTATTCCTATTTCATTTGTAGTCATCTATGTGATTAATCAATTCACAAGTATACACTCTTTGAATAAGTTAAAGTGTGTCCAGCATTGTAAAGGGAATATAAGGTAGGTAAGAAACATGGCTATTTTCTTAAAGCTTTGCAAGTTTGCTCAGGTGCCAACATTAACAAATATCATCATTACTAGAAGCCTGGTGCATGAAATTCATGCACTCAGGGGAGGGGTGTCCCCTCAGCCCACCTTGTGCCTTCTCACAGTCCAGGAGCCATCAGGGGATATCAGACGGATGGCTTAGGCCTGGGGAATGGGCCAAATCTGGCAGTTAGACATCCTTAGCACTATTGCGGAGGTGGGAGAGGCTCCTGCCAACCCCGCTATGCTCACCAGCTATGAGCTTGGCTTCTGGCTGAGCAGCACTCCCCCTGTGGGAGCACACTGACCACCAGGGAGTAGCTCTTGTAATAAGCATCTGCCCCTTGGTGGTCAGTGCACACCATAGTGACTGGTCATTCCGTCATTCGGTGGATTTGAAATTTAGCCTTTTATTATATAGATTATCAGAAAAGATAAAAATACCACTAAGCCAGAGAAACCAAGATGGCGGCATAGGTAAACACTTCACTGCAGCCTGGCAAAACAATAATAATAAAAAAAAAAACAATTAAAATACAAAATGGACATTATCCAGAATTTCAGGAAGGTTGACTGACTGGAAATTCTACAACTAGAAGGAAAGAGACAACCAGAAGGAAAATCAGAGGAGCTGTAAAAGTCTAAGGTACGGAGACACAGTACTTAAATGAGGAGAGGACGGAGCCGGAGAGGAGGAGCAGCTGAGTGCCTGGCTGCCATTCCCTATCAGAAAGGAGATAAAAGCTCCGGATTGTGCTGAACCCCAGTTCCAACTGCACTAAACCCCAGTTCTGGGCGAGACACAGGGGACCCAGGCTTATATGGAGGGAATCTGGGTTGTAAGGCAGAAACTCAGGGGAGTGGCGAAAGGCAGAGTCCCGGAGGCACGTACATTGCATGCAGAGGACAGACTGTTGACTGTGCTGCTGGACTGCCCTGGTGGGAAGGAGACAAAAGCTCTAGACTGCACTGAACCCCACTTTCAATCCCACTTCCAACTGCACTGAACTCCAGTTCTGGGCTTATTGGGGGAGAGAGACTAAATTGTCTGATAGTGGGCAAAACTCGAGGGCACCTTTCTCTCAGAGGTGCTTTCAGCGAGTACCAAAGCAGCATGTACTGAAGGACACTGAGAAACACTGAGACTCAGGAACCTCTTATTGGTGGGACTGACGGAAGCCAAGGCTGTAGGCTCCACCCTGAAACTCTACCCCATCCAAGCTGAGCACAGAGGCTTTTGCAATTTTCCAAGTGTAGTCTAATAAGGCTGTCTCCCAGCATAGACACAGCTGAAGCTCACAACCAATTGGCCTGGAGGTCAGTTCCTCCCAGTAGATATCAGCAACAATTAAGATTTAACTACAATAAGGCTATACACACAGTCCACAAAGGGGAGCATCAAAAGTCTCCACCTCAGGTAACTGGGAGGCTGACCCACTGAGCCATATAGGACACCTTAGCACACAAAGCCACCCTACCAATTCACGGAAGCTGTGAAAATGCCAAGACAAGGAAACAGATAATAAACGAAAGAAATGGACAACAACAAGCAACTGGATATAGAGTTCATAATCACGGTTATAAGGTTTTTCAAGAATTTCCTAGAAAAGGCCAATAAAATAAACAAGACCTATGAGGATATGAAAAGGAATCAACTAGAAATAAAGAATACATTGTCTGAAATAAAAAATATTATACAGAGTCCTAAAAACAGAATGGAAGATTGCAAGAATCAAGTCAAAGATTTGGAACATAAAGAGCCAGAGGAGACTCCTCTGCAGAAGCAAGAAGACAAGAGAATCCAGAAAGTTAAAGATAGTGTAAGAAACCTCTGGGACAATTTCAAACGAACCAACATCAGAATTATGAAGAAGAGACAGAGCAAGATACCAAAAACATACTGAAAGAAATAGTGACAGAAAACTTCCCCCACCTGAGGAAAGAAATAGACTTACAAGTCCAGGAAGTGTACAGAACCCCAAACAAAAGGAATCTAAAGAGGACCACACCAAGATTATCATAATTAAAATCCCAAGAGCAAAAGACAAAGAGAGAATATTAAAAGCAGCAAGAGCAAAGCAGGTAGTTGCCTATAAAGGAGCACCTATACCATTGTCAGCTGATTTCTCAACGGAAACCATGCAGGCCAGATGGGAATGGCAAGAAATATTCAAGGTGATGAATAGCAAGAACCTACAGCCAAAAATACTCTACCCAGCAAAGCTATCATTCAGAATTGAAGGGCAGATAAAGAGTTTCACAGATAAGAAAAAGTTAAAGGAGTACATCACCGCCAAACCAGAATTATATGAATTGATGAAGGGGATTCTTTAGGAAGACGAAAAAAATAAAGATAAAAATTATGAACAACAAATATATAACTATCAACAAGTGAATCTAAAAACCAAGGGAATTAAAAAATCTGATGAAAATATTAACTGGTGAATATAATAGAGTCAGAGATATGGAAGGGGAATGAACTGATGATTCTCTGGGAAAAGGGGAGTGGGGGGTGCAGGAAGAGACTGAACATAAGCTGTGCATCTATGGATGAGGACAATGGGGGGTGGGGAAAGGGTAGAGGGTAGGGTGGGAACCTGGTGAAGGGAGCAATGGAGGGGAAAAAATGAAGAACATTTGTAATAATATGAACAATAAAGATTTATTTTTAAAAAATACCACTAAGTCAATAAATGCAAGAGGAATTAAAAAGAAGAGATTCGACTAGCACAGTATTCTTCTCATGATATCCCAGTGATGTAAGAATTATTTTATTCAACTTTATAGATGAAGAAAGTGAATATTAGGAAGGCTAAGCAATTCTGTGAAATTTGACTCTTTCTGCTGTGTCTCTGTGTTTGAGAAAGCTGAGGTTGGTACTCAAGCTAAGTTTCAAAAAATGTGTTGAGTTGAAATAAACGGGGAGGGGGTGCTGGGAGGTGAACATGCAAAATCAGAAGACTTGCCTGATGAGCCAGAGGTGTGTGTTGTATAGTAAAATGGGTAAGATTTTTGGGCCAGAAACAGTCTTGGAAGCCATGCAAACTAAGGAATTGATTCTTTTTGTAATAGAGTCCAGAATAGGACAATTGCATATTAAATGACAATTTAGGAAGATTTATTTAGTAGGTAAGGATAAATAATTTTTTGGGGAAATAGTCGTAATCAGAAAGGCAACTTTTCTGGAAGAAGATGCAAAGAAAATATTTCCTTGAGAACAGGATTAGAACAAGAAACCCCTTTTTACTCTCCTAAACTGCACTTTGGAATGAATGATGTATATTCATTGTCTATATTTGTACATCTCCCATTTTCTTCTTATCTCACTCAGTGTGGCTCTATAACCACCATTCCCAGTTATATTGCCCAACAATAGAATAATCTTCAAGGGACCACATACTTACTATTTATTTTTTGTCTTCTTCACCAGAATATTAGTGCCACGAAGAAAGAAAATTTATCTTGTTTATCTCAGTATCCTTGGAACCTTGAATATATTCTGGCAGAGTAGATGTAGAAATATGCTTTTGAATTTTTACATTGTTGGCTTTTGTTTAAATATAATATCTTTCAGGCTTGGTGTCTAAACATATTTGCATGGCAAGATTAGAATAGAAATAGATATAATGCAATGCTTGGCAAAGATGCTCATAGAAGTGCATACTGGAATGTAATTAAGTTTAAAATAATGATGGCCTAATTCCAATTACTCAGAAGCTGACTAGTTTGCAAATTTTCCTTCTCTTCCTTCTAACTTCTGACAACTTTTTGCTAATTTTGTCTTCATTAACACTTTTTCTAGAGCTTGGGCAAGGCAAGGATGTAAACCTTTGAGTCTGTCCATTTTACTGCTCATAACACTTATGGGGAGGGTTTGGTAAAATAAAGAGGGTAACTATTGGCAAAATTAGTATTTTATATTATTATATCATTTTATTTATTCATATAATATTTCTCCTTTAAGTATAATATATATGAGAATTAAATATGTAATAAGAAAATACCTAACCCTCTTCTGATCATAAAGTTTTGTTGACATGTCCATAATGTGTGGATTATAATAAGAATAGATATTTGAATTCAAAGGTTAAATTCAACAAAGTTGTCATGACACAGTTATTCGATGTGTATCTTATATGTATTAATGTTCAATGAGTTAGATTATTTCATACAAAATTGTTTGTTTTAATTAAGAAAAGCCACACATTATATTTTAATAACTTAATATGATCACAAACTTATATATAGAAAATGAAAATAGCAGGTTCTATAGTGTATTGAGATGCAAAATAATGTGGAAAAAGAAATATCAATAGAAAGATTAGATAATATAAATTAGAAATGAATAAAAAACATAAAACTAAATTGCAATCATAAATTCAAATTCATTAAAATTAAAAGGAGATACCAGTGAAAGACAGAATTATCAATAAGGTAGATAATTTGCTGCAGAACTCATGGGACTTCAAGATACACTATACCTAACTGTTTCATTTTTCTAAAAAAAGTGTAATAAAAATTCTCAACGATATTGACCTACCCAATTGTTTCAGGAAATTTCTTCCTCATGATATAAAAAACTATTCTGTGATTCTTGAGTTGGTTGGAATTTGCTACATTAAAAAAATTCCAGCCGAAACCGGTTTGGCTCAGTGGTAGAGCGTCGGTCTGCAGACTGAAGGGTCCCAGGTTCAATTCCGATCAGGGGCATGTACATTGGCTGTGGGCACATCCCTGGTCGGGGGTGGGCAAGAGGCAGCTGGTCGATGTTTCTCTCTCATCGACGTTTCTAACTCTCTATCTCTCTCCCTTCTTCTCTGTAAAAAAATCAATAAAATGTATTTTTAAAAATTCCATTATTTTAATTAGTATAGTGTTTCTATAATTAATAGTCAAGAATTATATAGGTATAGAGATAAAACTGGAATCTTTTACTTTTATTTTTATTAAAAACACAAAGGAAGTAAAATCATAGTTGATTATATTATTTACTTTTTTGAAAAATTAAACTCAAAATGGGTTAAGCTTCAAAAGTGCGCTAGGTATCTGCTAGGTATACAGCAAAATAATATCCTATATAATAAAAGCACAATATGCAAATTAGCCAAACAGCAGAACAACTGATGGAATGACTGACCACTCTGATGTGCATGGACCACCAGGGAGCAGACACTCAATGCAGGAGCTGCCCCAGCCTGTAGGCCCCAGGCCTGCCAAGGCAGGTGCCAGCAGGGGGCCCCTGATAGCCCCGCCAGTCATTCCACAGATCAGCCCTGATCGCTGGCTAGGCCTAGGGACCCTAACCATGCATGAACTTAGTGCATCAGGCCTCTAGTAGTGAAAGTAAAGGGTATGGCCTGACTGAATGGGGAAAATAAAAGATCTTATACTGACTTTGATTGCTGAAGATAATTTGAATTAGTTTTAAATGGGCAGTAATAAGTAAAAATATATCATTTAAAAATGTATAATAGTACTTAATGAAGTATATTTTCAGTATAACTCAAATATATTTGTTTTAAGTTATGACATGCTTTACTCAATATGTTTCTAAGAATTACCAAGTGAAATCAAGGAGATTCCTATTAATCACATTTACAGTCTCTACAAAGTTTACATAAAACAAGGTGAGCTATAAATATATATAAAAATAAGCAAGTTTAGTAATAAATTGGGAGAAAGTGAGAGCCTTTATCATGTTAACCAACCCAGGGAAAACTAAGAGTATACACACACACGCACACACACACACACACACACACACACCTTTATGCATGTACAGTTGCATCCAGAGAAATTATCTTGTAGTTGTGAGGATTTCTCCTTTCCAGATTATCATTTTCATTTAGAACATAACACCCCACACATCACCATTAACTTCCATCTACCTTCTACTTCTCTTGAAGCTGGGATAAATAAGAAAGCATCAGTAACCTTTTTCATAGTACTAAGACAAAATGAAGGCAAAAAAAAAAAAAAAAAAAAAAAAAAAAAAGCCCAGGATCTATACTATAACAGAGGTAGATCACTCAGGAATCCAATGTAAGAAGATATATTACCCCAATATACCAAAATCTTTGCTTCCCCGTCCTTCTTAACACATTTCAAACCAGTAGTTTTTATTGCTAGCTTTACCCAGTGGCCAGTTTTGAGCAAGTACAAAAAACGTTTTACAAAGTATCATACTTTAAAAAGATATTACAGTAGCTTGTAAGAATATGTAATAAATAACTTCAAAATGCAATGGGTATTTAATTTTAAGGCATGCCTTTAAATTTATGTAAAACTGTAATATGAAAACATGAGAATGCTCATGATCTTCCCGCAATGTGTGAAGAGCACAAATGTCTTTAGCATAAACAATTATTGTAGAAGGAAGCTGCATTAATCTTTATCAGACACATGGAGAAAAATGTTTAAAACTTTAAAATAGAAATTATTACTATTTTTTCAAATTTTAACCTGGGGTGAGAAAAACTTGTGCAAAAGCTAGAATAAATACTAGTATACCTACGTAAACTTGCTTTTAAAACTGAATTCAGAGTATTCCATCTCTTTTTTAATTTTTCCGCTTAACTTACAAAAGTGGTACATGCTTAAGAAAATAAAAAACCCTACTAATCATTTTAATTGTTCTTTTAGTTCCTGAATACCACTTCTCAAATGTAACCCTAATGTGTATCTTCCTCATTGTTTTTTAAGCTTATAAACACTGTATTCATAGGTATTGTTCCTTTCTCCTCTTCTTTTGCTAAATAGATATGGGATCCTAGTACAGAAATTAGTGTGAAATTGTCTTTTATTTAATACACTGGGGGCCTATTGCACAAATTTATGCACCTTGAAAGGAACTGCGGCCCTCGAACCTGAGGTGGGCACAGGGGTGGGTCTTGTCCCATCTTCCTTGTCCCTGTCTGGCCCCTCCCACTGCAGCCCTCGTCACCTGATTGCCAGCAGCCCCAATCTCTCCACCATTGCTCTCATGCACTGATGGCGCTGGCCCCCCTCTCACCCGCTGATGGCATGGAGTGATTAGGACGGGTGCCATCAGTAGGTGCGAGTGGCAGCTGCTGCCCCAATTGTCCCTCAGAGCAGAAGGAGGTGGAGAAGCGCTCAGGGGAGATCAGGGCTGGCACTTGACACCAGCAGCACATGCTAGCAGCAAGAGATTGGGGCTGGTGCTGGGTGCTGGCAGCAGGTGCAAGTGGAACTGGAGCTGGCAGCAGATGTGAGCACTGGGTGGGACAGCAGCATGTGGGAGCAAAGAATTTTTATTAACCACAAAGGCTCATGCCAATGACAGCAACCGGCACTCACCTTGGTCTGATGATCCTGCTCACCTGCTCCACCATCCTGCGATGGCTGATACCATGCTCAATGTTCTGCTGCCTGCTGCCAACATGATCCATGCATGCCCCCTGGTGGACAGTGCACGACATAGCAACTGGCTGTTCAGTTGTTCAATTGTTCTGCTGTTTGGTCTATTTTTATATTAAGGTTTTATATATATATATATAAATCATGAACACCCGTACAAGTTAATATATAACACTCTGACTTTCTTCCAAATTCTATATAATAAAAGGCTAATATGCAAATCAACCAAATGGCAGAATGACTGGTTGCTATGACATGTACTGACCACCAGGGGGCAGACAGCGCAGGAGCTGCCACCTGGTGGTCAGTAAGCTCCAGGGGGGAGCAGGCCTAAGCCATCAGTCAGACATCCCCCAAGGGCTCCCTGATTGCGAGAGGGCACAAGTTTGGCTGAAGGATCCCCCCTTCTGAGTGCACAATTTCATGTACCAGACTTCTAGTAATTACATAATATTCCATAGTGTGGACATTGTGAAAGATATTTAACCATTCTTCTATAAGTGAGTGTAATGGATTTTGTTATGGTCATTTTTCAGTATTTGTGGCAATCAAGCAAAACTGACATCAACATCTGCTTCTGTATACCCTGTGTAATGATCCAGTGGAGATTCCAGAGGTGAATTGATGCATCAGTAAATAGATGTCTATGTCTTTTTTAAAATTATGGTGAGGTTTTATGGAGTTACACTCCTACTACCCTTTTCCCCCCAAAATAAGACAGTGTCTTATATTAATTTTTGCTCCCAAATATGCACTAGATCTTATTTTCAGGGGATGTCTTATTTTTCCATGTGCTAGGTCTTATTAAAATAACAATTATTTTCATTTTTATTAACGCAAAAGGTAAAAAATAAATAAATTGCATTTCCAGTTGTTTCAGTCAATGTTTTGCTGATTACCAGAGGTTGAGAATCTTATTTAAACTTATTGTCCATGTGCATGGCCTCTTCTGTGAATCTTTTCCTTATCTATTTGTAAACACTTTTGTAACTTTATAGATACTAACCTTTGTCACATATGTTTCAGACTTTTTTATTTATGATGTTGGGATATGCAGTTTATAATTCTTATGTGGTCAGATATATTTATCGTTCTCATTAAAATTTAAAAATATTTCTTTATTCTAAGATGAAAAATATTTTCTAATATTTTTCTAATTTTTTATTTAAAGTTTAGAACTGTATTATATTTGGTTGGAAGTAGGAGTTTTAACTTTTTTGTTCTATATAGATAGACAATTATAACAATTCTGAAATAAAATACTGTTTGAGGACTTTTTAGTTTAAATGGCTTATTTTGCTATTTAGGTGCTTATAACTATTATTTCATAAATAAGACCTTATTAAAATGCATGATTACATTGACTATATTCTTTAATAAAATTTTATAGTTGTTTTCTCTTACTTTGTAAACTTCAATTTTATAAAATTTGTGAATTTTTTTTTCTTTTTTCTGTAAACTGATTTTTATTCTCATTCATGAGGTTTGATGTTTTAGTTTAACTTGGAGGCAATCTCATTAGCACTTCATTATATAATTATTAATATTTTGTATAATAGAATCTAATTTTTTTTGTCTTGAAAATTGTTGAATGATTCAAAGTGAAATCTAAAGAAAAATCTAAATTGGTTCTATATATAGCCTTGTCTAAATAGCAGTGCTCTTTATCTGGGTGTAATGGTCCATAAGCTAACTGCCAAATGTTGAAGATAATACACAAAAAGTGTGGAAGAGAATAAGGACAAACTCTGAGTCAATCAGTTCATTGATATATATCCTTGGGAGCCAAGGAGAAGATGAGTCACAAACTGTCATCTCATTCAGAATACTAAATAATATTTCATAAAATAACTTAGTTGAGCCTGGGCTGGGTGGCTTAGTTGTTTGGAATATTGTCCCATGGACCAAAACGATTAGAGTGCATACAGGAGGCAACCCAAAGGATGGATGTTTCTCTCTCTCTCCTTTCCCCTTTCTCTCTCTAAAACAAGTATACATGTCCTTGTGTGAAGATTTAAGAAAACAAAACCAAAACAGAAACATTGTATATAATAAAAGCCCAGCAACCAAAACAGTGAAAGACCAGAACAACCAGAGATCAGAACAACCACGGCCTCTTGCTCAGGCTATCCCTGTCTCCCACCAAGCAGTTAGGGGAAGTCAGGCAGGCAGGCAAGTGGTTAGGTGTGATCAGGCAGCCAGGTAGGGTCTCGAGATTGATTGTCTCAAAGAGGGAGACCCTGGCTGCCCACCACAGCCTGTGGGAAGGATGCTTGGTGGCTGTGATGGGAGGCACTGGTGGCAGTGGACACTACAGGGCACAACAAAAGAAACCCAGGCTGATGAAACCCAGGAACAAGCGCTGAGACCAAAGTAGTCCTGAGAATGGGCCTATCCTGCCTGGGGCCAGGCTTGCAGGAGGCAGGACAAAGGCTCTGGGCTGAAAAGATGCCAAACCAGGTAGCTGTGGACACTTCTTCAGCTTCTCTATCTTCTCCACCTAAAGAACCTCTGATCATCCACGAGTTGCAATCAAAATTAGGCCATGTATGAAATTCAGCGTGAAACTGCAATTTTCTTTCCTTTAAAAAACAAAACAAAAACAGTTCTTTTTTGAAACCAGTTTGGATCAGTGGATAGAGTATCATCCTGGAAATGAAAGGTCCCAGGTTCAATTCCTATCAAGGGCATGTACATTGTATGCAGGCACATCCCCGGTAGGGGTTGTGCAGGAGGCAGCTGGTCAATGTTTCTCTCTCATTGATGTTTCTAGCTCTCTATCCCTCTCCCTTCCTCTCTGTAAAAAATTAATAAAATACATATTTTTAAAAAAAGAACCAGCTTTGTTTCATTGTTTTTGTGTTATTTTTAGTCTTTGTGTTATTTATTTCTGCTCTAATCTTTATTATTTCTTTCCTTCTATTTACTCTATCTTTTCTTGTTCTATTTTTAGTACTTTAAGTTGTAGGTGTCAATAGGTTATTATTGATTTTTCTTGTTTTTTGAGGTAGGCCTGTAGTGCTATAAACTTACATCTCAGGACTGCTTTTGCTGTGTCCCAGAGATTTTGGGTTGTAGTGAGCTCATTTTCATTTGTTTCCAGGAAGTTTTTTTTATTTCTTTCTTAATCTATTTAGTAACCCATTCATCCTATCTAATAAAAAAATAATATGCAAATTGACTGTACCTCCATTGCACCCACAAGTCATGCCCATCAGCCATACTCACCAGCCAATCAAGAGTGACTATGCAAATAAACCCAATCAAAATGGCTGCAGCCATGGAAAGCTTGAGGAAGGCTTGGGTTTCCCTGTACATGGAGGGAGCCAAGCTTTCCACCTGCCCTTGCCAGGCCAGGTGTCCACTCAATGCTACAAAGTTTCAATGATAGAAGATAAATAAATCCCAACAAAAATTATAGCAGCAACAGAGCTGGAAAGAGCAGGAGGCTTGAGTTGTCCCCAGAGATGGAGAAAGCCAAGTTTCCACAGCCCTGGACCAGGCCTGCAAGAAAGGGCAGTTGGGGGTGATCAAGCTTGCAGGTGAGGACAGTTACGGGTAACCAGGCCAGAGGAGGTGGGAAGTTGAGAGTGACCAGGTATGCAGGGAAGGGAAGTTGGGGGGGACCCAGGCCTGCAGGGGAGGGCAGTTGGGAGGAACTAGGCCTGCAAAGGTGGGTAGTTAGGGGTGACCAAGCCTGCAGGAGAGGAAAGTTATGGGCAAACAGGCTGGCAGAAGAGCATTTAGGCATCAATCCGGCTGGCAGGGGAGTGGAAAGGGGTGATGAGGTTGGCAGGCAGAAGTGGTTAGAGACAATCAAGAAGGCAGATAGGCAAGCAGTTGGGAGCCAGTAGTTGTGGATTGTGAGAGGGATGTCTGAAATCGAGCCTAAATGGGCAGTCTGACATCCCCTGAGGGGTTCCAAATTAGAAAGGGTGAAGGCTGGGCTAAGGGACAACATTCCTCTCTCCCTTTCACCCTCCCACCCCCATTGCACAAATTTTGTGCACTGGGCCTCTAGTTATTTAATAACATGCTGGTTAGCCTATAGGTGTTTTAATGTTTTTGGGTGTTTTTACTGTAGTTGATTTATAATTTCATTCCAAAGATCCTTAATATGATTTCAAACTTCTGGATCTTGTAGAGACTTGTTTTGTGTACTAACATGTGGTCTACCTTTGTGAATGATCAATGTGCACTTGAGATGAATGTATATTCTTTTGCTTTGAGTGAAATGTTCTATAAATGTCAAATAAATTCATCTGATCCAGTGTGTCTTTTAGAGTTTCTGTTTCATTGTTAAGTTTTTGTCTGGAGGATCTATACAGTGAAGTCGGAGGGGTATTAAATTCCCCTATTATGACTCTATTGTTCAATCTATCCATTAAAGTCCTCTAGGATTTTAAAAAATTATTTAGGTGCTCTTATATTGGATGCATAGATGTTTGGGTACTTAACCAGGGTTATAGCCTCTTGTTGGATCAATCTCTTTAGTAATATGTAGTGACCTTTATTGTCTCTTGTGATGGCCTTCATTTTAAAGTCTATTTTGTTGGATATGAATATTGTTCCTCCAACTTTTATTTCTTTTCCATTTGCATGGAAATGATTTTTTCCATCCCTTCACTCTCATCCTGTGTGTGCCTTTTGTTCTGTGGTGGGACTCATGTAGACAGCATATATTTGGTTCCTGTATTTGTATCCATTCAGTTACCCTATTTTTTCTTTTTGATTGGAACATTTAATTCATTTACATTTAGGGTTATTATTATTAATGTTTTTATTTTTATTGATTCAGAGAAGAAGGGAGAAGGAAAGAGATAGAAACATCAATGATGAAAGAGAATCATTGATTGGCCACCTCCTACATGCCCTCCACTGGGGATTGAGCCCACAATTCAGGCATGTGCCCTTGATTGGAATTGAACCAAGGACTCTTCAGTCCACAGGCTGATGCTCTTTCCACTAAACCAAAACAGCTAGGGTGAAGCTTATTATTGATAGGTACTTATTTATTGCCATTTTAATTCTGTATGCCTAAATTTCTCTCTCTGTTTCTCCTTCTCATAGTAATTCTTTTAACATTTCTTATAATGCTGGCTTGGTGGTGATGTACTTCTTTATCCTTTATCCCCCCCCCCCCCCCCCCCCCCCGAAGGTCTTTACTTGACCTTCTATTTTCAATGATAACTGTGTTGGATATAGTAATCTTGGTTTGAGACCCTTTCTTTCCATTACTTGAATACTTTGTGTCATTCCCTTCTGGCCTGTAAAGTTTCTGAGGAGAAATCAGCTGTCAGTTTTATGGGACTATAAAATTGTACCTTTGTAGGTAATAGTTTCTTTTCATCTTGCTGCCTTTAGGATTCTCTCTTTGTCTTTAATTTTTGGCATTTTAATTACTATGTGTCTGGCTGTGGGCCTGTTTGAGCTCTTCTTGCTTGGGGTTCTCTGTGCCTCCTGAACTTGTGTGACTTTTTCCTTTACCAGGTTAGGGAATTTTTCTGCTATTATTTCTTCAAACATGTTCTCTATCCCTTTCTCACTTTCTGCCTCTGATCCAACAAGAAGATATAACTCTGGTAAAAATATATGCACCTAATATAGGAGTGCACACAGACACACACACTTCTGGAAGACTTAAATGGAGATATCGACAACAATACAGTCAAAATAGGAGATTTTAACACTTCACTGACTTCACTGGATAGACCTTACAGACAAAAACCTAACAAAAACAGTAATTCTAATGACTTAAACACTTGCTATTATCATATGGTTACATTTCAGATTGTCCCACAGCTCCCTAAAGCTTTCCTCTAATTTTTAATTGTTTTATCTTTTTGGTTCTCTCATTGATTTTTTTTCAACCACGTCTTCAAATTCACTGACAATCTTCAGCTTCCCCTAAACTGCTGTGTATTTTTCCCAATGTGCTCTTTATTTGTGCTATTTCATTCTTTATTTCTGTTTTCATAGTTATTATATATTTTCTCATGCTGTTGAACACCTTTACCATCCTTACTCTAAACTCTGTTTCAGATAAATTTATTATACTGCTTTATTTATCTCTTCTTTTGTAGAATTCTCTTGTTTACTCATTTGGGGATTGTTTGTTTCCTCATTTTGGTTGTCTGTTTGGGTTTGTGACTGTATTAGGTAGATCCTGTATACCTCTCAATCTCTAGCAGAGGACAGTGTTAAATGTGTTTCTAACTAATTAGATCAGGGATAAACTCAAAACCTCCAGAAATCACCTCTGCCTACAGACTGATAGGATTCCAACTTTAATTGCACCTAGGCAATTGTCTTTAGGTGTGGCAAGAGTTTTTTCAACAGGTGGGGCAGTTGCTTCTTCCTGGAGGCTAGTTTTTATTTTTAGTCTCTTAAGTAACCTCAGGGCAAAGTGTTTTCCAGTAGGGTGGGTCAACTATCTTTCCCTCAGGCAAGGCAAATATCTGTGTGGGAAATACCTTCTCTGTTGCTTGAGACAATCACTCAGCACCAGAAACTGGGGTGTCTGCCTTCTGAGCTCTACCTGCTGAGTACCCAATTCTGCCTTCTGCTTACACTGCTTCAGTCCACTGTGCCCTTCCTCTGCTGTAGCACAAGGTTGGTGGTGTTATGCCCAGATTTCATGATCCCCAAAGACCACCAGGGAGCCAAGTCCGATGCAATAGCAGAAAGCCTGTATTCCATGCTACCATGGGCTCTGTCCCACTTATACCAATAGGGACATGGCAGAAGAAAGCGAACTTCAACAGATCAATGGGTTTTATAGGGGTAGTGATGTCACTGCTTTGGCTGACCCTGATTGGTTGGGTGAGGGCTAGGATCCAGTTACACAAAATGGAGGATAACCCCGCCCTGCCCTTTCATTACAAGGAGTTAGTCCTGCCCTGCCCTTTCAGTGGCACTGCAGGGAATTTTGTTAGTTGACCCTTTAATGGGGTGCCTGAATTTCCAGTGGTTGCTTCATGGCAGATAGCAACCTTGCTGTTTTTTACAGCTAGATGTTTATGTGGATACCCTTCTCCATTTTTGGTTCTCTGTTAGGGAGCCCAGTTTGGGAATTATATCCCAGGACTGTCAGTGACACTTCCACCTCTCCTATCAGTGTCTATATGGTCTCCACTTTTGGTCCAAGGGTATCAGATTTTTCTCCAGCCGGTCTTCCATTAATTATTCAGGAAGCTTTTTTTGTTTCTTGATTGTAATTTGGTTATTCCTGAAAATGTCTGTGCAAAATATACATACCCTGCTGCCATTTTTAATCCTTGGGCCATTTTTTCTTATTCATTTAGTTCTCATAACCTTACTTTAATACTGATGTTATAGTTTATTATTTTCCTGCAATAGAGTGTAGGTGTATAACTATTGTAGTTGAGTCCTATGAGTCTTGTTAGTGTCTTCTTTAGTTTTCTTTATTGTCTTGTTGTCACTGTTAGTGTGAATGCCTTAGCATATTTCTGTACTGCTTTGAGAATACACTCACAAATACTCATGCACATGATACTCATGATTTGTTGAATGATTCCTCCATAATAACTCCTCTTCCAAAAATTTTAACATTTTTTATTCATAGAATATTTTTACAAATTAGTTTTCAATTGCCTTTTATAATTATAACAAAAGCAAACAAACAAACAAACAAACAAACAAAAAACTCTTTCCTGAAACTTGTGTGTTGGATTATAAGGTTAAAATGGAATATATATTATTTCAAAGAGCCATTTGTTTCTTGATTTTTCTGCAATGATGTGGTAACTATGCTTTAATCAATATCCTGCTTCTGTGGTTACTGGTTACACCCATTTTTGCTTGATTACAAGAGGAATAAAAGCATTGATAATTTTGAAATTCATTACAATGCCAGGGTTTATATGCTTTCATTAAGCATTAATTGGTAGTTGATGGTTATTGCTATTTTTCCACCATTAGTTCATAGCAATGTAATTAGTAATGCTAAGCACAGGAACCACATTAATAGTATTACTAATTGTAAACTTGGAGATAGAAACAAAACATGACTGGTTAATTTCCAGGCAATATCTCATGATAATTAGCTGTAGAACATTTGTGCTAAATTAGAAAGGTAAATAATTTGAAAATTTGCTACATTTTTTTGTGTGGTTTGCAATACTAGTACCACCTTTTAATGCATAGATCTCTTTCCAGCTTCCCATGTAAACATTTTTTTTTTCCTTTTGAAATCCTGTTGGTGTATGCTCAAAAATTATTAATTTGTCTCTCATACAAAAAAACCATATAGTCATTTGTTGAACAATTTTTAATGTTTTGAAATATAGTAAATGATAAAACTTTTATTAGATTGTATTTGGTTTCTAATGTTTAGAGGAAAACCTCTTTCCTCATTTATCTAGCAACAAACAAAACTGGTCAACTTACTGTTAAGTTTCACAATAGTAAAATTAAGGGGACAATGTTCTCAGGCTATAATAAGTAATTAAAAAAAAACTAGATATTTAACACTTATATTCATGTTACTTTACTTATACTGATTCCCTCTAAGTCACATCATGTGGGATTTAACAGTCTATAGTATCTACAACACGGGAGAATGTATTCTTTTTTTATTATTATTGATTTTTTACAGAGAGGAAGAGGGAGAGATAGAAAGTTAGAAACATCGAGAGAGAATCATTGATCAGCTGCCTCCTGCACACCCCTACTGAAGATGTGCCTGCAACCAAGGTAATGCCCTTGACTGGAATCGAACCTGGGACCTTTCAGTCCACAGGCCAAGACTCTATCCGGTTTCGGCAAGAATGTATTCTTTAATTGTCCTTTTATGTGCTTGCTAAAGGATAGGGTTTAGAAAGAATTTTCTGTATTTTCTTCCTTTTCATTTTCTCTTCAGAAAGATTATATTGGGATATGTGTGAGGAAATTGGGAACAGTAGATATTCTGCTATAGTTGAAAATAGTTGAGCTGCTGTGTAAAAAGCAAAATAGACACATTTAAAAATTTTTTTTATTGATCTAAGAGAAGAAGGAAGAGGGAGAGAGAGTTAGAAACATCAATGCTGTGAATCATTGATCGGCTGCCTCCTGCACACCCCAACAGGGGATTGAGCCCATAACTTGGGCATGTGCCCTTGAAAGGAATCGAAGCCTGGACCCTTCAGTCCACAGCCTAGTGTGCTAGGGAAACAAGCTAGGGAAAAATAGATAAATTTTGCATTAATCCCAAATTATTTTCAGTTAAGCTATGAAATTCTTCAGAGGTAATATTTGCAAACATATCTTTGTGTTTTCTTTTTGGCTTTTTGAACAAAATAGATTCCATGGAAAACATTGATTTATTTCTCTTGCATTGGTTTTCTTTCTTCTTTTCACATCTAAGAGTTGCCATGTATATCTTGCTGCTTCATTGGTAATGAGGGAAATAGCCAAAATGAAGATTTCAGCATGTTTAAACTGTATTAGTAGATTCTATGCTTTATGGTTGGATAAAATCAGTAAAAATAGAGAGGAGAAAATGGCAGCAGAATAGACAGATGTGTTCTGAGCTTTGTCCCAGAGCAGAAAGAAGGAGCAGCTGAAGTAGGGTCTCATGGAGAGTATTTGTTGGAAAGCTAGAAGACAGCTAAACTTCAGTTTCAGGTGGAAGACTGCTGGATGGGGTTCCCCTGACACCCTCACTGCAGCTGTGGCTGGGTACCCTCCTGGAGTTAAGGGATCGGATGGGGAAACCTCACTATCTTGAAAGGGAAGGTCAATCTTATCAGAAGCCAGAAAATCCACAACTGCAGCAACCACTGAACAGCTGGGAACCCCAGAACACTGGTCCCCAATTGGCACAAACATGTGGATTCAAAGGAGCTCTTCACTACACCACAGAAAGGTCAGACTTTGCCAGAGATAAGGTGAGGTCTCTGGTCCTGGTGGGAGAAAGAAATACGTATGCTGCAGGAGCTGAAGGACCAGGAAAGTCTGTGCCTAGAAAAGTCCGAGGCTGTTGTGGTTGGCGTGATCCATGAATGTGGAAGGGGGTCCTCAGAGCTGCTAGCAGAAGGGATCTCTAAAAAGCAACTCATTTTGATCTGGTGTGAAGGGATAGTCTAGGAGTTACAAAGGTTTGCAGGCTGCTTATACTTGTGTGCAGACCCACTTGAGCAATTGGGCTTTTTTCTCTTCATTTCCTTGCTTCTGATTACTAAGCAAAGATCATCCAATTGGGGATGTCCTGGGAGACTGCAGGGGGAATTTGTTTTTCTGGAACCTGGGGATCAGAGTGGGAAGCGACCATTGGAGATCCAGCTGTGGGGCAACCCACCTCCATAAACCGGTATTGAGTGCCACAGGAAAAGAAGGCTACAGAGGCCATAGAGAACCAGAAGCCAATCCAGAAATGCTGCCACCCAGGGGCTGAATCACAAATTGACTCTTGTGTAATAAAAAATAAAGGAATATGACAAATTAAGACACTGCATGCTCTAAAATCAGGACTGGCTTACAACCTTGAGGAACAGTGGAAACCCAGAGAATTACAATATTGTCTGGACTGAGAAACAGGCATGCCAAATAGAACAATGGAGGAAGGGAATGATCTTCACTACTGCACATTTTATTTTATTTTTTTAATTTTCTTTTTTTTTTTTGCATCTTTTACTTAAGAAATTAATTTTTTCCCTTTTTTCTCACTTGATTTTATCTTTTTAATTATTACATTTTAATTTTGAATCAGCATTATTACTATTATTATCTTACCTTTTTTAAAGAGTCATTTTATTTTCTATTTATTTTACTTTGGAATTAGTGTTCTACATTCTATTTTCATCTTTCCTTTAGCATTGTTTTACCCTCTCTCAACTTTACAAGTACGCCATCACTCTCTTCCTCACCTTTCCCCTTTTGGTGTCCTGTTTATCTTAACCCTTTCCTGCTTCAGATTTTCCCTATTCTTTCTGTTTATACCCTGCTAAAATTTGACCCTACTTATATACCTAATTTCCAATCCCCTGCTCCAAGTCCATACACACCTCTCTTTACTATCTTAACTATCAAAAAATGTTTTTCTCTCTGTTCTTTTGTTGTTGTTTGCTTGAATGTTGATTATATAGAATTTTCATGCTTTTTTGTGAGATTGTTTTGCTTATTCTTTTTTGGTTTGCTTTTTTTTTTTTTTTTTTTTTTTTTTTTTTTACTTCTTTTATCCCTTGCCTTATTTGATATTAGTTGGTGTTGTAGTTTGTAGTAATCTCCAGGTAGTTGTTGCTGGGATTAGTGGTTGTACTATTGGAGTTTTCTTCCCACATATATAGTTTGTTTCCCTTTTCTCTCTTAGTCTCATTCTAATCTCTCTTACTTTCCCCCTCCCCCCATTTCATCTTGACACTCTTTTTTCCCCCTCTTCTTCTTTCTTTCCTATCCCCTAATTTGCCCTTCTCTGGTGGTCACCTTTATTGGGGGTTATTAATATCATAAATACATTTCAATTCAGTGTCTTGTGTGTTGTACCTGGTTGTGTTAGTATTTTGTGCCTTTAAAACAATGCAGGAGAGAGAGAACTACATAACCAGACATCTGGAGAAGAGAGACGATGGGAGGCAAAGAAATAGCCTGCATATGAAAGAAAAGCAACACCAGAAAAGGAAGTAAATGAATTAGAAGCAAGCAACCTACCAGAGAAAGAATTAAGAGAAATGGTCATGAGGTGGCTGAAAAGATGGAAGACAAATTTGACAATATGAGTAAGAACCAAGAGGAAATGAAGAACCAGAAAGAAATGAAAAATGACATTGCTGCAGTAAATAACTCAATAGAAAGCATCAAGAGTAGACTAGAAGAAGCAGAGGACCACATCAGTGAGCTAGAAGAAAAGATGGGAATGAATACCTAACTAGAGCAGCTTCTAGAAAAAACGAAATAAATAAACAGGAGGAGAAACTAAGGGAACTTTGGCACAACACTAAACAAAACAACATCCGCATAATAGGGGACCCAGAAGGAAAGGAAACTGAGCAACTAATATTGAATAGAAAACCTGTTTGACGAGATAATGATAGAAAACTTTCTTGATATAGGAAAGAAAAAACACACACAAATCCAAGAAGCTCACAGAGTCCCAAGCAAAATAAACCCCAAAAGACTGACACCAACACACATTATAATTGTCATCGCAAAGAGCGATGACAAAATAAGAATCTTAAAAGCAGCCAGAGAGAGACAGAAAGTTACACACAAGGAACCCCCATCAGACTAGCAACTGATTTCTCAACAGAAACTCATCAGGCAAGAAGAAAATGGAATGAAATATACAAAGTCATGCCGAGGAAGGATCTGAATTCAAGAATACTGTTCCCAGTAAGGCTATCAATCAAAATTGAAGGTGAAATCAGGAGCTTCACAGACAAAAAAGGATTAAGGAAATTTATCACCACTAAAACAGCTATATAAGAAATTCTTAAGGATCTGTGGTAAAAAAAAAAAAAAAAAAAAAAAAAAAAAAAAAAAAAAAAACAGAAAAGAAAAAAGAAAAGAAATAAAAAGCAAAGGGACACAGGGGTATAGAATAAAAATGGTGACAAATAAGTACCTATTAATAATAACTTTAAATGAAAATTGATTAAATGCCCCAATCAAAAGACATAGGGTAATGGATTGGATAAAAAAACAAGACCCATATATCTGCTGTCTATAAGAAACCCACCTAAAAAAAAAAAAAAAAAAAAAAAAGGCACACAGACTGATGGTGAAAGGATGAAGAAAGGTTTTCCAGGTGAATATAAATGAAAAATGAAAAAAAAAAAAGCTGCTGTAGTATTACTTATATCTGACAAATTAGATCTCAAAGTGAAGGACATAAGACATTATAAATGAGATAAGGAAGGCCACTTCATAATAATAAAGGGAGCAATCCAACAAGAAGAAATAACTCTGGCAAACATATACACACCCAATATAGAAACACCCCCCCCCCCAAAAAAAATATATAAAACCAAATATACATATATAAAACCAAATATATATATATATATATATATATATATATATATATATATATATATATATAAAACCAAAAAAAAACCCCCCAAAAACACACAAAACTCCTGGAGGATATCAAGAGAGAGGGATTAGCAGCAATACAAAACAGACCCTGCCCATCAGCAGATGACTGGATCAGAAAACTATGGTACATCTACACAGTGGAATACTATGCTGCTATAAAAAAAGAAATAATTCTTACCATTTGCAGCAACTTGGATGGAATTGGAGAACATTATGCTAAATGAAATAAGTTAGTCAATGGAAGAAAAATTCCACATGATCTGACTCATTTATGGATAATAAAGAACATTATAAACTGATGAACAAAAAGATAGATACATAGATAGTAATGCATCAAACAGACTGTCAAATTACTGCAGAAAGGTTAGAGAGAGATGGGGGAGATAAGAGATCAACCAAAGGACTTGTATGCATGCTTATAAGCATAACCAATGGATGCAAAACACTAGGGTGAGGGTATGTATGGGAATGAGGTGTGGGGGAAATGGTAAGATATGTACACATATAATACCTTAATAAAAAATGAAAAGAAATCAGTAAAAATGAATTAAAACTTAGTGAATAAGTTTAAAATGTTAATTCGAATTCAAATGTTTTTTATACAATTAGATCAAGAGAGGAAAAATAAGTTACATCATTGTTGAAAATCCCAAAAGAGTTTATTTTCTGTATTGCTATTTGAGAATATTGTGAGAATAGTATCTTTATTATTGTCTTTCTTCAACTTTCAACTCTTAGAATTTTGTTAACCTGACAAATGCACAATGCTACTATTTAGTTATAATTAGTTAATGATTATGTCATTTCTTTTAATAGGGAATGCCTTAACTGATGAACAATTGTCTACTAGCTTAAAAATATACATATGTAAATAAGAAAAAATAGACAAGAAAGGACAGGGAAGCTATGTGCTGGTCCTTTATTTTCCATCACTTTAGCACATTAATGTGTGGTGAGTTTAAAGAAGTATCATAAATAAGCTGCTACACTGTACTGTTGGTAATATTGACTTTTATAAGAAATTTAATTTTAAGTCTAAAATATGTGATTTAACACAGTTCTGCTTTTCCAAAGATGGAGCATGAAGGTGATGTTTGTTAAGTGAAACACATAAAGAAAATAAATAATTTCATCCTTCTGGTGATACTTATTGTTATTAGATACCAATACTGGTTCCTTTACTTTCATTAGATAATCATATTTAAAGTGAAAGGTGATAATTACCTGCAGCTAATTATTACTAGAAAGCCTATGTAGCTGAGTGGAAGAGGAGCAGTTCAACTTAATGATAAAATTATTAATATACTATTCCCCAACTCATGAAAAAATTAAAGGCCAAAGTTTAAGATGTTAATCTCATTATCAAATTTATTTTAATTGTTTTCTACAACTTGTGAACTGAAAATGAATGGCATTTTCCCCACCTTGTATGTTTCAGATCTTATAAGACAAGCAATTGAGTGGGTGATTATGGAGCCTGGGCTTCAGTGCTGTGATATCCTTTCTCTAACTGAAAGAACATAAGCTTTCAGAAAGCCTGAGGTTTTCAGGATGATGTATGATCAATCTGGGGGGAAATTTTAAATAACACATTGAATCTCTTGTGGGAACAAGGCGTATGTGTAATGAAGGCAATTTTATGTCACCTGAGAAGGACTGGACCATGAAATGATAAAATATTTAGAATGTTAACAGCCATGCCATAACAGAAGCAATGCATGGAGGGAAGGCTGTATCCTCAGAGTGATGCCATGGCAGACACCAAGGAGAAGACAGTGTTTTATTGTTCCAGACATTTATTTATCTACCAGCAGATGTCCCTATAATACAATAATATCTTACAGGTAGACCGAATGATTAGGAAAATCAGAAACTGAACCACTCATCAGATTTCCAAAGACTAATGGAATTAAATTCACCATGTACTCCACAAAGTTACCAGAGATGAACAAAATGCAGTGCAGTGCAAAAACAAATTTAGTTTAGTTCTGAAAGCCACATGGAACAAAATTCCCTTTTTATTTTATGAAAAAGAAATTCAAGGAGTTCCTGACCTTTATCAGCACTAAAACTGCTTTATAAAATAAAATAAATTGATTGTGTCTATTATCAGTTATACTTTACATGCCCAACTAATGAGAGAACACTCGAAGTTCAAAATGACACTGAATTCAGTAAAATGTTTAATTGAATTTGTATTTAAAACTGGATATAGTCTCTTCAGACATTTAAAAAAATAACATCTATAATGATAAAAGCATAATATGTTAATTAGACTGGACAGTTGAACAGCCTTCCGGATATCATACCAGACGTCCTTCCAGACAAAGCTGTGGCGGTGGGGGCTGAGGCAGAGGCAGTGAGGGGTGATCAGACAGGCAGGCGAGTGGTTAGGGGTGATGGGGCAGGCAGGAAAGCAGTTAGGGGCATTAGGTAGGCAAGCAAGTGGTTAAGGGGCAATCAGGCAGGCTGGCAGAGGAGTTTGGTGTGATCAGGCTGGCAGCCAGAATGTTTAGGGGCAATGAAGCAGGCTGCATGATTGCCCCCAACCATTCTGCCTACATTAGCATTCAGACATCCCCCAAAGGGTCCTGGATTGTAAGAGGGTTTAGGCCACATCCCTCAAGGGTGCAGGCCAGGCTGAGGGACCCCCCCCCCCATGCATGAATTTCATACACTGGGCCTCTAGTCTTCTATAATAATAAAAGTGTAATATGCCAATTGGACTGCATGTCCTTCCGGACGACCTTCCAAATGAAGCTGGGGCTACAAGGGAAGCCTGGGTCCCAGGTGCCGGAAGGGGAAGGAAGGCCTACTCTTGCATGAATTTTGTGCTTCGAGTCTCTAGTAAAATATATCTTTATATATTTCCTGGAGACACATTTTCAGCTTGCAGACAATTATAGATGCACATATAACTTTAAGGAGCCTGGCAGTAACTCAGGCTGTCCAGAGGATCTGTAACTATTTATAGTGATACAACATTTTCTTCTAATCAACTTTTCATTTATTAATTATACTAGAGGCTTGGTGCACAAAATTTGTGCATGGGGGAGGGCGTCCCTCAGCATGTTCTGCACCCTCTCCAATCAGGAACCTCTGGCTCCTAATCATCGCTCACCTGCCTGCCTGATCCTCCTAACCGCCTCTGCCTGCCTGCCTGATGCCCTTAACTGCTTCCCTGCCAGCCTGATTGCCCATAACTGCTCTCTCCTCCTGGTCTGATAGCTCTAACTGCTCTCCACTCCTGTTATGATCCCCTTAACTGCCTAACTGCTTTCCCCTTCTGTCCAGATTCCCCTAACTGCTCTCCCCTTCTGGCCTGATCCCCCTAACTGCCACCTTCTCCCCTCTGCTTTCTCCCATGGCACCAGCCTTGTCCTTGGGCCTCTGCAAAAGGAACCACTGTGCTGGACCGGCCTTCGGCCCTTACAGCTGCCATGGCTGCCGGCCCTTGGCCTTTGCAGCTGCTGTGGCTTTGTTTGGAAGGATGCATGAAGAACTTCTGGAAGAAGTCAGCCCCAATTAGCATATTACCCTTTTATTAGTATAGATGATACTTCATAGTGGATGGAATACAGTGTAGAGGAAAATTGTTGCAAAGAAGAAAAACTGACTTAAAAAGTGATTTATTAGTTTATAAGCATACTAACATGCAAAATCATCACTGATTAGCATTTTTATTTTTATTAGCAATAGACCCACTTGTTTTTCTTCCATTATGAGAGGCAAATGCTATAGAGACTAAAAAGCTGATCTACTGTGTTTCCTCGAAAATAAGACATCCTCCAAAAATAAGACCTACTTACAGGTTTCCTTCTGAGTGAAATATAAGGCATCCTCTGAGATTTGGTCCACTGATTCTGAAAGAAATACAGTCACAAGAAATTCACCAGGAAATTCAGGAATTGGATTGTTATGATGATGTTCCAGAAGATGATGACATGATTGTCATTGAATAAATGAGTAAATTCTTGATACTGTAGGATTCACAGTTTGTCTGGTTTGTGTTGACAACTACCGTACTACCATACCATATACAGGTAATAAATTTCCTTTATTTTCATTTAAAAATAAATGTGTATCATATTCTTCTTCATGGAAAAATAAGACATCCCCTGAAAATAAGACCTAGTGCATCTTTGGGAGCAAAAATTAATATAAGACACTGCCTTATTTTTGGGGAAACAGGGTATATGTAATAAAAATTATGGGTTTTGAAACTAAACAAACTCAAACTTCTATTTCTGCTACTTTCTAGCTGTATGAGTCCGAACAAGTATTCTACATCTAGCTTGGTTTCCACATTTAAGAACACTATAAATCTCATGGAATTAATGCAAATATAATAGTTTCATTTATATGAACATTCTGATATATTATAGGAATTCATACACACTGGTTACCTTACTCCATAGTCCTCAATCAATTCCTTTACACTTTATGATCTTGATGAATATTAGCTCATTACTCTTCAGCAGAAAGTTCAGTTACTTCCTGTTAAGGGAAGAGGAAACATTGGTGCTGGACTTAGAAGGACAGCCATGCAGAGAAAAAACTTTCAAAAAGTATTTTCAAAGAGTAGAAGTATTTAGAGAGTTAAAAACAAAAGTTAGAAAAGGCAATGAATCTTCTGTTGCTGAGCTCCTGAATCATCATGGAATTTCTAAGCCCTGGGGTCTCTCTGGTGATAGGCTGGATCAGTGTTACAAGTCCTACCCTACCCATTGCAGGCTCATAGGAAGCCCATTTCTGTCAGCGGGAAGCAACTTAAAGGACTATATTTATATAAAGTCCCATAGAAAGCCAACATCATATCCTACCTAATAAAAGAGTAATATACAAATTCACCATCACTCTGCTACACCCACAAACCAGGCCCAAAGCCACGCCCATAAGCCAATCCGAGCAAGTATACAAATAAACCCAACCAAGATGGCTGCAGGAGCAGGAGGGAGGCTTGGGTTTCCCAAGCAATGGAAGAAGCCAAGCTTTCTACCTGCCCTGTTCAGCCTACGCCTCCACTCATGGCTACAAAGTTTCAATTATAGAAGGTAAATAAATCCAAACAGAAATGGCAGCAGCCACTGAGCTGGAAAGAGCAGGAGGCTAGGGGTTTCCCCCAGCAATGGAGGAAGCAAAGCTTTCTGCACAACCTGGTCTGCCCAGGACTCCACTCCAGGCTACAAAGTTTCAATTGTAGAAGGTAAATAAATGCCAGATACCAGGCACTCCTCTTGGGTCACCAGAGGGTGTGGCCAGCCTGCAAACCAACACAGGCACCTCATTCAGGCCACCCCATGCCCCAAGGGAACCCCCACCCTGATCCGGACACCCTTCAGGGCAAACCAGCTGGTCCCCACCCATGTACCAGGCCTCTATCCTATCTAATAAAAAGAGTAATATGCAGATTGGCCATCACTCCAACACAGGATATGGCTGCCCCCGTGTGGTCAAAGATCCTGCCCCTATGTGGACACAAGATGGCCACCACAAGATGACCAGCAAGGGAGGGCAGTTGAGTGGGACCAGTCCTGCAAGGGAGAGCAGTGAGGGGAGACCAAGCTAGCAGAGGAGGGAAGTTGGGAGCAAACAGGCTGGCAGAGGAGCAGTTAGACATCAATCAGGCTGGCAGGCAGAAGTGGTTAGGGGCAATCAGAAAGGCAGGTAGGTGAGCAGTTGGTAGCCAGCAGTCTTGGATTGTGAGAGGGACGTCCGACTGTCTTTTCAGGCCTGATCTCACTGGAATCGGGTCTAAATGGGCAGTTGGACATGTCTGGAGGGGTCCCAGATTGGAGAGGGTGCAGGCTGGGCTGAGGGACACCCCCTTGGCCCCCGTGTATGAATTTCATGCACCAGGCCTCTAGTATATATGCATTTTTAAGAAAAAACACAAGTTTTAAAATAAGTCCTGCTGGCATACATTTATTCTTTCTTTTTGCTATTATGGGCATTTTGGTGGCGACAATTTTAGGAACACATCTCACTGAATCATGCGAGAAGGAAAGGTAAAGCCTTTGGAAGATCATTCTTACTAGAATATTAGGAAAGCAGAATTCTTGTTCAGTTGTTAAAAAATAAAAATTTCTCTGTGTAGAAGTTATCATTACGTTTACAGTGCAGCTATTGCTACATATTTACATAAGTTTTTTCATATCTGGAAAACCTTCCTAGAATGCAAACATTCACAAATTTATCATTCATAAACTATATATATGCAAAATAACCTAGACTCAGGATCTCTACCTATACATATAGACCACTACATTCACTAACAGGTTAGGACTTATGGTTTATATATAAGATAACATGGTAAAAAAATAGAAAATATTGGGAGAAATATAAATATACAAAGAGAAAAATATGAAGAGAGATGAGGTAAAGAAATTAAGAAAACTATTACATTTAATCCATTCCTTTTTAAAAACAGACTTGAAAAGGTTTACACAATTATGCATAACACACATACCAAAAAAATGCAATTGTGAACATTTAAAAAATGGCCAAAAGGGTAAAAAATAAATAAATAAGATGAAGCAAAGAATAAAGAGTGCTATATTAATCAAATGAGTATTTTATCCTAAGCTTTCTGATAGACCATGCAAAGATATATTCACCTCTTTGTCTATTTACTTGTTCAACAAATATGTGAACATCTCATATGTGCCAAGCACTATTCCAGGGACTGGGATAGATCAGTGATTAAAACAGAACACTTATTCAGTGAAAGAAGACAGACAACAACAACAAAAAAAACAAGTAAATGAGGAATATTTTAGATTTGGAAAATGCAACAAGGCAAAGTAAAGCAAGAAAAAGAAACTGGGAGTTGTGCTGGGAATGGAAGTCCTTTCAATTAAAAATTGGGATGACCTCACTTAGAAAGTGCTCATTGGGAAAATATTCTATTTAGGTCCATTGCCCATTTTTTAATTGGATCATTCATCCAACCAATGGACATAAAATTCTGGGGAGGGAGGGTATGTATGGGAGGCAGGGAGGGGGGCAAAAAAAATCAATAAAATATATTAAAAAATAATAATAAAATAAAGTAAAATTATGCTAAACAAACAAACAAACAAACAAACCAAAACAAAACAAAAAAAGAAAGTGCTCATTGGGGAAAGACCACAGGAAGTGAAGATGGCAATCCTGCCCGGTCTCTGAAGGCACAGTCAGGCAGCAGAGTTAGCTGGTGGGAGTGTGCCTGGAATTTTCAAAATTCAGAGGATGTGAATCAGTGGACATATTTCTCCACAATATCACTTCCTTTACTACAAGCATACATTTGTTGATGCTGTTCTGAAGATGTTCCCCTTGTGACTCTGAGCTTAATATTAGGGAGCAGCTCAGCTTGGTAGAGCAGGTCTAGGATCATGCAGATGCTGCCATGTAGAAGCAATGATCTCTAACTGACTCTCAAACCAAGATGTATTTAGCTCACCTGGAAAAGTAGTGATTGACCTTGTGTCAGGGAATATGGTACTCAGATTTGTATTGTACACAATTGTGTGCAATTTTCTAAAGAAAGGTCCCTAGTTTTTAGCCAGTTCTCAAAGAGCTCCATGAATGCAGATGGAGTGATAATTATAAGCCTAGGCTGAAAGAACTATATTTTTCAGGCAATCTTTTTTATAATTGTTTTATTCCTTTTTAATAACTAATTTTTTTTTAGGAGAAGTGGATGGCAGATTATATTTGGCATCTTGGTAAGGACAGCCACATTACCCTTGGCTCAGTAGATAGAGTATCGGCCTGCAAAATGAAAGGTCCAAGGTTTGATCTGGTCAAGGGAACATGTCCAGGTTGTGGGGTCGATCCCCAGTGGGGGACTTTAAGGAGGTAGCCAACCCATGATTCTCTCTCATCATGGATGTATATAGCTTTCTCTCCCTCTTTCTTCCTCTCTGAAGTCAATAAAAATATATTTTAAAAAAATTACCCTAGAAAGGGTAAGGGGAAGGCAGTGTTAAGTAATAACACAGGAAAATGAATATCAGAGACAAGAGAAAAACATAAAATGTGAAGTTGCATGTGTAGGGAAGTGAGCATGGCAAGGTTGGCTAGGAGATGCAGGTGTCTAGTTGGGGCTGGAATGGAAAATGGTGCTCAATAGAGGGAGGGGAAAAGAACCAATGCGAATGGGAACAGAGGTATATTAGGAAAAGACTTTGAACATAGGTGGCCAGTGGCTACAGGATACTTATGATATGAACATGATAAAGTCAATTTTCTCTAGAAAGCTTTCTCATTTGTTTTTCTCTAGACAATTTTCATAAAAATTTTTGTAATAGCAAGTAGCACCCTACTATTAGGTGTGTCTAAGAAAAAGCTAATCAGACTTACTTTAATTTCTAAATGCACAGAAAAAAAATAGTGCTAAAGGCTTGGAAATTGATATTATCCTTCCAGAAGGTAATACTATAAATGAAAACTAAAATGATAATTAAGGAAAAGAAAGAAGCAAAAATAGTTTAGGCAAAACAAAAAGAATGGTTAAAAAAAAGTAAGAGCCGGGACAGGTTTGGCTCAATGGATAGAGTGTCGGCTTGGGGACTGAAGGGTCCCGGGTTCAATTCCAGTCAAGGGCATGTACCTTGGTTGCGGGCATATCCCCAGTGGGGGGTGTGCAGGAGGCAGCTGATTGATGACTCTCTCTCATCGATGTTTCTGGCTCTCTATCTCTTTCCCTTCCTCTCTGTACAAAATCAATAAAATATATTTTTTAAAAAAGTAAGAAAACATTTCTCAAAGTCTATGTACTTGATTCTTCCATCTCATAGTTCATACTAATTCTTAAAAATTCAGCTGCTCTTTACAAGTGGTTTATCATTAACATAAGAGGAGTGGAATATAAACTCTAAGCGATTTAGGTGACAGGAGATAAATGAATCCTGGAGATCTGTCAGTAGACACTGGAACAGCCTGCCACGAAGGGTAGGCTGATGAGTGGATTTCCCAGTAAGGTGGCCACTTAAAAAGGGACTGTGCCCCATCTCTCTCTGGGACCATTTTCATAGCTTTCCATGTCTCTCTTGCCCTCACCTCTCCCCTGTCCTCACCAAAGTCAAGGGATGGAAAAGAATAAATTACCTTTGCAGCCTTCTTCCACCTGAGATTGTAAGCTTCCTTACATTCTTCCTATCCACCCTCAAAAGGCATTGATATTTAGTGAGAACTCCTCCTTCAAGTCCTCCATTTCCTCCTCTTTCTCTTCTACCTTTTTCGCCTCCACTTCTATCTCCTCCTCTCCCTGGCCTCCTTCTCCTCCTTCTCTTCCTTCTTCTGGAACTCTTCTGTATTTCAGGCATCAACAAATACATAATTAAGGAATGCTTTAAGCTTGAGCAGGCTCAGTTTTTAACATACACCCCTCCCAATCAAAATAAAAGTGAAAATACAAAAGAAGGTTTTCTTGTCTATCATTGTTCTCAAGTTCAGAAATAGTAGATTTCAAATATTTTAGAATTATCTCTGTGCATTGGCAATGAAAAACACTGGATGTTCTATCCATAGGCAAATGTTCTCATTAATTATAAACACCAAATTTTCATAATAAAGGTGGATTCATTATTTTTTACAGTGAGGTGATGATTATTGTGCAAATAAGTATCATTTATAGGATAGATGGAATAATACAAATCTATTCTTTGAGGCTTTTTCCTCTGAACTCTACCACTATCCCTATTTTGAGCCTTGCCTCTAGGAGTAAACATATTTCTTGGAAGCATGATAGAAAAACAGGAAAGAGCAGTCAGGGAATGAGCCCCAGCAGGTAACAAACTTCCTGAGGAGGTTAAGTTGATTTGTGATCCCTCCTCTAATGGCTTGTGCAACATATTCATTTCAATGCCTGCAGGTACCTCAAAGTTCATATATCCCAATCAAAAGTGTTCACTTTCTCTGTTTTCTATAATATCACTTTTCCCCTGTTATTCAAAATCAAAACCTCAGTATATCTTGAGTTTTTTTTCTTGCCTTTCCCTCATTTCCAATCAGTAGGATTCTTTTATTTTCATGATGTTTTTTAGAGATATGCTTCAACAATGTCTCTGATTTGTTCAGGTCCTCATCTCTCAGACTTTGAATTTTGTAACTGATATTTTAGCCAACAATCTTCTTTCTAATATATCTTATCAATTCCATTTTCTTAAAGTAATGCCTTGGTCTTTGAAAACCTTCACTGATACTTTTCCATTTAGGAGACAGAGCTTAATCCATACCTGCCCCCTTTTCACCCCCCATTTCCTCCTGACATACACACGCAAACATCCAAACCTGGACTGGATATAATCACTCATTTCTATAAAATAGAGTATGGAAATGGAAAAATAATTTTACTGTGGTGTGATCTGGCAGATACTTCATTAACCAACTGATCAGGGTTAGCATTACTAGTGATAAGTGATCTTGGTATCATGTAGCTCAGATATAATGTGACAAAAAAGGATCTTCACTTCTGTGGTATTCTCAAAACCCAAACTAGTCTAAACATGAAGAAGATATAACAGAAGTTTGTATTGAGTTCATTCTACAAAATACCCGACCAACACTCTTCACAATTCTCAAAGTCATGAAAAACAAAGCAAGACAAAACTAAGAAACTGTTATAGACTAGAGAAGAATAAAGAACATGATGACCAAGAGCATAAGAGTATCCTTGTATAGGATTGTGGAATTTTTTAAAGGACATTAATGAAAAAAGGTGGTGAAATATGAATAGATATGGATATTAGTTAATAGTAATTTTATTATTTTTTAATATTAATTTATTGGTTTTGACAAATGTACCATGGCTTTTGTATAAGATATTAACATTAGTGGAAACAAGAAAGATATCTGGAAACTCTCTGTACTATTTTTGTAACTTTTTTTTTAATCTGAAGTTATTCCAAAATTAAAGAGTTTATTTTCTAAAAGTAACTTCATTGGTTCTTATTTCCCAAATACAGTTGTATATAAGAACTACCATGAGAACTTTTTCATAATATATATTTCAGGGCCATGTGCTTGGAGAAACTGACTGAATCTGTAGGTCTGGGTAGGGTTCCAGAAACTGTTTCTTAAGAAACTCTGGAAAAGATTCTAATGTGCCACAGGCTTGGGAATGATTAGCCTACGGAATTACTCAGTAGATGGCATAAAATCTATGAACCTATGGAAACTTAAGCCTTTAAATGTTCACATTCTTTCATCACAACTAAAAAATAATTTCATCTTAGCTCAGCTCACAGGGCTTTCTAGCAGTCTTAGATTGGATTCAAGTTGATATATTACCTGTCATTTCTCTCTCTCTCTCTCTCTCTCTCTCTCTCTCTCTCTCTCTCTCTCTCTCTCTCTCTCTCTCTCTCTCTCTCTCTCTCTCTCTCCTGGCTTTAAGGAATAGATAAAAACCAGAGCAATCTGCTTTGAATTGATTTTAGGCAAACAGAGACCTTGGTGATTTAAGACACTTAATAGGCCCTGGAGAAGTTAAATGATGTTCTAGTTGTTTTTTTTAAGAATAAAATAGCAAAAGATCTTCACATATCTTTTCTTTAAATTTAATCTTCAGAAATAACCTCTTCAGAAATAAAGTCATCAACTTTATTTCACAGATGAGATAATTTAGGCACAGAGAGGATGTGAAATTTGCCAAAGGTCACCCAGCTTGAAAATGGTGAGGAGCTAGGTTTATAACCTGGGACATCTGCTACCCAGTACAATATACTGCTGTGTTAGAGAAATATGCTTGACAAAACCTTAAAGCAGTGACATAGAATTTGTTAATTCAGTTGGGTCCAGACTATAAACAATACTCAAATGTTAAAATGTATGTGCATGGGTATATACTATCTACACATTTAGCTTAGATGCATAATATATTCTTCTATAGCTTAAAATTTTTCAAAGGATGGTGACGTTGTATATGTACTTGTGTGTGACTTTTCTTTCAAGCCTTTCTAGTATGCTATATTTTTATTCTTACTCACTAGGTTACTTTCTCAGGATCTGGGAAATTCCCAAGGTCAGAAAAATCTGGGATTCAAAGCACTATGCTTTGACTGTCAGGACAGGTGTGTGATGGTAGGAGAGTAAATAGGAAAAAAGCAAAAATTTCTTTTTAAAACATTAAGACAATTACGTGAAAAATTAAGACAATTACGTGAAAAATATCCCAATCTGACATTAACTAATCTCCAGTCTCTACAAAATGACCAGTTATGTTTGCTTTTGTGTTCTCAGAAAATTTCACCAAACAAATAAATGAGACAAGGCTGTGTTGTTATTTCTGAAAACCTCTAGTCTATTACAATGAGGAGAGCCACCTGTTTAAAAATAGTGTGGGTGATAAATCACAGAAGGTTCATTAATCAAGGCAGCCTAAAGCTGATAGGTACAATTATAGGTTTGTCACCCTGGGGAAATTATAGGTTTGTCACCTTGATCAAGGCTCTTCAAACCCAGTATAAATCCTCAAATTTTTCCCCCTAAAGCTGCCATACATAATCTGGGAACTTAGTGCATCTTATCCTAAGGGTATTGGAAGCCTTCTGGCAGGGCCTTATTCAATATCCACAGCAATGCAACCTTGTTCTGATGAGATCTATTAATGTGGTGATGATGGAGCACCTCTACTACTAATAGAGAGCAGTCTTCACACACCACAAGTAAAAAGAAACACAAATAAAAATCAAACTTGAGTCCTGACTCCTCCAAAGCCCATGTATTATAGAATTCTGCATAAATGAACATGCAGAAACTAGTTGCATCTCACCAGTCAAATGATATCTATACTTGTGTAGGTTGATTTTTTAAAATGTTATAAAATAGAATTTTAAGGCAATGTAATAATTTTAAAAAGTATGAACAAATGTATTTAAAACCAAAATGTAAATAACTAATCGATCATCTTTGAATATTATTTTTAGAGTATGTAGTCCACACTGATAATAGATGTCAGCTATTAGCCATGATCTTATAATTGTAAAATTATTTTATTATTTTTCCAATAAAAAGAGACAAATCTATATAAGTGCTAAAAATTCAAAATTCCTAAATTCTAGTATTAATGATCTAATTTCATTTCAAGAGCCATATCAGTTCCTCCTTCCTATAAATTTTATTTTACACATTAGATTCTGCACTGTTCTCTCCTGACATGAAATCATGTATTACCAACTGCTTCTACCACATTTCTATCTTGCCATCACAGATCACCCCTGGTGCTGTGACTTAAAATGTTATGTTCATATAATAGTACCTTATTAATCCCTCAGATCTGGTAAATTCATGTGGGATTGGAGTTACCAAACTTTTTTTTAGTTTCATAGTTCTTATTCCATGTTATACACAATCTATGTTTCACAAGTGACAAAATCTACAAGAAAATTTGTGCCACTTGTGCTCTTGGGATGACATGGGATCCCACATTACATGATTCAGGGAAGAGATGTCAGTGTATTTGTGAATTTAATGTATGACAAAGGTTAAAATTTCAGTTCAGCCAGAAAGATTTATTTATTTAATAATGCCAGAAACTCAATATCCATTTTGAAAAGAATATGATTTCCCCCCTATTGCACACTATTTTTTAAATTACAGATTAAATAAGAAAGATAAATGTAATATCCTATGAGAGCAAAGGAGCAGGAAAAACTTTTTAGCCAAGGCATAAAATAGAGATTTAAAAAGGAAGAATATATATATTTTATTAAATTACATTTAAAATTTCTGCCAACTTCCTAAAAAATAGTATAATTCAGTTTCTAGCACAGGCCTCCCACAGACCTGGTGTGAGGTCTGTGCTAGAAACTGAATTATATAATGTGCAGTGTATCTAGCATAGTGTTTGGCTCTTTGCAGAACTCCATAGGTTACACAAGCCTTTTGTAAAACATAAAAATGGACAAAAACACATATCTTTATTGAACAAAGAGACACTATCTAGAATACACAAAAGCACACAACCCTTATAAGATAAGAAAATAATGCTACAGAAAATAAGCAAATAATTCAGTGGCCAAAGAATGTGTAAAAACATATCTAAATATCCTGGTAGCAAGGGACATGCAAATTAAGGTGATTGATATTGTTATGCCCAAATTTCAAGATCCCCAAGGACCACCAGGGAGCTGAGTTTGATGCAAAAAACAAAAGAGCCTTTGGTCTCCCTGCCTCTACCTACACAGCGGCAGAATGCAAAGAGCCCCGAGCTCTGCAAGTGTGGTCTTTTTATATGTTTTAGGGTTGGGTGGTGGGGTGATGCTCGGACCACTGCGTTGGCTGGTTCTGATTGGTGGGGTGAGGGCCAGGGTCCGGTTACGCTGGGTCCCTTCCCTCTGTATTTCTATTGGCTGATTTAAGGGTGGGTTGGGTGACTGATACATTTTATACAAGATAGAAGACATAATACAAAACGTAGTCAGTCCTGCTCTGCCCTTGAAAGAAGGCCTACCTGTTGGGAAGGGGCCATGAGACCATATCTCAAGGTCTTGTCTGGTGTCAGCACTGATAACTCTATCTGGGGTACAGTCCACAGCCTCTCTGGAAGCATGCTCCAACATTCTCACTCTCTTACAGATATATCACTTGATTCCCATTAACCTGGCAAAACTTGAAAATAACTATGGCTGTCAGGATGCAGAGTGGGGATACTTTTGTACATTGCAACTGATAATATGAATGGTTATAGCTTTCTTGGAAAATAATCTGATAATATCTGTTAAAATTAATATACACATACTATATCTTAAGAATTCAATTCTTGGAATCTCCTTCATAGAAATAATAATATAAGCAGACAAAAATACACATGCATAGATTTTTACTACTCTGCATAGTTATATGTCATGGAACCAACAAAAATAATGAACCAGAGAGTTTACTAGTTTACCTGGAGGGGTTTGTCCTATATATTGTTGAGTGGAGAAAAAAGTGGCATGAAATGAGCCAATATTTGTAAAGGCACTTTTGTATGACTTTCTATATTTTAGGTATTACTATGTAATAATAGATATAAATATTCATGAAAGTATATATTTTATATGATTATATGAATACTAGAGGCATGAAAATTGGTGCAAAAGTGGGCCTTCCTTCCCCTAGCTGCTGGCACTGCCTTTGCTTTGGCCGGGGCAACTTTTTGACTTCCCACACTGTCCAGAGGCTCAGACAGCTGGGGTGGTCCGGAATGCCTGCATTGTTGCCATGGCGATGATGTAAGTGTCCTGCCTGGCCCTGTCCCTGGCCTCTCCATGCCAGTGTATGCAAATTAACCTTCTGTCTTTGTTGGGCTAATTTGCATACTCACTCCTGATTGGCTATTGGGCATTGTAAAGATATGGTCAATTAGCATGTTACTCTTTTATTAGGTAGATGAAAGAAATAGAGAAAGATAGTTCTTAGATTGTTAATATGGGACATCACTTCCTGAAGAAAAAATGGAAGGAAAAGAGGTAGAATGGGACATCAAAAAAAGTATTGACATTAAAAAGCCAACAATATACTCACAAATATTGGGGAATGGATATGAAGGAGTTTGCTGGTGAAGGTAGATGTCTGAATAAGAAGGATAATTCAATTTATATAATCATGGAAATTATTTACACATGCATATTTGTATAATTTAAAAAAAAATATGATTAAATACAATAAATTTTGTCATTCTTTAAAATATTTCAGCATTGTCTTCATTTAATCACCAGTGGTTTTGCTAACTGGTCATAATAGGCTCATTTGCCCTTCATCAACTGCATAAGAATAAAGGAAAAATGTGGTCAGCCACATCATTTTGATTTTTATTAACATATACAAGAAAATTCCTAGAGATGGCATGATACAGTGGAAATACAGTAGGCTTTGAAGTTAGACTCACTGAGGTTCCAAATCCAGCCTGGTCATTAAGTTTTTGTATACCCTTGGACAAGTTGCTTATTCTTGCCCTCAGTTTTTTCAACTATATAATGGGCAGAAGGAAACCCAGGTTGGAGGTCTGTGCTAGAAATTTAATTATATAATGTGTGCAAGAGGTTCTAGGAAAGTGTTTGGCCCATTGCAAAACTCCATAGGTTACACAAAAAATAAATCAAAATAAATTAGAGACATGGATAGACTGAGAGCCAGAAAAATCACATAGCGCTGAATTTAATAGATATTTTTGATGTGGAAGTCTTCAAAAATGATTATGCACAATTAGTTGCCTTTGTTACTGTAACACCAAAGTGAAGTAAATAATCTTGAAATTGTCTGTATGGGATTCAGGCTTGCACAGTGGGGTCTCTCTTTCCCAAGTGGCTTGCCTGGCCTGTTTTGAATTGTTTTTATATATTGTATAGATGGATCATGCTTTCAGATACACTAACTTGTCCTCTACAAAGGAAGAATTTATGAAGTCCTGTGGTTTTCATTTCATGAAAAGTGGATGTAATTTTTTTTAGATCATTCAGCTAAGATTATAGTTGCTTTTTTCTAATAGAATTTTCTTCCTACATATTGGCCTCATTTTTAAGAAAACAGGTTTATTTGTACACAAAACCCACCCAAACTGGAAGTCTACCTAGGTAGGAGCCCAACAAAATAAGATAGCACTGAATTTAATAGATATGATTGATCTAGAAAGCCCTGTGGAACATGATTATGCACAATTCATTTTTGAAAGAAAACTTTCACATTGAAATAAGCTGGGAACTATAAAAACTGACATTTGAGAATATTTTAAATATAAAGTTTAAGTTTTCTGAACACTAAAAGAAATTTACTGTAATCTTTATGTATGTATTGATAGCTCACCTGATTTTAATTTATTTTAACATATTTAAATATTTTGCTTTAATTCATAATCCACACATCTTTCTGATGTTCAGTTTTTTTAATTTATAATATAGAATCCAGTTGTAAACCTTTTAAAGAAATTTGACTTTTAAATTAGTACATTATAAATCATCAGTTAATCCAAGTCCTTTCATTATTCCATGATCGATTATAATTCTCGTCTTCTATTAGAATACCCCATCTGGAAAATCTCCTTATTCTAATAAGCTACATTCTTTTAACAATCTTTAAGCAGCCGAAACCAGTTTGGCTCAGTGGATAGAGCGTCGGCCTGCGGACTGAAAGATCCCAGGTTCGATTCTGGTCAAAGGCATATACTTTGGTTGCGGGCACATCCCCAGTGGGGGGGTGTACAAGAGGCAGCTGATCGATGATGATTCTCTCTCATCGATGTTTCTAACTCTCTATCCCTTTCTGTAAAAAAAATCAATAAAATATATTTAAAAAATAAAATAAAAATCTTTAAGCTTCTCCTATAGAACAACCCTTACTGAAATAGAGTATTTTATGAGACAAAATCTAAAACAAAATCCTTCTATCAAAATTAACCCTTGATATTTTTTAGTGATTTCCCCCTAGTCATTGTAGCATTTAAGTAAAAATATGGTTTACCCCAGAACACCCTATTTGGATGGGACAGCTCAGATTGCTACTTAGGTCAAGATTGCATGCCATACTGCAGACAAAAGGACCTGTATTTTTCCCTGTACTATCCATGCTTGTTTTTGCACATGAAGCTCCTGAGAGGTGATTTAGTTCTTCTAAATGGCTCCAAGATTTGCATTTAAAAAATATCTCTAAAATTTGACTTTAAGAATAGAATCCATGAATTGTTATATTTTATTTTCAGGTGTATTAATTTCTTTATGTGATTTTCAACTTATAACATGAATATTTCCTAGTGAAACAATATACAACAAAGACTAAAATGCCAATTATCACACATTCTTTTCCTCTCATTCTCATAAGGTTACTAATTTTGCTTTTCAACTTGTTCACAAATACAAGCACATAAATGCCAAAAAAAATTTAGTTGGTTGTTTTTTTTATTATCAGAATAGCAGCATAAGATAGACATTTTCTTTCAATTTGCTTTTGCTTTTATTTATTTAATACATTATGGATAACCATATATATCAGTATAACTCATCTATTTTTTTTTATTTTGGCACATATAAAAATGTATTGGAATGGGAATAAATAGTACAAGTTGGTTTGATTTTAAAAAGTCCTCACCTGAGCTTATTTTTGTGTTGATTTTAGAGGTGAGGGGTGGAGAGAGAAAGACAGAAGCATTGATGTGAGAGAGATACATCAATTGGTTGACTCCTGCAAGGATCTTATCAGGAGCTAGGGATTGAACCTGCAAGCCATGTATTACATGCCCTTGACTAGGAATCCAACCTGTGATCCTCTGATGAGTAGGCCAACACTCTAACTACTGAGAAACACCTGCCAGGGATGATATTATTTTTAGAATAGCCTTTTTTCTATCTTTTAAAAATGTTTGTCTCTTACCTTAGCAGGTAACCTAACACATCCTTCACTTTCCCTTTATCTTCAAACATATTATGCCTCTGTGTTGTTTTGTGTGTGTGTGTGTGTGTGTGTGTGTGTCTGTGTGTGTGTGTGTGTGTGTGTGTGTGTGTGTGTGTGTGTGTTTGCTCCCCACATTTTGGGAATGATGGGCACACATAATATTTGAATAGTTGTGACAAAGACTTTCATCTTTTCTAACAATGATTCATTGCCTGAATTCCTAATCAATTAAATGCCAGATAGTGATTAAATCACACAAGAAATGGAGCCATCTTACTCATCTATTTATATAAAACCCTAATTTGCAAATAGACCGAATGGTGGAACAACTGAACAACCAATCGCTATGACATGCATTGACCACCAGGGTCATGTGTAGAAAATGGAAGGCTTTGGCAGCCAACAGCAGGGCATGGAACATAGTGGGTGCCAGCTGTAGCAAGATGGTGTAGCAGGTGAGCAGGAGCACCAGACCAAGGCAGGGTACCAGCCACTGTCATCAGGGTGAGCCTCTAGTAGTTATTGACAATTCTTTGCTTCCACGCAACACGGTCCTGCCCAATCCGGCTTGCACCCACTGCCTGTGCTGGCCCTGAACACTCTGCACCATCAGTGGGTGTGAGTGGCAGCGCCAGCCCTGATTACCCCTCAGGGCTTCTCCACTTCCCCTTGCTCCTCAGAAGTGATTGGGGCCAGCAGCTGCCTCTTGCACCCACTGCCAGTGCCAGCCCCATTTGCACCCTCTGTGGCGCCTGGCACCGGTCCTAATCACTTGATGCCATCATCAGGTGAGAGTGACAGCTGCCAGTCCAGATGGCCCCTGAGGGCTTTTCCACCTCCCACTGCTTCTGAGGGTCATTTGGGGCAGCAGCTGCCACTGGCACCCGCTGCTGGCAGAGGCCCCAATTACTCTGGGCCATCAGTGGGTGCAAGCAGAGCCAATGCCCTCAGCATGTAGGAGCAGGGGCTGTCAGCAGAGAGGGGATCAGGGGCTGTGGAGGGAGGGGCCAGGTGGGAATATAGAGGATGGGACAAGACCCGTCCCTGTGCCTACCACAGCCTTGCGGCCCATAGTTCCTTTCAAGGTGCACGAATTCATGCACCGGATCCCTAGTATTTTAATATGACTGGCCTGGTTTTCCTTTAGATTATAGGTTATGCATGATTGATGAAAACTTCAGAGGTCAAATTTGAGTGAGTTATTAAGATCACAAGGTGCGTGTGAGTGTGTGTGTGTGTGTGTGTGTGTGTGTGTGTGTGTGTTTTTGGTTTTTAAAAATATGTTTTTATTTATTTTAGAGAGAGAGGCATCCATTGGCTGCCTCCTGCACTCCTCTTATTGATTATTGAGCCCACAACTGGCCCCAGCCAGGAATCTAACTGGTGATTTCTTGGTACATGGGAGGACCACTCAACCAGGAAAAGGATAACAAGATTTCACAGCTCAAATCTCCATGTACTTCTTAAGCTGCTTGACATGGAGGCCACGGTCTATGATTTTTCTTCAAGGGATGTCATGCTTGTGAATTATAAATAGGGTCAACTTAGATAAGAAAAGTTTGACCTATGGGAACACCAATCCTCAGTAAATGGTTTACTTAACAATATATTTATATGTATTTTAGTATCTTAACACTTTTTTTCTCAAATCTTCTCTCCCTTCATCACATATGCTAAATCTAGGCCATCTGTAATTGTGTGGATGCTGTGATGTGCTTCTTAGGAAAGAACTTGTCACCCCAGCTGCTGAGAGGATAGCAAGCAGTCAGCCCTCTCCAGGACTGTTTCTTACAGGACAGCCACCTTACCCATGGTCACATCTCTTATAGATTTAAAGACCCACCCCTCTCACTCTGACTCAGGAAAGCCCTGAGGGGCATTGTTCATACTTCCTTAGGGTCAGTGGAAGCTTCCAGTCAGACTACCTTGCATCTGGATTTTCCAGCTGCCCCATCTTGCTTCCTTCCTGTTCTTCCACCTGAGAATACTCAAATATAAACTAAACTCATCTTTTCCCCAAATTGCCTACTCCTTGATCTTTTCTTTTTAAGAGAGAAATTATATATATAAACTCAAAATCTCTTAATTATCTTTAAGAATTTCCTATTCTTCACACCTTAGGCCTCTCAGTTAGGTTTTTCTTGTTTATTCTTTCACAAAAACTCTCACAGGAATTCCTCTTTTTCCTCCCAGTTCATATTTTTATTAATAGTTGGCTTCCCTAACTGCAGCTCTGTCCTTACAACCTATTTTGCTCTCTACAATCAAGTATGCTTCCTAAGCAAATTTCTAATTGAACAAAGCCTTCAGACTGGTCATCTGTGTAGACAGTGATATTGATGTTTATTTCTTATGTGTAGGTAAAATCCTAAGAAACTTTACAGTATTTGAAGTTAAATACTCATATTTCATTTAACTTTAATTGAGACAGGAGAAGTGCCAGGGACATTTTCTACTGATAAGATACAAAACTTGTAAAAATACTTTTGAAATCCTATATAATAAAAGCCTAATGTGCCAAGTGTCTGGTCTTCCAGTCATCTGCTCAAGCAATCAAAGCAAAATATGCTAATGATATGCTAAGGCCACTCAACTGCTTGCTATGACATGCACTGACCACCAGGAGGCAGACTCTCTGACCAGTAAGTTAGCATGCTAATGGGGTCCAGATGTTTGGGACTGAGCAGGATGGGCTGGACATGCCCAGGAGTCCTCCTCCATCCCTCCAAAGCCCCAATAATGCACCCTGGGCCTGGCCTGCTCTCTCAATCTGGGACCCCTCAGGGGATGTCAGAGAATCCTGTCCTTCAGGCCAGGCCGAGGTACTCCCTGGTGCATGAGTTCATGCACTGGGTCTCTAGTCAGTATATAAGTAATTCCCCTATATGCTTATGTATGAAATAAATAATACTTTTTTGCCAAAACCGGTTTGGCTCAATGGATAGAGCATCGGCTTGGGGACTGAAAGGTCCCGGGTTCGATTCTGGTCAAGGGCATGTACCTTGGTTGCGGGCATATCCCCAGTAGGGGGTGTGCAAGAGGCAGCTGATCAATGACTCTCTCTCATCGATGTTTCTAACTCTCTATCCCTCTCTCTTCCTCTCTGTACAAAATCAATAAAATATATTTTTAAAAAATAATACCTTTTTAATTCTTTTAGTTTTTATGTATAATCTATGTGGAGGGGAGAGAGAGAGAGAGAGAGAGAGAGAGAGAGAGAGAGAGAGAGAGAGAGAGAGAGAGAGAAAGTTTCTGCTCATAAATATATATATATATATTTACATCTGATACACTTGGATTAAAACCTTATGGTCACACAGCAAGTGTGACTCAGTTGTTGAGTGTTAACCTAACCCAGGAACCAAGAGATTGCTAGTTCAAATCCTGGTTAGGGAACCTGCCTTGGTTGTAGGCTTCATCTCCAATAAGGATTGCGCAGGAGGCTGGCAATTGATGATGTTTCTCATCAATATTTCTATCGCTCTATCCCACTCCCTGCCTTCTCCTTAAAAATTAACAAAAAATAAAAATAAATAAAATTTAACTTTGTTATTAAAAAATCCTTATAGTGATTAATTTTAATTGAAAATAATAAATATAATGTTTTTCTTCTCAGATATTGACACCATTTTAATCTTAATTTTCTTTACATTGTTAATAAGTGATTTGTTTTAAACTACTTTAATACTTATTCAACATTTATTGAGCACCAATTAAGTGCCAACCATTGTGCAAGTCACTAGGGATGTAATGATGAATAGAATACAGTCTGACTTCAAACCTACTCACAAGTTAATTGAAATTATTAGTGACTGTAGCAATTGTTTTCTTTTTTGCAATAATCATGATCTTTTTTTTTTTTTTAGTACTTTCCAAGCTTAGAAAATTTCCTGTAAATTCTGTGTACAAAGAAGCAAATCTTTGTCCACTGTAGACAATTAGTGGGATAAAACAAATAGTATAAAACTTGATATACAGAGATTGAAATGTGAATTCTAGCTTAGTTACTCCTTAACCTATCTCACTTTGCAAAGCAATTAAACTTTTTGAGTATTTTTCACTCCTATTTCATTGATATTTATTTCACAGAGAATTAGAGTTAAGAACTATGAAAATAACGATAAAATTTCTGATAATGTTCATGTTAAAGTGGCTCCTTTCTCTCTTGAGTTTTGTGGAGGAATAATCACACTAAGCCAATTTTACTGCCTGAATTTTACAGCTGAAATTTATAACCTTTATCATCATTATCATCATCATCATCCTATTACAATATTGACATGTCTTCTACATATCACACAATGAGCTAGACTATATGTTTAGATCAGTGTTTCTCAATCTTAGCTGCACATTAGAATCACTTGAACATATTTTAAAAAAACAAATGCCCAGGTTCTATTCCAGACCAATTATATCTGAATCTCTCAGGGAGGGACCCAGGCACCAGTACTTTCTAAAGCTCCCCAGGTGATTCCAATTAGGTGTGAACAACTACTCTGATTAATTATCTCATTAAATTTTTATAAAACTAGAGATGTTCATTTCCATTTTGTACAGAAGAAATCTAGGCTCAGCAAAATCAAAGACTATTCAGTGTCACATGCCTAGTCTGTGGCAGAGTTTGGATTCAAACCCAGGTCTGTCTGGTTTTAGGGTCCATATTCTTTCTCCTAAGCTCTATTAATATACCGTCAGTTCTCTTTTGCCTAAACTCCAAAATGAAAGGTCTAAGATAAAAGAAATTTGAGCTTAGATTATTTCTACTGTTTTAGAGTATGGTAATTTTTCTGTAGATAGGAATTAATAATTAAATTTATTTGAGGTGTTAGCAAAGTTCAGTAATGAAAATGTTCCTATTTCAGCTAACCAAGCAAGGATCCTCATTATTTGATATAAATTACAGGTATAACAATCTGATGCAATGTACAAAAATGTGAACAGGAATGGAATACAGGGTTAGTAGTTTCTTCTAGAAAGCATGCAAAAATTATAAGCTTTTAATTATAATTTTCTGCTATATATAATTATATTTTGTAAATAAAAATAGCATAAAGTAAAAAAAAATTATCTATAAGTCTTAGACTTTTTTCCTTGAGTTTTAGAATTTAATAGTATTTAATAGCTAGGGTTAACACAGTCAGATTTATTAAGTTTACTAATATATTTAGGTGTATTTCTGCCATATTATGTGGTGTGTTCTATTTATTGTTTCCTATCTTTTTTCCTTTATTTTTTACCACCATTTAAAAATATTTTGGGGTTTTATTTTTGCCTCTTTTTTTTTTATAGTTTTGAAAACTTCCCTGTGGGGGAGGGGGAAAGAGGGGCCTTATTTGCAAACAGTAAAAAAAAAATCTAGCTGATCTGAGGAGAATAAGCATTGATGAAAAAAATTTAAGTAGCTACTGAAATTACCTGACAAATTGTGTACAGTGGGGTGAAATGTTGAGGTAGTTGCAAACTTAAAGTGACTGACAAGGGCCAAAATACTTATTTTAATGAAACACATTCATTAAGAGAGTTACCAGGTGTTCCTATTTATGACTGTCACTCCAGATTAATTAGTAATAATGTATCAATTTATTGTATCAATTTTATAAATGAATAGTGTTTAGGATGATTGTTACCTAGTTTGATTGAATAAATTGGTTATAAAGGGTAGTTTAAAATGAGATGTAGATGATCATAGCTTTTGTTTTGGGGTGGTGGATTTCCAGGTAGTTATTATGTTACCAAAATACAAATAAATGAATGAATGAAAGCAGGACATGTATAAACAAATTATAGCTAGGTATGAGTCAAGGATAATAAGTAATCCAATTTTGTGTATTTGAAATTTAGAAAAAAAATTAAAATTAAACTAACAGGAAATTAGTGTTGCTAGACGATATAAGGATCAGATATTATATGAAGTTTCTTAACTACTTAAATTCAATTTTGACAGTGATCAGGTAATTCATATTTTATGAGAAAACAAGACCACAATAGTTCACACTACAGTAAACCCTTGACTTTGTACACATCAATTTAACAGACTTTGAATTTAAAGGACAAAAGTTCTGGCCCATATATCATATGTCAAAATTGACACCCTGTTAATATTAAAATGCTTTAACTAAGATTTGCTTATAATGAAATTTACAGATCATTTTTTGTTATTAATTCACTGTTATTTTTAACAAATTTTGCAAATAGGCATACTTTGGGGTAAATATTTCAATAGTTTCACCAATGTAAATAAATGTTACAAATCTACAACTATAGTCTACATATTTAAATCCAAGAGTCACCACTCAAGAAGGATGTTCTGAGAATTATTAAGATGTGATTACACTGCATTGTGCAGTATTTGTCTTGTTATTTCCCAGCTTGACTTTCTGCAGCAGTTTTAACTCCTGCCTGCCCATGTTCCCAGTACATCCCAGTGTGTGCATTTGTTTACTCAAGATGACTGGTGAATATATGCAGAAACTAGGACTATTCAATATAAATTTAAAATTACAGTGATACATATAGAAAAGTTCTCTGTGAAATTAAACTTTGCATACATACTAAATTTTAAGTATACAAATGTGCCTACATAAGCAAAAACAGGTAAACTAATTTATCAATTGTTTAACAAGTTAGTCTGTTATATCAGTCTTACTGTATTGTACAAAGTCAATCTTGTCAACTAAGTCACCTTTTTATTTTTTGGATCAGAAAATATACATGTAAATGCATTAAACAAACAAACAAACAAACAAACAAGCAACCTAAGGCCCTGGCCAGTGTTCCTCAGCAGTAGAGTATTGGCCTGAGCACTGAAAGGTTTGGCTTTCATTTCCGGTCAAGAGCAACTATCTAGGTTGCAGGTTAGATCCCTGGCCCCAGTGGAGGTGTGGGAGGCAACCAATAAATGTGTCTCTCACATTGATGTTTCTCTCTCTCCCCCCCACCCTTTTCCCTTTCACTCTTTTTAGAAAGCAATGGAAAAAAATATATACTTGGGTGAGGATTAAAAAAACAAAAACAAAAACAACTAAATACTGCCCTTATTGCCCTGGCCTGGTACTTCAGTTGGTTAGAGCATCATTCCAAAGGCCAAGGTTTCAGAATCAATCCCCTGTCAGGAACATACAGGAATCAACCAATGAATGCATAAATAAATGGAGCAACAAGTTAATGACTATCTCTCTCTCTCTCTCTCTCTCTCTCTCTCTCTCTCTCTCTCTCTCTCTCTCTCTCACACACACACACACACACACACACATGCACACATTCTTTCTCTCTCCTCTCTCAATAAATAAATAAGAAAATAAAATAGTTATTAAAAACAACTAAGTACTGAGTTTCAGTATTTATGCCATCATAGAGTTTTTAGAGGTGAACACTGCCTAGCTCTTAACATGACCTTTGCCCAACCAGGCATCTCTGATATGTGTGTAATTCCTGTGTCTTCCTGGCTTTTACTCCAAGTCTTTCTTTTTCCACTTGCCTAAGTCCTTTGTTTCCTGTCATTTTCAACTTTGATGTCATCTGGAAACCTTCCATGACCTCCCTACTACCCACCTCCATCTGGATTAAATTGATCTCTCTGTGTTCCAGTATCTTCATGTTATAGAATGTAGAAGATTAACTGTTTGACAGAGTCTTTTTCCCCCATTAAACTTGAGCTCCAAAAGAGCAAAAAACCCCAACTATGCTTCATTCATGTTTTTTTCCCCCCTTATTTGACTTCATATTATATTTTGTGGGGGTTTTGTTCATTTAGAAATATATTTCTTTGTGTGCAACTTATGAGTCAAGTAAAAAACACACCCTGCTTTATAGTATACTTTTTGTGCAACTACATTTTTCAACTTAAAAAAAATGTTCAGAATTATGTTTATTGGATGAATGTTAAGTGTAAGCAACATGTTTCAGAGCAGATTACTAACCCACCATAGACAGAGACACACATGCTAGATCAATGGCTACTATTTAAGATGACAGCAGAACTACCCATCTTCCTGGAAAGAAACTAATTTTCCAATCTGACAGAATGAACACTTAAGGAAGTATCGTACTTGGAGGGAAATATTGCTTCATGGAGTTTATGTCAATGAGTATGCTTTTGCTTGATATTTCTGGAATTGTGCTTTAGAATTGCTCAAATATATCAGCAAAAAACAAAACAAAACAAAAAAAACCCTCCTATTGACAATCCTACCTAATAAAAGAGTAGTATGCAAATTAACCATCACTCAACTACACCTACAAGCCACACCCACAAGCCATGCTCACCAACCAATCAGAGCAAGTGTGCAAATAAACCCAACCAAGATGGCTACAGCCACAGAGAGCAGGAAGGAGGCATTTCCCCAGCAACAGAGGAAGCCAAGCTTTCCGCCTGCCCTAGTTGGCCTAAGCCTCCACTCAAGGCTACAAAGTTTCAATTATAGAAGGTAAACAAATCCAAACAGAAATGGCTGGTGCCTCTGAGTGAGCAGGAGGCTTGGCTCCGCTCCAAGCTACAAAGTAAATATATCCCAGTTACCAGGGCCTCTGCTTGGGTCACCTGGGGGCGTGGCTGGCCTACAAACCACCACAGGCCCCTCGCTCAGGGTGCCCCCATGCCACAAAGGAACCCCCACCCTGATCCAGGACACCTTTCAGGGCACACCAGCTGCCCCCCCCCCCCCCCCCCCCCCCCCATGCATCAGGCCTCTATCTATTCCAATAAAAGAGTAAGAGTAATATGCAGATTGACCATCCCTCCAACACAGAATATGGCTGCCCCCATGTGGTCAAAGATCCTGCCCCTATGTGAACACAAAATGGCCACCACAAGATGACCAGCAAGGGAGGGCAATTGAGTGGGACCAGTCCTGCAAGGGAGGGCAGTTGGAGGTGATCAACCCTGCAGGGGAGGTCAGTTAGGGGTGATCAGGCAAGTAGGGGAAGGCAGTTGGGAGGCACCAGGCCTGCAAGGGAGGGCAGTTGGAGGCGATCAACCTTGCAGGAGCGGGCAGTTAGGGCAGAGGAGGAAAGTTGGGGGCAAACGGGCTGGCAGGGGAGCAGGTAGACATCAATCAGGCTGACATGGGCGTGATTAGGGGGTGATCAGGCTGGCAGGCAGAAGCAGTTAGGGGTAATCAGGAAGGCAGGTGAACAGTTGGGAGGCAGCAGTCCTAGATTGTGAGAGGGACCTGACTTAAGTCAGACATTCCTCAAGGGGTCCCAGATTGGAGAGGGTGTAGGCTAGGCTGAGGGACTCAGTGATTTGAGATTAAATACATTCCGTAATACTTTGAATGTACCTGTTTTCAAATGAATTTGGGATTAAAGACATTCCTTAATACCTTGAACGTACCTGTTTTTAAGTGAAAGAATACCTGTTCATTTTATTTGGCTCATTAAACACTGTACAAAAGAAACTATCCTAGATTTAATCTATATCTAAGCACTGCTTTAGATATACATATACATCTTTATTTCTAAGGCTAATGGTGGAACCTTGGATATGTTTCTATTGTGATGTGATAGAGGTGATGCTGGAACACAGACTTAATGCAGGTCTTTGCCCTAACCTGGCCCAGAATATGCATTTCTTTTTTAGATCTGTAACTCTTTCCTCAAGGCCAGAATTTCCAACCAAAAACAATCCTTTAGATTCTGTTTAGCTCCAATCTAATCACTGCAAATATGTATGTGTTTATTTTTAAACTTTCCTCCTGATTCTGAATGAGGATTTAGTTAAATGCCTATTTAAGAGTTGATGAGTAATTTAAAGGATTTAGGAGAACATTCTGTACTATTATATGCAAATATATGCCATGCATGGCTCCCTATGTCATTAACCTGGCAGTCATTTCATGCATGACTCCCCATCTTATTAAGCAAGCAGTATGGAATATTTGATTTACTAAACTTGGATGAACTACTTAGTGTGCTAATATAGGAATATAACTTTTAAATTTCTTTGGAATAACTATCTTCAAAACAGATTTTTGAAGACGATAACATTATTTTGACAGCTGTGCTCAGTTTCTAAAAGTCTATTTTAGGAAGCTTCTTATAACTGTTGGAACTGTACCTGTGTGATTTGAATGATCCATATAATAATTGAAAATGAAAACTATCATAGCAATAAGAGCCTTTAGAATTCTGTAGCAAGAGATTCAACATCACAGGTAAATAAATTTGGTAGAGCATTTGCTTCTAGACAGGATGTCTCACAGTGTATGGTTGTCTGTGAGTCTACCACTACGCTCCCAGTTACCATGATGCTATAAAATCTCTTTTTATAGCCAAGACCCCCCTGGAATCCCCTGGATTTTGTTGCCATAGCAGCATTCATTTGGCAATGGGATTTACAGGAGGAAAAAAGAAGGGGATGAGGGGCTACATATTTGTAAATTTGGTGCTGTGCCAAATGTAGCAGGAATTATCAGTGCAGGATGCTGTATTCTTCCTTTAGTGTCCATTTCAGCTGGTGCCAATTGTCACCCACATAATTATAAAACATTCTGTCATCATTCAGACCAGCTGCATGAAATGAGACAAAGGGAAATTTAGCAGCAATGGAGGGAATGGTAATTTAAAAGGATTTTAAATGATGTTTTCTATGTTTCTCAATCAACAATGTTTTAAAGCATTTAATTCTCCCCCTCCTCACACTCCCACCCCCCTTATAATAGGATTTCCTTGCTGGTTCTGGCTTGACTGATGACATATTTGCACTATATTGGCCAAGAAAATGTCAGACACTAGAAAAGAGGTCAAATAGATAAAACCAAAAAGGGGTGAAAGGAAATATTTATAGTAATTTTCATTTCTTTTAGGTTTCATTTTGCATTTAAATTGCAAGGTAAATTTGCCTTCACTCTTTGCCTATGATATAATTTTGAATCACAAATGCTTATTGTTTATCAGATATGTCCTTCAATAAACACTTCCAGATTTGTGATATTATATTCATCACTTCTTCAGTCATGACACGTATTTTAGAGTTCCCAGCCAATAGGAAAAAATGTTCATGAGGGAAGAAAACCAAGTGAATTTCCAGGGAAGTTGGTGAACTGTGACATATATAGGGCTCATGTGAGCCATGAATACGTAAGGTGCCCTGGCTAGGCCCAGAACAGGTTGAGGGGAGAGAATGTTATGTAGGGAATGTGTCCAAGACAGAGGAAATATACAATATGTTTACTTGCAGCAATTTCGCATTTTGGCAAATACACTAGGCTATACAAGTGGATGAAGTTATCTCCTAAAACTGGAATAGTTTATTGGTAGATGGTTGGAAGTAGAAAAATTTGCTATGAGATGGCCATTAATATTTGGCTGAGTCTTTTTTTGGTTAAAAAATATATCTCTTTATGAACTCTTTATCCCAAATAATAAATAGCACTTGCATATAATGATGGACAATTACATGAGTGGACTAGAATATAGATCCCAGACATCTGGTAGTGAACCACAGCCGTGACACTGTGAATCAGCAAGAGAAAGGAAAGATTGTCCAATGATTAGTTTGGAAACAATTTGTTTATCTCTATGAAAAAAATTAAAAGAAGATTCATATATCACACCATAGGAAAAAACAAAATTAAGACTGAAACTTTAATAAGGAGATCTAAAATTTTAAATAAAAACATAAATTATGTTTTTATTTAAATAAAATTTTAAATAAAAACATAAATTATGAGTTTAAGATTATTTAAAATAAAATTTTAAATAAAAACATAAATTATGAGTTTAAGAGATGTAAGTGTTTTTCAAAAAACTATGAAAGTACAGCCAAAGCCAGTTTGGCTCAGTGGATAGAGCATTGGCTTGCGGACTGAAGGGTTACAGGTTCGATTCTAGTCAAGGACATGTACCCCAGTGGGGGGGGGGGGTGCAAGAGGCAGCTAATCGATGTTTCTCTCTCATCAATGTTTCTAACTCTCTATCCCTCCCTCTTCCTAACTCTATCCCTCTTTCTTCCTCTCTGTAAAAAAATCAATAAAATATATTAAAAAAAAAAGCTATGAAAGTACAACTTTTTAGGTAGAACTAACATAATTTGGCAAAAATCAGCATAAATGAGTGAGAAGGCGATTAAAGAATAAGATAAGACATTTATAATGAGTAAATCACTGAGATTATTTTGCAGAACAAATAAAACACTCCAATAATCTTATTTAAAAAAAGAGTGATATACAAATTGACCATACACACTTCTGCTATACCCACAAGCCACTCCCACCAGCCATGCCCACCAGCCAATCAGAGTGACTATGCAAATTAACCCCAACCAAGATGGCTGCAGCCACTGAGAGCAGGAGGGAGGCTTGAGTTTCTCAGGCAAAGGAAGAAGCCAAGCTTTCCACTTGCCCTTGCTGGCCTAAGCCTCCACTCATGGCTACAAAGTTTTAATTATAGAAGGTAAACAAATTCAAACAGAAATGGGGGCAGCCACAGAGCAAGCAGAAGGCTTGGCTCTGCTCCAGGCTACAAAGTTTCAATTGTAGAAGGTAAATAAATTTCAGATACCAGGGCCTCTGCTTGGATCACTTGAGGGTGTGACCGGCTTGCAAACCACCACAGGCCCCTTGCCCAGGCTGCCCCACGCCCCAAGGGAACCCTCACCCTGATCTGGGACATCCTTCAGGGCAAACCAGCTGGCCCCTACCTGTGCACCAGGCCTCTAGCCTATGTAATAAAAAAGTAATATGCATATTGGCCATCACTCCAACACATGATATGGCTGCCCCTATGTGGTCAAAGATCCTGCCCCAATGTGGACCCAAGAAGGCCATCACAAGATGGCCAGCAGGGGAGGGCAGTAGTGGGCAGTTAGGAGTGACCAGGCCAGCAGATGAGGGCAGTTGGGGGTGACCAGGCTGACAGAGGTGAGCAGTTGAGGTAGACCAGGCCAGCAAGAAAGGGCAGTTGGGGGGAACCCAGGCCTACAGGGGAGGGCAGTTCTGGGCAATCAGGCCAGCAGGGAGGGCAGTTAGGGGTGACTGGGCCAGCAGAATAGGGTAGTTAGGGGAGATCAGGCCTGTAGGGGAGGGCAGTTGGGGTGGCAGGCTTGCAGGGGAGGGCAGTTAGGGGTAACAATTCCAGCAGGATAGGGCAGTTAATGGTGACTGGGCCAGCAGGGGAGGGCAGTTAGGGGCAAATGGGCTGGCTAGATATCAGTTAGACGTCAATCAGGCTGGCAGGGGAGTGGTTTGGGGGTGATCAGGCTGACAGGCAGAACCAGTTAGGGGCAATAAGGCAGGCAGGCAGGTGAGCGGTTTGGAGCCAGCAGTCCTGGATTGTGAGAGGGATGTTCAACTGCCTGTTGGGATTGGCCTAAACGGGCAGTTGGACATCCCTCAAGGGGTCCCAGATTTGAGAGAGTGCAGGCTGGGCTGAGGGACAGCCCCCACCCCTGCGCGAATTTTGTGCTCTGGGCCTCTAGTTAAAATATAGTTTAAATAAATATACAAAAAGAATAACTGAACAATATGGATAGAACACTCACAGAAGTAATGCCAATAAACATATAAAGATGCTCAATCTCCTTAATTGAAAAATGCAAAGGAAAACCATATGATAAAACATTTTATAATATTGGATTGACAATGATATTTAATCTGACATGCCAAATTCTGGTGGAAATTTGGGAGAACAATGCTGGTGGTAATTGAAATTTTTATTAGTGCTTTGGAATGCAATGACAAGATATGATAAAGTCTAAGCTTCTATAGGACTTAGAAATTCCATATCTAGGTGTACAGGTGCGCACACAGATTTATAGCATTCACTAAATTTGAAACAAATATATAATGACATATTTATAATACGAGGTGTTATATACCTAGTAAAATGAATTGAATAGATAAAAGTTTTAATATCGATAGAAGAGAAATAAGTTTAGGGGAAAAATAAGTCTGTATTGAACATGAAATATGACACCATTTGTGATAACAAACATGTGGTATGTCAATATAAAATGATCTATTTATGGGTATTTGACTATTAGTAAAAACATTAAAATATGGGTAGAAAAAAATATACTCCTGATAAAGCAAAAATGGGCAATAAATTAAGCAGGTGCAAAAAGTACATTTGAAATGCTGGCTGAATTCACTATCTTTGATTTGGTATTGAACAAACAAAAACATTTTAATCTGATGAAACCTTGAGAGTTCACAAATTTGTAGAAAATACAAAGGACAGAAGACATAGAAACATTTCAAACCTCACCACCAGGATGTGATCAGTGAAGTTTAGACTGTGAGAAACTCTATAGGCAACTAACAGTTTTTCAACAACAAAAATTGCACAATAAAATAGTAATTCAAAAGGAAAAAAAAAAGATATAAGGGAGAGTTGAAAAGAGACTTAAAAATCCTACGAGCAAATAGTAGTGTAAAGCTTCATTTGAATCCTGACTAAAACAAACTATAAAGTTACATTTATGAAACAACTGGAGATGCAAATACTGACTAGATATTGAATGTTATTTTAGATATAATATAGTAGGTAGCTAGTTAGGTATAAACTAAAGAGAAGGCAGCTAAATTTACTGTTTCTTTGAGTCTGAAAGCTATGGCTTCCTGACACTCCAGGAGACTGCCACATTACCTGACAAGAAAATTAGCATCCTTCCTTGCCCCTTCCCACAAAATAGGGAGGGGAAAAAAATGACTCTAATCTTCCCACAAGACAGTCAGCCCCTTCCCATAGATAACTTGGGGGGGTAATAGAACCATAAGAGGGAAATTCCTCTGCTGAGGCATGTGCAGTAGGAGCCAAAATGGTAAAACAGCAATATAATAGAAAGGAGTCTGTCCTGGGCTGCAAACATTGCACAGCTCCTCCTTTGTCTGGAGGCAGGATGCCTTGGGACAAAGGGAGGTGGAATAGGTCACCTAACAAAGGGTCAGTTGGAGTTTAGAGGGAGGTGGCAGTTCACACACAGGCCAAGCGTGCCCAGGCATTGCACTTGTGCCCTGAATTTCTTGGAAATAACTGGAATAACTTTTGTAACTTCAGGGTTGTGATTGTAACTGTCCTAATTCCCTCTTGTGGTTTCTGAATATAAATTTGCTGTAACACCTGTGGTCTCCACTGCAGTTCAGCCTTTACCATGGTGAAGTGCTGCAACTGTAGTCACTAGTCAGCTTAATAAAGACTCATAAATTTTGGTCTCTGCTCTGGTTATCATCTCTTAGGGGTTGCCCCATAACAGAGTCTAGCCTGGGGAAATCTGGGAAAAGGATTGAATAGGATAGGGGAACAAAAAGAACCCAGGAAGATCCAGGAATGGGATTGGATAGGAAAGGATCCAACACAAGCCTAAAAAGAATTACAGAGATGGGTTAGTTTGAAAGAAAGCTTCCTATACCCCATGGTGAAGCCACATCAGCCTAGGAAGGGGTGGCTTTTCCTAATTTATTCACCCAGCACAGCCACCTTTTCTGATTCATACAAAGTTACCTACTATATGTTCTAGTTCACCTTCTAAATGAAGAATTTCAAAATGACTGGCTTTGTTTTAATCATGTTAGAGTGCAATAGGAAATAAGCTGGAGTGCAAGCATGTGTGAGAGGGAACTTGTCCAGGAAATGGAAATGGAAAACACTCAAGCGGAGCTTCTTCATGCCAGGCACTTTACCTATTTTTGAGGCGGAATATAAGAGAACTAGAGTTTTTTCCCCTAGGGACCAGTCTGAATTCAGCCCTTTCAGGACAGAAGAGGGGACTGGTCCCTGCCTAGGCAAAATATTTTCCTCAGTTCAGGCACTTTCTATGGGTGGAAGTAAAAACTCATACTGGCTGTTGTGTAAATGTGAGTATGAGAGTCTGCATGAAGTGAAAGTTACCTTGTGTTTGTCCTGCATTTCCACTCACTGGGAGGGATTACAGAGTTTAACTGCAAATATAGAAAGTATAATAGTTCCTCCAAACCCAGTCTTAGAATGTATATTAAAGAATTTTAAGTAACATTTTATTGGGGACCATGGGGTGAAGTTAACCCCCTGGATGTTAAGAAAGATGTGTGAAACAGACTGGCTATCGTTTGGAGTAGGATGGCCAGCAGAGGGCACATTGTATATCCCCAGAATCAGGAATGTTTACAGGGTTATAATCAGGTTCCCCTACCTGATTAGTGGCTGGGCATAGCTCACCTTGGATTCGGCCCTGCATGTGTAAGAATGGACAGAGTAAGGTTCTAGTGGCAGGAGAAGAGGCAGGCCCCTAAGAAGGAAAATAAGCCTCCTATTCTCCAGGAACCCCATGAGGAAGCCCCACCAGTTTTACTAACTCCATATATGTTTCAAATGGCACCCAGTGCTCCTTTGCTTGGTCAGGGAAACTTAGATGCACCACCTTCTTCCTTCTCTCTGCTATAGGACTCTCCAGAGCCAGTTGGACAGTGCTTATGCTCAGGTGATCAGGGACCCAGGCCACCCCCAGCTTTCCTGATGCCTCTCTGGAGATTCAGGGACCCCAAGTGCTTGGAAAAGATAGGGCTCTACAAGAGGGAAGGGGGGGGGGATTGGTCTTTTACTACTAGCTTTTTTCCATGACCAATCTCCAGAATTAGAAACATCACATTCCCACTTATTCTGAAAAACCTCAGTCTTCCTAGAATCAATTTTTTAGACCCATAAGCCCACCTGAGTTGACTGCAAGCACCTCCCTTTCACTCTTTTTAACACCAAGGAGCACATAAAAATAGTAACAGAAGCTCAGAAATGGCTCCAGACCCAGGCCTCAGCAGGAGACACAGACAAGTGGGCCAGGAAGGCCCTCCCAGATGAGGAATCCAGAGGAGACCTGAACTCAGAAGATGGAAGGGCCAAGCTAGAGAGATATTGACTAGCCTTCCTCCAGGGGCTCAAGGCTAGGGCCAAGAAGCCCACCTATACGGCCAAGACCTCTGAGGTTTCCCAGAAACCTAATGAAGGTCCAGCAGCCTTGTATGGGAGACTCTGTGAGGCATATTGGATCTACACTCCTTTTGATCCTGGAACCCCAGAATATCAAACTATGGTCAATACAGCCTTTGTAGATCAGGCTCAGCCCAATATAAAATGAAACCTCAAAGGATCTTTAGGAAAAAATGCAACCAAGCTTTTAGAAATATCAATAGAAAACAAGGTTTCATCAACTGAGACAGGGTAGCTAAGAAGGAAGCGGAGGAGAAACTGAAAAAGAAAGCAACCTTGATAGTGGCTGCTATTAAGGAATCAAGCTTCCAGACAGTTAAGAAAGGGAAACAACAAGGACTTAGACTAGAGGAAAGAAGGACAAACCTTAGGCAGGATTAGAAGAATGAATGTCCAATCCACCAGTAAGGGGAGTCAGGGTCATCCAACCTACTCAGTCGCTACAGGCCAAAGCCACCCAATGCAGATCTAATTGGGCTGGTGGCAGCCAACTCCTAGTAGAACAGATCAGGCTCTTTCTAACTGGGCCCTCATGAGTCCATTGTCAGAATGAAAATTGGGGCCAGACTGTGAACTTTATGGTCAATACAGGGGCTGAGCACTCAGTAGTCACTCAGAAGGTAGATCCTCTCTCAGGAAAGGAGGTCACCATTATTGAAGTTACTGAGGACCAGACCTGTAGACTGTTCTGCCACCCTCGCTGATGCCAACTTAGAGGCCACCAAGTAATCCACTTTTACTTGCCAGATTATCCAGTGCCTCTAATGGGTAGACACCTTTCAGCCAAGATGGGGCCAGAGATCACCTTTGCCCAAGATGGCTCAGCACAGTTGAGCCTAGGTGACAAGACCTCTCCAATGATCCTGTCCTTAGCAGTGTCCAGAGAGAAAGAATGGAGACTTTATACATCCCAATCAAAGACTCCCCATTAGAGCTTGAATGAAAGGAAGAATTCCTACTGGTCCGGGTAGAAAGAAATCCCCCTGGTGTGGCCAAGGACCATGCCCCAGTACTAATTGACTAATTGACCAGTATCCAATTCCAAGGGATGCATGCCTAGGAATCCAGGTCCACTTAGACTAACTGCCTCAGTGGGGACTTCTTAAACAGTGTCAGCCTCCATGGAACACCTCTCTCTTGCCTGTCAAAAAGCCTGGGACTAATGATTACTTCCCAGTGAAGGATGTGTAGGCTGTTAATGATGCTGTTATAACCCTGCATTGGGTGCTGCCGAATCCCTGCACTCTTCTGGGACTCGTTCCATCAGGGCAGAATGGTTTGCATGTCTAGATCTGAAAGATTTTTCTTGTTGTTTTTTTCTGCCTTCAGTTGGCACCCTCCAGTCAGCCCCTGTTTGCCTTTGAGTGGGAGAACCCAACTTTGGGGGCCAAGCAGTGCACCTGGACCAGATTGCCACAAGGGTTCAAGAATTTCCTGACTCTTTTTAGTGGAGTGTTAGCAACTGATCTGTCCAAATTCCCAGGACAGGACTGTGGTGCATTCTACTCCAATATGTAGATGATCTCCCACTGGCTAGCTCTACATGAGCTCAGTGTTGGGAAGGAATGTGAGCCCTTCTGAGACTCTTAATCAAAACAACCAGGTGTCCCAAAAAGGGCACAACTCTGTCAGAGAGAAGTCAAGTACCTAGGTTTCTGAATCACTTGAGGTAAACAAAGACTAAGGACTAAAGGAAGCAGGCAGTATGTGCTATTTCAGTCCCCAGAACCTGGTGGCAGATTCAGGAATTTCTGGGAGCAGCAGGGTTTTGTTGAATTTGGATCCCAGGGTTTTCAGATCTAGCTAAGCCTCTCTAGGAAGCTTTAAAAGGAAAGAAGGCACCCATTAACTGAGGTCCTGAGCAAGAAAAGGCCTTCACCACTATAAGGCAAAGTTCACTGAGGCCCCAGCACTAGGACTCCCAAATATAACACAAGATTTTAACCTCTTCATTCATGAGAACATTGGGGTGGCCCTAGGAGTTCTAACCCAGGAGTTTGGACCCTGGCAAAGACCAGTAGCCTATCTTTCCAAACAGATTAACCTGGTTGCCGCCAAATGGCCCCCATGTCTCATGGCCCTTGCAGCCACAGCATTATTAGTCAAAGAAGCAAATAAGCTTACCCTGGGACATAACTTAAATGTTCAAGTACCTCATGCTGTTGTAACCCTAATGGAAGCTAGCAGGCAACAAACACTGGCTAACTCTTGCTCAAATGACTCAGTATCAAGGGCTTATATGTGAAAATCCTCAGGAATGATTAAAAGCAGTGAGAACTCTTAACCCTACCACCTTCTTACTTGTCACTGAGGAAGACCCTGAGCATGATTGCCTAAAAATTCTAGAGGAGGTTTATTCCAGCTGGCCAGATCTAACAGACAGGCCTCTGCAGAATCTTGACTTGGTATTTTACACAGACAGAAGCAGCTTCCTAGATGAATGAAAAAGACAAGCTGGATATCCAATAATATCAGACTTTGAGACTGTAGAGGCATAGACTCTACCTGAATGATGGTCAGTAAAAAGGGCAGAACTTTAGGCTCTGGTCAGAGCCTTAGAACACAGCAAGGAAAAGCATGCTAACATTTACACCAGCTTGCGCTACACCTTTGCCACCCTGTATATCCATAGAACTATATACAAGGAGAGGACTTCTGACTGCTGGAGGGAAAGGAATAAAAAACCAGAATGAAGTCCTAGCAGTCATTCCCTATAGGACTCAGTGTCAGAAGGAAACCATTGTGCAGACATAGCAACTAAGCCAGCTGCTAAAGAGCAAGTATTTCTGTAGCAGATCATGTTGATTCCTGAATTGCTTAAGCCTCTGAAATGCACTCCTCAGGAAGAGGAATATGCCCAGGAAGAAGGGGGTAAGAGGACAAAGGAAGATTGGTGGACACTCCCAGATCATAGGGTCTATGTCCCAGAATAGTTATCCCACAAGGTAGTCTTCCAGCAGCATGAACTTACTCATTTAGGGAAGACTGCCCTAGAAGCTTTGTTAGGCAGATACTACCTAATTGCCCATCTTCCCTCGTTATGTGCCTCAGTTTCTCAGCGCTGCCTCCTCTCTGCACAGAACAATGCCAAACAGGGTCCTGTAGGGCCAATGGCAGTACAGCACTGTGGGCAAGCTCCCTTTGAGGACTCAGAGGTAGATTTTATAAAAATAGGGCCTCATAGAGGGAATAAATATCTCCTAGTCTTTACCAAGTATGTGCACTTTTTCAGGCTGGGTTGAGGCATATCCTACTAGCACAGAGAAGGCAAGAGAAGTCACTAAGGAATTGTTAAAGGACATAATTCCACAGTACGGAATGCCTATAACCATAGGGTTAGGTAATGGCCCAGCCTTTGTATCTGAAGTAGTATAGCAAGCAGCTAAAGCCTTATAAATTAACTGGAACTTGCATACTGCTTACAGGCCCCAGAGATCAGGGAAAGTAGAGCGCATGAACCAGACTTTTAAGCAGGCTTTGGGTAAACTATGTCAAGAGACAACCTTACCTTCGACAGATATATTGCCTCTTATACTCCTGTGGATAAACTGTGCCCCAAGGGCCCCGGGTAGATTTTTCTCCCTTTAAAATTCTATATGGCAGACCCCATCATTTAATTCAGCCAAAGGGAGATTTGGGGGAATAGGAAAGTTAGAAATTCAGAAGCAATTATAAGGACTCAGGAAAATTATCTTTGAAGTCCACAGATGGGTTATTGACCAAATGCCTATTTCTGTAGGAACATCTTGCCTGGAGACCAGGCTTGGGTAAAGGATTGGAAAAAGGAACCCCTTAAGCCAACTTGGAAGGGACCTTACCCAGTTATACTTACCATCCCCACAGCTCTCAAGGTTGTATGTAGATCACTCATGAGTGAAAGCAGCCCAGCCTGAGTGGAAGGTGACTTCCAACCAGAAACACTTACTGCAGATCACCCTCAAGAAGACAGTACACTTGGCTGACCAACCTGTTCCAAGGATTCAGACAACACCCTGCTGAACTATTCCTTACACTGATATTTCTTATCTCCTCCTAAAAGTATTGGTATTTATGGATAATCAGTGTTTTTATCTTCCTAATAATTGTTATTTTGTCTTTTTATGAGTGCCATCAGAACCCTAGACTAGTACCAGGAGGAGAACATTTCTGCTCTTGCTGGGACATAGAAACACTATAAATTACTACCTCCTGCACAGCAAAGGAATTTATTGCTCTCTCCAGCCAAAATGAGGCAGTTTTTATTTTTTGGTTTTTTTACTGTCACTAATTTCCCTCCCCTTCTTGCCTGATATCTTAGCTGACCATCCAAGGTGGGGTCCTGACAACCATCCCAGAACAGAATGTTCATGTTTTAAGGAGGGCCAGACCCAGAATCTCACTTCTGCCTGTTACCAAGACATTGCCACTTACAATCCTGCCTGTTACCAAGACATTGCCACTTACTATGAATGGCAAGACAGATTTATATTACAGGAGCCAACTGGTACCTGTCTACAACTTCAACTAGCTCATTTATGAAGAAAAATGATTGCATAGGTTTCAATTTTCAAAATATATGCTGTGGATACCATGGCAAAAATGGATCTAAAAATAACCCCAGATAGGAAAAAAAGAAAAAGGGACAGGGTCCAGGCTGTCCCATGACCTGACCCCTGGCTATATCAGACCCTAAACACCTTTTAGCATCTACTCAACCTCAAAAATCCGGCTATGGTCAAGGAATTCTGGTTGTGCTTATCTTTAACCTCTCCCCAATATATAGCCACTCCTGTGTCCTTAGAGATCTTTGTTAATCTTTCTCACTCTGCAGGGCTTGGAACAGCTGACCCCACAGTTACAAATGTTGAATTATCCCAGCAGCTCCTATGAGTTTCCTAAACAGCAAAGGGGTGAAGTTTGCGGAAAAAGTTCCCAAGCACATATGTCCTGCCATGGTCAACAGAGGTGGATATCAAAAATGGAACTCAGTCTGGTGTCAACCAGCACCTGGAATCTTTTTCATCTGTGGAACAAATGCTTATTTATGTCTCCTTGGCAGTTGAACAGGGCATTGTATTCTTGCCTTTTTAATGCCTCAAATTAATACAGTGGTGCCTCGCATAAAGAACGCCTCGCACAGCGAACGCTGCACACAATGAACTTCATTTCATGATTCATACAACGAACTTCGTTTCACACAACGAAGTCGCCCGAGCTTCCACGACTGCTTCGCCCGAGCTTCCACGATCGCTGCCGATGTATTGCATCCTTCCGCGCAGGCACTGCAGGCAGTCGTTAGTCACTGCGCTTAACTTAAGCACCTATCGCGGCAATCGTTCTTCATTACGAATTAAATCACGCACGTATCACGGCAGTCGTCCTTTTAAGTTAAACTCAATATTTTTTTTTATATCATGGCTTCTAAAAAAAGCAGGAAGGTGATTTCTGTTGAAATGAAACAGGACAATGCTCAAAGGGAAGCGTCATCTGATAACGAGGAGCAACAATCAAACAATCAACCAATCCCAACTGCTGACATCAAGAACATCCTGGTCAAATGGAAAGCAGTTCAGGAGTTTACCAATGCCCACTATCCGGATTCAGCTGAAGCAAACAGGATCAATGATCTTTACTCCGATACTCTTGTCCGTTATTTCTGGCAGATGTTGGAGAAAAGAGAAAAACAAACGACTTTGGACAGGTTTTTCATGAAACCATCGGCCAAAAAGCAGAAAATGGATGAAGATGTGCAAGATTCGGTAGACTCTACTTAGTCTGTCTTAAAATTAAAAAAATGTGTGTTTTTTTTTAAAAAAATTATGTTTTTAGATGTATCTAAATAAAAATAATAACAAAAAATTTATCTTTTTTTATGTTAGCATATTTTATGCTACAGAACGAATTATTTTTTTTAACATGTATTGTTATGGGAAAACGCATTTCACATAACGAAATTTTCGCATAACAAACTTGCTCCTGGAACGAATTATGTTCGTTGTGTGAGGCACCACTGGCAATCAATTCCTAGAAATGTCCTTAACAATCTACTCTTGCTCCAAGAGAGCCATTCAGATTATACCTCTTCTACTTGAGTTGGAGGTTGCAGCAAGAGTAGTAGGCTCAGGAGTTGGATGCATATCAACTTCCACCTCTTACTACCAAACTTTATCCAAAAGTCTAGCAGATAATATAGAGCAAGTTACTTAATCTCTAATAGAACTTCAGGATCAGATAGATTCCTTAGCAGCCATAGTATTATAGAACCCTAGAGGATTAGACTGAGTTATGGCTGAGAAAGGTGGAATCTGCTTATTCTATACCAACCAGTCAGGGGTAATAAAGGACATAGCCCCAAAACTAAAAATGGGTTAAGAAGCTCTTGGAAAATGCATCTAATTCTTGGGATTCATAGTTTTGAAATCTTCATTTGCTGTCACAGCTTTTGCCCATATCAAGGCCCCTCCTTATAATATTACTTGCACTCTTATTTGGTCCCTGCATTCTTAACTTTATCACCCACTTTATTCCCTCTCACTTAGAAGCCTTCATGCTCCAGATGGTGATACAAGCCAGGAAATCAAAGTACCATTACAAATCTCTCAGGGAATATGAAGAAGACTCAAGCTGCTGAATCCCAAAAATGATGTCCCTCCTCAGCAGGAAGCAGCTAGAGCAGTCAGCAACCCCATCCCCAATTCCTGAGTCCAAGGGAGGGGCTGCAGCAAATGATGTATGAATACACAGAAACAGGGACATTTCAGTATAGGAACATAGAAAGAACACATAGTAACAGGGAAAGTTAGGACCATTGCTTGGCAAAAACAACTGAGGGAATCAATCAGGTGAAGACATGAATAGATATAGAAGCAGGCTTTTAGCAAATATATACCCCTGAACTACAAAACTTTAATGGGAAGGCCTTTATTGGGACCCCATTGCCATGTGGGATGTCTGAATCTACTTGTAATAAATTTTCCACACTTTTGTTTAAATTTTCTGTTCTTAATTCTTTGATGTTATGAGACACGATCCTGGGGAAAAACCTTGGCTCACTGTCTGGGTATCATAATGACCAAATTAAAAAATAATTCTAATAAAAATTGTTTATATCCTATTTAATAAAAGAGTACTGTATTTTCCAGAGTATAAGATGACTTTTGAAACGAAAAAAAGTTGCCGGGACCGGTTTGGCTCACTGGATAGAGCGTCGGCTTGGGGACTGAAAGGTCCCGGGTTCGATTCCGGTCAAGGGCATGTACCTTGGTTGCGGGCATATCCCCAGTAGGGGATGTGCAAGAGGCAGCTGATCGATGACTCTCTCTCATCGATGTTTCTAACTCTCTATCTCTCTCCCTTCCTCTCTGTACAAAATCAATAAAATATATTTAAAAAAAAAAAAAGAAACGAAAAAAAGTCAACCGAAAATCGGGGGCAAAAGACCAAAATTGCACAAAAATTACCTGCAGATACACCAACATGCCATGCCCACCAGCCAATCAGGAGAAAGTATGCAAATTAACTTAACCAAGATGGCTTGGGTTTCCCCAGCAATAGAGGAAGCCAAGCTTCCCTGTACACCCTGGCTGGCTCTGGACTCCACTTAAGGCTACAAAATTTAATTATAGAAGATAAATAAATCCCAACAAAATGGCAGCAGCCATGGAGCTGGAAAGAGCAGGAGGCTTGAGTTGCCCCCTGCAATGTAGGAAGCCAAGCTTCCACAGCTCTGGCCTGCCTTGGCTTCCGCTCAAGGCTACAAAGTTTCAGTTATAGAAGATAAATCCCAGATACCAGGGCCTCTCCTTCAGTTGTCTGGGGGTGTAGCTGGCCTGCAAACCACCATAGTCCCTCACCCAGGCCACCCCATACCTCAAGAGAACCCCCACCCTGATCTGAGACACCTTTCAGGGTGAACCAGCTGGCCCCCAACCATGCACCAGGCCTCTATCCTATCTAATAAAACAATAATATGCAAATTGACCATTACTCCAATACACAAGGTGAACACAAGATGGCCAGCAAGGGAGGGCAGTTGGGAGGGACCAGGCCTGCAAGGGAGGGCAGTTGGAGGTGATCAAGCCTTCAGAGGAGGGAAGTTGGGGCAACTGGGCCTGCAGGGAAGGGAAGTGGGGAGGGGGAGACTCAGGCCTGCAGGGGAGAGAAGTTGGGGAGACCAGGCCTACAGTCATGAGGGACCAGGCCTGCAGTCAGGGGGACCATGCCTGCAGTCAGGGTAGGCAGTCAGAGGTTACCAGGCTTACAGGGAAGGGCAGTTAGGGACAAACAAGCTAGCAGGGGAGCAGTTAGGGATCAATCAAGTTGGTAGGGGAGTGGTTAGGGGATGAATAGGTTGGCTGTCAGAAGTGGTTAAGGGCAATTAGGAATGCAGGCAGGCAAGTAGTTGGGAGCTAGCAGTCATGGATTGTGAGAGGGATGTCCGACTTCCCATTTAGGCCTGATCCTACCTACCAGGATCGGGTCTAAATGGGCAGTCAGACATCCCTCGAGGGGTCCCAGATTGGAGAGGGTGCAGGCTGGGTTGAAAGACACACACTCCCATGCACAAATTTTGTGCATCGGGCCTCTAGTCAACTATAAAGCTATAAGATAACAATGTTATTTTGATTTACTTTGTAGTGAAATAAGGAGATAATTATACACATTTTCTCTGACATCCAGGTAGAAACAGGTAACTAAATTATGGCCAACAGGAATAGAACACAAATTATGCAATTATTCTAGGCTGTAAAATGTTCTGTGAGGTTTTCCATACTTCTTTTTTTTCTCCTATGTGAATGGGAGTAAAGGACTAACTCCTTAGTCCTAAATTTGACATAGTCAAACTTCTAAGAAAGTTTTTGGGACTTTTGCAAAACACGCAAAAGACTGTAACATGAACCAAAAGTATATTTTTAATTGTTGACACTTCTGAAGTTTTGGGAGTTGTTAAAGAAGCAAATTAACTTCCCAGATTAATACAGACATTGGAGATGGTAAAGATACCACCATCAATGGGTGGAAAATGAAAATTCATATTTGTTTTGTGACAACCCATTTGGTAAACTTAACTGGAGTCACTTAAGAGACAAAGTTCATATTTAATAAGAATGTAGATCTTAGAAATATTATTGTGTAATCAACAACAACAACATCCCCATATGTGTTGTTTGTTACTGGTAGTTTTGACAACGTATTACAATGAAGAAATAAGCTTAAGAGATAATCAGCAGGTTTTGCTAGCATAAATAAGAAGTGTATAAAAAGTACAGAATTCAGAATTAACAGGAATAGAAAAGCTATTTCTAACTATCAAGAATAAGACATTAAAAGGCCACAAGAAAATAAAAAAATGCTTAACCTTCTTAGTTTGATAAAGTAATTCATGGCATAGAGGAGATTAAGATATGGTCTTTCCACATTTATGTTTCAGATGGCATCATGGTCTCCACACTACATTGAAAATGAAAGTCATGGAATTTAAGAAACAAAACAAATCAGGGTCAAAACAATTTTGGGTGATTTCTGGGATACAAGAATAACTGAACACAAAGAAAAAACTTTCTGGAAAAATTATATTACTGAAAAAATCATGAGCTCTGACCCAAAAAGCTTTTGACATTTTGGGATTCAAAACTACATTTGTACCCTTGCATAAATGGATAGCTCCAAAGAGGACATACTATATAATAAAAGGGTAATATGAAAATCTATCAAATGGAGGGATGACTGGTATATAATGTGCACTGACCACTAGGTGTGGACGCTCAATGCAGGGCTGGCCCCTGGTAGTCAGTGTGCTCCCACAGGGGAAGCACCACTCAGCCACAAGCTGGGCTGATGGCTGGTAAGTGCAGTGGCATACCTCTGCAGCAGTGCTAAGGATGTCTGACTGTGGTTTAGGCCATCTCCCTAGGGAGAGCAGGCCTAAACTGAGAGTTGGACATCCCCCAAGGGCTCCTGGACTGCAAAAGGGCACAGGCCTGGCTGAGCAACCCTCTTCCCACCCCTGAGTGCAAGAATGTTGTTCACTTGGCCTCTAGTATTTTATAACATCCATTTCAAACAAGATAACGTAAAATGATAAACCTTGCAGAGAGAAAGGTGAGAGTCATAAAGGATACTAGACAGGGAGAAGATTTGGGCCTAAAATTAAAATTCCCAAACCCAGAGTTATGGACCTTCATAATACCTAATCTTGTATGATTTCTGCATTGCTACAGACCATCACTGATGTTTCACCCATATTTTTTTTCCTAAATGACAATCATTTTTGTAATTATCCTGTTCCCATTATACCATATTACATTGGGTATATGGAGGATGGGATATATAGCTCTATTCTTTCACTTCACAGGTTCCAGGAACAAGACAATGTACAACAAAGCCAGATAGAGAAGACTGTAGATAACCCAAATTACAAAAAAAAAAAAAAAAAAAAAAAAAAAAAAGTGCATGATCAATGTCTCTTGAGGGTGGGAATTGAGAGTGACAATTTCTGTGCAATTCTGATTTAGACATATTTCTTCACTTTGCAGATGAGTAAACTAAATAAGTATCTTTTTACTAATTAAAAAAAAGACACACTATTTTCCCAAATAATTCTATATAATAAAAGACTAATATGCAAATAGACCAAATGGTGGAACAACTGATTGCTATGACATGCACTGACCATCAGGGGGCAGATACTCAACACAGGGCTGCTCCTTGGTGGTCAGTGCATTCTCATAGAGAGAGCACCACTCATTCAGAAGCTGGACTCATGGCTAGGGAGCACAGTGGCGGTGGCAGGAGCTTCTCAGTGTACATCTGCCAAGGGATTCCAGACAGAGATGGCATAGGCTGGGCTGGCGGACCACCTGTCTTCTCCCCGCCCTCCCTCCCGCCAGTACATGAAGGTCATGCACTGGACCTCTAATCACAGATAATCACAAATTATTATTTTTGAATTATAGTTGAATAATGGAAAAATTGAAAATAGACATGTTGATTCCATTTGCTATCAATATATATTAAATTAGTTTAAAAATATCTGATAAGAAATTGAGTTTAATTGTCACTAAGAAATGCAAAAGTTTCTATTTTCACTTTTCAGCCTTTTATACTGCCACTAGACTATTGTCAATGAGTCATCATAAGCAAAGCAACATATATTAGAGTTATTGATAATGACCACTTATAAAATTTCACACAGTTCCAAACCTACACATTTTTACTTATTCCAGATTTAACTATTTTTATTTTAATTGGTTCTTTTGAGATTTGGTATCTAACCAGCTGGAATGTCCAGAAGGAGAGGCAAAGAAATAGCACTGTTATGATAAAAGAAAAGAAAATTGATTAATGTCTAGCAAAAATACTTGAAATAGACCATGGCTTCTCTGTCGACTCATATATTCCTAAGATAATGGCTTGAGAGTATTGTCCTCTGAGAGAACTTGTACTTTACCACACAAAGAGATATTCAAAAAAACTCACAAATAACATTAGACGTAAATAAGAAAACCTAATATAGTATAACACTTGTTGATTTTGATATTTTATCCACCACTAATGAAATAACACTTACTGTCAAATCAATAAAACAATGCTTAAGGCATAAATGACAATATAGATGCAATGTATTAATTTGCTGACCAGTAAGAAAATTTGCACATTTACTTTGTATCTCTACCTGCTACCTACCCATACAGAAGCTCTTAATACAGGCTATGTACCTAAAATGAGTATTATCTTATCTAATAAAAGAGTAATATGCAAATTGGCCATATCTCTGCTACACACAGCCACACCCACCAGCCATGCCCACCAGCCACGCCCACCAGCCAATCAGAGCAACTATGCAAATTAACCCCAACCAAGATGGCTGCAGCCACTGAGAGCAGGAGGGAGGCTTGGGTTTCTCTGGCAATGGAAGAAACCAAGCTTTCTGTCTGCCTTAGCTGGCCTAAGCCTCCACTCAAGGCTACAAAGTTTCAATTATATCAATAGAAGGTATACAAATCCAAACAGAATTGGCGGCAGCCACAGAGCAAGCAGAAGGCTTGGCTCTGCTCCAGGCTACAAAGTTTCAATTATAGAAGGTAAATATATTCCAGATACCAGGACTTCCACTTGGGTTGCCGGGGTGTGTGGCCGGCCTGCAAACCACCACATGCCCCTCACTCAGGTTGCCCCACACCCCAAGAGAACCCCCACCCTGATTGAGGACACCCTTCAGGGCAAACCATCCATCCCCACCTGTGCACCAGGCCTCTATCCTATCTAATAAAAGAGTAACATGCAAATTGACCATCACACCAACACACAAGACAGCTGATCCCATGTGATCAAAGATCCTGCCTCCATGTGGGCACAAGATGGTTATCACAAGATGGCCAGCAGGGGAGCGCAGTTGGGAGGGACCAGGCCTGCAAGGGAGGGCAGTTGGGGGTGATCAACCCTGCAGGGGAGGGCAGTTAGGGGTGATCAGGCCAGCAGAGGAGAGATGTTGGGGGCAAACAGGCTGGCAGGGTAGCAGTTAGACATCAATCAGGCTGGGTCACGGAGTGGTTAGGAGGTGATCAGACTGGCAGGCAGAAGTGGTTAGGAGCAATCAGGAGAACAGGCAGGCAAGTAGTTGGGAGCCAGAAGTCCTGGATTGTGAGAGGGATGTCTCAGATTGGAGATGGTGCAGACTGGGCTGAGGGACATCACCTCTCCCCTCTTTCCCCCTTGCACAAATTTTGTGCACCGGGCCTCTAATGTTTTATATCAATATAATAAATTGACACATGGATCTTGCTGATAAGAGGTATTTCTTGTATATTTACTGATGATACAGAATCACTTATTATAAACTAGAGGCTCGGTGCATAAAATTGATGCATGTGGGTGTGTGTCCCTCAGCCCAGTCTTCACCCTCTCCAATCTGGGACCCCTTGAGGGATGTCCTCCTGCTGGTTTAGGCCCGATCCTACTAGAATCCAGCCTAAATGAGCAGTAGGACATCCTTCTCACAATCCAGGGCTGCAGGAGCCCGACTGCTCGCCTGCTTGCTTTTCTGATTGCCCCTATTGCTTCTACCTGCGAGCCTGATCACACCCTAACCACTTCTTACCAGCCTGGTTGATGCCTAATTGCTCCACTGCCAGCCCGATTGCCCCTAACTGTCCTTCCCTGTTGGCCTGATTACCCACAACTACTCTCCCTTGCAGGCCTGGTTCCTCCAAACTGCACTCCCCTGCTGGCCATCTTGTGGCAGCCATCTTTGACAACATGGGGGCAGCCATCTTATGTGCTGGAATGACAGTAAATTTGCATATTACTATTTTATTAGATAAGATAGCTAATTTGTTATATTTTGCAAATATGTAGTATACATATGCAAGTGCACCTTCAAATATGCTCTCTTGGCCTGTAAGTATGACTTGATTAATAAAAGAAAATAATGCTCTAATTTTGGATCAACTTCTATAGTGTAAAGACATCCTATCTAATAAAAAATAATAGGCAAATTGAGTGTCACTCTAACACAGATGGCTGCCCACATGTGGTAATAGGGGTAGGAACTGGGAGGGATCAGGCCAGCAGGGAGGGCACTTGGGAGAGACCAAGCCTGCAAGGGAGGGAAATTAGGGGTGAGTAGGAAAGCAGAATAAGGCAGTTAGAGGTGAGCAGGACTGTGGAGGAGGGCAGTTAGGGGCAATTAGGCTGGCAGGGGAGTGGTTAAGGGGTGATTAGGCTGGCAGGCAGAAGTGGTTAGGGGCAATCAGAAATGCAGGCAGGCAAGCAGTTAGGAGCCAGCAGTCCTGTATTGTAAATGCTATTGATCCAGTAGGATTGGGTCTAAATGGGCAGTCAGACATCCCTCATGGTGTCCCAGATTAGAAAGGGTGCAGGCTGAGGGACACACACCCCTGTGCACAAATTTTGTGCACCAGGCCTGTAATGTTTATCATAAAAGATGAATCTAATACTAATACTTACTGATATTTTTTGTTTATTGGAAAAACTGTATAGTCTCTTATTGGAACAGAAATATCATGATGAAATGGTGAATGACTACCAAGATATTGATTTAAAACAATATTGAAATAGTATTTATATAAATCTAAACTTTATTCCATGTATTTCAACATATACTCAGTCCTTTGAGACTTATTAATATTTAATGCCTTTAAACTTTGTTCAATATCCACTTTGAGCCCTTAGTTCATAAACAAGTACAAAGTAGGAAACTAATGAGATGAACTCTGATGTCTACATATTATTTTAGAAACTATGATATAAATGAGAACAACTCACTGCTGAAGGTGTTTATATATTATATGAAACAAATCCCCCTGGATTTTGGGGGATTTATATTATAGTAGAGCAGTGGTTCTCAACCTTTTTAATACTGCTACCCTTTAATACGGTTTCTCGTGTTGTGGTGACCCCCAACCAAAATTATTTTCATTGCTACCTCTTAACTGTAATTTTGCTACTGGTATGAATTGTAATGTAAATATCTGTTTTTCGAAGTTCTCTGCTAGTGGTTCTCAACATGTGGGTCACGACCCTCAGGTTGAGAACTGCTGCTCTAGCTTTTTCTGCTGTTCATTCAATTTGCATATTAGCCTTTTGTTATATAGGATTGGAATATTTAATTGAGGCAGGACTAGAGCGACTCCATAAAGAAACAATTGTGGCTAAAACTCCAAAGGATGGACCAATGTCTTTCTGGATCTCTTTTCTGCCTGTAATTGCAACAATTATGTGGGTGAAGGGAACAACACTCAAAATTATGAGAAGAAAAACTTGAAGTACTTATGTTTCTAAAAACATAATTTTATAAATTATAAGAAGACTAAAAGGAAGTCAAGGGACTGAGTGGGACAACAGGGGTTATGCCCCAGATAGCCCTTAACAGATGGGAGAAAAGGAAGCCAAGTGTGGACTGAGGATAAAATATTTACAAAACAAACCCCACAGGCAATAATAACAGACTATTTTATATTTTGACTTATTCAATTTTTATGATTTATTTTTTCTTTATTGAGTTTAATTAAGCTTTCCCCAGGGTCACAAGACTTGAAAACTTTGGAAAAATGAAGCGGTTCTGTTTATTAAGCAGTTTTCATAGCCCTCCTTGAACTTAAGTATGTATTTTGTTAAAATCTTTATCCAACAGCTGTTGTTCAGCATTTTTAAGGTGTTTGCTGTGCCATGAAAAAAAAAAAATTCTTAACAGTTTGCCAAAGACAGTGCCTTCTGGGCTAAAATGTGTCTCTAAAGTTTTCTGCATTATGCTGACATATTTTTAAAATCAAATACGAATAGCATTTATAATGCCTGCATATAGAAACCATATAATAATATTCTTATAAATATCTTCTACTGCAAGGTAACTAAATGTATGTGCTTAATATAGGAAATTTAATAGGAAACTATAATTTAATATGTAAATTAAATAGATATATTAAAATAATTTAAACTATTATTTCCTTTATTTATTTTAGGAATTGATTAATTAATTCATCTGTATATTCATTAATTCATTCATTCACTCACTCATTCAAATACAAACTGCCATGTGCCACTTAGGTCTAGTAATAATTAATGTCGTTTTCTAATACTTTTTAAAATTGAATTTATTTAAACAATACAACAAAATTTAATCAACAATATAGTTGCCGTTGTTTTCTACTACTTGTGCCCAACGCTCAGGAAGCATTTTAATCCCTCTGTTGTAAAATTCTTGTGATTTTGATGCAAAAAATTCGGTCAATGCATTTTTGAGGCATTCTTCATTATTAAATTGTTTTCCAAGAAGAAAGTTTTGCAAAGAACGAAACAAATGGTAATCGGAAGGGGCAATATCAGGAGAATATGCAGGTTGAGGGAGAACTTCCCATTCCTGGCACAGTTTTTCAGCAGTGATTCTTGCAGTATGCGGTCGTGCGTTATCGTGGTGAAGAATTACGCCCTTCCGATTAATCAGCACGGGTTCTTTTTCTCTTAAAGCTTGGGCTAACCTTTCCAATTGGGCACTATACACTGCACTTGTAATGGTTTGGGTAGATCGTAAAAGTTCATAATGAAGAATTCCTTTAAAATTCCACCAAACACACAACATCACTTTTTTCGCATGCAAGTCAGGTTTTGACATGGGCTGCGGAGCCTCATTTTTGTCCAACCATTGAGCCCGCCTTTTCAAATTAGCATACAGCACCCATTGTTTATCTCCGGTAACAATTTGCTCTAAAAACGGCAAACGGTTTTGACGAGAGAGGAGCGAACTGCAAATTGTGACTCTTTGATTACAGTTGTTGTCGGTCAACTCATGAGGAACCCATTTTCCAAACTTTTGGACTTTGCCAAGTGCACGCAATTGATTGGAAATTGTTTTTTTTTTGTGAACAATTTAAAATTGTCGCAAGCTCTTGTTGGGTAATTTGAGGATTTTGCACCAAAAGAGCTTGAAGAGCTTCTTGATCAAAATTGGACACACGGCCTAGACCACTCTTGTCATCTAACGAAAAATTTCCCTCGCGAAATTTCTCAAACCAACGCTGGCATTTTCTGGCACTAACTGCATCTTGACCAAGAGCACTACAGATGTTTTTTTGCAGCCTCACTTGCTTTTCTTCCTAATTGGAACTTGTAAAGCATGCAGTGCCGAATATGCTCTTCATCCGCCATCTCCTTAGCCCTAGTTTTGCAACAAAAACCAAACCAAACACAAACTTTTTCAAGCAAAACTTGTTAATTGCACTTCACATGTTCTGTAGATACCACATGTTTGAAGGTTATGTCAATACAAGTCAACGCCAAGCAAGATTTTAAACGAATGTTTAAAAACGACATTAATTATTACTAGACCCCTAATGGTAGGAGATACAAAAACAAAACAAAACAAAAAAAAAATAGCAAAAGAAGAAAGGAAGAAGCAAAGAAATAAATAGCAAAAAGGGAAGAGATAACGGGGAAAAAAGACTTCAAATATTTTCTACATTTTTCTCCTTAGAATGAACTTCTTCCTGCTTTTAAATGACATTATGGGTGGCCTGTGTGTATGGGTAGCTGATTTATTACTGGTTTTAGATGGGATCTGGAATAGACAGGGTGAATTAGAAAAATAAAGAATAATATTTTTCAGTCTTTCTTTACCCCCAGAATCCTAATATCTAGGCCCAGATAGTCATTGACTGGATAAGACTTCCTTGGCTATCACTGCAAAGTAATGTAATTAGTATGGTGGGATATAAGAGAGAAGGTAAACAGAGAAAGTTGCTATTTTAAAATAAAACAGGTTAAAGATACTGTGCTGCTTTATTTGAAACAAAGTTCATGGATCAAAAGAACGTTATTAGAGGATCAGCAATTATGGGTTTACTTTATTTTCTTGTTAAAAAAAAAAACATCATTTCTATCAAGAACAACATCTTTCCTTTCTCCTTGGTACTGCCCAAAATTGTTTATCTAAAAATAAGGTGATATCACATTTATATTAATTATATTGATGAGTTTTATTATCAGTAACCAGGTTGCTTCAATATGCACAAAAACTTTAAGAAATAAAATATTCAGTTGATTTTCTACCTTTTTTTTTTAACTGAATTAACTATCTTTTTTTTCTTCTTCCTTTTTATAACTTGTGAGAAACCAAGACCTTTTTACATGGAGTCCAAAGTATTGAATACAGAGGAATAAAATCCAATCTTCTGAGTAATTTTAAATATCAATTTGACACTATCATTCATTAAAAGATCTCCAATATGTTTTTTAATTAATTAATTAATTTATTTATTTATTTATTTTATTTGTGTGTGTGTGTGTGTGTGTGTGTGTGTGTGTGTGTGTGTGTGTGTGTTTTAATATTCACTCAACCAATAGTCACTAATAGGGACCTCTATATAAGGTAACATAACACTGACCCAAGGGACCATGGCAGTGATAGAAGGAAAGGGCTCAGCTTTGCTTCACAGTTTGCCATGTATATGCACATATTTGACTAAATAATTCTATTTTATTTTGGTCTATTTTGGTTATTGTTGAGTTGCCAAAGAATATTTAGTATATTTGTTTTTAGTGAATGTTGGTGTCTTTTTCTGATGTAATGACTTAGGAGTTGCAGAAGTAGCATTGGCAGGGGTAGATGGTAAGATTTGTCAGTTTAGCAATCAAAAGGCTATTACCCAAACCAGTTTTGCTCAGTGGATAGAGCATCAGCCTTCAGACTGAAATGTTCTGGGTTCAATTCTGGTCAAGGACATGAACCTGGTTGCACGCTTGATCCTCAGTAGGTGTCTTGCAGGAGGCAGCAAATCCATATTTCTAACTCTCTACCCCTCTCCCTTCTTCTCTGTAAAATACAATAAAATATATTTTTAAAAAGAAATAAAGGCTATCTCATATGTATATGTGTGTCTGAATATTCACATATGTATGTATGTACTTATGTAAAACACTTGTAAAACTGTTACCACTTTTTGTCACCAATATCCAAAGAAGGAAATGTTAAATTTTCATAGCAAATAGCTCACTGTATTTTTTTTTATTTGGGTGAAGTGTTTTCAGACAGATCCCTACTCTATACCCTCCCCCATCCATGAATGTCTTTTTATTACAAAACCCAAAAATAACTCTTTAAATAAATTAATTTCTGGGCAAAGATAGTTTCCTGATAAAAGATGAGTTTTATCACATCGAGAGTGTCATAAAATTATCATAAGAGTTTAATCTTTTACATACAGAATCACAAACATATACACCAAAAATACTCATATCTGAAATGTATGTATATTTCACATAAGCATTCCCTGTGTTCTCCTAACACATCCTGTAACTTCCTCATTGGACTCTGAAAATAAAGTACTGTAAATTAAACAACATAGACTTGAGACTTGATTTTTATCCCTGTGAGACAGCCAGCTGCCCTCTATGGAAACTGTTCTAAGGTCTTGTACAACAGCTCTGTTGAAAAATTGTGCTGGCTCGCCAAATATCTTAATGACTTTTCTCTCAGCAGTTGGTAATGGTGAAATGTTATTCTAGTAACCATAATGTCTCTCATAAAACAATTGCATACAATATGTACTGTACTTCTATTTTAGTGAGCTCTTCTGTCAGAATAGCAGTGCCAGTAACTATTTAGCATTTCATTGCAAACTGCTTACCAGTCCTTCAAGTGTAATATTGCAGAGACGGTGAAGAAATGTGTGATTAAAAATGTTCACTGAGAGTGGACCATTTAGTGCAACTTGACTCTGAAAAATAAACCAGCCTTCACATATGTAGGCGCTCATCATATAAATGACAGTTCTATGTGGTCATTTAATTTTACGATCTCAATTCTTGCATATATTGCATGCATAAATATAGTGTTCTCCTGCAGGGAGGTCTGCTGGGTGTTATAAAATCAGTGAGACCTCAATGGGTTCAAATGGACATCTTTTATAATTATTGCTATAAAATTTCTTGACAATGCATTTTGTTCTCCAATAGCTAAAGAAAACGATTTTCCGAGAGAACGGGTTTCAACAAAGAGAGTAACAGAGCCTGGGAATTTGTTCCTGTATTCATTCATATTTAAATTAGCTTAGTTACTCTCATCTACTGAAGGTCTTCCTGCTCTTTGGAATAAGGTCTTACAGTGTGGCTTCCAGTTAGAGGCAGGGTAGGTTTTAATTGTGTTCTGGTTTCATGAGACAATATGAATACCTAAAGAGAAAGAATAATTTGCTGTTAAGTGTAATTAAAATATACTTACAAGGAATTATTTCATGTCCTTGGAAAGATTAGAGAAAAGAGTTCCATAAACTCAAGATTAGAAATAATTTTGAAAAGAGACACTTCAGTTTTAAAACTATAGTTCCAAAAGTACTGTGTGTTGCTTGGATGATTCTATTTTATTTTTACTTCTTCAGTGTTACATATTTGACATTATAAATTAATGTGGTTGGTATTCTCTACAGTATATTGGGATTTAAAAACAACAAAAACACAGGCTTACTTAAAACCATTTTTATTCTGCCTCTCAGCAATATTTTGTACTTGATTTGGTTAACAGATCAGGGAGCCAAACACAAACAAACAAAAACCGTGATGTCAGAAACAGAAATGAGGATCCAATCTACTGGAATGGTGATAGGATCTCTGCATACTGAAGATTCATGAACCTGATTCAGTGTTCTCCTGGGAGATGTGCTGGCTCATGATTGGCATCTGGGCAAAGTGATGGGTGGAATCCAATGTCCATCAACATCTATTTTTTGCCTGGGTCCAGGATTTTAACAATGCCTGAGATTCACAATAATCTAAGAACTTAAAATTTTCCTCCAGGGGCATTCACATCTATTTGGCAATTCATTCTCATAACAACATTGAGGTACATAGATAGATGTTGTTATCCCCATTTTCCCAGAAAATAGGTTTCATAGAGAGGCAGAGAAACTTGCCTAACATGAATTTGCATAGTCATCCAGGGATACATATGGAACGCAGGTAAACACCTCATGTTTATTCACTTAGAATAAGCTGCCTTTTTTCTTGCTTAAGAAAGTTTGTTATCACATGTCTCCAATATTAGTTCTTGATATCATTTTGGCCATATGTACATGTCACCTATTGTGACATGTAATCACTTGATATTTGCTGTGAGTCCACTTATTTTTTAAGTAAATTTATTTGAAAAGAAACAATATATTAAATCCCTAAGAGGAAGCTGTAAATGGAAGGTAATTACTAAAGAAACACAATGACTGCAACACTATGTATTAAATTCAGTCTCAACAGAAGACTGAACCTGAGACCTGTTCTTTCTTTCCTTGAGATAGGAAAGGAGACAACATTTCAGAAATGTATTAAGGACCCATGAGCCCTAAACAGAGATTTCTTACCTAACAATAGACAAACATGTAAACTGACCATACCTTCACTACACCTATAGCTAATCAGAGTGACTATGCAAATTAACCCAAAAAAGATAGTGGTTAATTTGCATACATAGGCACTCAGGGTCTTTGTCCCAGGAACATCCTGACACCCAGGTCACTGTGAGGTAAACCCTGGGCAAGAGTGGACCCCCTGTCATTGATCACAGGGAACTGGGGTTCTGCTTCAGCCTGGTGCAAGAGTGAACCCCTTGTGATCAATCACCTGGGCAAGGAGCTAGGGGGTCAGCTTTCGGCCTGGGCAGGGATTGATCATAGGGAGCTGGGGGTCCGCTCCTGCCCAAGAGACTTTTGGCCTGGGCAGGCCTCAGCAGGGGCAGAGCTGGTGATCAGAGGAAGCTGGAGGGGCCCTGCTCAGGCCTAAAGCTTCAGGCTTTAGGCCTGGGCAGGACCCAGCCCTCAATTGGTGTGAACTATAGAAAAGACACCTTTTCTGACTGCACATTGGCTAAGCTTCCTGTATGCCACTGGTAATATTCTTAGTAACTTGGGTAATAAAAATCCAAAAAGGTGATCTAGGGTTTTTCCACTCTACCACACTTCTGGAGAAAAAAATGAAGGTCTGCTGCTAGAGGGCTAAGGAATGTCAGATCCTGCCCTAGTCAGTTTGACTCAGTGGATAATGACTCAGCCTGCAGACAGCAGCGCCTGGATTAGATTCTGATCAAGGGCATATATCTAGGTTGCAGGCTCCTCCTTGCCAGGGCCCAGATCAGGGCTTATGCAGGAGGCAACCAATCACAGTGTTTCTCTCACTTTGATTGCTCTCTGTCTTTCCCTTTCTCTTCCACATTCTCTAAACATCAATGGAAACTTGTCCTCATGTGAGGATAAAAAAGAGAGAAAGAAAGAAAGAAGAAAGAAAGAAAGAAAGAAAGAAAGAAAGAAAGAAAGAAAGAAAGAAAGAAAGAAAGAAGAAAGAAAAAGAAAGGAAGCATTGCATATACTATGAAAGACACATCTTGAAAATGCCTAAAGAAAGTTTTAATTTTTCTTGGTGAAGGGACTAGAATCCGTGTTGATGGAAACACTTTGGTGACTGTGGTGACTGGCAGTGGCTGCTGCAGCAGTGGGGTGATGGGGCTGGTGCCTTCCCCTGATCAGCCTGGTTGCCTTCCACAAAGGGAGGCCAGACTGCTTCTTAGGCCTGCTCCCCATGAGACTTGGGCCTAAGCCTTCATTAGGACATCCCCTGAGGGCTCCCAGTATGTGAGAGGGGTCAGGTTGGGCTGAGGGACCCCCACCCCAGTGCACAAATTTTGTGCACTGGACCCCTAGTTGAAAAATAATATAAAATGGGAGATGTTTTCTGTGATTCAGTATCATTTATTGTTGCATCTATAAATGACTTAAAATTATGGACCACCAGTGGTATGCTTCTCATTCTCTGGAACACGGGGCTAGCATGTTCTGGCAGACAGAATAATGGCTCCATTAAAACTGTGCAATCACACCTAAGGGGCTTACATTTGACAGAAAAGAAATACAATGGGTGGCATTTCCAGATGTCATCCATGAAAATCAAAGATCTTGCCTGAAACTTGCTGAGAGAGAGAGAGAGAGAGAGAGAGAGAGAGAGAGAGAGAGAGAGAGAGATTGAAAAAAAAGCACAAAAGCACATTCCATAAATACAACCAGTTTATTCCTAAGACTGGGATAGAGAAGGTGCTCATGTACCTAGAATTGACCACTAAGCACATTCTTATTTGTTGTGGAGAGTGAGGTCTACGTCAAGTTGACCAATGGTGGATGCAAGCAAGGGAGGGGGCCTTTAGGGAAAGTGGGCCAAGACTAAAGGCCAGAGGCCCCTGCCTTTGTCTCTTTGATGAGGGAGTAGCTAATGTAGATTGAAGCAAAGCTACACATGTAAAAATAAAAGGAAAACAATGCACGAATTCAGCTCTATTAAACAATGGCAAGCATGCTGCAAATGTTTGTACTTGACATTGCAAATACCACCATCCATTGCTCTTCCTAGAACTCCTGCTTCTCTCTTCCCCTCACCTTTCACCCCCACCTAAAAAGTAATGAAATTTCCTGAGGCTTATCTCTGGAGAAGAGGAATGGACACAAAGGCTTTTGCTAAACTGAAACAGTGAGACTTGATTAAAAAACAAAACAAAACAAAACAAAACAAAACCCAAACAAACAATGGCCAGAGAATTGGGCTGTACCACATGGTTTTCCTACATTTTGGACTTTACAGTTCATTTGCCAGGATTTGCCTTTGGAGAGTCCTGAAGGAAAAGATCTCACAGTCTAGAATCCATTTCTCAGAAACTTCTTTGGGGTGTGTGTGTGTGGATGAGTTCCAACCTCCATGGTTGGGCGACTGCAGGCTGATCAGGCTTTCCTTGCGAAGTGAACTGTAAAGGAATACAGATGATGAGAAGGCAAATAATGATGGAGGCATTCCACCCGTCGGCATTCCTCCAGAACTGCCTGGATCCTTCTACCTCTCCATTGTTGTAGCTGTTCAGTGACATGATGGAGAAGATAAAAGCCATGATGTTGATGGGGTACACTGGGCAAAAACACGAGGTGATGGTGAGCCACAGGTAGTAGTTCTTGGGCATGGGCACATCCTCCTTTATCTTATCATCTTAAGTGTGGGCCTCAGGCTGTTTTCCAAAGCCCCAGTTGGGGACTTACTGAAACATGGGTGAGGCAGGCGGCACCAGGAGGACTGAGCAGCACCATCTGTGACTCAATATTGGGATAGTTTGAATGCTTCTTATTTTCTAAATTACCTCTAGGATAATAAGTTGTAATCATTATCAGTGCCTTGCATGACAAGTGTTTAATGACATACTAATTGGATTTGATTATCTGTTTTCTATGATTGTCCTGTAACTACTATAGCAAAAATATTGCTTAGATGTCTGTTTAGTAATGAAACACATTCTACTTATTGTTGGAAAGGAAATGAATTGCCTAATATGTCTTTAATGTTAAAATATTCATGAATAGACATATTTGTTGAACAAGAAGGAAAGGAAATGAGCTGTGAACCATGGTTTCTCCCTCAGGAGAAAGCAAAGTGCAGAGAGGAGTCCAAGTGGAGAAACCGTGAAGACTCCCAGGCTCTGGGTTTGATTGTCCATAATTCAGCTCTATGACTACTTGCAGGGCTCATTTGATTTTTTGTTTTGTTTTTTGTGATGCTGGTCTGCTGCAGTGTAACTATTGGTCTGGGGGCTAGCTCTCTCCCACTCTGACTTGTGAGGTTCTGGCTGGGATTGGAACTGAACATAAGATAAACCAAATGAGGAATTATCTTACTCTCATTGCAGAGATTGGTCCAGAGAAGACACAGGACCTCCCCATTGTGGAAATCCTAACTCAGTGGATTTCAAACTTTATGGGAAAAAACTTGAAAACAACAACAAACAAACAAAGGATTTCCTGGACATACTAATGAGATAGCCCTAACTAATCCACATATTTCTTACCTTAATTTTCTTTTAAAAGCATAATCTTTTTGCCTATTACCCTGTTTCCCCCAAAATAAGACAGTGTCTTATATTAATTTTTGCTCCCAAGGTGCGCTAGATCTTATTTTCAGGGGATGTCTTATTTTTCCATGAAGAAGAATATGGTACACATTTATTGTTAAATGAAAATAAAGGAAATTTATTACCTCCTGTATATGGTATGGTAGTACGGTAGTTGTCAACACAAACCTGACAAACTGTGAATCCTACAATATCAAGAATTTACTCATTTATTCAATGACAATCATGTCATCATCTTCTGGAACATCATCATAACAATCCAATTCCTGAATTTCCTGGTGAATTTCTTGTCACTCCATTTCTTTCATAATCAGTGGACCAAATCTCTCATGTTTAGGTCTTATTTTTGGAGGATGTCTTATTTTTGGGGAAACACGGTAGTTAAAGTTCTGTTTTTGTCACTTGTAACCATAATGATACAGACAATACAGTATTTTTTGCTAGAAGATTTCATTATTTTGATCTTTGCTTCTTTTGTGTCTAACCAATTAATTCATTATTTCATTCACTTAATATGATTGCAATACTGATACAATTGTTATTTATTGCCCACCATGTAATAGATACTATTGGTTTCACAATAAAAAGCACATAATGGCTGTCTTTTTGAGTTAGAAAGTCTAATGATAGAGAAGATAATCAAAGAGTCACAACAGCAATGTGAGAGGAAGACCACACACAATTTTTAAAAGGATTTAAAATATGACCAAGCCCTCATGTAGGAGATCTAAGAAGGTATGGATGAAGGAACTTTAAATCTGAGGCCTTAGAGATAAGCAAGAAGTATTGAGAAAGTTTAAGGTAAAGAGGAAGAGAGGGAGAGTTGGAAAAATTCAGAGAAAACATGATATCTTAAGGAACTACAAAAACTTCCAAGATTGTTTAAATTCAGAGAAAAGGGGTATAGCAAGGGAGATGGCTTAAGAGAGGAAGGAGATTTATGTGTGGGATAATCTAGCCCAGGAAGGGACTTATAAGAAGGGGAATTTGGGCTTTATCTTAAAAGCAGTGAAAAGCCAATAAGGTTTTAAGTAGGGAATTAGCATGATAAGACTCATTTGTCTAATAAATACAAATCCAGACTTAGATAAGGTGAGACTTATTATTCAAAGGGATAATTACAATAAAGAAGACAAACAACTGCAATAAGAAGAATGTACCAACCATTACATCTAAAAGTATCTTCAGAGGGACAGGCAAGAAATAATTTTATTTTAAAAGAAAGATAGGCTACTGAAAGTCAGTCCTGCAATCAGTGCTGGGTCACCATGGTGACTCAGAATTGACTGCCATTCTGCAAATGTTATGCCCAGATTTCGTGATCCCCAAAGACCACCAGGGAGCCGAGTCCGATGCAAAAGCAAAAGAGTCTTTTTATTTCAGGCTAGCCCGAGCTCACCCCTACACACCTATGCAGCGGCAAGGTGGAGGAAGAGGGCAGGTTTCTCTAGAACACATGTGTCAAACACAAGTCCCGCGGGCCAAATCCGTCCCACCAGGCCTTGCAATGTGGCCCGCACTGTGCTGTCATCACTGCACTCCGCTGCGTTTCCATCACAATGACAGTTTATGACTGTTCAGTAAACCATTCGGCCCGTGATTTAGGCTGGATTTTAGATTTTGGCCCCTTCTCTGATTGAGTTCGACACCCCTAGTGTAGAGCAATTTCTTATATTATTTCACATAAAACTCTTTTCAACTAAGATATTTTTCTTTATTTAAAATGTATCTTTATTGTTGAAATTATTACAGATGTCCCTTTGTTTTAGTTTTTATTTCCCATTGATCTCATCCATCCTGCACCTGCCCCTTCAAGGCCTTCACCAGACTATTGTCTGTGTCCATGGGCTATTCATATCTAATACATAAAAGTCTAGAAAGATTTAGAGAAAATAAAATAAAATATATGCCAGGTAAATATTGAACAGAAGAGCTGAAGTTGCTGTGTGAATACTGGATACAGGCTTGACACCAAAACACAACTCATGAGATAAAGTTAGTTATAACATAGCAAAAGGTTCTTTTCACTAAAGAGATAAGATGGTTCCCAATACTTATACACATAACAGAACAGTGTGGGGGTTCAGAATGAACCTCACCAAGATGTGTCTCAGTGGTATGCAGATTTTTTATCTAAGTGCCATTTTAGCTTCAGGCTCAAGTAAAAATTCTGTCCTTCCTTTTCACTACCTAAAAAATTGAATTAGAGACATTGTCCTATATAATAAAAGGCTAATATGTAAATTGACCGGACAGTAGAATGACTGGTTGCTATGACACGCACTGACACCAGGGGGCAGATGCTCAGTGCAGGAGCTGTCCCTGGTAGTTATTTTGCTCCCACAGGGGAAGTGCCGCTCAGCCAGAAGCTGGGCTCATGGTTGGCTAGCGCAGTAGCGGTGGTGGGAGCCTCTCCCAAGCTCTGCAGCAGTGTTAAGGATGTCCATCTGATGGCTTAGGCTGCTCTCCACAGGGACATATCCTGGGACATCCTCTGAGGGCTCCCAGACTGTGAGAGGGTGCAGTCCAAGCTGAGAGACCCCTCATTCCAAATGTATGGATTTCATGCACCTGGCTTCCAATAAGAGTATAAAAAGTCAGGTGTTGGAAGTGGCATGATTAGATGGATAGTAGGTCAAAGAAACTTTTACTCTGAGGTCAGCCTATTCCTGGAAAGGATCTATGCTGGCTTATGTTAAGAAGGGTCAAAATTTAGGGAACAGGAAAAAAGAAAAGCTTAACAAGTGGAAGTTTGGTCAAATGAAATTAGCAGGTATTTCATCCAGATTGATCAAAGGGTACAAAAAGTTCAGCAAACTATGATGCAAAGCATAGGAATTTGGAATATCCGTGTCTGACTTTGTGATAGGTATACAAGGGGACATCTTTTATTGGGTCGGCAAATAAGTAATTGCGGATTTTTTAAAGAAAATCAAAGACAATTTTTTTATGGAACTAAATAACTTTATTCTGTAATGTATTGCCCATTTTGATCAATGAACTTTTGCCATCTTTCAGGCAGCATCATAATCCCACGTTCAAAAAACTTCTGGTTTTTATTAGCAAAAAACTGAATCAGGTACGATTTGACATCATCATCATTATTGAAATTTTTACCATTCAAGGAGTTTTGTAAAGATCGAAACAAAAAGTAATCAGATGGTGCAAGGTCAGGACTATATGGTGGATGTGGCAAAACATCCCAACCAAGCTCCATTAATTTTGCCGAGTGACCAAAGATGTGTGTGGCCTTGCATTGTCATGATGGAATACAACACCCTTTCGATTTGTCAATTCGGGCCACTTTTCTTCAACTGCATTGTTTAATTTCGTTAGTTGTTCAATGTAGACATCAGAATTGATCGTTTGGTTGGGTGGTAAGAGTTCAAAGTAGACAATTCCTTTGTAATCCCACCAAACTGATAACAAAACCTTCTTTTGATGAATATCAGCTTTTGATGTTGTTTGAGTTGGTTCACCTGGCCTGCTCCACGATCTTTTCCGCTTGATATTGTTGTAAACAACCCATTTTTCATCGCCAGTTATCAGTCGTTTTAAAAATGGATCATTTTCATTACGTTTCTTTAGCAAATCGCAGCTGCTAATGCGTTGCGTTAACTGTGATTCTTTCAGTTCGTGAGGAACCCATGTATCGAGTTTTTGAACATAGCCAAGTTGTTTTAAGTGATTTTCAATGCATGTATGTGATACATGAAGCTTCTCTGCAATCTCACGTGTTGTACTGTGACAGTCCGAATTGATTATTGCTTTGATTAGGGCGTCATCAACTTCAACTGGACGACCAGAGCGTTTTTCATCTTTGAGTGAAAAATCACCAGAACGAAATTTGGCAAACCAATTTTGACACTGCCATTATTTTAAGGCTTCGTCACCATAAACAGCACATAACTTTTTATGAGCTTGCGATGCGTTTTTCCCTTTGCGGAAATAAAAAAGCAAAATATGACAAAAATGTTCCTTTTGATTTTCCATTTTTCAACGAACGCCAAACAAAAACTACAAAACAGATCAAAAAACTTTTTTCACTGATTAACAGCTGAATAGCCAACTATCAAATAACAAAATGTGTTTTACATTTGTACTACGTCTGCAAACCTAAAAATTCAACTGAAGCCATATATGTGTGAAACCCGCAATTACTTAGCTGCCGACCCAATAGTTTAATCTAGATCATACATGGAAAAGTGGTTCTTCATAATAAGTCATATCCTGGAATGCAAACAAGTGGGAACTTCTTAATCCTTGCTGTTTTCCAGGATCATATGGCTCATAGAATTTAACATGGCCAGGTTTTAGAAAAATCTATACCATAGAGCAGACATTGTGAGGCATGAGACCAAAGATAAAAATTATATAATAATTCAAATTAAATTTCCCTGGACCAGGACAGGTATTCTAGGGACACAGAGAAGCAAGTGGATTGCAAATATTTATAAAATATGGAAAATATAGGTCTTAGTATTTCATTAAATCTGGGAGGTGAGCAAAATAGTGAACATTTATTTTAAATCCCACCTGAGCATACATTTGATTTTAAAAAGAGGGGAAAGAAGATAGAGTGGGAGAACATCAATTGGTTGCATTCTTCTGCTTCTCTCTCCAAATGCACTATAACTGAGGTATGTGCTCTGCCTGGGAATGGACGGGGTGTTATTCCAACCAACTGAGCCACACCAGCCAGGAAAACACCTAACTCTTAAGCAACAGTGTGTCAGGAAGTTCATCTCTTTAGCTGAAATTTTGTTCCATTGGTCTGCTTGATCTATTTGATTTTTCATTCTGTGAGAAGTTCTCTGAAGTCCCCAATGAGGTTTTTATGTGTAGACTCAAGTATCATTATTTTTGGAAAATTTGTCCTAAATGTTATCTTCAAATATATTTCTCCATTTCATTTTTTTCTTCAGTGTAGAAATTATATATACACCGTATCTTCTTTGTCTGTCATTCAAAGATATTTTAGCTCTACTATGTATCAATTTGGTCCTTATTTCTTATTATATATTTTCTTTTGTTTCATTTTAAGTTTGTGCTTCAGCATGTCTATTCTTTCTGAGTTAGCATCATCTGCATTTGTAATTAGTGGGTGAGGAAGCTCTTGAACCAAAGACAAATGCTACAAGTACTACAAGCCAGTTTTATAGTGTAGAACTCCTTTAAAAAGAAAATCCTCAAGAAACATATCAAGGAAGGGTGATTAATAATGAGTTTTCTAACTGCACACTATCTAATAGAGCACATTTCTCAAAATTATTTTGACAACATGCAAGTTGAAGTTAACATAGAAAAGTGCTTTATAACCAGCCTCAGAAACATATTATGTCAATGATTAATGCCAAAATCTTATGCCTCATGTACAGTTATCCAAATCATAAATTTTTCTCATTTGAAAAAAGAACGAGGTGTAAATCAGGTATTAAAATAAGCATGCCTTTTTTCCCCCCAAAGATAACTCTATTACTATGAACACATTTAACATTTCCCTTTGGTTAGATCACTTCAATAAATATTACATTAATCCTTACATTCTAGTATTTCTTAATGGCTCTAAATATTGGAAATTAGATATTGTATGATTAATTATATAATTTTATAGTCCTTCTTTATTTAGAACAAAATTAATTAACATTTTTTTTCATTTCTCTAAGGTAAACAAACCCTTTCTAGTACATATCCTTCAACTGATTTTTATGTGAGTTGATAGTCCTCCTGTGCTTCTGCAAGATTGGCTTAGGTTGGCTTCCCCCAGAAGCAGACCCTGAGTTAAGGATTTTAATAAAAGTAATTGGTTTGGCAAATGATCCAAAGAAATCAGTAGGTGCTGGAAGCTAATTCCAGCATGTCAGCATCTGGGAATGGCTAAAGAGATTTCCCCAAACCAGAAAAGGATCTATTAAATGATTGCTTGCTGCCAGACAGCTCAGGGCATTTTAATCTACATGCTATTGCCTCCTACTGGCCATACACCTGGATAGCTGTAGGCAAATTCTTGCAATCTGACAATGGATTCTGTACCTAATCCTACCCTTTGATGTGTATATCTCCACCTTAAGACAATTTGTGTTAATAAAAAGCAAGGGGTCCTGAGATGAGGAGAACTTAGTTCCTTTAGCTAAGTTTCCTCTGGCCCCCAAAATGCCTTTCAAAATTATGTTTTGTCTCAGGGCTCTTGATTAATTTATGCACAGCTCCTTTTACAGATTGCTGAACCCTTCTAGATGCCAGATCAAGACCACCTGCATTAAGTAGGAAAGTAGGGAAGTGAGTCAGTGAGGGGAAGAAATACAATAAAGGGGCATTTATTAGCATACAATAAAGGTGCATTTATAAGCATATTGCTGCTATTGTCAACTACAGTTCAGTCCTGATAGGGACCTCCAAGAGACTGCGTAATTCATCATAAGAATTGTCCTATCAGAAGTACTAGGAATCTGGGACATTTATTCTTCATCACTCATTTGTCATTGGTTGAATATTTTTACTGGGCGATATTAATATTAATTCTCCACTTCTAGATTTCCCCATGTTGTAGCTTCTTAGCACTGACTAAATGTTTTGGGGTCTTGCATTAAGAAGCTGCATGATAACAGTAGTGCTAAGGATAAATTAACAGCAAAATTACAGTCTTCTATAAGCCACATTTTACATTTCAGATTTACTCATGTTCCACATAGTTTCAGTTTGTTTGGTCATTAACTATTTTTAAAAAAAATCTTTGTTATTGTTGATAATATTACAGATATGTCCCATTCCACCCACATCCTCCTTCACCTGGACCTACCTACCACAAATCTTCACTACCTTATTGACTATGGCCACAGGGTATGCATATCTTATATAATAAATGTCCAATATGCAAATCGACCAAATGGCGGAATGACCAGTGGAATGACTGATCGCGATAATTCACAATGAACACCAGGGGCAGATGATCAATGCAGGAGTTGCCCCCAGCCTGTAGGCCCATGGAGGGGAGGGGCACCACTCAGCCAGAAGCCAGGCTTATGGCTGATGAGTGCATCTGTGGCAATGGGAGCCTTTCCCAAAACTGGCAGTACTACTGAGTGGTGATGGCATGTGCACTGGGCTGCAATGTGCATGAGCGATGTGGCATTAGCTCAGGCTCCTCCCTGGCATCCTGCCACTTGGCACATTGCTACATCCCTCAGGGGATGTCAGACTGCTAGTTTAGGCCCAATTTCCACAGGCCTGTGGGGATCGGAACTAAATTGGCGGTCGGACATTACCCGAGGAGTTCTGAATTCTGAGAGGATGCAGTCCAGGCTGAGGCACCAATCCTCCTCATGCACAAATCTGTGCACTTGGCCTCTAGTGTTGACTAACAGTGGTGAAAGTAGACATCCTGTCTTGTTCCATTCTTAAGGAAAAAAACACTTTTAGTTTTTATCCGTTGAGTATTATGTTAGCAGTAGGTTTCCCATATATGATCTTTATTATGTTGAAGTATTATCCCTTTATTCCCACTTTACTAAGAGTTTTTTAAAAAATGGGTGTTGGATTTTGTCAAATGATTTTTCTGCATCTGTTGATATCATTATGTGGTTTTCAGCTTTTAATTTGTTTATGTGATGTATCACAATTAATGACTTGTGAATATTGTACCAGCCTTGTATCCCCAGAATAAATCTCACTTGATCATAGTGTATGATGTTTTTAATATATTGCTCCATCTGATCTGCTAATATTTTCTGAGGATTTTAGATTCTGTGTTCATCTGGGATATTTTCTGGTAACGTTCTTTCTTTGTATGTCTTTATTTTGCTTAGGAATTAGGATAATTCTGGTTCTGTTAAAACATTGGATATGTTCCTTCCTTTTGAATTCTTTGGAATAGTTGATGAAAGATAGGTGTTATTTTTTCTTTGAATGTTTTGTAAAATTCACATGTAAATCCCTCCTGTGTAGGAGTTTTGTTTGCTAGAAGTTTTTTGTTTGTTTAGTTTTTAAGTACTGCTTCAATTTCATCAGTTATTATTGGCCTATTAAGAATTTCTGATTCTTCCTGGTTGAGTTTTATAATAGAAGATTGGATGTTTCTAGGAATTTGTCCTTTTCCCCCCAGATTGTCCAGTTTATTTTGGCATATAGTTGTTCAAAGTATTTGCTTACAGTTCTTTTTTTTTAATTTATTTATTTTTTAATATATTTTATTGATTTTTTTTTTGCTCCCCTCCCTCCAATACATATGATTCCTCCTCAGAGTTTTTATTTTTTTTAAAATATATTTTATTGACTTTTTACAGAGAGAAAGAGAGAGGGATAGAGAGTTAGAAACATCGATGAGAGAGAATCATCGCTCAGCTACCTCTTGCACACCCCCTACTGGGGGTGTGCCCGCAACCAAGGTACATGCCCTTGACCGGAATCAAACCTGGGACTCTTCAGTCCACAGGCTGATGCTCTATCCACTGAGCCAAACCGATTTCAGCCCTCCCCAGAGTTTTATGTCCATTAGTTGTACTTATATGCATGTATACAAGTCCTTCAGTTGATCTATTATCTCCCCCAAATCTCCCTCCCCTCCCTGCTGTAATTTGACAGTCTGCATGTTGCTTTACTATATCTATCTATCTCTATATCTATCTTTTGGTGCATCAGTTTATATGTTGTATATTATATATATAATGTTGTATATTATATATATAATGTTGTATATTATATATATAATGTTCTTTATTATCCATAAATGAGTGAGGTCATGTGGTGTTTCTCTTTCATTGATTGGCTTATTTCACTCAGCATGATGTTCTCCAATTCCAACCAGGTTGCTGCAAATGATGAGAATTCCTTCTTTTTTATGGCAGCATAGTATTCCATTGTGTAGATGTACCATGGTTTTTGGATCCAATCATCTGCTGACGGGCACCTAGGCTGTTTCCAAATTCTGGCTATTGTAGATTGTGCTGGTATGAAAATAGGGGTGTATATATCCTTTCTGATTGATGTTTCTAGTTTCTTGGGATATATTCCTAGAAGTGGGATTACTGGGTCAAATGGGAGTTCCATTTTCAGTTTTTTGAGGATGCTCCACACTGTTCTCCACAGTGGTTGCACCAGTCTGCATTCCCACCAGCAGTGCAAGAGGGTTCCTTTTTCTCCGCAACCTCGCCAACACTTGTCATTTGTTGATTTGTTGATGTTGGCCGCTCTGACAGGTGTGAGACGGTACTGCATTGTTGTTTTGATTTGCATCTCTTGGATAATTAGTGCCTTTGAGCATGTTTTCATTTGTCTTTTGGCCTTCCTTCTGTCTTCTTTTGAAAATATTCTATTTAGGACCATTGCCCATTTTTTTAATTGGATCAATCATCTTCCTTTTATTTAGTTGTATAAGCTGTCTGTAGATGTTGGAGATTAAACCTTTATCAGTGGTAACATTTGCAAATATGTTCTCCCACACAGTGGGCTTTCTTGTTGTTTTGTTGATGGTTTCTTTTGCTGTAAAAAAGCTTTTTATTTTGATGTAGTCCCATTTGTTTATTTTCTCTTTAGCTTCCATTGCCCTAGGGGTAGTATCAGTGAAGAAGTTCTTTTGGCATACGTCTGAGATTATGCTGCCTGTGGATGCTTCTAGTATTTTTGTGGTTTCCTGTCTGATGTTTAAGTCCTGTATCTATTTTGAGTTTATTTTTGTGTATGGTGTAAGTTGGTGATCTAGTTTCATTCTTTTGCATGTATCTGTCCAATTTTCCCAACACCATTTATTGAAGAGACTGTCTTAACTCCATTGTATATTCGTGCCTACTTTGTCAAATATTAATTGACCATAGTGATTGGGTTGATATCTGGGTTCTAGATTTGATTCCATTGATCTATATGTCTGTTCTTGTACCAGTACCAGGCTGTTTTGAGAACAGTGGCTTTGTAATACAGTTTGAAATCTGGTATTGAGATATCTCCTACTTTACTCTTCTTTCTCAGGATTGCTATGGCTATTTGGGGTCTTTTATTGTTCCAAATGAATTTTTGGAGAGTTCTTTCTAGGTCAGTGAAATATTCCGTTGGTATTTTAATGGGGAGTGCATTGAACCTATAGATTGCTTTAAGAATTATGGACATTTTGATGATGTTCATTCTACCAATCCATGAACATGGTATGTTCTTCCATCTGTTTACATCTTCCTCTATCTATTTTTTCAGTGTCATGTAGTTTTCTGCATATAGGTCCTTTACTTCCTTAGTTAAATTTATTCCTAGCTATCTTAATTTTTTTGGTGTGATGGTAAATGTAATTGCTTTTTTAGTCTCTGTTTCTGTAATTTCACTGTTGGTGTATAAAAATGCCATGGATTTCTTGGCGTTAATTTTGTATTCTGCTACATTGCCAAATTCATTTATTAAGTCAATTAGTTTTTTAATGAAGTCTTTTGGGTTTTTGATGTCCAATATCATGTCATCTGCAAATAGGATAACTTTACTTCTTCTTTTCCAATTTGGATGCCTTTTATATCCTCCTCTTGTCTAATTGCAATGGCTAGTACTTCCTATACTATATCAAACAGGAGTGGCAAGAGTGGGCATCCCTGTCTTGTTCCTGTTCTTAGAGGGAATGGTTTTATTGTAGTTTTGCCCATTGAGTATAATGTTGGCTGTGGGTTTATCATATATAGCTTTTATTATGTTGAGGTATGATCCTTGTACTCCCACATTGTGGAGAGTTTTTATCAGGAAAGGGTGTTGGATTTTATCAAATGCTTTTTCTGCATCAATTGATATGACTATATGATTTTTATCTTTTAATTTGTTTATGTGATGTATCACATTTATTGATTTTCAGATATTGTACCATCGTTGCATTTCTGGAATAAATCCTACTTGGTCATGGTGTATGATCTTTGTGATGCTCTGCTGGAGCCAATTTGCTAGAATTTTGTTGAGGATTTTAGCATCTATGTTCATGAGGGATATTGGCCTGTAATTCTCTTTCATTGTGTTGTCTTTATCTGATTTTGGTATTAGGGTGATGCTGGCTTCATAGAAGAAGTTTGGAAGTGTTCCTTCCTCTTGAATTTTTTGGAATAGTCTGAGGAGGATAGGTTTTAGTTCTTCCTTGAATGTTTGGTAAAACTCTCCTGTGAAGCCATTTGGCCCTGGGCTTTTGTTTGCTGGAAGCTTTTTGATGACTGTTTCAATTTCTTCCCAAGTTACTGTTCTATTGAGATTTATAGATACTTCCTGATTGAGTTTTGGTAGGGTGTATTTCTCTAGGAATATGTCCATTTCCTCCATGTTGCTCAGTTTGTTGGAATAGAATTGTTCGTAGTATTTTGTAACAATCCATTGTATTTCAGGGGGTCTGTTGTTATTTAACCTCTTTCATTTCTTATTTTGTTCATTTGGGTCCTCTCTCTTTGTTTCTTGGTTAGCCTGGCTAGAGGTTTATCTATCTTTTTTATTGTTTCAAAGAATGAGCTCTTTGTTTTGTTGATCTTATGTATTGTTTCTTTGGTCTCTATGTTATTTATCTCCTCTATGATTTTTGTTATTTCCTTCCTGCTGCTTAAACTGGGCTTTTCTTGTTGCTCTTTTTCTAACTCTTTGAGTGGTAGAGTTAGATCATTTGTTACCATTTTTTCTAATTTTTTGCAATAGGCTTGTAGGAATATGAATTTTCCTCTCAAAACTGCTTTTGCTGTTTCCCATAGGTTTTGGATTGTTGTGTTTTTATTGTCATTTGTTTCCAGAATGTTTTTAATTTCTTCCTTGGTTTCTCTGGTAACCCAGTTCCTCATTTAATAGCATGCTCTTTAGTCTCCATGTGTTTGATTTCTTTGGGTTATTTTTATTGTAGTTAATTTCCAGTTTTATGCCACTATGATCTGAGAAGATGCTTGATATGATTTCTATCTTCTTGAACTTGAAGAGACTTTGCCTATGTCCCAAAATGTGGTCTATATTTGAGAATGTCCCATGTGCACTTGAGAAGAATGTATATTCTGTGGCTTTGGGGTGGAATGTTCTGAAGATGTCGATTAATTCCATCTGGTCTAGTGAGTCATTTAGGATTGATATTTCTTTGCTGATTTTTTGTTTAGTTGATTTGTCGAAGGGTGACAGTGGGGTATTAACATCACCTACTATGATTGTATTGCTATTAATCTCTCCCTTAATGTCCTCCAGCATTTTTTTTTAATTTTTAATTTTTTTTTTTTTATGAATTTGGGTGTTCCTGTATTGGGTGCATATATATTTACCAGGGTTATTTCTTCTTGTTGGATTGCTCCCTTTAGTATTATGAAGTGGCTTTCATTATCTCTTGTGATGTCCTTCACTCTGAGATCTAATTTGTCAGATATAAGTATTGCTACTCCAGCTTTTTTTTCATTTCCATTCGCCTGGAAAACCTTTTTCCATCTCTTCGCCCTAAGTCTGTGTGCATCTTTTTTTCTGAGGTGGGTTTCTTGTAGACAACAGATGTATGGGTCTTGTTTTCTTATCCAATCTGTTATCCTATGTCTTTTGATTGGAGCATTTAATCCATATACATTTAATGTTATTATTGATAGGTACTCATTTGACACCATTTTTATTCTATACCCGTGTTCCTTCTTTGCTTCCTATTTCTTTATTTTTACATTAGACCCTTTATCATTTGTTGCATTGCTGTTTTGGTGGAAATAAATTCCTTCAGTCTTTTTTTTGTCTGTGAAGCTCCTGATTTCCCCCTCAATTTTGATTGATAACCTTGCTAAGTACAGTATTCTTGGATCCTTTCCATGACTTTGCGTATTTCATCCCATTCCCTTCTGGCCTGATAAGTTTCTGTTGAGAAATCAGTTGCTAGTCTGATGGGGGTTCCTTTGTATGTAACTTTCTGCCTCTCTCTGGCTGCTTTTAAGATTCTTACTTTGTTGTTGTTGTTTGCCAATTTAATTATAATGTGCCTAGGTGTCTGTCTTCTGGGGTTCATTTTGCTTGGGACTCTGCGAGCATCTTGGATTTGTGTGGGTTTTTTCTTCTCTATCTCAGGAAAGTTTTCTGTCATTATTTCTTGAAATACTTTTTTCATGTCCACCTCAGTTTCCTTTCCTTCTGGAACTCCTATTATTCGAATATTATTTTGTTTTGTATTGTCCCAAAGCTCCCGTAGGCTCTCTTCCTGCTTTTTAATTTTTTTTTCTAGAAGTTGCTCTAATTGGGTATTTTTTTCCATCTTGTCTTCTAGTACACTGATGCAGTCTTCTGCTTCATCTAGTTTACTCTTGATTCTTTCTATTGAGTTCTTCATGGTAGTGATGTCATTTTTCATTTCTTCTTGGTTCTTCTTCAATTCTTCTTGGTTCTTCTTCAATTCCTCATGGTTCTTCCTCATTTCTTCTTGGTTATTGTCAAAATTCTCTTCCATTCTTTTTAGCCATCCTATGATCATTACTCTGAATTCTTGCTCTGGTAGGTTGCTTACCTCTAACTCGTTTTCTTCCTTTTCTGGTGATGCCTGCTTTTCTTTCATGTGCGGGCTATTTCTTTGTATCCCCATGGTCTCTCTTTTCAGGATGTCTGGTTATGTGGTGTTCCTTCTCCTGAGTTGATTTAAAGGCACAAAGTACAACACTACCATGTACAACACAAGAGGCACTTAACAGGAATGTATTTACGATATTAATAACCTCTAATAAAGGTGATCACTAGAGAAAGGCAAATTAGGGTATAGGAGAGAAGGAAGAAAGGTAAAAATAAAATAAGGAAAAATTTTAAAAAAATAAATAAAAAAAGAGGGATAAAGAGATAGAAAAAGAAGAAAAAAAGTAATGACAAAATGAAGTTGGAAAACAGGGGAAAAAGAAAAAGAGAGAGAGAGAGAGAGAGAGAGAGAGAGAGAGAGAGAGAGAGGATGAAGCAGACTAATAGAGAAATGGGAAACAAATTATATATATATATATATATATATATATATATATATATATATGGAGAAAATTCCCATAGAACAACCACTAATCCCAGCCAATGCCAGCAACAATACTTGGAGATTAATACAAACTATAGTATTCACTATTATTAAGTAAGGCTATGATATACAGAAGTAAAAAACAAACAAAAACAAAGGATTTGTATTTAAAAAAAATACAAAGCAACAATAACAATACAGGAATACGCATAACACTTTCCCTAAAAAGCATAAAAATTCACAATAATCTACATTCACGCAAACAATGACAAAAGGATAGAGAGGAGAACAGTTTTTTTGTGGTTTTTGTTGTTGTTGTTTTTGTCTTTTTTTTTTTAACTAGTTAATATAGTGCATAGAGTGGTATTTATACACTTGGATCAGGGGTTGGAATTTAGGTCTATAAGTATAGTGAGAGCTTTAGCAGGGGGTATACCGAAAGAATAGAGGAAAAACTAAAGCCAGAAAGGGACAGGAGAAACCGTAGACTAAAAGGGTAAAGTTTAGTAAGAGAGTGATGGTGTAAAGGTCAAGTTGAGATAGAGTTGAACGATGCTATAGTAGAGATTAAAATAGAATGAAGATTACTACCAATGTAAAATAAAGAAAAAATAAAATGGTACTGGAGAGAAAAAAAAAGAAGAAAAAGGATATAAAAATTGCAAAATAGCAGTAGTAATAGTGATGATTGAGATTGAAAAATGTAATAATTGAAAAGGTAAAATCAAGTAATAAAAAAAAATTGTTTCTTAAGTAAAAGATGTAAAAAATGAAAAGTAAATAAAGAATAGTAAAATTAACATTAAAATGTCCAGTAGCGGTCATTCACTTCCTCTGATATTGTATTTGGCACTCCTGATTCTCGGACCAGACAGTCTTTCAGTTCCCAGAGTTCCACTGCACCTCAGTTTTGTAAGGTTGTCCTTAATTTTAAGTAGGCTATATCTTAGTTATTTGTGTCCATTACTTTTGATTAATTAAAAGTAAAGAAAAAAAATGGCAGTTTGTAATTCAGCCCTTAGGTGGCAGTGTTTCTGGTTTGACCTCCCAGTCTTTTTGGTTGCTCTGGCCTTCTTTCTCTATGGCTCTAGCTGGTAAGATGGCGCAGCCTTCCCTCCGAGCCCCTAGCTCCGGGAGAGTTCGCCACTGCCGCTGCCACGGTGCTGGCTGCTTAGTCAGGAAATCCTGTGCCGCAGACCCTTCCTTACCTTCCTTTAGAGTTCCTCTGCCCCTTAGCTGCCAATCAATATTCCTTGAGTGACTCAGATGCTATTTTTATCTGTTATGTGGTCAGGGTCAGAACAAGTCCGTCTGTTCGGTCACCATCTTGTCCCCTCTAATCGCCATCTTGTCCCCTCTAACTAATTCTTTTTTTTTTTAAATATATTTTATTTATTTTTTACAGAGAGGAAGAGAAAGGGATAGAGAGTTAGAAATACCGATGAAAGAGAATCATCGGTCAGCTGCCTCTTGCACACCCCCCACTAAGGATGTGCCTGCAACCAAGGTACATGCCCTTGACTGGAATCGAACCCGGGACACTTCAGTCCTCAGGCTGACGCTCTATTCACTGAGTCAAACCGGTTTGGGCTATTTGCTTACAATTCTTTGTATTTCTGTGGTGTTTGTTGTTATAGTGTTTCTTCCATTTATTATTTTATCTTTTTTTTGGGGGGGGGGTCCTCTCTCTTTGTTTCTTGGTGAGTCTGGGTATGGGTTCAGCAATATTTTTTATAATTTCAAAGAACCAGCTCTTGAATTTTATTTCTAATATTTTGAACTCTTTTTGTTTTTGTTTTTGTCTCTGTGTCATTTATTTCTGCTCTGATTTTTTTTTTATTTCCTTCCTTCTGAGAGGGTTAGCTTGACATGCAGGCAGATAGCACAGGCATCCAATGAAAAACAAAGGCAAGTTGAACATAGGCAGGGGCAGACAGAGCAATTTGAACAAGCCTAATCACAGGAACCAGCCATACGAAATAATATTGTAAAATGTTTCTGACCCAAAGTGGGCGGTATGTGAAACTAGGGAGGGTCTGCAACAATAAGGTGAACTGACACACAGAACAGGAAAAGTTCAGGTCTATTGCTGAGCAAGAACAACTAAGAGAATCAATTAGCTGAAGAAATATATAGCAGGCTTGTAGAAAGTATATACACCTGGACTACACGGCTTGATGGGCAATCCATTATTGGACCTTCCTCCCCATGCAGGGAGTATGAATCTGCTTGTAATAAATTTTCCACACTTTGGCTTAAATATTCTGGTCTATGATTTCATTCTTGGGCTTCACAAGACACAACCCCAGGAAAAACCTTTGGCTCACCATTCTGGTTATCACCTTCAGGGGCACGCTGGGCATCTAGCTCTCCACATCCAATGTTGAGCCTATGGAACCTATTGCTTCTTTTGATGTTTCCTTTGTAATTTTGAAAGCTTTGCTAGGTGCCTGTCAGCCACTTAGTCAGGCTGCCATCTCCAGTGGCCACTTTTCTCTTTCACTTTTCTAAAAGTGGTCTCTTTGACCATTGAAAGTGGGTATGGGTCAGCCACTTAAATGCCTCTAGAGTGGCTGCCACATAAAAAGGCTCCCTGAAAGGATAAACTGGTTCTTGCACCGGGTTAGAAAGCCATAGACTTCCTCCTGCCAGTTGCAAGACAAAGTCCAACCAATGACTAAATGAGTGCTTGGGTTCCTGCCCAGTCTTTGTAGATCAAAGAGGCAAATTCCTCCCTCTGGTTTGAGAATTTTAATGTCCTTATATGAGTAAAGACCTCACAGGTGTCTGAGGTTAAACCCTAAGACATGCAGGTGCCTCATAGGGACTCCAGAGTACAACAGTAATTAAACTTTGACCTGTCCAGAGATTGCACATAAGTTCTGGTCACTCAGTGCTCTGGGTCCATATGGCTGTTTTAGACAGCTAGGGAGAGAAACTAAGACAAGTAAAAAGAGGATAAAGACCAGCAGTTTCACTGCCTCTGTGATTTCTCTCCCTAAGCTACACATTTTGACCCATTACATTCAGACCAACCCTGGCCTGTTACCTTGTTAAGATTTCTATTGTTAGAGATCTGCTCAAATTTTCCTGCCTTTATCCTCCCCCTGTTCAAGGTTGTGGGTAGGAGGATGCTAAGTTCTTTGGATCCTGATTCAGGCCAGTTAATCTACCATTCTCAGTGACCTTTACCAAAGATCGACCCAGGCATGTGTGAGCAAAATGATTCCAACATCCCTTCAATGCCTCCATAGACCTGACCTCCAGAGACCTGATTTCTTCCAGCTCCCTGCTGTAGCCTTGTGTGGACCAGAGGGTTTTTGGATCTTCAATAGAGTGTTAAAGGAGCCAAGAAGGCAATGCTTTTGCCTGAGGGGCACAGTTTGTCCCTGATGTTCACACCACGCCATGTGCTGGCGAGCATTTGAAACTGGATATGGAGGTAGATTAGGGCATTTTCCATACATCAGGACAGTAGATCACTAGACAGGATGGAGGAGGACTTCAGGGTTTGGATTTACAACAGTGCTCAGGGTTTGGATTTACTCATTTAGTCATTTAGTGCTCAAGGCCTTTAGTACTTTCTACAGTGCTCCCCTGTGATCCCTAGTACCTTTGAAATGTAAGTATCTGGTCAAAAACTGTAATCTGGGCCATCTTTAAAAGTGTAAGTTTATGGGGAAAATGTAGCCAGGTGTACAGATCAAAGAACTCATTTCCACATTGTTTGCTGGATCACCTATTTTTATCCTTTCCCCCCCCCCAAAAAAAAAAGTCTGTAAAGTAGATTTGGAGCTAAAATCTTTTACTTTGTTGGAAGTGTACTTTTAAATTAATTATGTTTAAAATATCTTCATAAGGGTCAATCTAAGGAATGCTGGTTGTTTGCTTTTCTTGCTAATTAGAAATTGAGGCTCTAAGAATTATTAGTTGGAAATTGTATTATTTGGGTAACAAAAGGCCTGGTTCATAGAGATGCATTTTGAAAACTAGCTATTCCTAAGAGTTGTAAAAAGGTTTTTGAGGATTATAGAAGGTTTCTAAAGAAAAATGTTAAAAGGAAATTAAAACAAGGCCATTCAGTGCGGGCAATTTGAAGCCAGTTTGTAACTAACAAACCATTATTTCCCCCAGGCAAAGACACAGAGCAAATTATAAAGAAAGAAAGAAAGAAAGAAAGAAAGGAAGAAAGAAAGAAAGAAAGAAAGAAAGAAAGAAAGAAAGAAAGAAGAGAAGAAAGAAAGAAGAAGAAAGAAAGGAAGGAAGAAGAAGAAGAAAGAAAGAAAGAAAGAAAGAAGAAAGAAGAAAGAAAGAAGAAAGAAAAAAGAAGAAAGGAAGGAAGGAAGGAAGGAAGGAAGGAAGGAAGGAAGAAAGGAAGAAAGGAAGGAAGAAAGGAAGGAAGAAAGGAAGGAAGGAAAAACAAAACACTCCCTAATGAGAGAATACACAAAGGGAGTGGGGAAGGTGAAAGGAAAAAAGAGCCATTTTACTCCCTAGATAGAGAAGCCAACAGTCTAAAGACTTGGCAAGATGAAGTCACCCAGTGATTCTCTTGATTTCTGAAAAGGCCACAACAAAGTAACAGGGAACCTTAAAAACTAATCTTTACCAGAATATTCACCAGAAGAATTTTAAGACCTATGGGCAGCAGGACTTATGATGGCTTGGACCCCCATCCAGCCTGCTCTTCAGATTGGCTGGGAGGCCCATATGCTTCAGGGACCAGATGTATACCTTACTTTTTCAATAAAGATACATACTTTAATTACTTTAATAAATTGTCTTTTCACAATATAATCAAGATCTCTCATATAAACTTATTTATATGAGAAGATAAGATTCAGGTTTTGTAACTTTTGTTGAAAGTATTGTTAATTTTTAAACTTTGTTTTCCAAATACAGAGAAACAAAACAATTTGGCAAATTATATATTTTTCACCTGACCTAATCCATCCAGAATTTGACAACTCATACTAAATAAGTCATAGCAATACATTTCTTTGCATGAATTCAATAAGACCAGTTTCCAATGATAGTTTTGTTAACAAAGACTTTGAATTGAGTGTCATGTCTGTGATAGACGTGCCTGGAATTTGAATGTCAACAGAATATTTGAAGCCAATGTGAGCATCTTAGCAAAAAGTCTGTATCTTGCTTGGTCATGTGATTCATGGTAGTCTTTCCAGGTAAGAAACAAAGGAAGGTTGTTTTCCTGAGAGATATCAAGAAAGGAACTTTAAGACATTTTGGGAACCTCAAAGACTTAAAGAATTCACCCAAGTCTACAGGTATTGCAGGAAAGCATGATGGCAACTTGGTGGCTTAGCTTTTTTGCCCTGAGGTGTTCATTAAAGGTCAATCATGATATTCCAGCAAAACAGATTTTAAAAGAGCCTAAACAGTCAATTACTACTCTTATTATATTCATACAAACAATCAGGCCTAATTAAAACTAGACTAACACAATAAATGGATTGGCCTTTAATAAGAATAAGCGTGATTTTAGGGATAAAAATTAAATTTTAGCGGACTCTATTATACACAATTGTGAGTCGATTCCACTTAATTGTTTCAAAATTTTATCTTTCACATATGAATTAAACTAAATCCTAAATTTATCTAGTTTTCTTGTATTTTAGTTACAACTCTCCAGATTGAGACTTACCTTTTTCCTTTCCTTAACCTTGGAATCATTGAACAATGAAACACTTTTCCTTTCATTGGACTACTTGCTGTAATTGTTGTTGTTCAGTTTGTCTCCACAAGGTTACAAGCCCTACTCACACACAAGGAATAATACATCTAAATACCACTGCAATCTCCTTCCATATCCAGGCCTCAACAGCCCTCTGGCAGGGAACAAGTACTTCTTGTGTCTGAAGAAAAATATTGCCCCCTTAATGTGGGATTTGTTTACTCATTTTACAGTCTATTAAATAGAAAGTTGTGGAGAAACTAAGATGGCAGTATAGGGTAGACACCTGAATGCAGTATACCACAACAAATTTGAATTTAGAACTGAAAAACAGGGGAAACATCGCCCTGAAGCACCAGACGGCTGGCTGAGAGGAGGCTCTACCATCTGGGAAGGAGAGAGAAGGCATGCTGAACCTCAGGAACTGTGAAGGTACAGAGAACTGTGCGTGCAAAAAGGCGGCCCCAGACTTTGCTGCTGGCTTGCTTGTAGAGTGCGGAGAGGGAGGGCCGAGTTTGCTGCTGGCTTACTTCCAGCACTTGGAGAGGGCGGACAGATAATGCGTGGCTAGCTTTCTTGTTTGGGAGAAAAACAGAACCACCCTATTGCTCTGATAGATGGCCCTAGACAGGGAGAGGCCAGACTGTCAGGCAGTGGGCAGAGATCTCTCAGAAGTGTGTGAAGCCAGCGGCCATTACTGCGGGACTCAGAAACCAGACCCTCGTAGGGAGGGGCTGAATAAAGCTTGTCTGTACCACCCGAGCCTCTATCCCATCCAAGCTGAGCACAGAAGCCCTTCCAGTGGCTAGCTTTCTCGTTCGAACTGAATAGGACTCTCCTAGGGAGTGACACACAGGAATCTAAAGCTTTTCTGCACCAAAGAGGTGTGCGCGCCTGCAACCAATTGTGTGGGATTCAACAAAGCTTGTCTGTGCCACCCCGAGACTCTGCCCCATTCCAGCAGAATACAGAAACCCTCCTAGCTGAGACACTTCTGATCCTCATAGCCAATTGGCTTGGAGATCAACACTTCCCAGTGATACCAACAACAAGCAAGGCTTAACAACAAGACTGCACACACAGCCCACAAAGGGCTACACCAAGACTGTCCACCTCAGGTAACTGGGAGGCTGACCCACTAAACCATATAGGACACCTTAGCACACAAAGCCACCCTACCAACTCAGGGAAGCTGTGAAAATGCCAAGACAAGGAAACAGATCACAAATGAAAGAAATGGAGGACAAGAAGCGACTGGATATAGAGTTCAAAACCACGCTTATAAGGTTTTTCAAGAATTTCCTAGAAAAGGCCAATAAAATAAATGAGACCTATGAGGATATGAAAAGGGATCAACTAAAAATAAAGAACACATTATCTGAAATAAAAAATATTATACAGAGTCCTAAAAACAGAATGGAAGATCGCAAAAATCAAGACAAAGATTTGGAACACAAAGAGCCAGAGGACACTCCTCCGCAGAAGCAAGAAGGTAAGAGAATCCAGAAAGTTGAAGATAGTGTAAAAAACCTCTGGGACAATTTCAAATGAACCAACATCAGAATTATGGGGGTCCCAGAAGAATAGATAGAGCAAGATACTGAAAACATACTGAAAGAAATAGTGACAGAAAACGTCCCCCACCTGAGGAAAGAAATAGACTTACAAGTCCAGGAAGTGCACAGAACCCCAAACGAAAGGAATCCAAAGAGGACCACACCAAGACACATCATTATTAAAATCCCAAGAGCAAAAGACAAAGAGAGAATATTAAAAGCACCAAGAGAAAAGCAGGTAGTTACCTATAAAGGAGCACCTATACGATTATCAGCTGATTTCTCAACAGAAATCATGCAGGCCAGACGGGAATGGCAAGAAATATTCAAGGTGATGAATAACAAGAACCTACAGCCAAAAATAATCTACCCAGCAAAGCTATCACTCAGAATTGAAGGCCAGATAAAGAGTTCACAAATAAAAAAAAGCTAAAGGAGTTCATGACCGCCAAACCAGAATTATATGAATTGCTGAAAGGGGTTCTTTAGGAAGAGGAAGAAGATATAGATAAAAATTATGAACAACAAATATGTAACCTTTCAACAAGTGAATCTAAAAGCCAAGGGAATTAAAAAATCTGATGAACAATATTAACTGGTGAATATAATAGAATCAGAGGTATGGAAAGGGAGTGGACTGACTATTCTTGGGAGAAAAAGGGAGTGGAGGGTGTGGGAAGAGCCTGAATAAAAATTGTGCACCTATGGATGAGGACAATGGGGGGTGGGGAAAGGGCAGAGGGTGGGGTGGGAACTTGGTAGAAGGGAGCAATGGAGGGGGAAAAATGAGGAACATTTGTAATAATATGAACAATAAAGATTTATTTTTAAAAAATAAATAGAAAGTTGTATCTTTTATATAAAATATTTTGGTCAAATAAGTTTGATAACCTTCTCAGGGTTTGAATTTGAAGAAATCAACCTTATACTTATGAGGACCAGAGAGGGTCCTAGTCCTTACTAGAATTGTAGGAAAGCCCAGGAGGAAGGCACAGCATGCTTCTGGTTCCTACACCTCCCTGTGTGCTGAAGGGCATATGGATCCTGGAGTGAGGACTCTTTCCTTTAATATGAAAAACAAATAAAACAGAGGATTGGGAAGAGGAGGGTCAAAAGGGACTAGAGCAAGACCTACAACATTATTTGCACTGCCTCTCCATGTTCCCAGATAGATCATAAATTAAACCCCTACATCAAGAAGATTACTTCACCTGTGGGTTTAAAGTCCTAGGCTTGGCTAAAGTAGATTTACACCCTTTCTAGATAAGTCCCTCATTACTAAGAGATTGGGGATACTAGGATGATGAAGATAGATCTTTTGATGGTGAGGGTGGACATAGGAATAAAGCCAGAGCCATTTATACTTTCCCCAGAGCTCTGGATACTGGACAAACTCTATGAGCACTCTACCTAGAGATCCTTCTTTTTAAACTTTTTTTTTTTAAACTCAGTGGGTACTTCAAAGACATTGGAACCATCTCACGCACTTTCAATCAGGGACACAGGTTGGTACAGACTTCCCCATATCTGCAGGAGATGGATTCCTGGTAGGACTATGCTGGTAAATCCTGGTAGGATTATGTGTACAGTCCAGTAGGTTACTTCTGTTAATGAGCACACACTAACAGGTTTTCTTCACAGGACACAGGTTACAGGTTATAGGCATCCTAGATGTTACTGGTAAGAGATGTCCAATCCAGCAGACACTCACTCAAGAACCACAACAACAAGGCACTTGTCATGGTTAATATAATACCCTTTGCGTAGGAGTGAGGCACTTATGTCAGGAAAGGGCACAATTCCACAGAAGATGCTAGACATCTTTCTGTGTGTTTTCTTTCAGATGGGAAGCTCATCATCTATACATCATGAGAGCAGTCCATTTAACTGCATTCTTAAACATTAGAGTTCCATTAAACCAGGCCTGGCCCCAGTATTGACTGGTAGACAGAGAGCAATGCCCCAGAGGGAAGAATTAACTGCAATATCATCTTGCAATTAAACCTTTTATGTAGGAGAGAAGGAAAATAGTCTAAGATCTCATATATTCAAACATTTTTTTGTTTTAAGAAGCAATAAACAATTATGTGAGCAATGCAAAATTAAAACCCGGCTCTTAACAGCAAAGGCCTAAAACAATACCAGAGAGTAAAATACCTCTAAGAAGGTGATGGAGCCTAGTAGCCCACCAAATATACCTAAGCTAACTTGTCCTTCTTATAATAGAGGAACCCTAGAAAGACAAGTCCCACCAAGACCCAAGGGTACTCAGCCACCCAGGCTCCCAACTACCATCTGCCCTCTCCAAGCAAAGGGAGGGGGGTAGTTTTGACCCACCCCAGTCCAGGGATCATTGTCCATACATGACTTAAAACAAGTTAAAATAGTGACCTTATCCCTAAGAAGATAGTTGGCCCATCTTCTTGGTCTTTTGTTTAGCTATTTCTACCACTTATCTCTGGCCCTTGTTTATTGAACTTCCTAATACATTTTGTTTCTTCTCACATAGAGGCTATAAAGCTCTAAATGGTCCTCCAGATGGAACAAAAATGGAAGCCATAACCTTCTTCTGTGGACCCCTACATTATTCACCTTCAATGGGTCCCTGACACCTGCTTCCAAGCCATATCCCTTTTGAGCAGGAAGTAGCCAGAGTGGTCATTGCCCTGCTCCTAACAGTATTTGGGGGTCTCCTAATCAGAAGGTAAACTGAGAGATTTAGCTTGACATGCAAGCAGACAGGGAGTGATCCAATGGAAAACAAAGGCAGGTGGAACTTAGGCAGGGGCAGACATGGCAGTTTGAACAAGCTTAATCACAGAAACCAACCATGCAGAAATAATAAAATGTTTTTGAACTCAAAGCAGGAGGCATGGGGAACTAGAGAGGGTCTGCAAAAGTAAGGTAAAAGTTCAAGTCCATTGCTGGGTAAGAACAATTAAGGGAATCAATCAGGTGATGACATGGATAGATATAGAGCAGGCTTATCTATACTAATAAAAGGTTAATATGCTAATTAGGCTGGGAGACCTTTCAGGGAGACCTTCCCAATGTCCTTCCATACAAAGCCATGGTGGCAGGGCCTAGGCAGAGGTGGGTAGGGGTGAACAGACTGATGGGAGAAGCATTGGGGGTGAGCAGGCTGGCAGGGGACAGTGGTGGTGATCAGATTGGAAGGGGAGAGGGCAATTAGGCCATCAGGCAGAATAGTTAGGGCCAATCAAGCAGACTTGCAGGCATGTGGTTAGGAGCCATGGGTCCCGGATTTTGAGAGGGATGTCTGACTGTGGGATCATGCCTAAACTGGCAGTTGGACATCCCCTGAGGGGTCCCATATTGGAGAGGGTATAGACCAGGGTGAGGGACACCCCCTATGCATGAATTTTGTGCACCAGGCCACTAGTAGCAAATATATACACCTAGACAACAAGCCTTCATGGGAAACCCATTATTGGGCAGCTTTTGTAATAATTTTTTCACACTTTTGCTTAAATATTATGGTCTGAAATTTCATTTTTCGGCTTTGCAAGACATAACCCCTGTGATAAAAATCTTGGATCACCATTTCTATTATCATTTCTACTCCATCTGCACTTTTCTTGCTGTTTTCTTTCTAATTCATTTAGTGGTAGAGTAGATAGTTTATTAGGCCTTTTTCTTGTTTCTTGAGGTCAGCCTGCAGTGCTTTGAACTTCCCTCTCAGGACTGCTTTTGCTGTGCCCCATTGTTTTGGGGTGGTTTTATGTTTATTTTCACTTGTTTCTGAGAAGTTTTAATTTTCTCCTTGATATCATTGCTGCCCCATTCATCCTATATAATAAAAGCCTAATATGCTAAGTGTCCAGTCGTCTGGTTGGCCATTCAACCAATTAAAGCATAATATGCTAATGATATACTATGGCCACTCAACTGCTCACTATAATGTGCACTAACAACTAGGGTGCAGATAGTTGATCAGTCAACAAGTTGCTATGACATGCACTGAACACCAGGTGGCAAACACTCTGACTGGTAAATTAGCTTGCTGCTGGGGTCCGGCCAATTGGGGCTGAATGAAATGGGCTGGACACTCCCTGGAGCCCTCCCGCAGTCCCTCTCTGGCTGACCAACTTTCCATGTCCCTCCCTGGCCCTGGTCATGTACCGGTAGAATCCCTCAGCCTGTCCTGTGCCCTCTTAAAATCCAAGCTCAGGGACCCCCCTTAGATTGCACAAATTTCATGCACCTGGCCTCTAGTTGTTTTATAACTTGCTATTTAGCCTCCATGTATTTGAGTGTTTTTGAGTTTTTAATTGTAGTTGATTTATAACTTCATGCTATTGTGACATGAGAAGATGCTTGATATTATAGCAATATTATTCAATTCACATAGACATTTTTGTGTGCCCTAACATGTGGTCTATCTTTGAGAATGGAGAATGTCCCATGTGTATTATGTTGCTTTAGTGAGAATAGATCTGTATATATCAATTAGGTCCATCTGAACAAGTGTGTCATTTAAGGCCTCTGTTTCCATGCTAATTTTTTTGTCTGTAAGATCTATCCACTGATATCAGTGGGTGTTAAAGTCCCCTACTGTGATGGTATTACTGTCATTTCTCTCTTAAAGTCCATCAAGAACTTTTTAATTTACTTTGGTTCTTCTAAATTGGGTGAATATATGTTTACAAGGGTTATATTTTCTTATTGAAACATTGCCTTTAGTTTTATGATGTAGATTTCTTTGTTACTTGTTATGTCTCTTGTTTTGAAGTGTCTTTTGTCTGATACAAGTATCACTACCTGTGCACTTTTTTTTCCTTTTTATTTGCACGGAATATATTTTTCTAGGCCTTTACTCTTGGTCTGAGTGTATCTTTTGCTCTGAGGTGAGTATCTTGTAGATAGCATATATATGGGTTATGTTTTCTCATCCATTCAGTTACCCTATGTTTTTTGGCTAGAACATTTAATGCATTTACATTTAAGGTTATTATTGATAGGTATTTATTGACATTTATTTTCTTGATGCATATGATCCCCTCTTTCTCATTTCTTCTTATTACCAGTAAAACAGCCTCTTTAACAATTCTTTAATTGCTGGTTTGGTAGTAACATACTCTTTGAACCTTTTTTTTCTGGAAAGCTTTTATTTCACCGTCAATTTAAAATGATAGCCTTGCTGGATACAATGGCATTAGATTTAGGCCCTTGGTTTTCATTACTTTAATTACTTCATGCTACTCCCTTCTGGCCTGAAGTGTTTCTATTGAGAAGTCAGCTGTCATTCTAATGAGAACTGCTTTGTAGGTAATTTTTGTCTCACTCTTGCTGATTTTAAGATTCTTTCTTTGAGCCTCACTACCACAGAGACTGGCTTCAGGTGAAAACTAAGACGCTACAGACGGCTACAGACCCATGGACACCGAGACTCCAGCCATTCTAGTTGCAGACTCCTGTGAGTGCCAGAGCACATAACTCTCCAACTGACCTGCCACAGCAGTACATGAGCAGGTATCCCAATGATCTGCAGTGGTTGCTCCAAACACTCCCAATTGCGCCCATGACTCTGATTCTCAGCATGTGCATGGAACCACACCCAACCATGCCTGTGACTCTGATTCTTGGTGTGTGTGGTTGTTGCTGAACTGTAGTGGCCATGCCATCCACCCACAACTACACCTGTAACTCTGAGGCTCTGTTCATGCACGGGGACCCCACTGAACCACTGTGGCCACATGATCTAGCTACCCAACACTAGTGACTCTAATTCCCACTGTGTGCATGCAAGCCTACTGCCAATCATGGAAGCCATGCCACCTACTCCTAACCATGCCCATGACTGTTGGCGCTTGGACACCTTGGTGGTAATATACCAAGGGAGTAGCATGAAAATGAAAAATGGTGAGACAACAAAACAATCTCCAAAAGAAAGAAAAGGAGGAATCATCCAAAAAATGGTAACTAAATGGAACAGAGACATGCAATATGCCATAAAATAAAACAATTCAGAGTAATGGTCAGACATTTCATAAACTAGATGGATAAGAAAAAAAAAAAAAAAACTATGAAAGAACCAAGAGGAAGTCAAAGTGATATAGTTACATTAAAAAAAGCCATGGAAGTTTTCAAAATTAGACTAGGAAAAGCAGAGGAGAAAATTAGTGAGTTAGAAGATAAGGGACAGAAACAAGCCCAATCTGAACAGCAATTGGAAAAAAATAAAATAAAACAGGAGGAGAACCTAAGGGAACTTTGGGACAACATGAAACAAAGTAAAATATGTATAATATGGGTGCCAGAAGGAGAAGAAAAGCAGCAAGGATTGGAAAATTTATTTGAAGAAATAAAGACAGAAAACTTCCTTGAAATGGGGAAGTAAGTAGTCACACAAGCACAAAGTTCCAAACAAGATGAACCTCAAAAGACCAAAACAAAGATATGCTATAATTGTAAAGGCAAACGTTAACACCAAAGACTGCATGTAAAGAGCTGCAAGAGAGATAGACAGAGAGTTAACTACAAAGGATCCCCCAACTATCAAATGATATCTCAATAGAAACACACCAGGCCAGAGGGAATGGAATGAAATACATTCTTATTACCAGTAAAACAGCCTCTTTAACAATTCTTTAATTGCTGGTTTGGTAGTAACATACTCTTTGAACCTTTTTTTTCTGGAAAGCTTTTATTTCACCGTCAATTTAAAATGATAGCCTTGCTGGATACAATGGCATTAGATTTAGGCCCTTGGTTTTCATTACTTTGATTACTTCATTGGGTGCCAACTCTTGGTTTCATTTCTCTTTTGTAGGTTGTTTTGTTTTGTTTTGTTTTTTCACGTCTATATCATTTATTTCTACTTTAATATTTATTATTTCCTTCCTTCTGCTCACTCTGGGCTTTATTGTTGCTCTCTTTCTAATTCTTCAACTTGCAGAATTAGATAATTTATGACCAGTTTTTCCTGTTTTTTAGGTTATGAACCCTCTCAGGACTGTTTTCATTGTATACCATAATTGTAAAGGCAATCAAGGGACTAAATCCAAGAATATTCTATCCAGCAAGGCTATCATTCAAAATTGAAGGGGAAATCAGGAGCTTCACAGACAAAAAAAATACTAAGGGAGTTTATAACTACCAAGAAGGAAATGCAAATAAATGCTGAAGGGACTGTTGTTAAAAGAAGAAATAGAAAAGGGAGAAGGAACACAGGCACAAAGAATAAAAATTTCTACAAACAAGTACCTATCAATAATAACATTAAATGTAAATAGAATAAATGCTCCAATCAAAAGACATAGAGGGGTAGAATAGCTAAGAAAACATGACCCATGTATATGCTGTCTACAAGAGACCTACCTCAGAATAAGGGATGAACATCAACTGAAAGTGAAAGGATAGAGAAATATTTTTCAGGCAAATGGAAATGAAAAAAGGGCTGGGTTAGCAATACTTATATCTGGCAAAAAAGATCTCAAGAGATAAGGAAGGACACTTCATAATACTAAGTGAGTTGATACAATAAGAGGAAATAATACTAGTAAACATATATGCACCCAATGAAGGAGCCCAAAAATACATTAAAAAAATACCCAAAAATAAACAAACAAAAAAACTTCTGGAAGATATCAGTGGAGAGAATGACATCAATAAAATTATAGCATGGGATTTCAATACCTCATTGACATCACTATCAGCAAAGAAACAGCAATCATAAATGACTCTCTAGATCAAATGAACTAAATCAACATCTTTAGAAGATTCCATCCCGAAGCTATAGAATATACATTTTTCTCAAGTACACATGGAACATATATTGGGACATAGGAAAGTCTCTCAATTAAAAAAGATTGAAATCATATTAAGCATCTTCTCAGATCACAATGACATAAAATCATAAATAAACTACAATAAAAACAATCACAAAAATTCTAACACTCAGAGGCTAAATAGCATGCTATTAAACAATGATTGGGTTACAAAATAGATGTGTGTGTATGTGTGTGTGTGTGTGTGTGTGTGTGTGTGTATGTGTGTGTGTGTTTAAGTATTCTGGAAACAAATGACAATGAAAACACAATAATCTAAAATCTATGGTATACAATGAAAACAGTCCTGAGAGGGTTCATAACCTAAAAAACAGGAAAAACTGGTCATAAATTATCTAATTCTGTAAGTTGAAGAATTAGAAAGAGAGCAACAATAAAGCCCAGAGTGAGCAGAAGGAAGGAAATAATAAATATTAAAGTAGAAATAAATGATATAGACGTGAAAAAACAAAACAAAACAAAACAACCTACAAAAGAGAAATGAAACCAAGAGTTGGTTTTTTGAAAGGATGAATAAGATTGATAAATCTCTAGTCAGTCTCACCAAGAAGCAAAAAGAGAAGACCCAAACAAACAACATCATAAATGAAAGATGCAAAAGAACAACAGAAGCACAAAAATAAAAGGGATTATGAAAAAATACAATTAGCAACTGTATTCCAACAGACTGGTCAAATTAGAATTAATGGACATATTCCTAGAAAAATATAATTTTCCAAAACTAAATCAGTAAGAATCAAAACATCTGAATAGGCCAATAACTATGGAGGAAATTGAAGCAATAGTCAAAATACTTCCAACAAACAGAGGCTCTAGACCAGATGGCTTCACAGGGGGGAGGGGATTTACCAAATATTCAAAGAAGAATTAAAACCTATCCTTCTCAATCTATTCCAAAAAATTCAAGAGGAAGGAACACTTCCAAGCTCTTTCTATGAAGACAGCATTACCCTCCATCAAAAAATTACTAGAGCTAATAAATGAATTTGGCAATGTAGCAGGATACAAATTAACATCCAGAAATCTATGGCTTTTTTATACATCAATAATGAACTCACAGAGAGAGAAACTATAAAAACAATCCTATTTACCATTGCATCAAAAAATTAAGATACGTAAAAATAAATTAAACAAAGAGATAAAAGACCTGTACTCAGAAAATTACAGGATGCTAAAAAAGAGATAGAGTAAGACATAAATGGAAGAATATACCATGTTTATGAATTGGCATAATCAACATCATTAAAATGTCCATACCACCCAAAGCAATCTATAGATTCAGTGCAATCTCCATTAAAATACCAATGGCATATTTCAAAGACTTAGAACAAACTCTCCAAAAATTCATCTAGAATAAAAAAAAAAGACCCCAAATAGCCATGGAAATCCTGACAAAGAAGAACAAAGTTGGAGGGATCACAATACCAGATATCAAGCTATATTACCAAGCTACAGTTCTCAAAACTGCCTTGAACTGGCATAAGAACAGGCATATAGATAAATGGAACAAAACAGAGAACCCAGAAATCAACCCACGCCATTATGCTCAATTAATATTTGACAAAGAAGACAAGAGCATACAATGGAGTCAAGACAATATCTCAGTAAATGGTGTTGGGAAAATTGGACAGATACATGCAAAAAAAAAATGAAATTGGAGCACCAACTTACACCATTCACAAAAATAAACTCAAAAAGGATAATGGACTTAAACATAAGACAAGAAATCATAAATATCTTAGAAGAAGCCAGGGGCAGCAAAAAAATAGACATTTGCTTTAGCAATCTCTTTACTGATACAGCTCCTATGGCAATGGAAACTAAGGAGAAAATAAACAAATTGAACTACATCAAAGTAAAAAGCTTCTGCACAGCAAAAACAAAAACAAACAACAACAACAACAACAAAAAACATCAACAAAACAACCAAAAAGCCCACTGCTTGGGAGAACATATTTTCCGATGTTATATCTGATGAGGCTTTCATCTCCAAATTTATAAAGAACTCATAAAAGTCAACAAAAGGAAGATAAACAACCTAATTAAAAAATGGGCAAAGAACCTAAATAGACACCTAAAGAGGACATACAGAAAGCCAATAGACATATGAAAACATGCTCAGTCACTAATCATCAGAGAGTTGCACTTCAATACAACAATGAGATACCATCTCACACCTGTCCGAATGGCTATCATCAAAAATCAAGAAATGACAAGTGCTATAGAAATTATTATTTTCTCATATGAATAGTAAGTATCCCTTTGGTAAGCTGAGAAAAGGAGCCCTCATGCACTGCTGTTGGGAATTCAGACTGGTGCAGCCACTGTGGAGAACAGTATGGTGTTTCCTCAAAAAGTAAAAATGGCACTTCCATTTGACCCAGGAATCCCACTTCTAGGAATATTACCCAAGAAAAAAGAAACACCAATCAGAAAGGATATATACATCCCTATGTTCATAGCAGCACAATTTACAATAGCTAAGATTTGGAAACAGCCTAAGTGCCCATCAGCAGATGAGTGGATTAGACAACTGTAGCACATCTATATAATGGAATACTACACTACTGTAAAAAATGAATGCATGGCATTTGCAACAGTGTGATGGAACTGGAGAACATTATGCTAAACTAAATAAGTCAGTCAGAGAAAGATAAATACCACATGATCTCACTTATTTGTGGAATATATTAAACAACATAAACTGGTGAGAAAAATAGAATAAGAGTCACTGAAGAATTGAACAGACTGTCCAAACTATGAGGGAAGGTGGGGGATTTGGGGGTAGAGATCAAACAAAGAACTTGTATGCATGCATATGAATGAGCATAACCAATGGATACAGCTTGGAGGGGGGCATGTGCTGGGGCTGGGGACGGCTGAGGAGAGGTCAATGTGGGAAAAAGGAGACTTATGTAATACTTTTAACAATAAACAATTAAAAGAATAGTCTGTGTTCAAAGAGCTGTTGCTATATATATATATAGCAGGAGGAACTAGCAATAGCACAGATGCTACCCTGCTCAGCTAGGAGGTAGTCTAGGGCCATTCTATCTAGAACCATGTGAGCTAGAGAATATAGTGACCTCTGCAAACTTTTGAAATTCAATCTTGTATTTTAGCTATCTTGTGAAATAGAAATTGTTAGGTTAGCAAGGAAGACTTAATTAAGAATTATCCCTGTGGTCACGCCTGCAAGGGTTGTCACTAGTGTTGTAATTCCTAGGGCAATCAGGGTTATGGGCTTGCACTTGGGCCTAACTAATGTCCACAAGGAATGATGATCTTAACAAATCTGTAACTGGGTATTGTTTAGAATTGAAGACTGAGGATTCATTTAGTTTTATCTCTCCAATTGTGCAATAACAGGAGGATTTTTGAGGATATAGTCACTACATTCCCAGGCAGAATTATTATTTCCACATATGAATAAGTTAGTATCCCTTTGTTAAGCATAAAAGTCCTGAGGAATTGAGGATGGAAGTTGGGGAGCAAACAAATAGAAAATCTGTCCAGGCAGTTTGATTTTTGGTACTTGAGGGTATTCACAAAAATTTCACAAGGTCTGATTGAATTATGAAACCATCAACTAAACTGATGGTATTTGACCCCTTGTTCAGTGAAGTTACAGAAATTAATATTCATTATAGTGCAATTTGTAGTGTCATTAATGGCAGACACAGGGGACCCATCACAAGTTCTTGTATATGTTGTCCTGTTAGAAAAGGAGCAATTAACTCATTGAGCAATTTTACAGTAATAACCCAGACCAGATCCTGTGAACCTAAACACTGGAGGACTAGAGCAGAAATAATCTGTGGTCTGATTATAGGTGCTGTCTACAGATAGGACAATCTAGTGATCAAAGGTGTTATGGGAATGAGGGAATTAGTGAAACTAAGATATTGCCTAATCAGAATAAGATTAGCCATCTCCCTTCTTTCTAGGATCCTAAATTTCAGCAATATTGATTCTTAGCTTCTATAGGCTATGGAAGCATAGCCAAATTGGGTCATTAGTGGAACACTTAAAAGACAGTTTGGCTGTCAGCTCCTATTCAAGCATGGCTGGAATCTCCTTCTGGGCAGTCTTAATAATTTGATATAGGGGTCGGCTATCTCCCATACCTTAGCAACATAGTCTGCAAAATCCTGTTATGCCCCCAAAACCTCTCATCTGTTTCAGAGTGTGGAGCAGGGGAAGGAATAAATAGGTTTGATTCTGTCCTGTTCCAGTGCCCTAGTTCCTTTAGTCCAAACTAGGCCCAGATATGTCACAGATGTCTGACAAAGTTGTGCCATAGTACTTGAGACTTTATATACTCTTTCTGCTGGGAAAGTAAGTAAAGCTCTCATATGTTCTTGAAAAACTTCCTCTGAAGGAGCATGGAGCAGGATATCATCAACATATTTTATAAGTTTGGTCTGCAGGTGGTCAAACTGACACAAATCCCAAGGCAAACAGATGAGGGCTTAGCCAAACAGATGAGGGCTATCCCCGAAGCCCTGGGGCAAGACAGTCCTAGTCATCTGTGTTGATTGGTCAGGAAGTCTTTGAATGCAAAGAGAAATTGAGAGTCAGGATATGAGTACGTAAAAGAAGGTATCATTAAGATCCAATACTGTAAACGACTCAGTGTCTTCTGAAATCTTGGATTATAAGGCATAGAGATTAGGGACTACAGGATGTACAAAGATTACTTCCTCATTTATTAAATGGAGGCTTTTGGACAAGCTTCCATTCTCTATTAGGCTTTTGGGTTCCCAGAAAAGGAGTGCTACATGGGCTATTATAGGGTTTCAACAAGCTTGTGTCTTTTAACTTATCAATTATAGCCTGTAATCCCTTCCTTGCCTCTGGCTTGAGGGGGTATTGTTTCTGATGTGGGAAGCAGGCTGAATCCCTGAAGTGTATCCTAGCAGGGATTGCCCCAACCACTCTGCAAACTTTCCCTTTGGTGATCCATACCTCGGGATCAATCTCGGTCTCCACCAGGGGGAGACAGAGTACTCATTCTGGCATTTTTCCTGTGGTAATTTCTGAAGGGGGCTAAGATGACTTGTCCTAGCAAGGGATTTGGGCTTCCTGGCATGACCAGGAACATGTGAGAAAACCGGGTTGTCCCAACTGCAACTCAAAGGCTGTGATAAACTCCTAGTTACCAGTTTCTCAGACACATACTTACATTCGGTCTATGGGAGTAGCAGAGGCTGGGATTGGAGAGGGAACAGAGAAGGTGGCTCCAATGTCAAGGAGGAAGTCAATTTCCTTTCCCTCAACAGTCAGGGCTACCCAGGGCTTCTGTCTGGAGATGATTGACCATGTCAGAGCCGGGTAGGACGCCCTGGGACCCATCAATCCTGCTGTTGAAACATTTGGGATGGTGGAACTGTCTGCAGGGGTCTTCGCCCGTTTGGTCAGTGATGCCCCTTGCAGATAAGACAAGGCTGGAGTAGTTTTATCTTTCCCTGAGGATAATCCCTTCGGATATGTCCCAGTTGGCCACAGCTATAGCATGTGGCAACAGGGATTCTACAACCTCAGGGATCCTGACTTCTGATATTTGCTTCTGAAGTGCTGTGACTAGAGCTGCTGCCTTCCTTTTGTCTCTTGCCTCCTTTTCTTCAGCCTCCCCATGGTCCCTATTACACTAGTAAAAGACCAAAGTGGTAATCTTCTCTATGGGCTGATTGCCAATTTCTATAAATTTTTCCTAATATCTTGGGATGATTGAATAAAAAATGTATTCTTTAAAATGAGTTGGCCCTCAAAGGAATCTGGGGACATGGAAGTGTATTTTGTCAATACACTGAGCCATTCCATAAAGATTGAGGAATTTTCTTCCTTCCCTGGAATTATAGATGACAGATTGGAGTGGTTTACACTATAGAACACAGACTTGGAAGTGCTTATGAACCCAATTCCTTAATGCAATATCTGGATCCCAACCAGAATCCTGGGTTGAAACTGTTTGCTTCTGGTGGGGCACTGGGCTTTTTTTCCCTCACTAGGTCTTCCCTCCAGTGAGTCATGCAATATTCATTACCAAAATTATAGGCAGTGTCTAAGGCCACCATTTTCTAGGAGGGTGGCAGGATCTGGTCTAAAAATAGCAATACATTCTTCTAAGACATGTTAAATGTCTGGGTAAAACCTTGGGAGACATCTAGTATTTATCAGGATCATCTAAGAACTTCCCTAGTTCTGTATTAATCTAGGTCTTGCAGGAAGAAGGGGACCTGGATCCATGTAGGGCCATACTCTCCACTTGCCTTAGCTTGAAGAGGGTAAAGTGATTCAGTAGTCAGTGTTGTGGGCCCTCATCCTTCTTTGGATAGAACTTCACAAATCAGGGGCCCTGGATACAGTGAGCTTGAGGGTTCAAGGGGGGCCTGTAGGAAAGCCTGTACCCTCTCAGGCACCCACATGAGTCAAAGCAGCTAAAATTGGAAGATTAGGTTTACACTGCTGGCATAACTTCTGATTATCTCACAGTGCAAAGAAGGCCTGTACATAAGGGAACTCTGACCACTTTCCCTTCCTCCTACAAAATAGGTCTAATTGAAAGATGATGTTATAATTAATGCCTCCTTTTGGGGGCCATGTATCTCCATCTGTATTGTGGCAGAAAAACTGAAATCGGCTACTTGGGCAATCAGTCATGTCTATCTGATGGAGCTCTAGGGAAATGTCAATACCAAGGCTTGATTAAGCTTCCCTGGCTAGCAATACTTCATGTGGATTGTCACACCTCGATTTTGTAATATCAATATTGTTATGACTTCACAGGGAAAGAACAATGACAACTCCATATTGGTAATTCTACAGATTCTGTTATATGTATTGATATTTCTTCCCTTGCCTGACATAAATCTGTATCTCTTCTCAATAATAAACCAAAACTATTACTATAATGGTTAGCATCAGAAGTGAAGGCAGTCTTGTGTAGACAGTGGTTACTTTAATGTCACAGTAATATAACCTTCACCGATAGAAAGTATTGAACCTCTCTCTCTCTCTCTCTCTCTCTCTCTCTCTCTATATATATATATATATATATATATATATATATATATATAACCATTAGTCACACATGATTATTGAACTCTTGAGACATAGTTAGTCCCACTAAGAAAGTGACCTCTACCTTTTATTTAATTTTAACCAAATTAAAATTAAAAACAAAAACAGTGTAAAATTTTTATATTGATTGCAAGTTGAAATTATATTATTTGCATATGTTGGGTTAAATAAAATATGTTATTAAAATTAAGTTAATTTTTTTGTTTGTTTTGTATGTGTGTGTGTGTGTGTGTGTGTGTGTGTGTGTGTGTGTGATAGCATCCAAAAATATCTAGGAACTAGTCCCAGGAACTTGTGAATGTTAATTTACATGGGAATGGACTTCACCAATGTAATCAAAATAATCTTTTTAAAAATAATTTTAAATTAAATCTATTAGAGTGATATTGGTTAATAAGATTATATAGGTTTCAAGTGTACATTTATATGATACATGATATGTATATTCCACTGTATGCTTACTACCCAAAGTTAGATTATCTTTCATCACTATATATTTAGCACCTTTTACCCCTTACTACAGCTACTCCCTTCCCTCTGGTAACCACCACACTATTGTCTGTATCTATCAGTTTCAGTTTTATATCACACATATGTGGGAAAGCATATGTTTCTTAGCATTTATTCTGACTGACTTGCTTTGCTTAGCATGCTATTTTCAAGGTCCACTCATGTTGTTACAAATGGCAGTATTTCATCTTTTCTTATGGATGAATAGTGTTCATAATATATATGTACCATATATTTTTATCTAATCTCCTATTGTAGGGCACTTCAGTTGTTCCAATGTTGGCTGTTGTGAATAACGCTGTGAACATAGGGGTGCATATATCTTTGCAAATAAATATTTTCACATTTTGGGGGGGTAGATATCCAGGAGAGGGGTTGGTGCTGAGTTAAAGAGTAACTTTATTTTTAATTTTTTGAGGAACCTCTATACTCTCTTGCACAGTGCTATACCATTTTGCATTCCTACCAGCAATAAATGAGGGTTCCTTTTCTCCACAACCTCTCTAACATTTATTACCTGTCTTGTTTGATAACTACCATGATAATAGGTATGAGGTGGTATCTCATTGTAGTTTGATTTGTATTACAGCTAGTGAGTTTGATCATCTTTTCATATATATGTTGGCTATTTATAAAATAGGAACCTTGAGATGGAAATAATATCCAGGATTATCCCAGTGGGCCAGATATAATTGAAAGAGTCCATAATAAGAAAGCAGCAGGAGATCATAATAAGTAGTAAGAGATATGATCAAGGAAGCAAGAAGATAGACTGATGTGAGATAGGAACCATGAACCAAGGGATTCTAGTCCTGAAGCTGAAAAGGCAAGGAAACAAATGCTTCCCTCTGAGTTTCTAGAAGGATCCAGCCCTGTCAATACCTTGATTTGAGCACTGTGAGACTCAACTAAGATGTTTAACCTCAAGAACAATTTTAAAAATTATGATTTGTTTTGTTTTAAATCATTAAATTTATGCTAGTGTATTAAAGCAGTAATAGGAAATTAATATAACTTCTCACTATTTTTTTAAATAAAACTAGATGTCTGGTGCATGAATTTGTACATGTGTGGGGTCCCTCAGCCTGGCTGGTGATCAAGACCTATCGGGGGCGTTCCTAGCTGGGGGTATGGACCATGACAGGTTGGCTGGCTGGAGGGGGGAGGGAGGTGGAGAGGGACTGCAGGAGGTTGGCCAGCCTACCCCCAGAGCTGATTGGGGGCCTGGCTAGCAGGGGTGGGGGCCATGGGAGGTTGGCAGTGGGAATGTATTGACCACTAGGGGCAGCTCCTGCATTGAGATGTAATTTAAAATTACATCTATGACTCACATTCTATTTCTATTGGACAGTTCTGGCCTGCATATTATTTTTACTCTATTGTAATTACATTTTTATTTTCCATAGGTTGAAACCCCTAAACTGCTGCCTTGCACAACAATTTCAAAATTACAACTAAAAGACAGAACGGACATCATCCAGAACCACAGGCAAGCTGGCTGAGTGGAAATTCTACAACTAGAAGGAAAGAAGAAAGCTCACAGAAAATCAGAAAAGCAGCAAAGGACTGTGGTATGGATACATACACAGAGAAAGAGCTGCTGAGTGCCTGGCTGGCTTTCTCTGGTGGGAGAGGGAAGGAAGCTCCCAACTGCACTGAACCCCAGTTCCGGGTGAAATCCCATTGACCCAGGCTCATACAAGGAAACTCTGGACTGTTAGGTAGAGAGAGAGACACACAGAAACTTAGAGACTCAGGGAAACCACAGCAGGCCGGGGTCTGGAAGTGTATGCACGTAGAGAAGACTGACTGCTGAGGTTGCCACTAGCTTTCCTTAGTAGAAGGGAGTCAGAAGCTCCTGACTGCACTGAACCCCAGATCTGGGTGAGCCTGGGGGAATCTGGACTGTTGGGTGGAAACTCAGGGGAGCTGTGGAAGGCAGAGGTCTGGAGGCACACACAAAGGGCAGGGCTGATGGGAAGCCAAGACTGTCTGCCCAGCCCTGAGACTCTGCCCCATCCAAGCTGAGCACAGAGGCTTTTGCAATTTTGCAAGTGTGGTCCTATAAGGCTGTCTCCAGCACAGGTCTCCTGGCGTAGACACAGCTAATACCCATAGCCAATTGGCCTGGAGGTCAATTCCTCCCAGTGATACCAACAACAGTCAAGAATTAACTACAACAAGGTTGTACACACAGACCACAAAGGAATGCACCAATAGTGTCACCTCAGGTGACTGGGACGCCAACCCACTTTGTGTGCTAGGTTTTCTATATGGGCCATATAGAAAACCTAGCACATAAAGCTACACTACCAATTCAGGGAAGCAGAAGAAATGTGGAGACAAAGTAATGGATCACAAATAAAAGAAATGGAGGAAAATAAATGACTGGATATAGAATTCAAAACCACAGTTATAAGGTTTTTCAAGAATTTTCTAGAAAAGGCTAATAAATGTAGCCAGACCCCCAAGGACATGAAAAAGGATCAACTAGAAATTAAACATGCACTCACTGAAATAATATATATATATATATATATATATATATATATATATATATATATATATATATATATATAATACAGAGACCCAATAGCAGACCAAAGGAACATAAGAATCAAGTCAAAGATTTGAAATACCAAGAACCAAAAGACACTCAACCAGAAAAGCAAAAATAAAAAAGAATCCAGAAAGTTGAAGATAGTGTAAGAAGCCTCTGGGACAACTTCAAGCATACCCACATCAGAATTATGGGGGTGCCAGAAGAAGAGAGAGAGAAAAATACTGAAAAGCTATTTGAAGGAATAATGACTGAAAACTTCTCTCAACTGGTGAATGAAATATACTTACAAGTCTAGGAAGCACAAAGAACCACAAACAAAAGAAATCCAAAGAGGACCACACCAAAACAATTCATAATTAAAATGCCAAGAGCAAAAGACAAAGAGAGAATATTAAAAGCAGCAAGAGAAAAATAGTTAATTATCTACAAGGGAGCACCCATCCAATTGTCAGCTGATTTCTCAACAGAAACTATGCAGTCCAGAAGGAAGTGGCAAGAAATATTCAAAGTGATGAATAGCAAGAACCTACAACCAAGATTACTCTACCCAGCAAAGTTATCATTCATATTGGAAGGTCAGATAAAGAGCTTCACAGATAAGAAAAAGCTAAAGGAGTTCATAATCACCAAACCAGTATTATATGAAATGCTGAAAGGTAGTCTTAAAGAAGAGGAAGAAGAAAAAAGTAAAGATAAAAATGATGAACACCAAATACATATCTATCAACAAGTGAACCTAAAAATCAAATGAATAAAAAATCTGAGGAACAGAATAAACTGGTGAATATAATAGAATCAGGGGCAAAGAAAGGGAGTGGACTGATAATTCTCAGGGGGAAAGTGGCATGGGTCTGTGGGAAGAGACTGGACAAAAATCGTACACCTATGGATGATGACAGTGGGGGGAGGTAAAGGCAGAGGGTGGGGTGAGAGCCAGTTGGAGGGAGGCTATGGGGGGAAAAAGGAGCAACTATTATAGTAACCTGAACAATAACAATTTATTAAATTAAAATATATTTCAGTGTAAATATTTTACTTACTCTTTCCATAAGAAAGTTTTCTTGATAGGTTTTAATCAATTGGTGATATTCAAATGATTTGAATTTTTCTAGCTCTGTGGTTAGCAAACTGTGGCTCATGAGCCACATGCGGCTCTTTCGTACCTTGAGTGTGGCTATTCCACAAAATACCTCAGCCTGGGCGAGTCTATTTTTGAAGAAGTGGCATTAGAAGTTTAAGTTTAAAAAATTTGGCTCTCAAAAAATTTTTTAATTGTTGTACTGTTTATATTTGGCTCTGTTGACTAATGAGTTTACCGACCACTGTTCTAGGTTATGTTAAGGCAAAAGAAGTATTGGACATACACTAGTTCATGATGTGACAAGAGGAGGCCACATAGGAATTCATAAAACACAAACATAAGAAGACTGATTGGTCATAGGCTTCATGAGGAATATAGATTTGAGATCAGGTTTCAGTGATGGATTAATCTTTAATGGTGGATGGTGATTGGAAATAAGAACAGATCATGGAGCATGCAGAGTACACTGAATAGAAGTATAAAGGAGGTAGAAAGTTAAAACACCATAGATAAAACTAAAAATATATTTAATTTCCTTGTTTAACCTACAGTTGTTATCAAACTGTACTCTTCTGAGTAAAAGGGCTGATGAATGGGTGGCGACATGAAAAACACACAAACTACTTAAATATTTTCAATATTCTATTGACATTTTAAGATAAATTTTGGAAGAAAAATAAAAACAAATGAGTAAGTTTTCACTACAGTGGACAAAGTGTCTGAGAAATTAAAACAGAAAATGAATTTAAATGAATACTAGTAGATGCCCACAATTGTAGACTGCAGAAACCCAAGATGAAGAGAATAGCTTGATGAGATTGGAAACAGGAAGCTATGGTAGGTTTTTGAGGAGGGCAATGATATGATAAAAATATGTTTAGTAAGATTCTTATAGAAATACTTTTCATGCTGGTTTAACGAAAGTAGGTGCTTAAGTGAAAAAAACAATGAGCAAAGATATTTTTAAGGTAAGGATGATAGATAAGCTAACCTAGAAAAACCCAAAACACCTAAAGCTTGTGTGTGTGTGTGTGTGTGTGTGTGTGTGTGTGTGTGTGTGTTTAAAGAGAACTTTAATGTAGCATTTTAAAATTATTAAAATGACCTGGTAAGGTTTAGCTCTATTACTAATATTAGTTGTAGCCATACTTTAAAATATTTTCTTATATTTCTAGGTGTGGGTAATAGTATAGAATAAAGGGTACTAGCTGTGAAATAAATATGGTTTGAATCAAACCCTGCCACTTACCTGAAGGTTACATCTCTTCTGTTAGATTTCATTTCCTCATCTAAAAATGGAATCATTAATCCTTTCACAAAATGTTACCTTGATGATTAAAGAAGAAATAATATATTTAAATATTCAGCATAGCACCATAAGGTTCAAGAGAATGTAAGAGTATTTTATTCATTTAAATCACATGAATCCAATTACACAGTGTCTGCAAAAACAGAGAGAGGATTTCCCATTTAGGATTAAACTTCTCTCCACTATCCCAGGAGAGGCCATAACTAAATGCAAAGGGAATCAAAAGTAAATAATTATTGGCTTTTAATTTAATTTAATTTTTAAATTATTTTTTAAGATATATTTTATTGATTTTTTACAGAGAGGAAGGCAGAGGGATAGAGAGTCAGAAACATCGATGAGAGAGAAATATTGATCAGTTGCCTCTTGCACCCCCCCTACTGGGGATGTGCCCGCAACCAAGGGGAATCGAACCAGGCCGACACTCTATCCACTGAGCCAAACCAGTTTCGGCAATTGGCCTTTAATTTTATAAGAATGTCATCTCCAGAGGTTTAAGAGCAGCACCGATTTTGACTACCAGATTTTAGTCTTACTTGCTGACTTTATAATCCAATCCCTGTTTAATTCTAACTTCAGTGTAGATGCCATACAAGTTCATTTTCAATTGTTTCTTAGACCCACTCAAGAAAATTTATTAAATCCTATGAGAATCAATATCAATACAGTCTCTGCATATGACTAAATTTGACAATCAGCACACTGTATTTCAATATTCTCCAGTGCTGGTGATGAAGATGTGACCTCAGATTACATCTTGCAGTGTCTAATTAATGAGAAGCCATCCTATGGCTTTCTGCTGTTGTTTTGTTACAAAGACTGTGATCATTAGGTGACTTATTATGTTGAATTGTACTGGGAAGATCCTCTGCCACACACACATACACACCTGAACCACAAAGGTGAATAACTGCCTCACATTTGCCAGCAAATTTTTTTATGATTTGGAATAAAATGGGCCTTGTCTAGGCAGATACACTGTTATATTATCTGATGTAGTAATTTTATTTCTTCTTATACTTTTTGTTGTTCTGTATGTACGTAGTATGTGTATCTCTTGATTTGCTTTGTTAGAGACTATAAATGAAAGTCCCAAAAAAATCTTGAAAATCATGTAGTAAAATGAGAGTTGGAAACATTTTTTCTCTCCTTATCATCATTGTTGCTTTTAGGTGAATGAATGTATACTTCTTGCTGACTGCAAAAAGAGCCATTAAAAAGCTGTTCACATCACAGCTAAAAAGATTTCAATACATAGGGAATTATATCACTTGCTTTATTTCCCCCCACCTTAGCAGACACATACATGGTTATAATAGCAAAATCAAAGAACATTTGTTTGAATGATTTGTAATCAGTACTGCTGTTGTCCATGGAAGTTGTGAGTAGTTTTACACTCTTAAAACCTTGTACCTGGGTTTGCTATCAATTTGAGCACAATTATTATAATGTTAACATTACACTGAGTGGCCAGATTATTACGATCTCTGAACACATAATAATCTGAGTAATCTGGCCACTCAGTATGTATGTATATGTGTATGTATGTATATGTGTATGTATATATATATAATACATATATTATATATTATATATAATACATATATTATATATTATATATTATACATATATATATCCTATCTAATAAAAAGAGTAATATGCAAATTGATCATACCTCTGCTACACACACCAGCCACACCCACCAACCATGCCCACCAGCCATGCCCACCAGCCTATTAGGATCGAATATGCAAATAAACCCAACCAAGATAGCTGTGGCTACAGAGAGCAGGAGAGAGGCTTGGATTTCCCTAGCAATGGAAGAAGCCAAGTTTTTCACCTGCCCTTGCTGGCCTAGGCTTCCACTCAATGCTATAAAGTTTCAATGATAAAGATAAATAAATCCCAACAAAATGATGGCAACCATGGAGCTGGAGAGAGCATGAGGCTTGAGTTGCCCCTGGTAATGGAGGAAAACAAGCTTTCCACCTGCCCTGGCTGGCTCAGGCCTGTGCTTAAGGCTACAAAGTTTCGGTTATAGAAAATAAATAAATTCCAACAGAAATGGCTGCCACCACAGAGTGAGCAGAAGGCTTGGCTCCACTCCAGACTACAAAATTTCAATTGTAGAAGATAAATAAATCCCAGATACCAGAGCAACTGCTGGGGTCATGAGAGTGTGTGGCCAGCCTGCAAACCACCACAGGCCCATCACCCAGGCCGCCCGACGGCCCAAGGGAATTCCCACCCTGATTCAGATCACCCTTCAGGGCAAACCAGTCAACTCCCACCTGTGCACCAGGCCTCTATCCTATCTAATAAAAGAGTAATATGCAGATTGACCATCACTTTAATACACAAGATGGATGCCCCCATGTGGCCAAAGATCCTGCCCCCATGTGGACACAAAATGGTCACTATAAGATAGCCAGCAAGGGAGGGTAGTTGGGAGGGACCAGGCTGGCAGAGGAGGGAAGTTGAAGGCGACCAGGCCTGCAGAAGAGGGCAATTAAGCATCAATCAGGCTGGCAGGGGAGCAGTTAAGCACCAATCAGGCTGGCAGGGGAGTGGCTAGGGGTGATCAGGCTGGCAAGCAGAAGTGCTTAGGGGCAATCAGGAAGGTAGGCAGGTGAACAGTTGGGAATCAGCAGTCCTGGATTGTGAGAAGGATGTCTGACTGCCCGTTTAGGCCCAAACCCAGTAGTATTGGGCCTAAACAGGCAGTTGGAGATCCTTCAAGGGGTTGTACATTGGAAAGAGTGCAGGCTGGGCTAAGGGATATCTCCATCATGCATGAATTTCATGCACCAGGCCTCTAGTGTACACACACACACACACAGACATTAGAGGCTAGGTGCATGAATTTATGCATGGGTGGGGTCTGGCCAGTATGGCTAAGGGGAGGGGACATGGGGGGTTGTCCGGCTTTCCTGGTTGTCAAACTCCTGGTAGAGGGGACAATTTGCCTATTAGCTTTTTATTATATAGGATATACACTGAGTGGCCAGATTTTTATGCGTCAGAGATCATAATAATCTGACCACTCAGTATATAATAAAAGAATGAATAAATACCATGTTAATAAGTCTTTCAAATGTGAATATAATGTGATGATGAAAAATTCAATCTGAAAAACAAATATCAAACACAAATAGTAGAAAATAAACAAAGGAAAAAAAAAACACATGAAATTTAAAACACATGAACTGGAACAACCTGCAGTAAAGATGAAAGTGTATTATAAGTAAGTCATATTATAATATGACATTTCCCTCTGAACAGCACAATTTCCTGGTAGAGAATCAGGTTAATGTATTTTTATCATCTAATTTTAGCACATTTCTTGAATACTAATACTAAAATAATGAAAAAGTTTACAAACCAATATATTTCTAATTGTGATGAATTTACTCAGCATAAGAAAACATCTAACTTGGTTTGTCAAGCAACTGGTCTATTTTTATAGTTTCAAACATTGCCCTGATTTAAGTTGAGATAAACAAAACATTTGCATGGCACTTTCAAATTTACAGAATACTTTCATCTAAATTCTTATTTTATCTTAGCAAAAATCTTATGAGGTAATGGATGAAGTGATCAGAGCCATTGCTTTCTAGGGGGATAATGCAAAATTGATCACCATATATTCTCTTTCTCTGCCAAGTTGAGCCACTCTTTTTTCTAAAAGATAATACTTTCCTGGAAATGAACATTCATCATATTGGGACACTTACTGCCTTATATTACTTCTCAGTGAGCAGTAGCCTTGACACATGCATTTCTCTTGAAATACAATAAAAAAAAATAAAACCTATAAACTGGGTCTGCAGGAAAAGCTGAGTAGCAAAGGGACAAGAAATATTCCAACTGTATGGATTTTTTGGCAAGAAGTCAGATATGTTTATCTGCAAATAAATGTCTAATTAATACCTTGTTGTTTTCAGATATTACGATCCACTGAATTTAGAAATGGTAGTGAGAGAAAAATACAATGTCTTCAATCTTTCACAAAATGTGTTTATAATTTAAATGTTTTTAAAATTAAGTTCTACAGTAAGAAAATTAGCAGTAATTTAAAATTAGAGTAAGAGCTATATTGCTTTGATGGGATATATTTTTTTCATGAAATTGGAATGCTGACCACAATACTTACACTCTAGAAAAATAAAACTGAAAGGGCATTAATTGATTTGGTTGCATAAAGATTAGTGTGGGTGGGAAGGAATGGTGTGAAATTCATTTTGCTTTAGGTAAGCAAAATTAGTTCTTAAATCTCAGTTGTGGGCATAATTGTTGTTATTTTTACCTCCAATTTCATTTGGAATCAGGAAAAGTTGAAATAAATAGTTGTATAATCTCACACATACATGCATTTAAATTAATTATAAAAACAAAGTAATTTTATTAACCTTAAAAGTGGGAATTAATTATTCTAGCTTTTTTCAAAATGACTTTCATAGCATTATACAGAAAAATAATAATTCAGGCACAATAAGTAATCATACTTATAAAAATAATACAGTTTATGACTATTTCAAAAATATTAAATAAATATAAAGAAGGTAAGTACATAAAAGTATAAAGAAAAAAGTAAATTACCAGTAATACCACAACATAGAAATAACTTTCAGTAACATTTTGTTATAATTCTTAAAATTTTCTATGACTTCTACATTTTGCAATTTTTTTGTTTAATCATAAGCTTTAATATTAATAATGCAGTGCAGAGCAAAAGAAATAGAAACTAAAAAAGCAGAAGGAGGCCAGAAGATGTAGCAACATTTAAAGCCAAGACAAGTTTTATGTTATAAATCAAGCAAGAGTTTAAAAGCAGTTGAAGGTATGGTACCATCTGCTCTTATTCCAGAAACAGAAAGCTTCGTCTTGTGAATATAAAATGTCTGAGTGCATTTAAAGCTTAAGTTAAAGAAAAGCAAAAATTTTTAAAGAGATATGGAAGAGGGATATAGTATTATATCACTTAGTATTTTTAGATTTACGAATCTAAGACTTAGTAAATTATTACCTAATTTTACTTTCCATCAAAATACTCAAGCTTAGAATTCATCAGCATACCCAGGTGAAAGCATTTCTTTCACAAGACTGAAAATAATCTCCAACCTTATTATAAACTCCTAAGCTGTATTTAAGTAGACATTTCCTTTTCTCTATTGTAGTCACCCAGTCTATATATATATATATATATATATTTCTATCATGTTATGGCATTGTCTCATTTGCTAACTCTCAATCACCAGAGTGCCCACTCTGTTCCTGCTCCAGTTGCCTTTATCCCCTATTCCTTCACACATATTAGCAAGTGAACTAACTCTGTGCATTGAATGGGGGCACATTAATTATGTGAGTTGAACAAGTCAACTACCTCGCCCCTTCACCTTCTACAAAGTATAAAATTTTGTGTAGTCTAGAGGAGAATAATAAGTGCAGTTACATAGCTGTTTCCATCTGTGGTTTTGCAACTGAGCAGATCATTGATTGATTCAGAGTATGAGGTCAAATATTGATCCTCTAGGATGACAGGTTATGACAAAATCTAGATGTAACACTACAAAAACAAACAAATAAACAAAAAAAAGAGCTTCAGAGGATGGTAGGATGTGGTAGCTAGTTTTATAAGCAGAGTCAATTTACCACTGTAGAACGTCATAGAACTCTGTCAAGGATCAGAGTCTGCCCTAAAGTCTTTGGACTTAATTAATAACCTGGGATTGTGGAAGGAGATAGCCTTATTTATATACTAGCTATTCCATGACTCAAATGTGTAGCAAAATTAATATTATACTTGCAAATGGTATTAATAAAAGGAAAAATCACCTTTTTATTATCAGGAAGGCATTTTTTTTGTCACTGACACTTTTTAAACCTACTATTTACTGATATATCTGAGATCAGAATGGACCAATTTGTGTATGCTCTCAATCTAAAATTATTTAGTAGGTCTATCTCTTTTGCATTATAAAATACTGTTTATAAAAAATGATTAATTATTAATAAATAAATAATTCTTCTGCTCTGAATAAAATGTGTCCCCTCCTCCTTTTTGAAGTTAAACCCTTTCCTTATACCTTTATTCCAATACCACCTACATCCTTATAGGCTCTGTTCCATTACCCTTTTCCCTTTGTGTCTTTAACCTTTTCCTATTTATTTTCCATTTCTCTACCTATAAACACACCAGATTCCCTTTCCTAACTTTAAGATAGAATGCTTGATATTCATTGCATGGTTTTCTTTGTGTCTAATGAATTCCTCTATCTTTAAGACCTGGCACTGCACTGTTTTGTCCTCTGAAGATCACTACTGTTCTATTATAAATTTATTATATACATTTTAATAATACTTTTTAAAAGCCTTAAAAAGAAACAAACTCTTTTAATCTTCACTCTAGGATATATTTATTGATTTGAGAGAGATGAGAGATGAGAGAGGGAGAAACATGTATGTGAGAGAGAAACATTTATTGATTGCCTCCTGTAAGCAACCCAACCAGGAATTGAACTCTCAACCTAGATATGTGCCCTGACTGGAATTGAACCAGCAATCTTTTGGTATATGGGACAACACTCTAAAGGATTGAGCCAATCAGCCAGGGCAAAACAAACTCTCTTTTTAACCAGAAAATTCACTTATATGAATGTACCCTATAAAAAAAAATAAGATTTTGTTTACACATTTAGCTTTCAGGATGTTTAGTATAGCATCATCAATAATATACAATTGGAAAAGAAAAATGGTAGTATGCTCAGTTATGGAGATAAACCAAGAGATCAATAGGGAAGCTACCGTTTCTAATGAGAAAACTGACCAAACTTGTTGAATACAAGATCAGCTACCAAAAACCAATAGCTTTTTTCTATGGCAATAATATTAACTAACTAGAAAATATAGTAGACAATAACATATTTACAATAGCAAATTAACTTATAATAAAATGATGAGTCAGATATTTGTGGGCAAATAATTTGAAGGAATATAAATTGATCACAACTTACCCACAAATAATAAAACATAATATAATTATAGCTGCAATACTGGACAGAATAAATAAAAAAAAAAACAAAATTAGAGGATTTAGAAATATGCATATATATATATATATATATATATATATATATATACATACATACATACAGTGGTGCCTCACACAACGAACTTAATTCGTTCCAGGAGCAAGTTTGTTATGCGAAAAGTTCGTTATGTGAAACGCGTTTTCCCATAACAATACATGTTAAAAAAATAATTCGTTCTGTAGCATAAAATATGCTAAGATGACATAAAAAAGATAATTTTTTTGTTATTATTTTTATTTAGATACATCTAAAAACATAATTTAAAAAAAAACAAACACATTTTTTTAATTTTAAGACAGACTAAGTAGAGTCTACCGAATCTTGCACATCTTCATCCATTTTCTGCTTTTTGGCCGATGGTTTCATGAAAAACCTGTCCAAAGTCGTTTGTTTTTCTCTTTTCTCCAACATCTGCCGGAAATAACAGACAAGAGTATCGGAGTAAAGATCGTTGATCCTGTTTGCTTCAGCTGAATCCGGATAGTGGGCATTGGTAAACTCCTGAACTGCTTTCCATTTGACCAGGATGTTCTTGATGTCAGCAGTTGGGATTGGTTGATTGTTTGATTGTTGCTCCTCGTTATCAGATGACGCTTCCCTTTGAGCATTGTCCTGTTTCATTTCAACAGAAATCACCTTCCTGCTTTTTTTAGAAGCCATGATATAAAAAAAATATTGAGTTTAACTTAAAAGGACGACTGCTGTGATACGTGCGTGATTTAATTCGTAATGAAGAACGATTGCCGCAATACGTGCTTAAGTTAAGTGCAGTGACTATCGACTGCCTGCAGTGCCTGCGCGGAAGGATGCAATACATCGGCAGCGATCGTGGAAGCTCGGGCAAAGCGGTCGTGGAAGCTCGGGCGACTTCGTTGTGTGAAACGAAGTTCGTTGTATGAATCATGAAAGGAAGTTCGTTGTGTGCAGCGTTCGCTGTGCGAGGCATTCTTTATGCGAGGCACCACTGTGTGTGTGTGTGTGTGTGTGTATATATATATATATATATATATATATATATAGGAATTAATATGTAACACAAACCAATGGGGAGATAACAATTTATTTAGAAGTTAATATTGGAAAAACTGGTATACTATGTAGGAAGGAAAGTTTGAATCCTTTTATTCCATATTTCACCAAGTTATACACTTTATGAACAAAAGACCTAAATGTGAAAAAATAAAATTATAAAAACAATAGAAAAAAATACAATATTTTCTATAAATACTCTATTCTTCTATAAAAAATATAGAAGAAAAATATAGTGTATTTACAAAAAAGTACAAATCATAAAAAAAAAATAGTTGATTTAACTCAAATTAAAGATCTTTGTTTAATGCAAGTCACCTTAAACAAAAGTGACAGATAGTTGTTGATAGTAAAATGATAGTAATACTGCATAAAAACACCAACAGGTAAATACATTAAAAATAAAAAGAATTGTCTGCAAAGGACAAATTTAGTCCAAAAATGGGCAAAAATTATGAATTGGCAATTCATAAAATAAGAATAACAAATGGATAACGAGAATATAAAAAGATGTTTTAATTCAACAGTAACAAAAAAAGGAGACATTTGTAATATTTTCAACACTGAAATAAATTGGAGAAAAACAAACAAACATACAAATTCCACTAATGGCAAAATGCCACTTTGCGGAGAAACCAAGATAGTGGCATAGGTAAACTTTCTGCTTCTCACAACCACTTCAAAACTACAACTAAAAGACAAAATGGACATCATCCAGTACCACAGGAAGGCTGGCTGAGTAGAAATTCTACAACTAGAACGGAAGAGAAAAGCACATTGAGACTCAGAGGAGGTACAGATGTAAAGTGCCAACGTATGGAAGCACGCACACAGAAAGAGCTGGCAACTGAGAAAGCGGTTGTCTTTTTCAATTGGGAGGGAGACTGAACTCCAGTTCTGGGCAAGATTATGGGGACCCAGATTCATATGTGGGGAAATGAGACTGTCTGGTATTGGGCCGGAACACGAGGACAGCTTTCTCTCAGAGGTGCTTTCAGAGATTACTGTGGAACACTGAGCCTCTTAGGACAGGGCTGAAGGTCAACTATTGCTAATTGCTTTGCCCTGTTGATTCCCTGAGACTCCTCCCCACCCAATTTGCAACCCCATCCCAGCTGTGCACGGAGGCTTTTGCATATAAATAGCCTGGCTCTTTGCAATCTAAAATTACCTAACAAACTGCAGCTAGGTCAGAGAGCCCCAGAACTTCCAAAAGAAGGCCCAAGGCTCCACAGCAGCCTGCATTGCTTCACGGCTAGGCCTCATCTGGGCACCTCCAAAACCCAAACAAAGAAGATTAATCTGAAGATCTCTCCATAGCTCCTGCTGTGTGGCCTCAGGCAGAGTTAAATTTGCACCTGCTTGGAGATCCAGAAGCCAGTGTTCCCAGTGGTTAGAGTGGGACCATCAAGATTATAACTTCTCAGATCTATAAAAGATATACTCAGAGGTGAGAAACAGTGAGCACCAAAGTCCCACTGAAGCAAGTCCTTCCCCATAACGATGTTTCCAACACAGAAGTTCTCCCATAGTAGATACAACTGATCCTCACAGCCAATTGGCCTGGAGGTCAATTCCTCCTGGTGATACCAACAAGAATTAAGGCTTAACTACAACAAGACTATGCACACAGCCCACAAAGAGGTGCATCAAGAGTGTCTACTCCAAATAATTGGAGAGGCACTGGGCCCTATAGGACACTTAGCCCACAAATCCACTCTATCAACACAAGGAAGCAGCCAAAATGTGGAGACAAAGAAACAGGTCACAAATGACAGAAATGGAGGAAAGCAAACTACTAGACATAGAGTTCAAAACCATAGTTATAAGATTTTTTAAGAATCTTCTGAAAACTCCCAATAAAATTAGTGAGACACTTGAGGATATGAAAAAGGACCAACTAGAAATTAAGCATATACTGACTTAAATAAAGAATAATATACAGAGATTCAACAGCAGACTAGAGGATCACAAGAATCAAGTCAAAGATTTGAAATATGAAGAAGCAAAAAACACCCAACCAGGAAAACAAAAAGAAAAAAAAGAACCCAAAAAGTTGAAGGTAGTGTAAGAAGCCTCTGGGACAACTTCAAGCATACCAACATCAGAAGTATGGTGGTGCCAGAAGAAGAGAGAGAGCAAGATATTGAAAACCTATTTTGAAGAAATAATGACAGAAAACTTTCCCTACCTGGTGGAAGAAATAGACTTACAGAGAAGTCCAAACAAAAGAAATCCAAAGAGGACCACACCAAAACAATTCATAATTAAAATGCCAAGAGCAAAAGACAAAGAGAGAATATTAAAAACAGCAAGAGAAAAACGTTATTTACCTACAAGGAAGTACTCATCCGATTGTCAGCTGATTTCTCAACAGAAACTATGCAGTCCAGAAGGAAGTGGCAAGAAATATTCAAAGTGATGAATAGCAAGAACCTACAACCAAGATTACCCTACCCAACAAAGCTATCATTCAGAATTGAAGATCAGATAAAGAGTTTCACAGATAAGAAAAAGCTAAAGGAGTTCATCACTGCCAAACCTCTATTATATGAAATGCTGAAGGGTATTCTATAATAAGAGGAAGAAGAATAAAAAGTTAAAGATAAAAATTATGAGCAACAAATACATATATATCAACAAGTGAATCTAAAAATCAAGTGAATAAAAAATTTGAGGAACAAAATAAGCTGGTGAAGATAATAGAATCAGGGGCATAGAAAGGCAGGTTCTCTGGGGAAAGGAGGTTATTGCTGAACAGGAAAGTTTATTTGGAATTTCATTACATAGAAATAAACTTAATTTTCTAGTTGAGGTGCAGTATTTATACTAATAAAAAGGTAATATACTAATTAGACAGGATAGACCAGACATCTTCTGGATATCTTTCCATTCAAAGCCTCAGTGGTGGGAGCCAAGTCAGAGGTAGTTAGGGGCAATCAGGCCAGCAGGCAGAGGTGGTTAGGGGTTATCAGGCTGGCAGGCAGCAGTTAGGGGTGATCAGACAGGCAGGCAGAGGTGGTCAGGGTGATTAGGCCAGGAGGCAGGTGAGCAGTTAGGAGCGAGCAGTCCTGGATTGTGAGAGGGATGTCTGACTGTGGAATTTGTCCTAAACAGGAATCAGATATCGAATTTCATGCACCGGGCCTCTAGTCTATAATATAAAAGCCTAAGTGACCGTTACTGTGGAACTACTAGAAAACTGGTTGCTATGATGTTCACTGTCCATCAGGGGGCAGACGATCAATATAGGAGCTGCCCACCTGGTGGTCAGTGTGCTCCTCATGGGGAGTGCTGCTCAGCCAGAAGCTGGGATCACAGCTGGTGAGTGCAGCACCCATGGAGGGAGCCTTTCCCAATTCTGCAGCAGCAGGTGCAGTGGTGCGGTGCCCTGCCCCAATGTGGGCTCTTCCCTGGCTGCTTGCTGCTTGGTACACTGCCACATCCCCCAAGGGGTCCCAGACTTGGAGAGGTCTCAGGGACTCAGAGAATTCTTCTCCCATGCATGAATTTTGTGCACTGGTCCTCTAGTAATAAATAATTTGGCTAATCCTTGAAGCTGGTTTCTAAAAGGTAACCTTAAAATTCTTGGAGTTTCCCAAGTGATAGGAGAGCATATTATTCAGGAAAGGATCCTGGAAAATTTATACTAATGAAATGACTTAGAATCAGGGCGGACAAGTCAGAAACATCAACCATGTGTTTAAGGTTAGGACTTTTAACCTTGTGCAATAAGTATGACTTCCTGGAGTGAAAGGGGGCAGGAGATGAAGTTAAACTCCATGAGCAATCATTCAATCAATCATTCCTATGTAATGAAATTCCAAATAAACTTCCCTGTTCAGCAATAACCTGTGCATTGTCATACACTGATGTCCTGGGATGATAATGTGTTCTTGAGGGTCACAGAGATTCTTTTTTGGAGCACTTCCAGATTCTAGGTATCACTCCCTTTTCCAGGTTCTGATTTGTGTTTTTTCTCTATAATAAAATTGTAAAAATAAATAAATAATAATAACAGCTTTTTCCTGAGTTCTGTAAGATATTCTAGGAATTATAGAACATGAAGAGTTAGTTGGAATACCAAATTTGTAGCCAGCAGGTCAAAAGTGTGGGTGGTGGGAGAGCCCCAAACTTGTGGCTGGTGTCTGAAGTGAGGCATTCATGTGGATTACTGTAACCTTCACCTGTGAAGTTTTGCCTAACTTGAGTTCTTGGAACAAAAGTCATCACAAATGTACACAACAACAATAAACTCACCTAAAATTTAACAGCAAGATATTGGTTAAATAAACAGAATACTTTGATTCATTCAGCATTAGGAAGATGGATATATAATGTTATAAAAGAACTAGAGGACTGGTCTATGAAAACTCATGCACTGGAGGGGGGGTCTCTCAGCCTGGGGTGCTCCCACTCACAGTCCAGTAGCAGCAGCAGAGGTGTGATGGGAAGGCACTGATCCCATCACACCTCTGCTGTTGCTACTGCTGGCAGCACAAGCCTTGGCCAGCCCTGGGTACTTGAGCCTAGGGCTGGCCCTGGGTGGCTAGGCAGCTGCCATCCAAAGTTTGCCTATGTCTCAGGCATCAGTTGGGCAGTCACCATCTGAGGCTTTCCCGCACCTCAGCGCAGCCCTGGGTGCCTGGGAGGCTGAGGAGCTGGGCACCGCCATCTTGTGGCTGTGGGTGTTGCTATATTTGAGGGTGGGGCAGTCAATTAGCATATTCCCTCCTTATTGGCTGTGGATGCCGCCATCTTTGCAATGGTGTGAGGGTTAATTAGCATATTCCACTATTTATTAGATAGGGTGATGATTCTTTATCCTTATTAAGATATTATGAACACAACATATGTGAGCTTATTGTGTATAACATGATGATTTGATTCACACATTTATTGCCAAATAACTGCCACAATAAGGTTAGTTAACATCTCTAGTCCTCATATAGTTACCATTTTTGTTTTGTGTTGGTAACATTTTTAAGATTTACTTTCTTAACAACTTTCAAGTATTATCCTATATAATAAAAGGCTAATACGCAAATCGACTGGTTGCTATGATGCACACTGACGACCAGGGGGGCAGATGCTCAATGAGCAGCTGCCCCCTGGTGGTCAGTGCTTTTTCACAGAAGGAGCACTGCTCAGCCAGAAGCTGGGTTCACCACAGGAGCTTCTCCCACCTCTGAGGCAGTGCTAAGGATGCCTGATTGTCAGTTTAGGCCCACTCCATAGCCGTCAGTTGGACATCCCTCGAGGGCTCCCAGACTGTAAGAGGGCACTGGCCTGGCTGAGCCCCCCCCCCTCCCCCCACCGCTGAGTGCATAAATTTCATTCACCAGGTCTGTAGCGTAATATAATGTTGTTAATTATAGTCACAATGCTATACATTAGATTCCCAGAACTTATTCATCTTATAGCTAGAACTTTGTATCCTTTGATCAACACTTCCCTATTTTCCCCACTCCTGGTCTCTGGCAACCTCCATTTTATTTTTTATTTCCTTAAGTTTGGCTTTTTTAGATTCCACATATAAGTGGCATAATACAATATTTTCGTTTCTCTGTTTAACCTATTTCAGTTAGCATGACCCCCTCAAGGTCCATCCATTTTCTTCTTTTTATGGCTGAGTAATATTCCATTTCATATACTAGTACATAATACATTTTCTTTATTCATTTTTGATGGACACTTAGGTTGTTTCCATGTCTTGGCTATTGTAAATAATGCTGCAAGTGTTTATATCTCTTCAAGACAGTGATTTTATTTCTTTCATATATATCCAGAAAAAGAATTGCTGAGTAATCTGTTAGTTCCATTTATAATTTTTTTGAGGAACGTCCAAACTATTTTCCACAGCTACACCAATTTACAATCCCAACAACAGTGTACAAAGGTTTTTCTTTCTCCATGTCTTCGCCAACACTCGTTGTCTCTTACCATTTTAATAATAGCCACTCTAACAGGTGTGAAGGGGATATCTCACTGTGGTTTTGATTTACATTTCCCCGAGGATTAGTGATATTGACCATCTTTTTATCTAATAGTGTATCTTCTTTGGAAAAAATGTCTATTCAAGTACTTTGCCCATTTGGGTTTTGTTTAAATATTTTTACTGATTTTAGAGGAAAAAGGAAGAGGGAGAGACAGAGAGAAATATCAATGATTAGAGAGAATCATTGATTGGCTGCCTCCTGCAAGCCTCACACTGGAGATTGAGCTGGAAATTCAGGCATGTGTCCTGACTGGGACCCAAAACATGCCCTCCTAGTTAATAGGTCAATGTTCTAACACTAAGCCATGCTGGCTGGGCACTTTGCCCATTTTGTAATCGAATTACTTTTTGCTATTGATCTATATGAGTTCCTTATATATTTTTGGATCTTAGTCCTTTATCAGATAGTTTCCAAATATTTTCTCCTCTTTTGTAGCTGCATTTTTAGATAAATATGATGATACTTTAAAATGAAATTCTAAATATATTGTGACAAAAAACAAACAAACAGGATGGAATATTCTTGTTTTAACAAATTGCATCAGGATCACAATTTTTTTTAAATAAGAAAATTACCTTGGCACAACTTTCCCATTGGCATTTTGTCTTTTTTAATGATCACATCAGTGAATTAGAAGACAGGATAGAAAAAGTCATTCAATCAGAGAACCAAAAATTAAAAAAAAAAAAAGAATAAAAACTAAAAAATAGGAGGATAGTTTAAGGCGACTGTTAGACAACATAAAACATAACAATATTTGCAATTTTTTTATTAAAAAAAATCTTAGCTAAGTCAGAATCTTAGCTAAGAGGAATCATATTTTAACATGGTAAAGGATACATATGGCAAACCCACAGCAAACATCATACTTAATGGGCAAAAATCAAAACCATTTCCCCTAAAAGCAGGAATAAGTCATGAATGTCTGCTATCACCACTCCTATCTAGCAGAGTACTGGAAGTCCTAGCTACAGCAATTAGACAAGAAGAAATAGAAGGCATCCAAATTGGTGGGGGAAAAGAGGACATATGTAATACTCTCAACAATAAAGATTAAAAAAATCAAAACAAACAAAAATAAAGCCTATTTCACTGCCTTTCTGTCTTAATTACTCATAGACTTTACTCCTGAATTGTGCTTTCTCTCTCCTAAATTATCAGTTTCCCCTCACTAAAAGTTAATTCTCATTATTTTGCAAACACATGGCAGTGTCTCCCATTAAACTCACTTCTCTTTCCAGTCATGGCCCTTTTCTAAGTTCCCTTCTCTTTACTAAAAATGTTCTTTAAAAGATTGTCTAAATCCTCTATACTATACTTTCTATTCACTCTTAAACATTATTTTATTGTGCAATATAGCACATATAAAACACTGCAGAAAACATAATGTAGATGAAGGATATATATTGATAGTTAATAGGTGACCACTCCTGTAATAATCACCTAAGTTAAAAATAAAGACATGGCCACATCCCAGCAGTCTCTTGTCATGTTCCTTTATCTTTTACTTTTATGGTAATTGTTTTCTTGCTTTTATATATATAGTTTGACTATCAATGTAGATACCTATGAATACTACTTTTTTTGCTTAGTTTTGAAAATGTAATTAATACATGAAATCGCATAGCAGGTTCTCTTATATATTATTGTTATCTCAATATTATAAGAGCCACCTGTCTTACTGTTTATACTTCTAGGGTATTTTTTTATTTGTATTCCTATAACACGATTTATTCTACCTAGAATCTGTTTACTTAGGATCTTTATTTATTTTTACTTATTTATTATTATTTTAATGCTATTGCATCAATTTTGCTTTTGTCTTCATTATGGCTCCAAACAGCTCTGTTCAAGGTTTCAGGTTGCCAAAGCCAATGAATAATTTCTATCCTTATTTTACTGAATCTTATTGGCTTCATTTGACATAACATAATTTATTAGCTTCCTTTTGGGAGCAGTTTCTTCTTTTGACTCCAAGATTTATTCAATCATTTTTTCTTCTATCCTTATGGCTGGCTGCTTCTTATCAGTGACTTTTCAGGCTTCTCCTCATAATATAAATTTTTAAGTGCTAGAATGCACCAGGATTTAGTCCTTGGATATTTTTCCTTTTATTCATACTCATGCTTAATCTCAAACAATCTGTGGCTTTGAATATCATCTATATGACCTCTCCCAAATTTATTTCTCCAGCCTGAATCTCTCACCTAAATATCTGACTCTGCTAATTAAATGATTCCACTACAGAAAACACCTAAAATTGAACTCTATTCTTCCCCTCCCCCTTATCTTGCTTCATTCTGAACTCAGAAAAGAGTAGCTACATTTTTTTGAATGCTTAGATAATAGCCATGTTATCATCTTTGACTTTTGTCTTTCCCTTACTCATATTAAAATATCTATAATTTTCCAAATTAAAAAGCGTGGCTCTCATGCAAGTATCAAATGAATGTGGGTCAAAGGTATATATGAGGGAACTAGTAAGAAATATTTATAAGAAAGTTAAATGAGAAATATTAGGGAATATTGGTGAGTTAGATATAAGATTGAGTAATATCTCACAAAGCAACAAACTGTAACTTCTAAAACTATGTTTTTCACTAGAAAAATAGTTCAGTTCTACTAAACAAACTCTACAAGTTAACATGTAACTCACTGAGCCTGGTACCTTGAATCCAGACAGAATGCACAAATCTACAAAACATTTAGGTGGGACTTTGCTCCCATAAATCATTGAAGTCACATAGCATCTACTTATTTACTTATTTCAAAATTTTACATAATTTTACTTAACACTTAACATACAATCCACCAATAAATGCTGCTGACTCTAAAAATATTTTCAAGATTCAAACACTTCTTCTCATTGTCTTAGCTACCAACCTGGTCTAGCTCATAATCATCTCTTGCCCAGATATTTTCAATTGCTCCCTAACTGGTCTCTCTGCTTCTGCCCTTGTCTTTCTACATTTATTGTTTGTTTGTTTTTAATACTAAAAGTGGAGTGACCTTAATATGTTCAAAATATTTTAAGGGTTTCTCAACTCAGAATAAAATTGAGACTTTACCTTGGTCTACAACAAATGAGCTTCTTTTTCTGGCTAATTTCATCATCTTATCTTTAACTGGCAGTTGTAAGTACTCTGGCTAATTTCATCATCTTATTTTTAACTGGCAGTTGTAAGTTGCTGATTACTCACTGAACAAGAAGTCTGAATTAATTTATTCACTGCAATTATTTCTGCATTATTTTGGAAGCTTCTTAAATAGCATTAATGTTAATAATTATTTAAGTGCAGGGCTGAGCAGAAGTATATATAGAGTTGTGAGTATGTGAAACTTAAGAGTTTATTCTTATATTAGTTATTAACTACTATATTCTTTACCATGCAAATAACAGCAAACCTACTTTTGCCCACCCCTGTGTAAACAAGTTCCACATATTTTGTGGCCCAATTATTATATATGCTAGAGCCCTTCGTGCATGGGGTGGGGGCGGAGGTGGACCTTAGCCCAGCCTGCACCATCTCCAACCTGGAGCGCCTCAAGGGATGTCCAACTGCCCATTGAGGCCTGATCCCACCAACTGGGCCTAAGTGGGCAGTCAGACATCCCTCTCCCAATCCAGGACTGCTGGCTCCCAACTGCTCATCTGCCTACCTGCCTGATTGCCCCTAACCGCTTTTTCCTGGAAGCCTAATTACCCCCTAACCACAGCCCAGCCAGCTTGATTGATACCTAACTGCTCCCATGCTGGTCCGATTGTCCCTAACTGCCATCCACTGCAGGTCTAGTCACCCCTAACTTCCCTCCCGTGCTGCCTGGTCACCCCTAACTGTCCTCCCCTGATGGCCTGGTCACCCCTAACTATTCTTCCCTGAAGGCTTGGTTGCCCCCAACTGCCCTTCCCTGAAGGCCTGGTCCCACCCAACTGACCTTTCCTACAGGCCTGGTCCCTACCAAATGCCCTCCCTTGCTGGCCTTGGTCCCCCCTACTGCCTTCCCTTGCAGGCCTGGTCACCCCCAACTGCCCTCCCCTGCAGGCCTGGCCTCCCCCCCCCCCCAGTTGCCCTCCCTTACAGGTCTGGGTTCCCCCCAACTGCCCTCTCCTACAGGCCTGATCCCCCACAACTGCCCTCCTCTGCTGGCCATCTTGTGGTGGTCATCTTGTGTCACATGGGGGTAGCCATCTTTGACCACATGGGGACGGCCATATTGTGTGTTGGAGTGATGGTCAAGTTGCATGTTACCTACTTATTATATATTTATAACCATTAACTTGTTATAAAGACCAAAAAATTCTTAATGTTAAGTCAAATTATCTGTAAATGATGTAAGAAATGTGTTAATTATCTTGCTCCAAATAATTAGAAAGCATGTGCACTTATCATTTAACTGACTGCAAACAGCTCTTAATGTCTTCAGTAACCAAGGTGATGGTGATATCTGAGAAGTCCATTAAGATCATCATTCATACCATTCATTTAATACAACAAAAAACCTCACCTGGAATCTCCCTGTATATCCCTGCTTATTTAAATAACAGTTAGTTTAAACACACACAGAAAGTCAAACTCCATTATTTCTAGCACACCTCTTTCTTATAAAATGTATTCTCCTGAAATAAAACTCTAGTTGATAAAACATTCACATATATTTATATAGGTACATCTTTTTTAAAAAAATATATTTTATTGATTTTTTACAGAGAGGAAGGAGAGAGACAGAGAGCTAGAAATGACAATGAGAGAGAAACATCAACCAGCTGCCTCTTGCACTCCCCCTACTGGGGATGTGCCAGCAACCAATGTACATGCTCCTGACTGGAATTGAACCCGGGACCTTTCAGTCCGCAGACCGATGCTCTACCACTGAGCCAAACTGGTTTCAGCATATAAAGGTACATCTTTTTGCTGTTGAGATTATTTTCCAGCATCAGCGGTTAAAGGCACAGGAGATATGGAAGAGTGAAAGAACATATTTCTGAGCAAGGTCTTAAGAAGTGGCTGCCACCTTGTCCCTCAGATTTCAAAAGGAAAAGAAGCGAATGGATGGATATAAGCAAAGTTGACAATATTTTGAATTCCTGTATTTGTACCCTTAATCAAGCTGAATATGACTCACACCTCTAAAAACAATCTAAATCACAAACCAATGGTTACACTCATAAATATAAGAAAAAATTATATTGATTTTAGCTCATTTCAACTTTATTTTTATTTTATTTTTTATTTTTAATATATTTTATTGATTTTTTACAGAGAGGAAGAGAGAGGGATAGAGAGTTAGAAACATTGATGAGAGAGAATCATCGATCAGCTGCCTCTTGCCCACCCCCTACTGGGGATGTGCCCACAACCAAGGTACATGCCCTTGACCAGAATCGAACCAGGCACCTTTCAGTCCACAGGCTGACGCTCTATCCACTGAGCCAAATCGGTTTCGGCTCAACTTTAAACTTTCTCTTTTCAGCAAGATCCTGACTACAAATGAGAGGCATCAAACTACAACTAACTTAAGTAGAAAGTGAAATTTATTGACTCCATATCTGAAAAGACCAGGGTCAGATCTGATTTCAGCTGTGGCTGGACCCAAGGACTCAACATATCCATTGCCACTTGCTCTCTTCCAGACAGACTCTCTTATTAAGGAGCAAGCTAGCCAAACTAGACCCATCTATCACTCCAAAGACGTACATCAAGCCAGCTTAACAACCTTAGCTAATAAATGTTTTCTTCTTTTGATCTGGCAGATAATTCCTGGTGGAGAATTTGATTGGTCTAAATTGAGTTCTGTGCCTCTCTCTATGCAACAGTGAGTAAAAAAAATGGGACAGCCCTTTGTAAACCCCAATTTGGGATCGAGAGCCCCACAGGAGAGCAGGGTTTTGTTTACAAAAATAAATGGAAAGGATTGCTGGGTACCTCATAACTATAGATTCCCTTGTATTTTACTGTGAATTTCCCCAACATTTTTTTTCCCTCACATACTAGTATACTAGTATATTTTTCAATACATAGCATCTACCATATGGACTCTGAAATATACACATCTTTTCTCTGGTGTTCAAATTTTGCATTTATTCCCAAGTTTGGGATTTCTCCAGTTTATCTGCATTTGTCCTCTCGTCAGGATATGGGTCCTTTGGTATGGCCAGCCATGCTATTATCCAAACTCCCTTTCAGAATCTGTTACCTATAATATACAACATTCATGATACCAGGATTCCTAACTGTCTTTGTCCTCAAAGAATGCCATCACTCCTCCATCTTTCTTTTTAATTGTTTAAAGTATTACATATGTCTCCCTTTACCCCAATTGACCCACCACCTGGCCACTCCCACCTTTGAGGGCTCCTTTCACCCCAGTTTCTGTGACCATTGGTTATGATAATATATTCATAAAAATATTTTGGTTGATCTCTAATGCCCCTTCCCCTGCTTTCTCTCTGAGTTTGGACAGTCTGTTCAGTGCCACCTTGTATCTAGATCTATTTTACTAAATCAATTTATGTTGATCATTATATACCACATATGGGTGAGATCATGCGATATTCATCTTTCACCAACTGGCTTATTTCCCTTAGCATAATGCTGTCAAGTTCCATCCATGCTGTTGAAAATGGTAAAAGTTCCTTCTTTTTTATAGCAGCATAGTATGCCATTGTGTAGATGTGCCAACCTTTTTAATCTACTCATTTGCTGATAGGCACTTCAGCTGTTTTCAAATTGTAGTTATTGTAAATTGTGCTGCTATGAACATATATCCTTTCTTATTGGTGTTTCTGGTTTCTTGGGATATATTCCTAGAACTGGGATTACTGGGTCAAATAGGAGTTCCATTCTTAACTTTTTGAGGAAATGCCATACAGTGGCTGCACCAGTCTGCATTCCCACCAGCAGTACATGAGAGTTCCTTTCTTTCCATATCTTCACCAGCACTTGTCCTTTGTTGATTTGTTGGTGATAGCCATTCTGACAGGTGTAAGATGGTACCTCATTGTTGTTTTGATTTGCATCTCTCAGATGATTAGTGACTTTGAGTATATTTTCATATGCCTCTCAGCTTTCTGTATGTCCTCTTTTGAAAAGTGTCTCTTTAGGTCCTTTGCCCATTTTTTAAAATAGATTTTTATCTTCCTGTTAAGTTGTATAAGTTCCCTGTAAATGCTGGAGATTAAACCCTTAACAGAGATATCATTGGCAAATATGTTCTCCCATGCAGTGGGCTTTCTTGTTTTGTTGATAGTTTCTTTTGCTGTGGAGAAGCTTTTTATTTTGATGTAGTCCCATTTGTTTATTTTCTTCTTAGTTTCTATGGCCCTTGGAGCTGTAACAGTAAAGATATTGCTATGACATGTATCTGATATTTTGCTACTTATGGAGTCTTCTAAGATTTTTATGGTTTCCCATTTACATTTAAGTTCCTTAACCATGTAGAATTTGTTTTTGTGTATGGTGTAAGTTGGTGATCTAGTTTCATTTTCTTGCATGTGTCTGAACAAATTTCCAGTGCCATTTATTAAAGATATTGCCTTGATTCCATGGTATGCTCTTACCTCCTTTGTTAAATATTAATTGAACATAATGGCTTAGGTTGATTTCAGCGTTCTCTATTCTGTTCCATTGGACTGTATGTCTGATATTGTGCCAGTACCAGACAGTTTTTGAGAACCTTGTCTTGGTAATATAGCTTGATATCTGGTGTTATGATCCCTCCAACTTTGTTCTTCTTTGTTAGGATTGCTGTGGCTATTATGGGTCTTTTTTTATTGCAAATGAATTTTTGGAGAGTTTGTTCTAGGTCTGTGAAATAGGTCATTGGTATTTTAATTGGGAGCCCATTGATTCTATAAATTGCTTTGGATAGTATGGACATTTTAATGACATTGATTCTACCAATCCATGAACACAGTTTGTTCTTCCACTTGTTTATGTCATTTTGTATCTCTTTTCAATGTCATGTAGTTTTCTGAGTATAGGTATTTTATCTCCTGAGTAAGTTTATTCCAAGATATCTTAATTTTTTTGTTGCAATAGTAAATGGAATTGTTTTTATAGTTTCTCTCTGTGTGAGTTCATTATTGGTCTATAAAAAATCCATAGAGCTGAAACTGGTTTGGCTTAGTGGATAGAGCATTGGTCTGCAAACTGAAGGGTCCCAGATTCGATTCCAGTCAAGGACATGTACATTGGTGGCGGGCACATTCACGGTGGGGGGTGTGCAGAAGGCAGCAGTCCATGTTTCTCTCTCATCAATGTTTCTAGCTCTCTATCCCTGTACCTTCCTCTCTGTAAAAAAAAAAATCAATAAAATATATTTTTAAAAAGCTATAGATTTCTGGGTGTTGATTTTGTATCATGCTACATTGCCAAATTCATTTATTAGCTCTAGTAATTTTTTGATGAAGTTTTGATGCTTTTCTATGTAACATATCATATCACCTGCCAATACTGATAACTTTACTTCATCTTTTCCAATTTGGATGCCTTTCATTTCTTCTTTTTGTCTGATTTCTATGGCTAGCACTTCTAGTACTATGTCGAACCAGAGTGGTGAAAATCCCTGTTCTGTTCTTGTTCTTAGGTGAAATGGTTTTAGCTTTTGCTCATTGAGTATGATGTTGGCTGTAGGTTTGTCATAAAAGGTTTTTATTATGTTGATGTATGATAGCTCTGTTCCCATTTTGCCGAGAGTTTTTATTTAAAAAAAGTGTTGAATTTTGTCAAATGCTTTTTCTGCATCAATTGCTATGATTATGTAATTTTTATCTCTCAGGTTTTTTTATGTGATATATCACATTTATTAATTTGTAGATATTGTACCATCTTTGCATCTCCAGAATAAATCTCACTTGATCATGGTGTATGATCTTTCTAATATAATACTGGATCTGATTTGCTAGAATTTTGTTGAGGATTTTATTATCTATGTTCATCAAGGATATTGGCCTGTAGTTCTCTTTCTCTGTGCTGTCTTTATCTGGTTTTGGATTATGGTAATGCTGTCTTCATAAAAAGAGCTTGGAACTACGCCTTCCTCTTGAATTTTTTGGAATAGTCTGAGAAAGATAGGTTTTAGTTCTTCTTTGAATACTTGGCAGAACTCTAAGCCATCCAGACCAGGACTTCTGTTGGCTGGAAGAATTTGTTTTGACTGCTTTAATTTCTTCAGTAGTTATAGGCCTATTCAGGTTTTTTTTTTTCTTTTTCTTTTTTTCTTTTTCCTTACTGATTGAGTTTGAAAAGTTGTATTTTTCTAGGACTTGCACATTTCATCTAGGTTGTCCAGTTTGTTAGAATAGCATTGTTCATTTCATTTTTTTCATAATCCTTTTTATTTCTGTGGGGTAGGGTGTCACTTCACCTCTTTCATTTCTGATTTTGGTCATTTGAGTCCTCTCTCCTTTCTTGGTAAGCCTGGCTAGAGGTTCACCTATCTTGTTTATTATTTCAAAGAACCAGCTCTTGGTTTTATTGACCTTTTGTATTGTTTTCTTGGTCTCTATGCCAATTATTTCCATGGTGATCTCTATTATTTCCTTCCTTCTGCTTACTCTGGGTTTTTCTTATTGATCTCTTCCTAATTTTTTTAAGTTGTGTGGTTAGAATTTTATTACCATTTTTTCTTGAATTTTGATGTAGCCCTATAGAGCTATGAACTTCCCTCTCAAGACTGTTTTCACTGTGTCCCATAGATTTTGGATTGTTGTGTTTTCATAGTTGTTTATTACCAGGATGCTTTTAATTTATTCTTTGATCTCTTTGGTAACCCAACCATTGCTTAATGTCATGCTACTTATCCTCCAAGTGTTTGCTATTTTTTCATTTTTTTTTATTGTAGTTGATTTCTAATTTTATGCCATTGTGATCTAAAAGATACTCAATATTATGTCTATCTTCTTGAATTTGAAGAGACTTTGCTTATGTCTCAATATGTGGTCTATCTTTGAAAATGTACCATTTTCACTTGAGACGAATGTATATTCAGTAGCTTTGGGTTGAAATGTCCTGAAAATGTCAATTAATTCCATCTGATGTAGAGATTCATTTAGAATTTATGTTTCTTCGCTTATTTTTTTGTTTAGAGGATTTATCCAGTGGAGTCAATGGAGTAATAAAGTCCCATACTATGCTGTATTGCTATCAGTTTCTCCCTTGATATCTTCATGAAGGTTTGTGTTTTTTGTTTGTTTGTTTGTTTGTTTGTTTTATGTATTTGGGAGCTTCTGTATTAGTTGTATATATGTTTACCAGAATTATATCCTCCTGTTGAATTGTTCCTTTTAGTATTATGAAGTAGCCTTCCTTATCTCTTGTTATGGCCTTCTCTTTGATGTCTAATTTGTCAGCTATAAGTATTGCTCCCCCAGCTTTCTTTTCATTTCCATCATACTGAATTTTTTTCCCCATATCTTCACTATCACTCAGTGAAGTCCTTTGTTCTGAGGTGGATCTCTTGTAGACAGCAGATATATGAGTCATATTTTCTTATACATACAGCTACCCATGTCTTTTGATTGGAGCATTTAATCCATTTATATTTAAGGTTATTATTGATTGGCATTCTTCATCACCATTTTTATTCTTTATGCTTGTGTTTCTTCTTCCCTTCCTATTTCTTCTTTTTACAGCAGTCCCTTCAACATTTATTACATTGCTGGCTTGGTGGTAATAAACTCCCTTAGCTCTTTTTTTTTTTTTTTTTTTTTTTATCTGTGAAGCTCCTGATTTCATCTTCAATTCCAAATGATAACCTTGCTAAGTATATTCTTGGATTCAGTCCTTGCTTTGCATCACTTTATATATTTCATTCTATTCCCTTCTGGTCTGATGTGTTTATATTGTGAAATCAGTTGATAGTCTAATGAAAGATCCCTTATAGATAACTTTCTGTCTCTCTCTGGTAGCCTTTAAGATTCTTACTTTGTTGTTGTTGTTTGCCAAATTAATTTTGATGTGTCTTGGTGTGGGTCTTTTTGGGTTCATCTTGTTTGGGACTCTGTGAGCTTTTTTTGACTTGTGTGAGTTTTTTCTTCTCAATATCAGGGAAGTTTTCTGTCATTATTTGTTCAAACAGATTTTCTATTTCTTGCTCAGTTACCTCCTTATCTGGCACACTTATTATGCAGATGTTATTTCATTTTGTGTTGTCCCAAAGCTCCCTTAGACTCTCCTCCTGGTTTTTTTTTTGTTGTTGTTGTTGTTTGTTTCTTTGTTTGTTTATTTTTTCCCCAGTTGATGCTCTGCTTGGGTGTTTTTTCCTACCTTGTCTTCTAGCTCATTGACTCAGTCCTCAGCTTATTCTAGTCTAAAGTTGATTCTTTCTATTGTATACTTTGTTGCAGCTATGTCATTATTCATTTCTTCTGGGTTCTTTTTCATTCTGCTTGATTCTTACACATGTTGTTCAATTTGTCTCCCATCTTTTTCAGCATCCTTATGGCCATTGCTCTGAATTCTTTCTCTGACAAATTGCTTGCCTCCATTTTGTTTACTTTCTTTTCTGTGATTCCTCCTTTTCCTTTGTATGGGCGCTATTTCTCTGTCTCCCCACTTTTGCTCCTCTTTAAGTGTCTGGTTTTGTGGGTCACTCTCTGCCACATTGACCAAAAGGCACAAAATATAGCTTGCCCAGACACAAAACAGAGGGAACAAAACACGAGCATATTCACAACACCAATAATCCTAACACTTGTGACCACTAGAGAAAAGAGAATTAGGGGAAAGAAAAGAGTGCAAAAATGATATTGAGAAAAGGAAAAATGGTGAGAGAAAAAAAAAAAGAAAAAAAGAAGGGAAAAATATAAGTACACCTATATGGGGAGAAAACTCCACAAAACCAACAATTAAACCAAAAGCTTCAAAGGAAAACACACAGAGAAAAAGGAGGGTAGCTGAATCTGAAGATGCAGAGCTTATTTCTCGAAGGTAAGGTAAAGGAATTGAATTAATGGGGGAATGGCCACAATTCAGTATAGAGGAGGTAGAAAGAGAATAAGTTTATGAGAAGAAAAGTAAGAAAACAAAATACTCAATAAAATATTATAATAATAATAATACTTTTAAAAATAATAATATATATTAACATATATATATAAAATGATCCCCTTTCTTTATTTTATCTATCTATATATTCATCTATTTTTGGAAAAGGAGAATAAAGAGCAAATAGGCCTGAGTTTGGTGAGTATAAATAATTAAGGTATCAGTAGAAGAAGAAAACAAGCAAGGAGAGGGAAAACAAATGCATGAAGTAAAAAACAAAAACAAACTAACAACAATCAAACAAACAACAACAGCAAGAAAAAAAAATGGCTAGCGAAGAATGAGAAAAAAGAAGGATGCATGGACTTTGAGCAGGGGAGAGGGAATTAGATAAATGACTAAGCCAACAGAAACTATGTAGTGGTAATGTGTCAATAAAGCAGATAAAGATCAATTTTTAACAAGGAGTTAAAAGAAAGGAGAAAGAAAAACTAAAGCAGGATCAAGAGAAGAGAAAGGATGAAAAAGGGGGAAGTGAGAAACAAAGGGTTGGCATAAAGAAAAAATGAATTAGAATAAAATAATGATAAAAACAAATATAAAAATAAAATGTAGAACACTAATCCAAAAATATAAAAAATAAAAGGTTAATAATAATAATAATTAATAAAAAATAAAGAAAAGAGAAAACAATTAGTTTCTTAAGTAACAGATAAAAAATAAAAAAGTGAAGTAGTAAAGTTCATTCCCTTAAGCTGAATTTTAATGTCCCATGGGGGCTGGTTTAAGACCTGTCTTTACTGTCCTGTCTGCCACATCTCAGTTTCTTGTTAGGCAACCAACTGTGTTGAAGTTCCCAGCAATCCACCGCTCCTCTGTCAGATTCCACAGCCTTGGTTTCAGCCAGGTGGGATCCATCTGGCCGCTTTGTTTTTCTGCCTGCTTTCAAGCATATTTACACAAGTGTATTTCTGACATGGCCTCTGTATTAGTTTCCAGAACCAAATGGCTCCTTAATCCACTCCCTGAGGGATCCCTAGGGGTATTTTAAACCTTTGTTTTCCTGCTGAGCTCAAGGCTGGGTGCAGCTGTGCTGCTAGGAGGGACACGTTCTTTAGGAGAAAAATGTATGTTCAAGGTTGAGGAGATTGGACTATCCCTGAGGGGGCTTCCTGGTCAGCTCTCCCTATTTCACTCCCCAGCTTCCACAAAACCACCTTCCCTTGCACTGCAGCCATGGTGAGTGTTTATAATTGAATGATCCTATGCTCTGGGTTTGGCAAGTAAAAGCAAGGACAATATAAAGACAAAGCAACCACACCACTGCGTGTCTTGTTTTTCTCCCCCTGGCACTGTGCTGCCAGTGTAGAGCTTCAGGCTGCCTTTCCTGGCACAGCCTCCCATAGCTATGGACTCAGATGTACAGTCCCTGGCTGCCAACAGTCCTGTGGACCCCCTTCCATAGTTGAGCAGTATATGTGTCCCCAAGGGATGTGGAGTTGGTACAGTGCAGTCTCCTTCTGACACTCTAGTCCTGGCTGCATGCATTTCTTCCTCCAGCCCAGATGCCCAACCCCACCAGTCTCCAGGTGACCTTTGACCTTTGTGTCCATGTATTGTCTCACCAGCTGTGTTTAATTCACCAATTCCAGGTGGATGTTATTAGATTCAGCTGTTTCTTCTGCCTGCTCTGTGAGAAAGTGCAGAACTCATCTGTCTATTCAGCCATCATCTTGTCTCTCCCTGGAAAAACTCCTTAGGCCCCCGTGGCTGGGAGGCTGAAGTCTCGGTATTTGTAGGTTTGCAGCCGTGACAGCAGGTCACTGGTTGGTGTGCTAAAAAGTCCCGAGTGGTGTCTGAGGTCTTCTCAGGTGGAGGTGAGGCTAGCCTCCCAGTCACAGCCACTCTGCCCTTCAAGATGGCATGGTCTTTGTGGCAGAGCCAGCTGCCCTGGAAGTGATTATAGTGGTACTAGAGGATGCTTGGCCAGGGAAGTATGATCTGCCAGCCCCCAACAGTACTGGATAATATAACTATCCCTTACACATACTCTCTTCCTCACTGCCTTACTGTCAACCACCATGTTTGATCTTCCACACCTCCATCTTTTTAACAGATGCTCCTCAGATAGTGGGCTGTTGATACCCATTCATCACATTCTAATAGATACGCAGCCTCTATGGAAAAGGAGTTCGGGTATGGCCGGTGTGTTCAGTGGCTGAGTTTTGACCCATGAACCAAGAGGTCATGGGTTTGATTCCAAGTCAGGGCAAATGTTCAGGTTGTGGGCTCAATCCCCAGTAGAGAAGTGCACAGAAGTGTGCAGGCAGCAGCTAATTGATGATTCTTCCTCATTATTGATGTTTCTCTCCCTCTCCCTTCCTCTCTCTAAAAATCAATATAGCATATAGAAGTACTCAATAAATGATGTTTTTGTTATTGCAACTCATTATTATTCTATCACTATCTTTATCATTATTTTCTGGTAAATCTTGGCATAGGTTTGACTTAGGTCATGTGGTCATCCTATGGTAGGAAGGAAGAGAGATGCAGTCACACTCCCTCTCAATCAAACCTAGACAATGATTTACCTAAAGCTGAGAGAGCTCTATTTCCATAAGAAGAAATAACCAGCATCAGGTATATAAGATCCATATATCCACTGCAGTACCTTTACCAGCTACTTGGCCCACTTCTGGAAAATTATACATAACTATATAATTTTTTTTTATTTTATAGATTAATTTAAAATTAATTTATAAACACACACACACACACACACACACACACACACACACACACATCTCTCCAATATGGGACCCCTTGAGGGATATCCCACTGCTAATTGAGGGTAGTTGGGCATCCCTCTCAAAATCCAGAACTGCTGGCTCCCAACTGCTTGCCTGCCTGCCTTCCTGATTGCCCCTAACCACTTCTGCCTGTCAGCCTGATCACCTCCTAACCACTCCCCTGCCAGCCTGTTTGCCCCCAATTTCCCTCTTCTGCCAGCCTGGTCACCCCTAACTGCCATCCCCTGCAGGCCTGGTCCCTCCCAATTGTACTTTCAAAATTGGAAGCTCTGGATAACTGACCTCAGTTGGGTTAGAGACACAACTGAGAATATTAATGATATTTTTAATACTATAAAATGATTAAATTTCAAGGCTTGTTAGGATTAAAATGTGTGTTTACAAGTTTACAAGCTTTAACTGAATTGTAGTCATATGCCATTGAGGATCATATATTCTGAGATGCATTCTTCATTGTACAGACAGCAGAGAGTGAACTTAAACAGACCTAGATGGTATAACGTACTACACACCTAAGCTGTATGGTATAACTTTTTGCTCCTAGTATGTACATTATGTTACTGTACAAAATCAAGCACAAGAGATAATTAATAAAATCAAGAAACTCAGTAAACACAAGATGTATGAAGCTGTTCTATACTAACAGAACACTTTTACAGTAAAATTTTTAAAATATATTTTATTGATTTTTTACAGAGAGGAAGAGTAAGGGAGAGGGATAGAGAGTTAGAAACATCAATGAGAAAGGAACACTGATCAGATACCTCCTGCACACCTCCTACTGGGGATGTTCCCACAACCAAGGTACATGCCCTTGACCAGAACTGAACCTGGGACCTTTCAGTCCGCAGGCTGATGCTCTATTCACTGAGCCAAACCAGTTTCGGCTAAACTTTTTTTTGTAAGTAGAAAGAGTACACTTTTTTTTTTTTTTTTTTTTTTTTTTTTTTTTTTTTTTCCATCTGCCTCCTGCACACCTCCTACTGGGGATGTGGTAGTATGACAAGTACATAAACTAAAAGCATAATCATTTATATCATTATCAGGTATTATATACTATATATAGTTATATGTGCTATACTTTATACAACTGACAAAGTAGTTGGTTTGTTTGCAGTAGCATCTCCACAATTATGTGAGTAATGCATTGTTCTAGGACCTTATGATGGCTATGACATCATTAGGTGATAATCTTATGGGGCTTCACTGTCTGTATATGCAGTCTGATGTTAACCAAAGTATCATTATGTGGCACATGACTGTTTGTCAAAGTATTGTTATTTAAATGCTAATTAAGGAATTATTTCAGATATGAATATTTGTTTGATTTATTTAAAATGCAATACTCTTTATAGGTAAAATGAATATAGTTACTATGATATATAGTATATATACTATATATACTAAATATATATACTAAATACATATATGTACTAAATATATATATTTAATTGTCTGTTACCAATTTTATTTTAATATTTACTTAGACAGTGCTACTACAAGGAAGAAAAGGGAAAACAATAGCATCTTGTGAAGATATCTGCTCTAAGCATAATAAAACAGGTGTACCTTAATAGGTCTACCAGGAATATTTTAACTGGTAAGCATCTTTTAAATACTACTGCTGAGAAACCATGTTTTCATAACAAGGTTGGTGAGTATTAGAACTGTGATAGTTCTTTCTGGGATTACTATAATTTACAAAAACAATAAAAACCTGCTAAAAAGCACTTATGTATTTTTAAATGTTGTAATTGAGGGATCCTACTGATATTTGGGGTGAAAGATTTGCCCAAGGCTACATAATTCTGCTTGTACAGTGCCAGGACTGCAATCTGTTTTATGACAAAACAGATTCATTTATCTCCAAATAAATAAATTACTTTTGTGAACATTTAGAAACATTTGCATAATTAGGCTGTACAATCTTAGCAGCCTTTTTCATAATAATTAAACTAATCTAATCTTGGACAGGGTAAACAGACTTACCAGGATGAGAACAGCCTTCAGGCAAGGAACTTACCTTATTCTGCAGGAACTGTAAGGCTCATGATGTCTGTTAATTATTCAGAGCTTTTACTCCCTAGTAATAGCAGTGTTTGTATTGCCTGAAGCTCAGAGAGCGACTCCCAGGCACATAAAATTAAACTCTTTTTTTTTTTTTACATTCTCTTAAAAAAACAAAAAGAAGATACTGCAAAATGATTATATGCTTTCTAGAAGGAGGGCAATGGCTTTCCAATGATGGATCCTGGAAAGCCATTCTTTAGTCATGTGGTCTGGATTATTCTTAGATCTAGAGTCTTTCAGACTATACACAGATACTCAAAGCTTAATAAAAGAGCAGCAAAATGAATGACTATGAAGTTCTTGGAACTTCAGGATCCCCAAGTTTGAAAAAAGACACTTGAGTAAATTCATTTTAAAGAAACCTGTTTTTTAATATTAACAAAAGGGGAAATACGATATATATTGTGTATATATATATATATATATATATATATATATATAATATTTTCCCTTTCTATTAATATATATATATATTTAATATTTCGTATTTCATAATATTTAATATATATATATATATATATATATAACAGAAATGAATGTTTTACAAAATTTCAGTTCTTTTATAAGCAGTCTATTGAACACTTTGACTCATGTAGTGGTTTTAATGATGATTTAGTGGAAGGAACCACTATCTGTCTGGTTATATTATTACATTTACCTTAAAACACAAAGCTTAAAAACAATCTAGCAGCCCAGCCAGTGTCGCTCAGTGGCTGAGTGTTGATCCATGAATAAGGAATAGGTGGTTTGATTCCAGGTCAGGACACATGCCTGGGTTGTGAACTCAAACCTCAGTAGGGAGCATGCAGGAGACAGCCAATCAATGATTCTCTCATCATTGATGTTTCTGTCTCTCTCCCTCTTCCTTCCTCTCTCTGAAACCTATAAAAACATATTTTTAAAAAAATCTAGCAAACAGATAGATGAATTTCACTAAGTTAATTGACAAAATGTTTATGTAAATAGTTATTATATCTCTCATTGCAAATGAAAAGTACAGGTTTTTCAAAAGAAAACTAATAATTGATGTTTTCAAAACCAATGCCTGAGAACCTTAGTGAACTAAGAATGTATAGTTGAATAAATGTTCATTGGGTGACATTTAATGTATTTATTCTTATTCATATGAAATGTTAAACAAATGTGGCTGCAGTAACATGAGTCATCAGAAAAGTCATGGCATTATCTGTTCTTTTCATATTATCACTCATTACATTTATAATATTCATTTATAAATATTATATTTTATTTCACTTGTATTTAGATGGGTTTCTAGGATAATTATTTACTCTTGAAATGTTCAAACCTCACAGTGCATTAAGACATTACAAGCTGCTATCTACGTGGAAGAAGATTGGTGATGTTATAAGCATGGGACATTTGAGAATGACAATCAGGAACTAGAAATGAAAGATTTAAAAAAGTATGTAATATCTTGGGGAGGAGCATGGGGAAGATAAGGCAGAAGAAGCAATTTATGTCTTAAAGAAGATTTCCTACCATGAAAGTGGACATAATAGTTTCTGTTCAACTTTTGTAAATTACATTATATTTTATTTATTTCAGAGAGGAAGGAAGAGGGAGAGAGATGGAAACATCAATGATGAGAGAGAGAATCATTGATTGTCTCCTATACAAGGGATTGAGCTTGCAAACCTGGCATGTGTCCTGACCAGGAATCAAACAGTGACCTACTGGATCTATGGTCTATATTCAATCGTTGAGTCCAACTGGCTGAGCTAAATTACATTTTTGATAACTTGGAAGTTCATTAAGTATTTATTTAAAAATTTGGCTTTTACATTTATCCATGAAATATAGTTTTAACTAAAATCTTCTATTGTGTTTAAAGTTTATAAAATCTCTCATATACTCTGCTACATTTTCCCTTTTACTACTTTTATTATAGAATTTCCCTTTTGCTACTTTTAGAAATCACAGATATAACAGAGAACAACCTATAGTCTTTCTTTCTTTTAATTAAATGACTATAGATAAAATTAAGATTAAACTTGCAAGTAATTACAATTATTATTTTATTTTGTTTACAATTGAGATTTTGTTGGGCTCTTAAAAACACGAATTTTCTACCTTGTTTGAACAGCAGTAGCAGATGCCTTATTTATTTATTTATTTACTTATTTATTTATTTATTCTTGGAACTTGATTTTAGAGAGAAAGGGATGGAGAGAGATAGAAACATTAGTGATGAGAGAGAATCATTGATTGGCTGCCTTCTGCCTGCCATTACTGGTCTACAACCTGGGCATTTGACTTGACTGGGAATTGAACAATGACCTAGTTCATAGGTAGATGCTCAAAGACGTAGCTACAGCAGCAGGGAACAGATGCCTTTAATTAAAAAATATATATTACATTTTTTTTCAAAAGTTAAGGTAATTGAGACATAAAGAAATTAGTTTTTCTGCCTTTGTTACAGAAGAGAAATGGGAACAGGACCAAATCTACTTAATTCCAAAGCCTAGCTTCCCCAATTTACTGTCATACTTATTGAAGGGGACCTTAGCCATTTTTTAAAAATTGTTTTACAGTCTAACAGTGCTTATTATAATAGATATCTCAAAGTTTTATTGTTTATAAATCCTATTGGTAAAAAATTTTGGGCAGAGTAAAACATTCCTAATATGTATATATACCTGTACTACTATCACTAAATAGAATTAATAATACATACTTAATTTGAGGAACTGGAATTTCAAGATTCCTTTGAACAAAAGGAGAGACAGAATGTATATCTCCACCTCCCAAATTAAGAACATATATATGGGCTACTGAATGAGGAGAAACATTCTTTGGGTTTCCCATGATTTGCACATTATATTGATAGCATTATAATGAACCCAGTTATTAGCATCTGGGAAGAATCAAAGGAAAGGCCAAGTAGTATGAACATGCCATTTGATAACACATAAACTCCCCTAGACAATGGAGTTCTCTTTCTTGATTGCACTTGACTCCTGACTTGTGGGACTCATGCTGCTGCTCTCTTTCATCTGGCCACATGGCCCACAATCTTGTGGACAACACAAAATAGACTAAAATTAGCCTAATTCTATATCATACCCAGCTCCACCATGGAACATAAATGCTGGATATGGCTTTGCTTCTAGCTCTGCTGAATCCCCAGTTGCACTTCTTCCAGGACTGGTTTAGGGGAATGGGACTTTTCAATCTGAGGGATGTAATTCCACACAGATCAAACTTTCTATCATAGCTCATCTTCTCATGGGGCCTCCAGAAATTCTTATTCTAGAAGTACCCTAAGAACCTACTTCCACTAGCAACTACTAAGAAGTACCATCCATACATTTCTCAGATAACAGATGGTAGCCCAAATGGGACTGGAGATCAGGAGGATTAACACGTGGAAGCCATTCATATGCTTCAGCTCACTTACAGTTTCCAGGCCAGAACTAGGAAGATGAAGCAGTAAAGGAAGAGGAAGTTGACCAAGACCCTGGAAAGTCTGGTGAGAAATGGAATTTAACTTTCCTATTCTGGGAATTTTATACTAATTCCCTAATGGGCAATCTGCTTTCTTAATTCCTAATGAGCAATTAATTGAAAAGCATTAGTTGAGAAGCAGTAACATTTGTATGAAATATGTCACAAGCAAGATGGCTACTAAAGTGGCTTTATGACAACTTCTGCCCTTAAGCAAAATGGCGGCCAACAGTAGTAGCAATATTGTGGCTTCCTAATACCCCAAAAGGGCAATTTGCTTTCTTTTGCTACCTCTGACACTGCAGTTCTAGACCCAAGACTGGATTCATGGGGGTGGGGCACCCAGCTGCCTTCTCCAGCTGCCTGAGCCAGCCAGGGCTGGAACAAGGCATAGTTACAACTGCTGTGCCCTATGGAATGGCAGGACTGACCCCCGTGCTCCTTTAGCGCTACCACCGCAGCAGTTGTGGGATGAAAGGGAGGTGCACACATGCCAAGTGTCAATTTCATAAGTTCTGTGCCTGGCCCCAGGCTCACAGATTCGCCCTACTTTCCTGGCACCGCACCTCCAAACAGCTTGTTTGGAGTTCCTCCCGTTCCTCAGCCCTCGTATGAAAAGTCCTAAGCCCCATGTACTTGGGGTAGAGGTGCATCAGGGCGTTGGCTGAGGCCACTGCAATGGGCACAAAGCTTTGCCTTCTGCTAGTTCCCAGCCAAAGCATAAATTGGACTTCCTGGCTGTGCCAGGAGGGGTGGAAGGATGCTTATTAGAGACTCCATCATAGATAATCTCTCCCTGGCGGACAGAGAAACTGATGCAAGCACCACCCCCTCTATACTTGTCACTAAGCTGCAGAAGCCACACTATTGCTACTCTTCTTTGGGCCACCATTTTGTTTAAGAGCAAAAGATGTCATTAAAGCCACTTTAGCATCCATCTTGATGAAGGGCAAAGGTCCTGCTCCTGGCAGCCTTCTTGCTTGTTACATATTTCACACAAATGTTACTACTTCTCAACAATGCTTTTTCCTCAGATATAGCTAATAGAAAAATGCTTACAGTGTATAAGTGTTTAGAGAAATAAAAGCTTTTTGTTACCTGAATTTAGGAACTAACTAAGAGCAGAATTTAAACTAAGGACCTGGGATGTTAAATTTCAGCCAGTCAAATTAACAGGAGATGCTGTTCCCTACTTAAGGGAAGTTATTTCACACTACCAACCCTCTTAAGGGATCACAGCTATTAGAAAAAAAGAAGAAAAGAAAAAGAATTAGACAGTGATAGCCTACTGGCCCTGCTGTTAGAGGCCAGTTGAAAGGCCAGACTTGATCTACTCAAGGCAGACAGAGAAGAATGCTTCCAATAAGACATTCAGAATCACCTACATGGAGTTAAAGGCCCCACACTTGGACAATTGTATTACCTTTTCAAGAAGAGTCTCTGTGTTGAGTGTAGGCAGAAACTTTAGACTGTTGGCAAGTGTCAATTCCCCTTGTTGGCTTAGTCTGGATAACTGCCATCCCATGGTGGTTAAGGTGTCACAAACCCCTCTGATTCTGGTCTATGATTGAAAGTTAAGGGAGCTTAGATGGCCTTCATGCCTCCCTCAATTTTTAGGTTTTTCTCCACTAAATCAACAATAATATAATTTCCATTCCTCAAGAGTGACCACTCTAACATAGAATTTTATTCTGGGATTTTAAAAAGAAATTATCTGCCTTTGTAGTACAAATATCTGGTCTCCAGAATGCTTCTCTAATTTATCAATTGGAATTCAGATTCTGAAAAAATAGATCTTATCTTAACGAAAGCTACCTAAACCAATCAGTTCACCTGTGGTTTATTAAACCATGAGTTTTGCTATATACCTGTCTTCATGGGAATATGTCTCTTAAAGTGTCAGTGTATTTGCCAATAAAGAAGCCCATGTTTCTAAAAGTTATGGAATGTGTTTGCCTAAAATGCTAATTATTCACTTTTATCTTTTTCTCCCTTACCTTATTCCCTCCAGAACTTAGCAGATCTTAATGAGTGGGTCATGGCAATACATTTATTTGCATAAATCAAATTAGACTAATTCCAAACTAAGTGGTCTTATTAACCAAGATTTTGACTAGAATGCCATGTCTAAAACAGATATGCCTGAACACTGGATGTCACTAGAAAACTTTAAAAAATTGAGATTGACTTTCAAAGACAATCAAAAGCCACTTGAAGAAATGGCTAATACTTTGCTATATTTGTCACATAGTTCATAGAAATCTTCCTAGGGAAGGAACAAAGGTTGCTCCTCTGAAAGATGGCAAGAAAGGAAACTCAAGACATTTTTTGTGGACCTCAATGACTTAAGGATTTGACCCAATCCTACAGGTATTGTAAGAAACTGTGGCCTTAGCATCTCCACCCTCAGGGAATGACTGTTAACTAAAGCTCAATCTGAAGATTTCTTGTGAATGAGATTCCAGCCAAGCAAATTTGAGAAAGCCTGTGTGGTCAATTTGATCAATTGCTACTCTTACTGTGTTTATACAAATGATCAAGCCAAAGAAAACCCGAGTATTTTGAAACATAAGGGTAGTCTTAGGTAGAAAAAAGAAATTGTGTTTCAATGGAAACCACAATGTCCAATTGTGGGTATTAAACTTCAGTGTAGTTAACTGTCTTCAAAGTTTTGTTTTAAGGATGCGTCTATGAATGCCATACAGATCTCAGCATCTGATAATATTGCCAGAAATGTTCTCACTGCAGACAACATTTTTTGCTTGATTTCATTCCAGCAAAGTCCTTGCCTTTGAAAATCTTTGCAACTGGTTTATGATTTGCTGTATGCATTAACGTTAGTGTTTTGTTCCCTCCTGTTTTCATAGAATGCATGTTCATGTCCCTATTTACCTGATTGCTTGCTCACACAATATAGGCTTCACATTAGAAGTAATTTGCATCACCATTTTCTGAAAATGAGACTCAATGGCTTGGATTCATGGTTGAGTCAATGAAATATGGATAGTCTAATAGCTCCCTTTGAAATTATTTTCCCTTTTTCCCCCCAAACTGTTCAGACAGAAAAGGCTCATAGTTTCTTATAGGGGCAATCTTAAAATGTTTCCTGTTGCTTAATTTAGATTAAGTATGGTGGACAAAAGGACTTTAGACAAGTGTGACACATCTGCCTCCAGAAAAGCCATTCTTTCAACTTAATTTGCTACACAGTTAATCTTTCCCTTTATCACAAGGAGTTTTTCCTCTCACTAGACCATGAGTTGTTATAAGTCTCCTCTTTTGAATTATGACTTTTAACATTCTTGTCAAGTTTTTCAGTTCTAGAATACAAGAATGACAAACTGTCTGATGCATCATTCTCATGGACATCACCCATGTCACCTCCCAGAGACAGCAGACTGATATGGACTTTGCAGAATCCCTGTTCCCTGCATAAATGCCCTGTTTCCCCGAAAATAAGACAGTGTCTTATATTAATTTTTGCTCCCAAAGATGAGCTAGGTCTTATTTTCAGGGGATGTCTTATTTTTCCATGAAGAAGAATATGGTACACATTTATTGTTAAATGAAAATAAAGGAAATTTATTACCTGTATACAGTACAGTAGTACAGTAGTTGTCAACACAAACTAGACAAACTGTGAATCCTACAGTATCAAGAATTTACTCATTTATTCAATGACAATCATGTCATCATCTTCTGGAACATCATCATAACAATCCAATTCCTGAATTTCCTGGTGAATTTCTTGTCACTCCATTTCTTTCATAATCAGTGGACCAAATCTCTCATGTTTAGCCTAGGGGAGCCTTATTATTGGGGGGATGCCTTATATTTAACTCAGAAGGAAACCTGTAAGTAGGTCTTATTTTCAGAGGATGTTTTATTTTCGGGGAAACACGGTAGTATGCAACACAATCTAGTCCAGGAGAATAGCACCAAGTTAAGAGAGAGGAGACCTGTGTTTTAGTCCTAGCCACATCACTTGGTGGATTTCAGTTTTTCATCTGTAAGGTGGGGATGATAATTACAACAGAATAACTATGAAAGCATAGTACAAAGCAGTTAATGCTTTATTATTTTTTCCATACTATAACGCACCTACTCTTTTTCTAGTAGGAGAATCCAACATGTCCTTTGAGAACTAGTGATTTATATGGCACAGAATATGTGGCATAGACCTGGCCAATCAGAATGCTATATGACAATGCTTATAAAAATAAAATTCCCACAGTGATCAAAGACAAATGAAATAGTCAAATTCATTGAAGAAGAATAAATTTTGATAATATTGTGGGAACTATTGGGATGTGGTACTTTCTCAGTCATTTTTTAACTTAGATGTGGAAATATATTAGCCTGAGGCTACGGTCTCTAAATAGTGGACCTTGATAAGGAAGTACTTAAAGAGAAAAGGTCCTAACTGTCATGGTGCCCTGATGGTTTGGTCTGAGTCCTGGAATAGATTATGACTGAAGGCAGTTCCGTTCCTTAACTTTCGCTTCATTGTTAATTCACTCAGAATTTCATTTTTAAACAATACTAAAATTCAGCAGTTTTTAAAATAAAACTAAAGGCTGAGTTTTACTTCAAGATATTTTATTTAAAAGAAAATCCATATTTTGAAACAAGTTAAAATAAAAATTTTATAATAAGTAAATAAATTCAGATCCACCTTTCTAACAAGGACAGTTTAATATTTACACTTATGTTATTTCCACAGGGTTATTTTCTTTGTTAATTTAAATGCATAGACCATGGACACAAACAATAGTGCAGTGATGGCCTGGGATAGTGCAGGAGCCAGGTTGAAGAGGCCAAAAGGGGAAAATGGGAGCATCTGTAATACTCTCAACAATTTAATAATAATAATAATAATAATAATAATTGATATATATATAAAAGGTTAAAATGCTAAATGTCCCTCCAACCAGATACACACTAATTATCAGGAGGGAAGATGCTCAACATAGGAGCTGCTGTGACAAGCAGTGGCCATTTACAGAGAAATGGCACCTTGGAATTGGTGCCCACAAAGCAACATTTAGCTTTCCCCAAGTAAGACACACAACCCACCACCACACAAGTACAATTGCTCACCAAATCACAACCAATGCTGCCGAGACTCCATGGCGCAAAATACAGTCCACAGCCCAGCCTGGAAATGGTGGCTGTGGGCACTGAATAATGACATCAGGTAACAAAGCTGAACTTCTACTTCCTAATGACTAGCCTCCTCAGAGTTTTTTCAGCTCAGGAACATGACTTGCTTTATAGCTAAGTGCAAACATTTTACATTTTAACTAAATGTCTCTGAAGCATTTTCACCTGCCTCATCTCATTTGTTCCTCACAGAAGTCCTGAAGTAGATATATAGAAGATTTGGTAGAATCCTATTTTATTTTCTTTAATCAGAAAATGGAGATTTAGAAAATTTAGAATCTTGACCTGACTGAAAAGAAGTAGGAAATGGTGGACCTTGAAAATGACTTCAGGTTTTCTCACTGCACAGAATATAGTAAAACACTGCTGTAGTAAAATATTTCACCCATTTTTTGTCCCTGTGTGATCGACAATAATAATCTGCTTTGTGTTGCTATTTACTGCTGTGCTGCTGACAATTACCTGAAAGAGAAGTTGGGTGCTTCACTGGGCTGAAAAAAATTCAGCTAAATCAGAAAGCAGGTCTATGTGTGAGCAGCCCACCACCATTCAAGGAGCAGCAGATGCTCAAGCAGCCTGCCCTGGTTCGACGAGTAGCAGTCGCATAAGCAGCCCACCCATGTCCAAGGAGCAGAAGCCCTGCACAGCCCACCCATATCTGAGGAGCAGTAGCTGAGTGTGCAGCTTGCCACCATCTAAGAAGCAGCAGCCTCATGAACAGCCTGCCCCTGTTTGAGGAGTAGCAGTTGCACAAGCAACCCACCCCCATCTGAGGAGCAACAACTGCATGTGTGACCCACACCCATAAGAGGGTCAGCAGCCCTGTGACCAATCTGCCCTTATCCAAGGAGCATCAGCCTCGTAAGCAGCCTGCCCCATACAAAGAGAGGCAGTCCCTGCAAGCAGCAAACCCCTTTCTGAGGAGCAGCAGCTGCATGAGCAGCCCACCCTTATCTGAGGAGCAGCAGCCCTGTGAGCAGTCAGCCCCAGTCTCTGGACTAGTAGTGCACAAGCAACCCACCCCACCCCAGGAGCAGCAACCATGTGCAGCCCACCCAGGTTCCAGGAGCAACAGCCTCATAAGCAGCCCGCCCCACCTGAGGAGCAGCAGCTGCATAAGCAGCCTACCCCAACCATCTGAGGAGTCACTACTACTGTGAACAGTGCCCACCAGAGGAGCTGCTGCCAACTGAGGAGCAGCCGCCACCTGAGGAACTGAACCATTGTCACCCAAGGACCAGCCCCTGCATGGCGACCCACCTCAGAGCAAGGGACTCACACAGACTGAAAGTGAAGGGATGGAAAAATGTCTTTCAGACAAATGGTGATGGATAAAAACTGGCTAGCAACACTTATACCTGACAAAATAGATCTCACAGTGACAGCCATAAAAGAGATAAGGAAAGCCACATCATAATAGTAAAGGGATTGATATAACAAGGGGATATAACCCTGATAAACATATAAGCACTCAATGCAGGAGCACCCAAATACATAAAGAAACTCCTGGGATATATCAAGGGAGAGATTGACAACAATACAATCAGAGTAGGAGATTTTAATACACCACTGAGATCACTAGACAAATCCTCTGACAAAAAGTCATCAAAGAAACAGCAATCCTAAATGACTCAGTAAACCAGATGGACTTAATTGACATCTTAAGAACATTTCAAAATACAAAAGATCAATGAAACCAAGAGCTGGTTCTTTGAAAGGATAAACAAGATTGATGAACTTCTAAAAAGGCTCACAAAGAAGCAAATACAGAGGACATAAATAAACAAAATCTGAAATAAAAGAGGTGAAAAAACAACAGACCCCACTGAAATAAAAATGATTGTTAAAAAAATACCATGAACAACTCTATTGCATCAAACTAGACAACCTGGAGGAAATGGACACATTCCTAGAAAGTACAACCTTCCATAACTCAATCAGGAAGAATCTATATATGTCAATAGGCCAATAACTATGAAAGAAGTTGAAGGAGTCATCAAAAAGCTTCCAGCAAACCAAAGCCTGAGGCCAGGCAGCTTCATAGGGGAGTTTTACCAAACATTCAAGGAAAAACTAAAACCTATCCTCCTCACACTATTCCAAAAAACTCAAGAGGAAGGCACACTTCTAACCTCACTCTATAAAGCCAACATTACCTTAATACCAAAACCTGATAAAGATAACACAATGAAAGAGTATTACAGAGAAATATCCTTGATGAACATAGATGCTAAAATCTTTAACAAAATTCTAGCAAATCATATTCAGCATTACATTAGAAAGATCAGCCAAAACCGGTTTGGCTCAGTGGTAGAGAGTCGGTCTGCAGACTGAAGGGTCCCAGGTTTGATTCCGGTCAAGGGCATGTACGTTAGTTGTGGACACATTCCCGGTAGGGGGCGTGCAGGAGGCAGCTGGTCGATGTTTCTCTCTCATCGACGTTTCTAGCTCTCTAGCTCTCTCCCTTCCTATCTGTAAAAAATCAATAAAATATATATTTTTTAAAAAAGATCATACACCATGACCAAGTAGAATTTATCCTCAGATGCAAGGATGGAACAATATCCACAATTCAATAAAAGTGATACATCACATTAAACAAATTGAGAGATAAAAATCACATAGTCATATCAATTGATACAGAAAACAAATTTAAAAGCATTTCCCTTAAGAACAGGAACAATACAGGAATACTCACTCTCACCACTTCTGTTTTCAACATAGTACTGGAAGTACTAGCCATTACAATCAGAAAAGAAGAAGAAATAAAAAGCATCCAAATTGGAAAAGAAGAAATTCAACTGTCCTTATTCACAGATGACATGATACTGTGCATAGAAAACCTTAAAGATTCCATCAAATAATTATTAGACTTAATAAATGAGTTCAGCAATGTAGCAAGATATAAAATTAATGCCAAGAAATCTATGTCCTTTTTATTCACAAAAAGTGGACTTACAGAAAGAGAAGCTAAAAAGAATCCCATTTACCATTGTAACAAAAAATTAAGATACTAAGGAACAAACTTAAGTAAGGAGATAAAAGACCTATACTCAGAAAACTAAAGGACCTTGAAAAAATGTTAAAGGAAGACATAAACAGATGGAAGAAAATACTGTGCTTATGAATTGGTAGAATCAAGATCATTTAAATGTCAATACTACCCAAAGCAATCTCTAGATTCAATCCCCACCCCATTAGGATATCAATGGCATTTTTCACAGACCTAGAATAAACTCTCCAAAAATTTATCTAGAATAAAAAAAGACGCCAAATAGCTGCAGCAAACCTGAGAAAGAAGAACAAAGTAGGTGGGATCTCAATACCAGATATCTATCTGTTTTACAAAGCCACTGCTCTAAAAAAAAAAAAGTCTGGTATTGGCACAGAACAGACATATAGATCAATTAAATAGAATAGAGAAGCCAGAAATCGAACTACTACCGTGTTTCCTTGAAAATAAAACATCCTCTGAAAATAAGACCTACTTACAGGTTTCCTTCTGAGTTAAATATAAGGCATCCCCCGAAAATAAGGCCCCCTAGGCTCTGTCTCAGAATGCTATTGCTAAACATGAGAGATTTGGTCCACTGATTCTGAAAGAAATGGAGTGACAAGAAATTCACCAGGAGCCGAAACTGGTTTGGCTCAGTGGTAGAGCGTCGGTCTGCGGACTGAAGGGTCCCGGGTTCGATTCCGGTCAGGGGCATGTACGTTGGTTGTGGGCACATCTTCGGTGGGGCCTGTGCAGGAGGCAGCTGGTCGATGTTTCTCTCTCATCGACGTTTCTGGCTCTCTGTCTCTCTCCCTTCCTCTCTGTAAAAAATCAATAAAATATATTAAAAAAAAAGAAAAAGAAATTCACCAGGAAATTCAGGAATTGGATTGTTATGATGATGTTCCAGAAGATGATGACATGATTGTCATTGAATAAATGAGTAAATTCTTGATACTGTAGGATTCACAGTTTATCTAGTTTGTGTTGACAACTACTGTACTACCGTACTGTATACAGGTAATAAATTTCTTTATTTTCATTTAACAATAAATGTGTACAGTATTCTTCTTCATGGAAAAATAAGATCCTCTGAAAATAAGATCTAGCGCATCTTTGGGAGCAAAAATTAATATAAGACACTGTCTTATTTTTGGGGAAACAGGGTAGTATACAAATTTATTACTATGAAAATTAATAACCCCTCCTTACCCCCAAAAGTGTGAAAATGTCTGATCCAAACCAAATATCCTACATAATAAAGAGATAATATGCAAAATGACCATCACTTCAACACACAAGATAGCCACCCCCACGTGGTCAAAGATGGCCACCCTCATGTGGACACGAGATGGCTGTCACAAGATGGTCTGCAGGGGAGGGCAGTTGGGGGTGACCAGGACTACATAGGAAGAAAGTAGGGGGACACCAGGTCTGGTGGGGAGGGCAGTTGAGGGGGATCAAGCCTAGAGGGGAGAGCTTTTAGGGGCAACCAGGCCTGCAAGGGAGGTCAGTTAGGGATGATCAAGCCTGCAGGGGAGGGGGGGCAGTATGGGGTGACCAGGACAATAGGAGAGAGCAGTTAGGGGCAACCAGTCCAGAAGGGGAGAGCAGTTGGGGGGAACCAGGCCCAGAGGGAAGTTTGGGGGATACCAGGCCTTCTGGGGAGGGCAGCTGAGGAGGACCAGGCCAGTTAGTAGTGACCATGCCTGCAGGGGAGAACAATTGGGGGTGATAAGACCTGCAGGGGAGGCTATTTGAAGAGTGAGGTCTTCAGGGGAGAGCAGTTGGGGGGCAACCAGGCTAGCAGGGGAGGGCAGTTGGAGGTGACCAGGACAACAGAGGAGAACAGTTAGGGGCAACCAGTCCAGCAGAGGAGAGCCATTAGAGGTGACCATACCTTCAGGGGAGGGAAGTTAGGGGTGATCAAGCCTGCATGGGAGGGTAGTTAGGGGTGATCAAGCCTGCAGAGGGCTCTTGGGGGTTACCAGGCCAGCAGGAGAGAGCCATTAGGGGTGACCATGCCTTCAGGCAAAGGCAGTTAAGGGTGATCAAGCCTGCATGGAGGACAATTAGGGGTGATCAAGCCTGCAGGGGAGGACAGTTGGGGGTAACCAGGCCAGCAGAGGAAAACTGATAAGGGCAACCAGGCCTGCAGGGGAGGTAATTTAGGGGTGACCAGGCCTGTGGGGGTTAGCATTTGGGGGTGATGAAACCTGAAGGGGAAGGCATTTGGGTGCAGCAGGCCTACAGATGAGGGCAGTTAGGGGCAACCAGACTGGCAAGGTAGAGAAGTTAGAGATGACCTGGCCAGCAGGTTAGGGCAGTTAGGCACAACCAGGGTAGTAGGGGAGGTCAGTTAGGGACAATTGGGCCAGCAGGGGAATAGTTAGGCATTGATCATGCTGGCAGGGGAATAGTTAGGGAGTGATCAGGCTGGTAGGCAAGCAGGTGAGCGGTTGGGAGCAAGCAGTCCTGAATTGTGAGAGAGATGTCCCAGATTGGAGAAGGTGCAGCCTGAACTGAGGAACACACGCGCGCGCACACACACACACACACACACACACACACACACACACACTGTGCACGAATTTTGTGCACTGGGCCTCTAGTTAATTAAAAACAGTTTAAGCCAAGACCAGTTTGGCTCAATGGCTAGAGCATTGGTCTGCGGACTGAAGGGTCCCGGGTTTGATTCTGGTCAAGGGCATGTACCTTGGTTGCAGGCACATCCCTAGTGGGGGCTGTGCAGGAGGCAGCTGATCGATGTTTCTAGCTCTCTATCCCTCTCCTTTCCTCTCTGTAAAAAATCAATAAAATAAAAAAAAACGGTTTAATTACTTTTTACCTTCAACATGAATAATAAAATATGTCATATTTTCTTCCTGTAACCTAAAGGGTTATCTTTTATACACTTTGGTTCTAAACCTTATTTGAAAACTACTAAAATGCAAGTGTGCCATTCATCAGATCAGTTTGTTTGTTTGTTTGTTTGTTTTAATTGATTTTTTACAGAGAGGAAGAGACAGGGATAGAGAGCTAGAAACATCGGTGAGAGAGAAACATTGGTCAGCTGCCTCCTGCACCCTCCCCACCCCCGGGGATGTGCCCCCAACCAAGGTACATGCCCTTGGCCAGAATTGAACCTGGGACCTTTTAGTCCACAGGCTGATGGCTGATGCTCTATCTACTGAGCCAAACCAGTTTCAGCATCAGATCAGTTTTTATACTTAGATTCATTACCCTTCCTTCCTTCCTTCCTTCCTTCCTTCCTTCCTCCTTCCTTCCTTCCTTCCTTCTTCTTTCTTCTTTCTTTCTTTCTTTCTTTTCTTTCTTTCTTTCTTTCTTTCTTTCTTTCTTTCTTTCTTTCTTTCTTTCTTTCTTCCTTCCTTCCTTTCTTTCTTCCTTTCTTTCCCTTCTTTCTTTCCCTTCTTTCCTTTCTTTCTTTTCTTTCTTTCTTTCTTTCTTTCTTTCTTTCTTTCTTTCTTTCTTTCTTTCTTTCTTTCTTTCTTTCTTTCTTTCTTCTTTCTTCTTTCTTTCACCACATGAAATACATTTATGTTCCTTTCATTCTTCTGACACTCCAAGACTTACAGGATAGTCTTAACCATGGCAAGGTAACAGAAGTCAAGACATTCCCTCACCCCTTCACCCCCAGTACCACCCTTCTTTGGTGTTTCTTCCATGGTTAAGTCCTCTCTGTGCCACTAGATTTTATTGGACACCTTCCACTCCCTAGCTCCATCTTGGCAGAGAGACCCTCCCAATTCCAGCTCTGTAGCCATCTCTAATCTGCTTCTGCATTCTGAAACACTTTCTTCACATTTCCCAACAGCACTAGAGCTCCAGGGACATTTCACAATTGCAAATCTCTGGGTGGCTTTCCAGCCTGTGTTAACATTCCTTCATGTCAAAGTAGTTTGTATAAAACTTAGATACGTTTCAGTTTCGCTGACTTATCTTTGACTGATAAAGCAGGGTATATTAATTACAGGCTATTCCATACCTAGCAGGTCTGCTATGTATCTGTGAAGAGAATATGACCAGCTGAGTAGAAGATTAAACATTTTAAGAATGTTGAATTGAGTGGATAAAACAAATTAATCTCTACTCAGATGACTAAACTTGCTTAATTGAGTAACCAAAAAGCTTATGCAGTGATCTGTTTTAAGGTAAGATCCCACTTTGACTCCAAGCCAGGTAGGTCTTCTGAAATTTCTTCAACATCAAACCCTATTTCTCTAAGATGGAAAGGTGCCAAGATTTCACTTCCTTTCACATAACCTAAGAATGGGCCACTTTTGGAATAACATGACCCAAGACTATTTTATAAAAAACACAGAAACTATCTCATTTATGTAAACTAAGGAAGGCAAGCCAGGAGTGAGGGAAACAGAAAATACTTGAGAACTAAGTCACCATTATACTGAATAAAAAATGAAGGTTTTATTACTGGATAAACCAAATAGTTGCACCCTATTGTTTTACATAATACAGCAGAGCATATTATCAAAGAATCTCATAGAGGACTCTCAATTAAAAAAAAAAGAAACTCATTCAGATAAGCACTGAATACTATAGATGTAACTACAGATCTCTGGAGTTGAATCACTCCTGTTAAATTTCTTCCTATGCACTTGGTCAAGACAATAAGTTATTTATGGTTGTGTGACAAAAGTCTCCTCTGATCTTCATTAAAATCAGGATAAGGTAATGGCATATTGAATGTGTGAGGGACAAGTTTGTTTTCACATCATGGTAATGCTCTTGAGTACATTTATCCTGATATTTTATTTGAGGTCCTTCTCTGTGCAAATTAGCATCCTGTGTGATAGAAGTATAGCTGCTGTAGCAGATGTGTTATATTTTGCTCTCTTAAGAGGATCATTGTTCTACCAGGGCAAATTACCTTGTAATTTGTGTCTTGCTTTTGGATCAACAGCATCTCTGAAAAATGTCAATATTTTAATTGTTTCAAAGGCACAACATTTTATCTTGTAGCAGCTTGACAAGAAGCACTATAGCTTCATGAACATTTCAGAATTTATTTTGATTTTAGACTTGTTAGAGAGATGTTTTAAAATTATCTTTAGCTTTTAGCAATATAAAAATTATTCCTTCTTATGGATACAAGCTTCCAACCATAACATTATTCTCCTTTGATGCTTGATTTTTTGGAGAATATCCTAGGAAATTGGCAGTCTGGTTGAATTATAAAACATATTAACCAATGCCTCTGCCTTATAATAGGTTATTCTTAAGATGAACCTACATTTCTGTCCCCTACTAATTGAGTGCATAATTTATATTATTTCATTTACAAACCTGTACCTGTCTGTTATGCTCTTATAATAGTTACAAAAGATAGTTAAACATTATTTAAATTTAAAAAATATATTTCAAAACACTTGCTGCTATAAACCACTAATTAGAATGTTCTGAAAAAACTTCAGAAATATAAATTGCTAAAAATTTGACCTTGAGCCAAAACCAGTTTGAGCTCAGTGGATAGAGCTCAGCCTGTGGACTGGAGGGTCCCGAATTATATTCTGGTCAAGGGCATGTACCTTGGTTCCGGGCACATCTCTCATCAATCTTTCTAACTCTCTATCCCTCTCTCTTCCTCCCTGTAAAAAATCAATAAAATATATATTTAAAAAATTTGACCTTGGAATAAGCTATATCGTTGACAATATTATTTTGTCAAAGGGAGGATACAGGGATTATAAAAATCTAAAAGGGAATCTAGACTCTAATTTTTTTACAAGTACATTCAAATTCTTACTTTAAAAGTAATTTAAAGTTGTCACAAAATTCATACACTCAGGAAAGAGCTTGGTTCTAAATAAAACAATTGGTGAATAAAGGTATATTTGTAACTTTAAAAACATAATAATATTAGTGGTGCAAAAACACACTTATCTAAAAGGTTGTTTATATAAAATTCAAGTGTGAATTTACTTATTCTGACACCTGCCATCACCCCTCATGGCATTATCAAATGAACTTTTTAAAAAGTCTTAGTTTTTACAAGGTTTCCTCATACCAGTTCACTTTAAAGAAATGAAAGTGTTGGCCCAATCCAGTGTTAATTGAAGGGTGCTGGTTTGATTCTCTGTCAGAGAGCATACTTAGGTTGCGGGGTTGATCTAATGGTAAGGGGTGTGGCAGTCAATGCTTCACTTTCACATCTTGTTCCTTTCTTTCTATCCTTTTCCTTTCATCTTCCTCTAAAAACTTTTAAGTGTTAAAAAAAAAGAAAGAAATTAGAGTCTTGGGGAAAAAAGATCATGAATACAGCATACTAATCAAAATGCACCTCTTGGCATTTTTCCTATGGTCACCCAAGGGAAAATATGTCTCCACAGCAAGCATAAAAAAATGTCCTGTCTTTTAAGCAAAATACCAATGTAATTGATATATACTACTAATCAGATGAGTATAACACATGATAATATCTTTTCCTCTGTGAATAAGAGTGATATGCTTCAGTGGTTAACACAGCATGCATGAGGCTACACTCTTTATATGCACAGAGGTGTTCAAAGTAATACATTTGAAAACCAGCACGGGGAACTCTATCCATATGTAGTTAAATAATTGAAGCAATTGCCATGTGAGTTGCTGGCTACCACATCTGTATATTTCTCTAGGCTATAATCAGTACCAGATGTTCTACCAGATGATGGTTTATGATGCCACAAACATTTCTGACAACCTAATGGGAATTCGAGGCTAATGTTAACTTTATCTTGCAGTATGACAGTGAGAACCAAGAGGAAACAGCATGGTTACCAAAGAGACACTCATTTAAAGAGCTCCACCCATTCTTGCCATATTAATAGATACACAAGAAGAAATAAGTGCACAGACAACTCCTCCTCAACAGACACAGAAGTTGCTAGACTTAATAAAATCCTCTAATATTCTGTTCTGCAAATTCTTTACAATTGAATTGCCCATTACATTAGCCATTGGTGAATATCCTACAGATTTTACTTAAGCATATTGATTATTTTACTTAAGTGCTCTTAATTTTACAGTCTATATTTAAGTAATTGCAGAGGGTCACTGTACTTTTCACTCAGAATGCACTTCTATAACTTTATTAAATTCTATGTACATATTTTTAAAGTAAACAAGTGACCTACATGTTGATATCATTGAAAGTAACTTCTTTTTGCAAAATACGTTTTAAAAATCATTCATTTTATAAATATTTATTGAGTACTCTCATGTACCAGACTGTGTTGTAGGCCTTGAGGATACAATGACAAATTAAACAGATAAAAATCTCTCCCTCCACACACAGTTAAAATTAAAACAAAAGAGGTCACATTCTCTCTTACATTAAAGAAGTGCATTCTAATGATCTATTATAAAATTAACACCTATAAATGGAAAAATACCAAGAAATGAGATGTGACTGAGGGTGACAAGAGTTTTCTCCCTGCATAGGAGGTTAAACTCGCTCCTCAATGCAGTGGCCACAGAAGCCAGAATGAGATTGACAGCTGTGTTTTTGGCCTGTTGACTTACTATCAGTACTAAAGGAAAGGTATAGCTGCTGTCTCTCGGTGACAATCTGCTCAGGTACTTCTTCAAGGAGTCTAAGTCCTCCACAGAAGCCATAGTCCCCTGAAACTAGAGACATGTATGGGCTATGGCAATGCAATGATAAGGAGCCCCAGCCTGGGGTAACTCTAGGGAGTGAGAAAGACCCTGACAATCTCCTCAGATCTTAGCGAGTGCCAGGTGTCCTCTCTCTCCAGAGCTTAAATGAGATTGACTGACCTGATTTAGACATTGACTAGACATCTCAGTCCTTCCCTTGTCCAACTCCAGTAAGTTTCCTGGCGCCAGTTCCTCTGTGCTCAGGATGAATTTTTCCCACAAATCCCAGGAAAGGGAAGCCCCTGGCTGGCCAGAAGCTATGAGTCTCACATGAGTTCAGGTATCCAGGGAAAGCAAGAATATCTCAAGGCAGTGGTGAGCTGGGCTTAGAATTTCTGTAGTGTCTGGGGTGCAGGGTGTGTACCAGGCTTCATTGTTGGCAGTGGGTCTTTAGTGATGAGTCCTGGCTGGTCCTGTGTGGTTCTGTTGAAGATAAATCATGTGACTGTTTGAATGCTCCTCAATGTTATAGAGTGGCAAGGTCTGACTAATTTAGAGTAACCCAGGGCTGAGAAGTGACCAGAACTGTGTGTAGGAAGATATGCTTCGTTAATTAGGAGAGGCATTTCAAAGAGCACTTGGTAGAGAATGGGTTAATGACTGGTGTAATGAGTCAGATGGTTTAAAGTTAAAATTAAGACAAATTTTAGCAGCTCAACCCCAATTAGATCATGCAGAGCACTAGAGAACCTGTTCCTAGGCTAGAGGAGTTCATGATTCTGAGTTACTTCAAAATATACAGTCCTCAACCTAAAGGGCAAATCACGAAGAGTGGATGACTTCCTAACACCCTTTACCCCTTTGGATTCCCTCATTTTGAAGCATTAATCAATGTATATATTACCTTGTTACTGGGAACATGTGGCATAGGAGTGGGATTTAGAGGAATAGGGACTGCTTCTACCTGTAATAAAGCTTGGAGCCATGGGCTGTCTGAGGCCAGAACCAGAAGGTTGAAGCATCTCTAGATTTCCCATCTGTAAAGCAGAGTAGCAAGCTAGGAAGAAAGAAGGCTTGCTCTGGGCTTGCATTTTATGGTACTGTTCCAACTAGTCTGATGCTTAGGAACCATGGAATTCTTATCTGACCAAAGTCACCATGGAATTCCCCTGGGTTAGTGTTAGGTCTAGGCAGGGGGGAAGCCCAGAGCCCAAGCAAGTATCTACAAGGTAGATGGTGACAAATATAACTGGTGCCTTCCTAGACCTTTGGACCAAGGCAGAAATTCCACATTTCTCATGCCCTCCACCCTCCCCTCACTAAACAGCTGTATAAAAGAAGTACCTATGCCGCTTTTTTGGCAGGAACTTCCCTGGCCCACCCTCAGACTAGCGAGTTTCGCCCTGGAGCTCAAGATTAAAACCTCCCCTTTTTAATCGCCTGGACTCTGTGTCTTGCTTCTGTGTCACAAACCTCTCAGTTAGCAATAAGTTGCTATATTTTCTTCCTTGTTCTCCTCCATCCAACTCCATTAGGGAGGAAAGGTTTAATACTTTCTGAAACTGTAGTGTTTTACACTACTGAGGAAAACAAGGGATATCCATATTTATGGAGAAAAAACACACAATAAAATAATGTTTTTTAGAAAGTTTTTCTTAATCTTACTAGCTAGAGATAGATCTTTTTAATATTTTGACATCCTTTTAAATTTTATCTCTGTATATTTTTCATTGTTTAAAACTTAACGAATACACAAGTCCATATTATACTTTTAAAATTTATCATTATCACGTAAGTATTCCCCATGTTGCTAAAAGCACTGAATTTTCAGCATTTTGATAATTGCATTACATTTCATATATTAAGACTTACTTACAAATTCACCCATTTTTGGAAATTTATGTCACTTCCAATCTTCCTACTTTGAGTGCTATTGCAAACAAGTATACTTATATTCCAGAGATGTTCAAGACATAAACAGGGTGTCCAGCACAGAAAATTAAAAATTAAAAAAAATAGAAAAATAATTATAGAGTAAAGATATAAGGCAAGAAAATAGTTGCCCTAGCTATTGTGGCTCAGTCGTTGGAGCATCAGCCCATGCAACAAAGGGCCTTGCATTTGATTCCTGGTCAAGGGCACATATCTGGGTTGCAGGTTCAATCCCTAGCCCCAGGATGTATACAGGTGGCAACCAGTTGATATGTCTCTCACAACAGTGTTTCTTTCTCTCTCTCTTTTTCTTTCTTCCTCCTTCTCTTTCCATCTCTCTAAAATAATCAATGAAAAATATTATTGGATGAGTATAAAAAAAAGAAAGAAAGAAAATAGTGTTTGTGTTTAAAGCTCAGTGTTAATAGAAGAGTCAAAAATTAAAAAGTATATAGCTTATCAAGTAAGCTAGTCACAATAAGGTAAGGTTAATTTATTATTGAAGGAAGGATACTATTTTTATAAATGTATTGTAGCCTTAGTATAAATTTATAAATTCTGAAATAGTGTACAGTAATATCTTTACATTTATTCACTACTCATTCACTGACTCAGAGCAATTTCTAGTCCTATAAGCTCCATTCATGCTATGTATCCCACATATGTATACTATTTTCTATACTATATTTTTATACCTTTTATGCTGTATTTTTACTGTATATTTTGTGGTTAGATGCACAAATACTTATCATTATGCCATGATTGCCTACAGTATTCAGTATTGTATGTGCTATATGGTTTGTAGCCTAGGAGCAATAAGTTTAGGCACATAATAGGATATATCATTTAGGTTTGTGTAAGTACAATATGATGTTTGCTTTGTAACAATATCTGCTAATGACATTTCTCAGAACATATCCTGGTTACTAAGCAATGCATGACTGTACTGTTTTTTTTTTTTTTTTTTTACAGTATAATCAGGTACCCTAACACTAAGTTGGTAAAACAATAAAATAAACTCTCAAGTTGTTGTGTGTTGGCTAGGCATTTCTTCTGGTCCGGGATGACTACGTTGAAACTGGATAATCTAGGGTCTCAAATGGAAAGTCTAGGATGCTGGGATTTTTCTCTCCATGGTGTTTCTCATCTTCCAGTAGGCTGGCTGGGCCTTTTGAGATGGTGGCAGAAAACATTCTAGCAGCCAAAAATGGCAATTCCAATAAGTAAACATTATTAATGTGTCTCTTAATAATAATACTCCATTAATCAGAGCAAGTTACAAAGCTAAGCTTAGATGAAAGATAGAAGAAAAGACTCTACCACCTGATGGGAGAAGCTTCCAAATCACATTTTAAAGGACATATAGAAGGAGAGAAAAAATTGTGGCCATTTGCTGGAGTGTTTCTCAACATCTAGAAGGATTCAGGAATTTGGAGAAGGACTCTGAATAAATTAATAAAGAGATTAGATATGAAATATAAATTTAGAAGGCATTTTGGGGAGCCAGAGGAGACCTAATGTCAGTATAACCAAGTTCTCTGAATCTCTGGACCCCTAGCATTTATTAACACAAATTTCACTTAAGCAAAGCAGATATACATGTTTATATATGTTTAGTAGGCATTATCAGGTTGGGGTAACTGCTTTTGGCTGTCCCAGTAGCAGGCAATAATATATGCAGATTTTAAAGTTTGGGGAAATGCTTTTGGCTACCCAGGAGCAGGTAATATTATTCAGCCCTGCTGAATATAGAAGCCCATCAATCTTTTGAGGACTTCTTGCATTTATTATGACATGCTGGAATCAGCCTCCAGCAGTCATTTTATTTATTTATTTTCTTACAATCTGCTACAAAAAACAATGAAAAAATAAAGCTAACGAATATAAACTAACTCACTAATTTCAAGCATGACCAGTACAAACTGGGTAGCTTAAGAAAACAGGAATGTTGCTTTGTAATTCTCTGCTTTATTGTCACATGAAAATCTGTGTGTGTGTGTGTGTGTGTGTGTGTGTGTGTGTGTGTGTTCATGTGGCTTTCTTACAAAAACACCAGTCATCTAGTATACCAGTATAATTTCATCTTAACTGATTATGTCTGAAATGTCCCTATGACTAAATAAGGTCACATTCTGAGGTACTGGGTGTTAGGACTTCAATATATTTTTTTGAGGTCACACAACTCAACTCATAAATGTAAGTGAATAAAGAATATTTTTTGAATTTTGCTAGATCATGTTTTTTTCATACATTTCTAATAAGTCTACAAAAGAAGTTTTGGCTAAGTTAAATGAATGAGGAAACATTATCAGAAAAATAAAATAATTCATGAGGTTCAACTCTTAAGTTAAAAGGCCTACAGGAAAATGTTCTACCTCATTAGTAGAAAAAAATATATGCATTCATAACATTATCATAGGGGTAAGAAATTTTACTACACAACATGGAAGGTGAGAAACAGCAAGTGCCTGTATTTCCTTTGCAATTCCAGTTTTAATTTCTTAAGGAAATTTGTTGTGATCTTTCATCATGGGTCATATCATTCTACTATCATGGTTTATTAACCACCATGTATTTTACTTTGATAACAAAAAACAACACAAAAAACACTTGCTACAATTGTGATTTTACATATCTTTGTATTAATATTTGATTATTGCTTTCACCACTAGGCCTTAAGTTCCAAGACAATTATTTCTATTCTTGTTCTTTATTTCATCAGTATTTTGCATAGCACTTCATAGTAGGTGCTTGATAATAATTTGTTGATAAATTAGGAAAGGAATTGGTGGGAGTGGGTCTAAGCCACAGTCTGGCCTCCCTTGTGGGAGATGACCAGGCTGATCAGGAGAAGGCAACAGCCCCATCACCCCACTGCTGCAGCCACTGCCAGCCACTGCAGCCACCAAGGTGTTTTCATCAACGTGGACTCCAGTCCCTTCACCATGAAAAAATAACAACTTTCTTTAGGCATTTTTAAGATGTGTCTTTCATAGTATATGCATTTCTTTCTTTCCTTCTTTCCTTCTTTCCTTCTTTCCTTCTTTCCTTCTTTCCTTCTTTCTTTCTTTCTTTCTTTCTTTCTTTCTTTCTTTCCTTCCTTCCTTCTTTCTTTCTTTCCTTCTTTCTTTCCTTCTTTCCTTTCTTTCTTTCCTTCCTTCTTTCCTTCCTTTCTTTCTTTCCTTCTTTCCTTCCTTCCTTTCTTTCTTTCTTCCTTCCTGCCTTTCTTTCTTCTTTCTTTCTTTCTTTCTTTCTTTCTTTCTTTCTTTCTTTCTTTCTTTCTTTCTTTCTTTCTTTCTTTCTCCTCAGAGTGTGGAAAAGAGAGGGAGATACAGAGATAAACATCAGTGTGAGAGGAACACTTTTTTTGTTTTTTGTTTTTAAATCAATCTTTATTGTTCATATTATTACAAAAGTTCCTCATTTTTCCCCCCTCCACCAGGTTCCCACCCCACCCTCTGCCCTTTCCCACCCCCCCATTGTCCTCTTTCATAGGTGCACAGTTTATGTTCAGTCTCTTCCAGTAACTATGGCAGAAATTGAAGCAGTCATCAAAAAGCTTCCAGCAAACAAATGCCTGGGGCCAGGCAGCTTCACAGGAGTTTTACCAAACATTCAAGGAAAAACTAAAACCTATCCTCCTCAGACTATTCCAAAAAATTCAAGAGGAAGGAATACTTTCAACCTTCTTTTATGAAGCCAGCATCACCCTAATACCAAAACCAGGTAAAGACAACACAATGAAGGATAATTACAGGCCAATATCCCTCATAAACATAGATGCCAAAATCCTAAACAAAATTCTAGCAAATTATCTCCAGCAGTTCATCAGAAAGATCATACACCTTGCCCAAGTAAGATTTATCCCAGGAATGCAAGGACAGTACCATATGCACAAATCAATAAATGTGATACATCACATAAACAAATTGAGAGATAAGAATGACATAGGCATATCAATTGATGCAGAAAAAGACATTTGACAAAATCCAACACCTTTTCTTGATAAAAACTCTCAATAAGGTTGGAATAGAAAGATCTTATCTCAACATAATAAAAGCTATATCTGAAAAACCCACAGCTAACATCATATTCAAAAGGCAAAAATAAAACCATTTCACCTAAGAACAGGAAAAGACAGGGATGCCCACTGTCACCACTCCTATTTGACATAGTACTAGAAGTATTAGCCATTTCAATTAGGCAAATAGAGGACATAAAAGGCATCCAAATTGTCCTTGTTTGCAGATCACATGATACTATATATAAAATATCTGAAAGACACCATCAAAAAAACTAAAAGACTTAATAAATGAATTTGGCAATGTAGCAGGATATAAAATTAATGCCAAGAAATCTATGGCCTTTCTATACACCAATAGTGAACTTACAGAAACAGAGACTAAAAAAGCAATTCCATTTATCATCACACCAAAAAAATTAATATATCTAGGAATAAACTTATCTAAGGAGGTAAAAGACCTATATGCAGAAAATTGCAGGACACTGAAAAAAAGAGATAGAGGAAGATGTAAACAGATGGAAGAACATACCATGTTCATGAATTGGTATAATTAACATCATTAAAATGTCCATACTACTCAATGCAATCTATAGATTCAATGCACTCCCCATTAAAATAGCAATGGCATATTTCACAGACCTAGAAAGAACTCTTAAAAAATTCATCTGGAATAAAAAAGACCCCGAAGAGCCACAGCAATCCTGAGAAAGAAGAATAAAGTACGTGGGATCTCAATACCAGATTTCAAGCTGTATTACAAAGCCACTGTTCTCAAAATAGCCTGGTACTGGCACAAGAACAGACATATAGATCAATGGAATAGAATAGAGAATCCTGATATCGACCCAAACTTCTATACTCAATTAATATTTGACAAAGGAGGCATGAACATACAATTGAGTCAAGACAGTCTCTTCAATAAATAGTGTTGGGAAAATTGGACAGATACATACAAAAAAATGAAACAGGATCACCAACTTATACCATACACAAAATAAACTCAAAATGGATACAGGACTTAAACATAAGACTGGAAACCATAAAAATACTAGCGGCATCCACAGGCAGCAAAATCTCAGACATATGCCGAAAGAACTTCTTCACTGATACTGTCCCTAGGGCAATGGAAGTGAAAATAAACAAATGGGACTACCTCAAAATAAAAAGCTTTTTTACAGCAAAAGAAACCATCATCATCAACAAAAACAACAACAACAAGAAAGCCCAGTGTATGGGAGAACACATTTGCAAATGTTATCACTGATAAAGGTTTAATCTCCATCATCTACGTGCAACTCATACAGTTTAATAAAAGGAAGATAAGTGATCCAATAAAAAAATGGGCAATAGACCTAAATAGAATCTTTTCAAAAGAAGACAGATGGAAGGCCAAGAGAGGAATGAAACATGCTCAAAGTCACTAATTATCCGAGAGATGCAAATCAAAACGAAAATGTGGTACAATCTCACACCTGTCAGAATGGCTATTAGCAACAAATCAACAAAAGGCAACTGTTGCTGAGAAGGTGGAGAAAGAGGAACCCTGGTGCACTGCTGGTGAGAATGCAGACCGGTGCAGCCACTGTGAAGAACAGTATGGAGTTTCCTAAAGATAAACAAACAAACAAACAAACAAAAAACTAACAATGGAACTCCCATTTGAGAATGTGGAAGAGAAAGAGAAAGGCAGAGAGAAAGATCAGAGTGAGAGGAACACTTTGATAGGTTGCCTCCTGCATGAGTCTTGACCTGGGCCCCAGCCAGAGAGGAGCCTACAACCTAGGTACATGCCCTTGATCAGAATAGAACCTGGACTCTGTGGTTGGCAAACTTATGCATTATCCACTGAGCTAAACTGCCAAGGGTAGGTTATGACATTTCCTAGCCCTGTAGCAGCAGACTTTTTTTTTTTTTCCTCCAGGAATGTGGTAGAAAAGCTCTAGATCACTTTTTTGAATTCTTATGCCCAAGTTACTAAAAATTTTACCAGTGGCATATAGGGAGCTTAGCCAATGAGTGGTCAGAAAAGGTATTTCCTCTGTAGTTAATACCTATCTCCTCTGCCAAGGGCTAAAGCCTCCAGCCCTGGCCAGGGAACCCAGCTGGCTCAATCACCTGGCTCTTTCCCCAGCGAAGGCCGCAAGCATCTGGTGTAGGCTCAGACCCTGGGCAGGGACCCCCAGCTGGCTTCAAAGGCCTGAAAAGGACCCCAGCTGGCTCCTATCACCTGGCTCCAATTGCCCAGCTCTGACCAAGGCAGGTGGAAAGGCAGGTGGAAAGCTTGGATTCCTTCATTGCTGGGGAAATCCAAACCACCCTCCTGCTCTCCATGGCTGCAGCCATCTTGGTTGTGTTTATTTGCATATATTAACTCCTAATTGGCGGTTGGGTGTGGCTTGTGGGTGTAGCAGAGGTAAGGTCAATTTTATTTTATTTTTATTTTTTTATTGATTAAGGTATCACATATTTCTCCTCAATCCCCCATTCCAATCTCTCACCTCTCCACACATGCCCCCACCCCCCTATTGTCCTTGACCACTGGTTAGGCTCATATGTATGCATATAAGTCCTATGGCTGATTTCTCCCTTTTCTCCCCATCCTCCCTTTGAGGTCCAACAGTCTGACCTATGGCTCCTTATCTCTCGGTCTGTTCTTGTTCATCAGTCTATGTTGTTCACCATTTCCCCTAGATGAGTGAGATCATGTCCTACTGGAAATAAGTGATAAGAATAAAAAATGAGACAAGAAATAATCGTTATGCTGAAAGGCATATGAATCAGTCTGTAGTGAGTTTTTTTTCTGGGCCAACAGTTCTTTTGAGACCCATTTTCAATATCAAACAGTTCTATCAAGACTACATTATAAAATTTTCAAAAGCCTCCTAATATTTAAATTAAAAAAGGTGAGAGTAATAGAATATCATGTAAGGAAAAATATCCTGTAAGTAAATTACATCTAGAAAATTTGTACTTTAGAAAATTAATTGTAATGCTAATAGTAGGACACCCATGAAAATCACACATGGTGTCAAAACAAGCCAGAGGAAAAACATTTGGGCAAAAAATGAAAAAGGATCCCAAGTCAAATTTATAGAAAATATTCCTTCATTAACTTTTGGTAGAGAATATGTTTGTATATTTTCAGAAAACAACTCTGAGACCATGAGGATTCTGGCACCAGAGATAAATTGACATGACTACTCCAACCATGAAGACAGAAGAGAAGCAGTCCTGAGATGGAAGACGCTGAGGACGCCTTGCCATAATAGCTGTGTATCACTGCAGGTTGCCCAGGACCAAACCAGAGAAGGTTGAACCTGCATTACTGCCATCTGTCCACCATCCAGAACTGAATATCATTGCTGACATGTACACAAACGGAGCTGTTTGACATTGAAATTGGGTCTCAATTTGCATATTACTCTTTTATTAGATAGGATATTACTTAGGTAATCCGTTAAAATTTCACCTCAGCTATTCTAAATTTCACACCTCTTAGAAAATACAGACTGAAAATTGGGCAATCACAAACAATAGCTTCACTACCAATAAAGTCATGTAAGTCATAGAAACACTCAATGGATATTAGGATTTCAAAAGCTAGGTCCAAGAGTCCACTTGCCATCTGCAAATCTCAGGAGGTCATAGTCCAAAGTAGAATAGCCAACAACTAAAACAGAACAAGTCCTGATGAACCCACTATTTGGATGCTCCTCATCCTGTGTCCGCCTAACTTTCTGGTGGCCTGCTCTCACTGAACTTAGCTCTATGTTGCTCACTGAAATTCCTTCCCCTGATCTCTGGCCCCCCAATTTCAGGGTCCTATTGAAGGTACATTCAAAATTCCAATCAGGTTTTAAGCAAAGTAATTTAGAAATCTATCCAAATGCGACAAGTTTGAATATATGTATGTGTGAGAGAGTTTGTGGGTGGGAACTCACCTTACCTAACAAAAGACCCATAAAGTTGTTTATTTTCAAATTCTTTTTAAAAGATTAAAGTACAGTTGACATTCAATATTATATTAGTTTCAGTTGTACAACATAGTGATTGAACATTGATATATCTAAAGATGTGATTACTATATCTTAAGAAATTTATTCTGCTCCATTGGCACAGCCAGTTCAAAAGGAAGCCAGCTTTTTAAACAATGTGTTTTTCTCTACTCTAAATTTACTATCTATAAATTGTGATTAAAAACTTTTGTTGCTAGTATATCATATTACTATGTATACCTTAAATATCTTACACCTTTGTCAATCATTTCTCGATAAAGGTGAATAAAACTTTGTTGCTATTTGTTTGAATGGCAATAAATGTTTGAGGGCAAATCAGTGTTGTGCTGGAAATATAAATAGGTAAGGGGATTCTGAGTAAATAAGCCAAGAAAGCACCTATCTCACAGCTTCTTTAAGTTTTTTTCAAGGTGTAATAGTAGAGTAAGCTAATAATATCACCAAAATTTATTTCTCACTGAGGCAAAGTTCTCTAGTAACAGTTGGGAAAACTATCCTTCATGTGGTAGCTCACTGAACTGTGACTCTTCCCTAAGTGATGTGGAAGGGGTGAGACAGAATGAAAACTGGGCAGAGAACTTTAATTGGCTCAGCCTGGCAGTCCATATGGTGCTTCCATTCACATGTTGTACAGAAACATTGGCTGCAAGCCCCACCTCACAGCCACAGCCTGGGGCCCTGAAGGAAATTCATAACTGGGAAGTCCTAGATGAGTATCTGGAGAAGAGCAGGAGAGTAGATGAGGAAGTGGAGAAATCCTGAGCCACAGAAATGTGTTTCTTTCTTCCCATCATCTCTTACTGAGAAATTCTCTGTAGCATGAGGCCTATAGTGAGACAAAGAAGGCTTCTTGAGAAAGAGAGGAAGGCATGCACACTGCTCCAGTTTATAGGGAAAGAAAATGGCATGGCAGAAGTTTGAAGGATATCCAAAATTTGGCCTTTGAAATTAAAGAATAAACAATCTACCAAACAAGACAGTGACTACCATATAAATAACTGTGAGAAGAGTACTCACACTGTTCATTTAGTTAGTGTGCATTAGTGGATACTGCCAGGTCTCCTGAGCAGAAGGATTTACTAAAATAACTTTTTAGTTTTATTGTGTGAAAAGAACTCTACCAACTACCCCAATTAACTGCCAAAACATGTTAATAACTATGTCATAATAGACCATCATGTAAATGACTTTAAAAAGTAAAATCTGAAGAGCAATCTTGCCATTAATTTATCTGAACAAATTGTAATGTAAGAATACTAGTAAGTCTCACAGCACGTGAAAACTGAGAAAAATCATGCTTTTGTAGAAAAGAAAAACATGTTAGATATGACATCAAAATTTTGGAAGAAAGACAGTTTCCTCTTTTGTAAGGGAGAGTATTTTAAGTTTATTTTTGTTACAAACACATTATTATTGAAGTAATTATAAACCTATCAAACAGCTATATAAGGAGAGATTCAAAATCACAGTGGACTGACACACTCCCAGGATGAAACCAGAAATAGGACTAAAATACAGAAAAACCATACTGAAAAGTCAACTGGGAACTAGCTGTAGAGAAATCTGAAACAAGGATGGACAGTGGATAATGCATAGAGACTGGTACACAGTGTGGATGTATAAAAGGGATAGCCAGGCTCTCACAGACAACAGATGAAGTCCCAGAGGAACATCTCAGATGAGGGGGGGCAGTTCCCACTGAGAACTCTAGAGTCTAAACCACAAGCTGTGTTCTCCAGGCCAAAGCACAGAACTGATAAGGAAAAAGCAACAGGATTGCTCTCTGTCAGCAAAAGACAGTTGGAAATGCAGGCACCTTCATAAAGGACTAACATAAAACATTGCATGTGTAGCCACTCACCTTGGCTCTGGCAGAGGAAATGCAGAGTGGACTGGAGTTGTGTGAGGATAATTCAAGATTGGGGGCTCTGGGACTGAAGCTTGGAGGGCAGCCACCCCAGATTCAAGTGCTGAGTCATTCCCTCTAACTATGGAGGACATCTTTCTCCCATGGACTATTACTAATGAGGCTTTTATTTTTCCTGGAGGGAAAGGAATTGCCCCACCAATTTGGAAGCTCTCTAGCCCTAACCTGAGGTTGATAGCCTGAGGATAAGCAAGGCTGAAAACAATCAGACTGCAGGTAGATGAAGATCTCTGAAGGATTTGACTCTTTGCCTGATCTTCTTCTTGAACTGAAGCTAGGAAACATATATCCTAGTATACATCCTGGTCCTTTCAAATGCATCCATCCCCAGCAGAAGGAGCCACGAACTGTGGACTCCTGACAGCTCCAAATGTTATTCAGGGCAAGTCACAAACAGCATCTGACAATTATCCTGCAAGAGAATGGAAGTCATAGCAGATCTACCTAATACACAGACAAAAACATAAACAGGGAGCCAAACTGGTAAGACAAAAGAACAACCCCAAAATTAAAGAACAAAATAATTCTACAGAAGAGCTAAATTAAATTGATAAGAAATTTATCAGAATTAGAGTTCAGAATAATGTTGATAAAGTTGCTCAACAGCATGAGAAAATATATAGCAACTATGAGGAATGAGATAGCATTAATAATGAACACAATGGATGGGATACACAGCACATTGGGGGAAGCTAAGTATCAGGTCAGTGAATTAAAAGATAGGGTAGAAAAAAAAATCACTTAATCAGAGAACCAGAAAACAACAGCACACAATTAAAAATAGGAGTATGGCTTAAAAGGGCTTTGGGACAATATGAAACATAACAATATTTGTATAATAGGAGTACCAGAAGGGAAAGAAAGTAAAGAAGGGATAGAGACCAGGTTTGAAGAAACAATGGCATAAAACTTCCCTAATATGGCAAAAGAAAGAGTCACAGGAAGCCAGAAAGCACAGAGATCCCATGCAAAAGAACTCAAACAAGTGTGTGCCCAGAAACATGATAATTAAAATGTCAAAAATTAAAGAAAAAGAGAGAATCTTATACATAGAAGGAGGAAATCAATTTGTTATATACAAAGGAGCTCCCATAAGACTTGCAGCTGATTTTTCATCAGAAACTATACAGTCCTGAAGGAAATGTCATGAAGTACTAAAGATTATGAAAAATAAGGATCATAGATTAAGATTACTATATTCAGCAAGGGTATTATTAAAAAATAAGTGGTGAAATAAAGAGCTTCCCATAAAATGGCTAAAGAGGTTTATCACCAAACACCAGCATTGCTACAAATTCTAAAGGACTGCTGTAATGAGAAGAAGAGACAGAGAGAGACAAGAACAAAGGCATACAGAATAAAAATGGCAATAAATAAGAACCTATCAATAATACCTTAAATGTAAATGTATTAAATGCTCAAATCAAAACACGTAGTGTAGCAGAATGGATATTAAAACATTGCCCAATTATTTGCTGTCTACAAGAGAACCACCACAAAACAAAAGACACACATAGGATGAGAGTGAAGGGATAGGGAGGAGGGGGAGGAGAATGTCCATACAAATGGAAATAAATAAAAAAACAAAACCAAAAAACTGGGATAGCAATACTTTTATCTGAAAAAAATAAACTTGAAAATGAAGACCATCACAAAGAGACAACAAAGGTCACTAAATAATACTCAAGGGATCAAGATAACAAGAACATATAATCCTGGTAAAGATATCTGCACCCAACAAAGGAGGAAATACTATATAATAAAAGGCTAATGTGCAAAATTTTCCCTCAACCAGAGTTCGACCAGCAGGCAAGCCAGCCAACCTCCTATGTCCCCTTCCCTGGCCAGGCTGGCCGGACACCATCCATGCATGAACTTATGCATCAGGCCTCTAATACACATACACACACACACACACACAAAAAAAAAAATCCACACACACACACACATACAAAACAAACAAACAAAAACACTGAGTGCCAGATTATTATTCATTAAGAGATCATAATAATCTAACCACTCAGTATATATCTGATGTTCAAAATCAACCATCTGTGGTTGAAATCAAGCCATACACATTTAGGAATGAATTATGGAGCACTTTCTGGGAGAAATAAATAGCAAAACAATCATAATAGGGGACATTTTTTTTTTTTTTAATCCTCACCTGAAGATAGTATTCCATTGCTTTTTGGAGAGAATGAAAGTGAGAGGGAAAGACAGAGAGAAGTATTGATGCAGAGAAACACATCAATTGGTTGCCTTCTGCATGAGCCCTGACCGGAGCCCAGGCCAGGGAGAAGCCTGTAACTGATGTTCATGCCCTTGACCAGAATTGAACCTGGGGTGCTTTGGTCTGCAAGCCAATGCTCTACCCAGTGAGTAAAATTGGCTAGGGACATAGTAGGAGACTTTAATACTCTGGTGACTTCATTGGATAGATATTCCAGAAAAAAATTTTAACAAGAAAACAGATACTCTAAATGATGCACTGGATCAGTTAGATTTAATTGAAATTTGTGAAACATTTCACCCCAAAGCTGCAGAATATATATTTTTCTCAAGTGCACATGGGTAATTCTCAAAGATAGGCCACATGTTAGGACACAAAACAAGTCTCTACTAGTACAAGAAATTAAAATCATATCAAGCATCTCCTCAGTGGAATGAAATTAGAAATCAACTACAGTAAACAGACTCAAAAACATTCAATCACATGGAGGCTAAATATCATGTTATTAAACGATGAATGAGTTACCAATTAAATCAAGAAGGAACATGAAGCCGAAACCGGTTTAGCTCAGTGGATAGAGCTTCGGCCTGCGGACTGAAGGGTCCCAGGTTCGATTCCAGTCAAGGGCATGTGCCTTGGCTGTGGGCACAACCCCAGTAGGGGGTGTGCAAGAGGCAGCTGATCGATGATTCTCTCTTATCGATGTTTCTAGCTCTCTATCCCTCTCTCTTCCTCTCTGTAAAAAAATCAATAAAATATATTTAAAAAAAAAAGAAAAAAAAAGAAGGAACATGAAAACTTCTAGGAAACAAATGAAAATGAACACACAAATATCCAGAATCTATGGACTACAGAGAAAGCAGTCCTGAGAGGTAAGTTCATAGCACTACAGGCCTACCTCAAAAATAAATAAATAAATAAATAAATAAATAAATAAATAAATAAATAAAAATAAAAAATAAAAATAAAAAATAATAATAATAATAAACTGTTTAACCCTACAAATTAAAGATATAGAAAGAGAAAAAAAATCCCAGCGTAAGTATAAAGAAGGAAATAATAAAGATTAGACCAGAAATAAATGACATAAAGGCTAAAAAAAAAAAAAATCAATGAAACCAATAGTTGACTTGTTGGAAAAATAATGAATATTGCTGAATCATTACTCAGGTTCATCAGTAAACAAAGAAAGAGGACCCAACTAAATAAAATCAGAAAAAAAGCAGACTATTGAGACAACAGAAATACAAATGATTGTAAGAACATACTATGAACAACTATTTGCCAACAAGCTAGAAAATGTGGATGAAATGGACAAATTCCTAGAAAAGTACCATCTCCCAAAACTTAATCAGGAAGAATCAGAAAACAAGAATAGGCCAAAAACAACTGATGAAATGGAAGTAGTAATAAAAAATAAAAAAAGACCCAAAAAACAAAAGACTTTAACCTTCAAACAAAAAATAATTTAAATTAAAATAAATAACTAAATAAACACACACACAAAACAAACAAACAAAAAACTCCCAGCAAACAAAAGCCCTGGTCTGAACACCACCACATGGGAGTTCTACCAAACTTTCAAGGAACAACTAACATCTATCATCCTTAAACTATTTCAAAAAACCCATGAGGAAGAAACACTTCCAAGCTCTTTATATGAGGCCATCATTATTCTAATTCCAAAATGGATAAAAACACTAAAAATAAAAAACAACAAACAAACAGAACTTCGGGCCAGAATCTCATAAGCATAGATACTAAGAACTTCAACAAAATATTAGCGAATTAGATCAAGCAATCCTATAAAATAAAAGGGTAATATGCAAATTGACCATCACTCCAATACACAACATGGCTGCCCCATGTGGACATGGGATGGCCACCACAAGATGGCAAGCAGAGGAAGGCAGTTGTGGGCCATCAGGCCAGCAGGGGAGGGCAACTGGGAGAGACCAGGCCTGCAAGGGAGGGCAGTTGAGGGTGGGAGGACCAGGCCTGCAGGGGAAGGCCATTGGGAGGAACAAAAATTTCAGGGGAGGGCAATTGGGGGCAACCAGGACAGCAGAGAACAGTTAGGGGTGACCTGGAAAGCAGGGGAGGACAGTTAGGGGTGACAGGGCCAGCAGGGGAGGGAAGTTAGAACTGTCTGGGCCAGCAGGGGAGGACAGTTGGGAGGGACAAGGACTGCAGGGGAAGGCAGGTGGGGCAACTAGGCCATCAGGGGAGGGCAGCTAGAGATACTGACACAAGGACAGGCATATGGATAAATGGAATAGAACAGAGAACTCAGAAATGAATGCAAGGCATTATGCTTAATTAATATTTGAAAAAATGAAGCAACAACATACAAGAAAGTCTCTTCAATAATTGGTGTTGGGATTATTGGATAGTTACATGCAAAAACAATACAATTAGACCACCAACTTATACCATGCACAAGAATATATTTAAAATGGATAAAGGGCTTAAATGTAAATCAGGAAACCATAAAAATTCTATAAGAAACCATAAGCAGCAAAATCTAAAACATCCCTGATTGTAATTTGTTTATAGATTCAGATTCTAAGGCAAAGAAAAATAAGGAAAAAAATAAACAAATGGAACTACACAAAAACAAAAAGCTGCTGATTATAAAAAATTAAAAAAAAATCAACAAAAGAAAAGGTAGCCCACTGTATGAGAGCACTTATTTGGCAATGATACATTTGATAAAGGTTTAATATTCAAAATATAAGGAACTCATACAATTTGACAAAAGAAAGACAAACAATCCAATTGAAAATGAATGAGGTCCTAAGTAGATGCTTCTTCAATGTGGACATACAGATGGTCCAGAGGCAAAAAAAATATATATATAATAATAATATTAATAATAATAATAATAATAATAATAAAATTTAAAAAATGTTTTAAGTTACTGATCATCAGAGAGATGCAAATTAAAATGTCAATGACGTATCACCTCACACCTGTCAGAAAGTCTGCCATCAACCAATGAACAAAAGACATCTACTGGTGATGATGTAAAGAAAAGGGAATCCTAGTACACTCTGGTGGGAAGGTAGACTGGGACAGCCATATGGAAAACAGTAGATTTCACAAAAATTTATATATGGAACTGCTATTTGACCCAGTGATGCCACTTCTGGGAATATATCCTAAGAATCCTTAAACAACAATCAGAAAGAATGTATGCACTCCAATGTTCATAGCAGCAAAATTTACAATAGCTAGATTTGGAAACAGCCCAAGTGGCCATCAGTAGATGAGTGGATAAAAAAGCTTTGGTACATTTATACCATGGAATACTATGCAGCAGTAAAATGGAAGAATATCTTACCCTTTGAGACAGCTTGGAGGGACCTGGAGAATATTATGCTAAATGAAATAAGCCAGTCAGAGAAAGATGAGTATCATATGATTTCACTCATATATGGAATCTAATGAACACAATAGATATAGAGATATAGAGATATAGAAGCACAGAAGAAGCTGTGGAATCTCAGAAGGAAGGTAGGAGAGGGTGGACAGATGGGAGGAGATAAACCAAAAAACTTCTATGCATTTATGCATAACCCATGGACACACAGAATATGCTGGTGAAGGCCTGGAGTGGGAATTCAGGATGGGCTAACAGGGGTCAATTGGGGAAAAGGAAAACATATGTAATAGTTTCCACAATAAAGATTTAATTAAAAAAAAAAGAGGGGACAAAACCTTGGAAGGCTGTGCTGTGTTTGTTTTTGTAATGCTGATGAAATAGATCAGATTCTCATTTTACTTTCATGAAGAAATTATTTCTAGATTAAATAAGACAGAGAAGGTGTTAAACTTGGAATTGAACAGAGATTCATAAACTCTTTTGTTTTTGTTTTTGATGTCACTATAATTTACAACTGTAAGATGTAGACTACCGTATATTATTTCCTAGGAAGGGAGCCTGATGCAATGTACAGTGACAGGCAAAGGCTCACATTCAGATGCACACTTTTTAGCTGTGATTTTGGTATGCTACTTTTTACCTCATGAAGCCTCATGATTTAAATTTGTTATTAAAATAAGCTATGACTCTTGAAATATGGTAAGTATTTATTGTACCTATTACTTTTAATTTTCTCTGAAATATTTTCTCTTAGTTTTTACCATTGTAACTTTTTATGCATATTTTCTTGAATTTTATTGACTTTACTCTTGAGGGAAAATCCTGTATTTTTAAAGTTAGTTCTTATATTATGTTAAAAAGCATTAGAAAATCCTCTAAAGGGCAATATATTTGGAAACTTAAGAATAGTCTAAATAGGAAAGAAACTAAAACCTTTTTCTGGAAGCAGGTGGTAGTTTTAAGTTTCTGTCTAGTTAAATCTAGTTTTTTTAAAAAATGTAATTAGCCATTTGTGAGAAAACTGCAGATAGAAGAAAAGCTTTATACTCAAAACTTAGTTCTCTATGGAAGTATATATAAAAAATAAAATAAAGTAAACCCATCAGAGTTATTTAGAAAAGGAAGAAGCTTATGAACTTTATTTGCTCTTTCTGACCTGGATCAGAGAGATAGAGAAGTAGAAAAACACAAGAAATCATAAGTCCCAGAAAGTCATTATTTTAAAGAAAATATCAATGGAGATTTTAGCATGATGAGCTTCTGTAGGATATTGCCTTCATTTTTATTGCAATAAATAAAAATTTGGAGGGAAGGCTTACTGCCAGGGTTCTTGTCCCAGCATTACAGATGGTTCAGCATTCTGGAGAAAGGAGCTGATGCATAGATTCAAGAAGGAATACAAAGACAAAGATAATTCTGAAAGGCATTAGGGGTCAGAGGATCTTCAGCTAAAGGAGCTAGAAGAATATCCTGGTCTAAGCATCCTGTGCTATTTATTAACACAATTTGTCCTAAGACAAGGTGGAGATATACACTTCAAAGGGTAAGGTTTCAAAGGGTAGAATTTACAGAAGTATTGTTAGATTGGGGAATAGCCTACATCTGTTCAGGTGTTTGGCCAACAAGAGGCAATAAAATGCCCTGAGCTGCCTGGCAGCAGACAATCCTATTCAGGTTTTGGGGAAGTGCCATTTAGCTGTTCCAACAAGTAATTACATTTGACTCAACCCTGTTGAACCCCCCAAGCTTCACCGACCTACTGTAATATGACATATGTAAAATATGACATGCATTTTTAAATTCAATAGAAAGGACACAGTTCTATCAAGTCCCTTTAAATTGCTGTCAGGCATTAAAGGAATCAGCCAGTAAGTTTCTTTCTGGGCCAACAATTCTTTGAGTTCCAATTTCAATGTCCAATATTTTTGAGTCTCAATTTCAATATCCAACAGTAGCTTATGTACACATGTCAGCAATGATATTTCAGTTCTGGATGGTGGACAAACTGTGGCAATGCAGGTTTAACCCTCTCTTGTTTGGTCCTGGACAACCTGCAGCAATGCCCAGCTGCTGACTGCTAGCATGGCAAGGCATCTTCACCATGGACTGTTTCTCCTCTGTTCTTGGGGGCCACTGCTATCTCTGTGGCAGAAACAGTCCTGTCAATTCCTCTCTGGGATCCATTGTTGCAGGAATCCACAGGGGCTTGGAGTTTTCTGGAAATATACAAACATATTCTCAACCAAATGTTAATAAAGAAATGTTTTCTATAAACTTGATTTGAGATCCTTTTTATTTTTGCCCAAACGATTTGCCTTTGGCTTATTTTGATACCATGTGATTTTTTTATGGGTGTCTTGCTTTTAGCATTACAAATGAAAATTAATTTTTCAAAGTAAAAATTTTCTTGATATAATTTACTTACTAGGTACTATTTCTTACAGGATATTATTCTACTATCCCCCTTTTTTATTTAACTATCAGGAGGCTTTTGGAACTTTTACAGTGCAGTCTTGATAACTTTTATTTATTTTTCAGAAATATGACTGCTTTGAATTCATTGCATGTTAAATAATTTTACTATGAGATGAAACATTAGTAAACAATTTTAGTTAATTCTTCAGAAACAGTTTTTGTCCAGTACAATTAAGTTTTCTTGAATATTCACTTATTTTAATTAGCCAATTTAAATTACTCCAAAATAAGGTTTATTTCTTAACTTTACTTGTCCTTGATTATGGACAGTAAATGATGTTAATTAAATTTCTGCAATTAGTCTTTGAGTAACTTTACATAAACTTTGTCAGAGAGGCAAAAACACAAATTATTTATGTTAGTTTATGAGGCCAAATATGTTGACTTTTAATTACATTTCTTAAGATGTTTGAAATAAACTTCTCTTTATTTCCTTCCAAAATAACTTTCAGTCTACAGAGAGTTTCATTTAAAAATCTTTGTCTCTCTTTACACCAAGCAACCTACAGGGTTGCTGCTAAATGCTTGAGTGTTAGTGCCAGTTCATGTCACATGAAACAACTTCTCTTAAGGTCATGGTAACTATTATAGATCAGATTTAATATTTTAATATCAATCCTGTTTACCCTGTAAATATTAGTGAGATTTCAAAATTTCTCCTTTTATTAAATTTAGAATTATATTTTTTAAAGAGTATCCCTTTAAGCCTTTTTAATATACAGAGGGATCATGGGTGGTCTCAGTAATTTCTTAAAAGACTTAAATTGCTTACAAAGATATGGCTAATTCAAATAAAGGAGTTGGCCTTTGCTGTTTCAAGATGGCATCCCCAACAGGAGTGGCAAGCCAGGTGATCAACATGAAGACTGCCAAGTCAGGCAGTCCAAAATGGTGGCTATCTAAACCGTTCTCTGACAGAAAAGATGATTTGTTTATTCTCACAATAAACAAGGGAAGAGCAAACCAAAATCCCTAAAAGATAGACAGTCAAAATTATATTACAGTCTAATAGAAACATCACTAGGTGTTTCTGGTGGCTTTATTAGAATTTAATCCTTATCTAAAAGAGATTAATATGAAATTGACTATCACTCCAAAACACAAGATGGCTGCCCCCATGTGGACACAAGATGACTGCCATAAGATGGCCAGCAGGGGAGGGCAGTTGGGAGGGACCAGGCCTGCAAGGGAGGGCAGTTGTGGGCAATCAGACTAGGAGGGGAAAACAGTTGGGGGAGACCAGGTTTGCAAGGGAGGGTAGCTGGCAGGGGGGACCAAGCTTGCAGGGGTGGGCAGCTAGGGATGACTATGACTGCAAGGGAGAGCAGTTAGGGGTGAATAGGCCTTCAGGGGAGGGCAGTTAGGGGCAATCAGGCTGGCTGGGGAGCAGTTAGGCATCACTCAGGCTGGCAGTGGAGTGGTTAAGGGATGATCAGACTGGCAGGCAGAAGCAATTAGGGGTAGTCAGGAGGGCAGGCAGGGGAGAATTGAGAGCCAGTAGTCCTGGATTGTGAGGGGGATGACCTAGATTGGAGATGGTGCAAGCTGGGCTGAGGACACCCCCCCGTGCATGAATTTCATGTACCAGTCCTCCAGTTGATTATAAAAATATTGGCTTTTCATGTAACTTAATTTATATGAGAACTTGATTATATTTTTTTAAAAAAACTAATTTATTAAGTAATTAAGGTAGGTATCTTTAATTAAAAAGCAAAGCAAATTTAGTAAATGTTTACATCTGATTCACAAGACGCAAACTTTGCCCCACTTCCAGCCTATTTAAAAATGCAGGCGGCTAGAGGATTTTGTTATTTTAAACTTCATCTTAAAATTTTGCTGTTGGATTTTTAAGAAATATTTAGTTATTTCATAGAGGCCAAAACCTTCCTAACATTTATAAGTAAAATATAGTTATTAATTTTTATTTGATAAACTTTCCATGCAATTTCAAGTATATTAAATTAGTTAATTTAAAAACATTTCCTTTAAGAAGAAACAACACATTTTTTATTTACTAAATTATATATATATATATATATATATATATATATATATATATGTATATATATATATGACTTAAAGATTATAATGCTGTTTATAATTATCTTAAGAGATATCAACTAAATTTAAACTGGTTTTCTGTTAAAAATTTCAGTTGAGATCACAGAATCAATTTTCTTTTTTAATTAGACCAGCAAACAACATATTTTGAATTTCTAATTAGTAGAGAAAACAACATTTTTTTTCAAAAGTAAATTTTTATACTTTAGGCATTTAATTACACAACTATATAATTTCTCAATTTAATTTGAACCTTGAATTTCTAGAGCTGGCAAGTCAAATATTTAGCATTTCTAGATTAGTATTACAGTGTATCTTATATTTTTAAGAATAAACTTCAAAAATACAAGACATAATCAATTAATAGATTCAATTCTGTCCTCTAGATTTTTCATGAGGAAGCAAACTTCCAAAATTTTAAGCTGCCAAATGAGTTTGGAGGAAGTTTGTAGCAATTCAAATGCAAAATTTTCCTTAATGATGGCTACTGGCTGGAAACTGGCCTATCTGTATGCTGGGAGAAGGGCAACCAGCCCCATCCTCCATTAACAAAGGGTGTAGCAGTCTTTACCTGGGCTACTTAGATCTTCTACATTAATAAAAGAGAAAAACGCTAATTGACTGTACCTTCACTAGGCCCACAGCCAATCATGAGTGATATGCAAATCAAACCAACAAAGATGGGTAGTAAATTTGCATATGCAGGAGGGAAGGCTGTGTCTGATGCTGCTGCAGGGTCCAGTCCACCCTGGATGACTGGGCAGGCCAGGTGGGCAGCGCCTGATGCCACTAGCTGGGTCAAGGCAGCCATTGGGGAATGGCAAGCCTGGTGGGCAGCACCAGAAGCCTCCTGTGGGGTCCAGGCAGCCATCAGGTTTAGGCTGGCATGGCAGAAGTGCCTGCTGCTGACTGTAAGGTCCAGGTCGCCATCAGGAACCAGGTAGTCTGGAGGTACAGTGTCAACTCCGCCCATGAGGTCCAGGCAGCTATCAGGGTCGGGAAGGCATGGTGGACAGTACCTGATGCCACCTGTGGGGTCTGTCACCATGGGGGATCAGGCAGGCTCTGTGGGAAGCACCTGAGTTGCTACCGGGTTCAGGCAGCCCTTTGTAACTGGACAGTCCTGGGGAGCAGTGCCTGATGCAGTCTCAGGGGTCCAGGCAGCCATCAGGGACCCAGGTAGGTGGGAGTGGCCAGGATCTCTGGGATCACTGTCTGTCCTGGGCCACTGGTGAACACAGGTGGAGCAGGCTGGGGTTGAACATTTTAATGAAAATCGGATGCCTGTGCCCCACTCCACAGCATCCAGTCCCTGGTGAGTAGAGGGCAGTGGTCAGTTAGCAAGCACCAGGGCTTGGAAGGGACTGGGAACAACCTGCAGGCATGCTACCAGGAAGAGGTGCTGAACCATGATGATCCAGAGGTCTGGCTGATAGAGGCTCGAAAAGGTGCAGATGGGGCAGCTCTTGCTGGCGCTGAGCTTGAAAAGTGCATCAACAGCCTGATGGACTAAATCGCCTTTCTGAAGAAGGTGCATGAAGAGGAGATCGCTGAGTTACAGGTGCAGATCCAGTATGCTCAGATCTCTGTGGAGATGGACAAGTTCTCCAAGCCTGACCTCTCTGCAGTGCTCAAGGACATCGGCACCCAGTAGGAGAAGCTGGCTGCCAAGGAAATGAAGAATGCAGAAGAATGGTACAAGAGCTGCTCACCATGCTGACCAAGAGCTCTGCCAAGAATAGTTATGGGATTCTCACCGCCAAGGATGAGGTGTCTGAAGGCCTCTGCCTGCTCAAGGCCAAGACCCTGGAGATCAAAGCATGCCAGAGCATGAACTAAGCTCTGGGAAAGCAGCTGTGAGAGCTGGAGGATAAGCAGAACTCTGATGTTAATGCTATGCAGGACACAATCAACAAATTAGAAAATGAGTTGAGAACTACAGAGAGTGAAATGACATGATATTTAAAAGAATATCAGGTCCTCCTCAATGTGGCTTTGGACATTGACATTGCAGCTTACAGGAAACTCTTGGAAGGTTTCACCAGTGTGGGAAGCATAGCCAGTGGCTACACTCAGAGTTCCCAGATCTTTGGTCAATCTGTCTAAGGTGGTTTACAGACTCACTCCTACTTGATGTCCTCTCGATCCTTCCCTTTTTAATACAGCAGCAACGTCCAGGAGGAGCAGATCGAAGTGGAGGAGACCGTTAGGAAGCTAAGGATGAAGCCCCCTCTGAAGCAAAAGCTGAAGAGGAGAAGGAGAAGGAAGTGGCTGATGAAGAGGAAGGAGAGGAAGAGGAAGAAGATGCCAAGGAAGAATTTGAGTATGTAAAGGAGAAAGAAGAAGGAGGTGAAGGTGAAGGAGAAGATACCCGAGAAGCTGAGGATGAGAAGAAAAATGAAGGTGCTGGGGAGGAGCAAGAAATCAAGGAAAGATTGAGCACTCCTTTCCTTAATTTATTTCAGGAATAATCCTCCTAAAACCAGGTTAACCCAATCAGAAACCAAGTGGTTGAGTTCCTGATACTATATAAATTAAGAAGTCAGTATATATAACATTCTGAGGTGACTCAAGTTGGACATTAAATGTTATGTTATGACTTTTCTCCTTATGCAGAGTATCTGCTTGCTTGCAGAGTGGCTTCCTGGATTGCCTCCAACCTGTTCATGGGACATGCTTATGAGTTCAGGATCTATGACAATGTGAATAATTCAGATGTCTAAAATAAAAACACATGGATACATGAATTCACATGGGAAAAAAATAGTTCTTTGAGTCTTTGGTGGTTAGAAATTAAAGACCTCAAATCATGTGCAGTGAACAGTAAATAAAGTTACAATGAATGACAAAAAAAAAAGTACATTAGTAGCCAGGAAACATTCAAAGAACTGGGGAACCATTCCCAAATCAGGAAGGGAAGTCTCAGGGTGTATATTATTGCTATGAATACAGTATTTTCTACTACTTACAACTTATACAATGTAATGTATTAGATGCCTTCCTATGACATGAAGTATGTATTCTCATAGAGTAATACTGGTACATATGTTATAGTTATGGCAGCATGTCATATCCTATCTATATTAATAAAAGGGTAATATGCTAATTAGACCATGAGACATTCCAAAAGTCCTTCTGTACAAAGTCATGGTGGTGGGGCTGAGGTGGTTAGGAGTGATCAGGCCAGGAGTGGAGGGCAGTTGGGGGTAATCAGGTCAGAAAGGGAAGGCAGTTGGGGGTGATCAAGCTGGTGGGGGGGGGGGCAGTTGGGGGTGAGCAGGCCAGCAGGGGGATGCAGTTGGAGCAATCAGGCCAGCAGGCAGAGTGGTTAGGGGTGATCAAGCAAGCAGACAGGTGAGTGGTTAGGAACCAGCAGTCCTGGATTGTGAGAGGATTATCTGACTGCCAGTTTAGGCCCAATCCCACAGGGGTCTCAGATTGGAGAGGATGCAAGCCAGGCTGAGAGACACCTCTCCCCCTGTGCCACTAGTTATAATATATTTTTCAGCAATTTCTTTGAAATTCTAAAGTCAATTATAATTATTTTAAAGCATTTTCTTTGGCAAATTTTTGTAACAGACAATTTACTGATTTTCTTTTGAGGGCCTTAAAGTTAACTTTTTAACACTCTTCATTAGCATTTTAAAAACCACTCTTTATTATGGAAATGCCAATCTACCTGAAATTCTAAAGTCAATTATAATTATTTTAAAGCATTTTCTTTGGCAAATTTTTGTAACAGACAATTTACTGATTTTCTTTTGAGGGCCTTAAAGTTAACTTTTTAACACTCTTCATTAGCATTTTAAAAACCACTCTTTATTATGGAAATGCCAATCTACCTGATGGAACTGGCCTGTAAATTTTCCCGTGTCAAATTCCTCATCTTTCTTTTTGCAGGAAAACAAAAACAAAAACAATTCTGTGGTTTTTCATTTCTGTAGCTTCTGTAAAGAGATTCCAGCTGAACTAATGTCTGAAATGACCTTGCATATATCAATATTTTGTTTTAAGCCATCTTCTCTCTTTACATGTGCACAGAAATCCCAGACACATTTCTAAATCTTTCATGGAAAGGAGTCTTTAAATTAGCATACTGGGAGAGTGGGCTTCCAGATTGGTTTACCACGTGTCTCCCTTCCCCTGAATCTTGCTTGCTTTGGAGGGAGTTTCAGTAACAGATCTGGGCATGTATCTTTTCAAGCTCAATAGATAAAGACAGATCTTGAATTTTTTCCTTTTTTGCTTTCCAAAGCTTACACTTAAGCTTATCTTTGCCAAAATTTGCATTTTCCAGCATGTTCTTCTATAATTATTAAACAAAATACTGAGTAATCTCCTGGGGTGAGAGCTGATGGCTTTAATCTTTCTAACTGCCCAGTCTCTCCTCTCCAGGGGCAGAGGGTATGGTGGTGTTTTGGAAATTACAGATTTTCAATCCTCAAAACAAATTAGGTTTTTTATGATTTGAACAAGAAATCACATTAAATATGACCACAACACTCTTTTTTTTTTAGCCTTATTTTAAAAAAGTATCTTTAGATATTCCAATTTCTTTATACTTTTGTCTTTTGACCAAAATTTTCCCCAATATAATCTGACTTAAACACAAAGTATAACTCAAGTACTCACAGATCCTAGAGGTTCTGAAGCTGACATGGGCTCTACACATAGTTAATTTTACCACCATACTGGTGTTATTTCCCACTCAGGCGAATCCTTCTTTCTCCAGAAGCTTGCCATTAATGTTGCTGTTGCAAGGGTTCAAGCCCCAGTTCAGGTCACCATATGCCAGGGTTCTCGTCTCAGTGTTACCAAGGGTTCAGCATTCTGGAGAAAGGAGCTGATGCATAGATTCAAGAAGGAATACAAAGACAAAGATAATTTTGAAAGACATTAGGGGTCAGAGGATCTTCAGCTAAAGGAGCTAGAAGAATACCCCTTTTTAAAAAACCCTGTGCTATTTATTAACACAATTTGTCTTAAGGCAAGGTAGAGATATACACTTCAAAGGGTAAGGTTTCTAAGGGTAGAATTTACAGAAGCATTGTAGATTGGGGAATAGTATACAGCTGTTTAGGTGTTTGGCTCACAAGAGGCAATAAAATGCCCTGAGCTGCCTGGCAGCAGACAATCCTATTCAGGTTTTGGGGAAATGCCCTTTAGCTGTTCCAACAGGTAATTATACTTGACTCAACCCTTGTTGAGCCCCCCAACCTTCACCGACCTTTTAATGAAACTTGTAATTATGACAAGCTGGAATTGGTTCCCAGAAGCTTACTGATAATGTTGTCCAGCCCAACCTCATGTACGTAAGTGTTAATATATTTTGTTAAAGAAATTACCCCAAATTTATGAATAAAGCAGAGGAAGACTGAATGATTTTTCATTTTCATTGTTTAACATACTCACTAGAAAATTATTTAATTTTATGGAGAATGCAGTTGTACTGATTTAAGCTCTTGCTATTTAATCATTTTTTTATTTTTTATTTTTTTTACTGTTTTTCATTTACACATTAACTTGTATGTTTCTGGCTGATAGAAAAGAAGATGGAAAATGTTGTAGCTTAATTTTTCTATAGGACATTAAGCAATTATATATATATATTAGCATATCAATTGCAACATTATTTGTCTGGCTGATTATTGTTATAATAAATTATTCTGATATATTAAAAAATAGTAAGTTTGTATTCCAGGGACTACTGCCCTGGAGTTTTGCAATAGGTGAGAGAGGTACTGGACTCAAATCTGTATATAACAAGAAAAAATGGGAATTTATAGACCAGGAGTAGGGTAAGGGAGTTAGTGAATGGAAAACTACTAAGAGGCAATATCAAGGCTGAGGAGATTCTTTGTAAACTAACCTAACAGAATTTTTACTAAAGGCAGGTTTGGAGCATCAGTTATCACCTAGAGGTTGTAGAAGATAACTTTGATCAGATATAAAGGTGATTAGCTACTAAATTTGGCAGTTGCTTCTAAACTGACTCATCAATATTCTTACTATAGGTGCTGCAAACAAAGTAAGAATGAACACTGAAGGTCTAGAAGGCTTAGGAACTTGGCTAGAAATAGATCAAGGACAGAGTCTTTGTCATTATATAAATCTCTGTTTCTCAACATCTCCTTGGAACTAAGCTCTTCATCTTACTGGTTCCTTCTTTAATCAATTAATAAAACTATATATTTGGTATGTATTCATTTTATATTTATATGGCATTCATGTTTTGATTTTTTAAAAATATACTTAACCCCTTAATGATGAGCTCATTTTTTATTATTATTAAATTTTATTGGAGTAACATTGGTCAATGTGAACAATAGGTTTTATGTGTTGATTTCTAAATTACAAAATCTGTATATATCACCACGTGTCAACCACCCAAAATCAAGTCTTCTCCTGGCACCTCATATTAGGATCCTCTTCTCCCTCCACCCTCTAGCAACCACCACACTGCTATTGTATTCATAAGTTTCAGTTTTATATCCCACATATGAATGAAATTGTATAGTTCTTAGCTTTTTCTGTCTGACTTATTTCACTCAGCTTAATATTTTCAAGGTCCATCCATGTTGTAAGTGACACTCTTTCATCCTTTCTTATTGCTGAGTAATAACCCATTGTGTATATGTACCACATATTCTTTATCCAGTCCTCTATTGCAAGGCACTTTGGGTGTTTCAATGTCTTGGTCACCATGAATAATGCTGCAATGAACATAGGGGTGCATATGTCTTTATATATAACTAATTTAGAGTTTTTTAGGTATATACTCAGGAGAAGAGTTGCTGGGTTGTATGGTAGCTTTATTCTTAATTTTTTAAGGAATTTCCATAGTGGTTATACCAGTCTACAGTCTCACAAGTAGTGAATGAGGGGTCCCTTTTCTCCCACAACTTCTCCAACATTTGTTATTGTTTGTCTTGATGATAACAGAATTTTAACAGGTATAAGGAGGTATCTTATTGTAGTTTGAATTGGCATTTCCCTAAGTGCCAGTGAGTTTCCCTTATTGTAGTTTGAATTGGCATTTCCCTAATTGGCTGTTTGTATGTCTTCTTGGGAGAGTTATATTTTCAGGTCCTCTGCCCACTTTTTTGATAGGATTGTTTATTTATTTGGTGTTAAGTTTTACAAGTTAATTTTTAATATATTTTTGAAAATTAGAACTTTGTCAGAGCTACTTTTACAAATATCACCTTCTACCCGGTTAGTTGCCTGTTTTGTTTTCCATTTATTTTGTTGTGCAGAAGCTCTTCAGTTTGATATAGTCCCATTCATTTATTTTTGCCTTTACCTCCCTGGCCTTTGTGGTCAAGTCTATAAAATGTTCTCTACCACCCAAGCCTATAGTTCGGTACCTATATTTTCTTCTATGTAACTTATAGTTTCAGGAGTTATGTTTAATTCTTTGATCATTTTGAATGAATTTTTGAACATAGGGACAAACTGTAATCCAGTTTCATATATTTGCATGTGGCTTTCCAGTTTTTTCAGCACTATTTATTGAAGAGACTATCTTTACTCCAATGTGCATTTCTGGCTCCATTGTTGAAAATTATCTATCTATATACATGTGCTTTTATAGTTGGGCTCTCTATTCTGTTCCATTTATCTCTGTGTCTCTGCAATGCCATGCTGTTTTGATTACTGTAGCTCTATAGTATAATTTCAAGTCAGGTAGTATAATACTTCCAGCTTTGTTCTTTCTTTTCAGGATTGTTTTGGCTATTTTGGGTCTTTTTGGTTCCATACAAATCCAATGATTTCTCATTTATATTCCCTTAAAAAATGACATTGGGTATATATGGGAGGGAGGGAGGGGGGCAAAAAAAATTAAAAAATCAATAAAATATATTTTTTTAAAATGACATTGGGATTTTGATGGGGATTTTCTTAAATCTGTATATTGCTTCGGGTAATATGGCCTGTTTAACACTGTTGATTTTTCCAATCCATGTTTTTCCAAGTCATTGTGTCTTTTTCAATCTCCTTTAATAATGCTTTCTAATTTTCAATATTTTAGGTCTTTCACATTCTTTGTTAAGTTTATTACTAAGTATTTTATTCTTTTGGATGCTATTGCAAAAGGAATTGTTGTTATTGTTTTTTGCATTTATTTTTCTGAAGTTTTGTTGTTGGTATATAGGAAGGCAATATATTTTTTAAAATACATATATTTTATTGATTTTTTACAGAGAGAAAGGGAGAGGAATAGAGAGTTAGAAACTTCGTTGAGCGAGAAACATCAATCAGCTGCCTCCTGCACATTCCCAACTGGGTATGTGTCCACAACCAAGGTACATGCCCCTGACCAGAATTGAATCTGAGACCCTTGAGTCCATAGGCCAATGCTCTATCCATTGAGCAAAACCAGTTGGGTGGGGGAAATGGAATTTTTGCACATTGTTTTTTAATCCTGCAATTTGACAGTATTTGTTTACTGTTTCTAATAGTTTTTTATTTGTTTGTTTGTTTTGTGTGTTTTTTTAGTGTTTAGGGTTTTTTATATACAGCATCATGTTGTATGCAAAAAGTGACAGTTTGACTTTTTCCTTCTCTATTTGGATGCCTTTTATATCTCTTTTCTTATTGGTCTGGCTAAGACTTCCAGTACTATGTAGAATAAGAGTGGTGAGAGTCAACATCCTTGTTTTGTTCCTAATCTTAGGGGAAAAGTTTTCATTTTTTAACATTGAGTCTTATATTGGCTGAGGGTTCATCATATATGGCCTTTATTATATTGAAGTACTTTCTTTCTATTCCTATTTTATTGAGTGCTTTAACCATAAATGAATGTTTTATCTTATCAAATGCTTTTTCTGCATCTATTAACAAGATTATGTGATTTTTATCCTTTCTTTTATTAATGTTGTATATTATGTTGATTGATTTGCTAATGTTGAACCATCATTGTGCCCCTGTAATAAATTCCACTTGATCGTGATGTATTATTTTTTTGGATATACTGTTGTATTTGACTAGCTATATTTTGTTTAGGATTTTTGGGTCTGTATTCATCAGGGATATTGATTTGGTTTCCCTTTCCTGTATTATCTTTGCCAGATTTTGGAGTCAGAGTTATATTGGCCTTGTAGAATGTGTTGGGAAGTATTGCCTCTTCGTTTTTTAGAAGAGTTTGTAAAGAATAGGTTTTAATTCTTCTTTGTACATTGATAGAATTCACTGATGAAGCCATCTGGTCCTGGACTTCTGTTTTTTTGGTGAGATTTTTGGTGGTTGTTTCAACTTCCTCACTCCTGACCAGTTTAGTTAGATTTTCCAATTCTTCTTGATTTAGTCTAGAAGTTTATATATTTCTAAGAACTTATCCATTTCTTCTAGGTTATTTAATTTGGTGGCATAAAGTCATTTATAACACTTTAGTATGACTTTTGCATATCTGTATATTTTGTTTATATGGGTCTTTTCTCTTTTTTTCCTTAGTGAGTCTAGCCAGGGAATTGTCAATTTTATTAATCTTTTCAAAGAACAAGCTCTTTGTTTTATTTATTTTTTTTGTATAGTCTTTTTGTTCTCTATTTTCTTTAGTCCTCTAATTTTTATTATTTCCTTTCTTTTGCTAAATTTGGGTTGCCTTTGTCTTTTTTCTAGTATTTTAAGTTATGATATTAGGTTGTGTACTTGGAATTTCTCTTGTTTCTTGAGATAAGCCTGTAATGATATAAACTTCCCTCTTAGTTACTGTTTTCGCTGCATCTCATAGGTTTTGATATGTTGTATTATCATTCTCATTTGTCTCTCTCTATCCCTTGATCTCATCTTTTATTTCTCATTTTTTAGTAGTATGTTATTTAGTCTCCACATATCTGTAGTTTTTATTATTATTATTATTAATTCCTTCTTGCAGTTGATTTCTTATTTCAAGGCATTGATTGTGGTCAGAAAATATGCTTGATATAATTTCAATCTTTATAAATTTGTTGATGCTTGTTCTGTAACCCAACCTATGGTCTATCCTTGAGAATATTCCATGTGTACTGGAGAAAAATATATAATCTGATGTTTGAGATAGACTGTTCTATAAATATCTATTATATTCATTTGGTCTAGTATTTCAATTAAGGCCAATATTTCTTTACTTATTTTCTGTTTGGCTCATCAGTCTAGAGCTGGCAATGGAAAATTAAGGTCTCCAGTTATAATTTTGTTTTGATCTGTTTCTCCTTTTTATTCTGAGTAGCTGTTTAATATATTTCAGTGCTCCCTGGTCAGGCTCAAAGAAGTGTTATATATTCTTTTAAGAAGTGTTATATATTCTTTTTTTTTAAACTATATATTTTATTGATTTTTTTTATAGAGAGGAAGGGAGAGGGATAGAAAGTTAGGAACATAATGGGAGAGAAACATTGATCAGCTGGGTCCTGCACAACCCCCACTGGGAATGTGCCCACAACCAAGGTATATGCCTTTGACTGGAATCGAACCCAGGACCCTTCAGTCTGCAGGCCTATGCTCTATCCACTGAGCCAAACCAGTTTTGGCAAGTGTTATGTATTCTTGATATAGTATTCCTTTTACCATTATAAAGTGTCCATCTTTGCCTCTTGTTACCTTGAGATCTGTTTTATCAGATATAAGTATTGCCATACCTGATTATTTTGTTTGGATGTTATTTGCTTGGAGAATTATTTTCTACCCTTTTACTTTAAATCTTTGTCTTTGCTGTTTAGATGTGTCTCTTATAGGCAGGATGTGGTTGGGTTTTGTTTTTATCCACTCTGCTATTCTGTGCCTTTTTACTGGTGAATTTACATTTAGGGTAATTATTGATGTATGAGGATTTTCTATAGCCATATTATATTTTGTTTTCTGGTAACTCTGTGCCGCCATTGGTTCTTTTCCTTTATGCTTCTGTCTGTTGTTTTTGTTTGTTGGTATTCCATACATCTTTCCTCTGCTTCCTCTTTTTAAAAACATATGTCAACTTTTGGGAATTTGGGTGTGTGGCTGTCATTAATTTTATAAAAAGTGAAGATTTCCCTCTTTTGAGTGCAACTGATCTTCATCTTCCTTTGCAAGTTCATACCTTCCCCTCTTCCATTGTACGTTTTTATTGTCACAAATTATCCCTATTTATGCTGCAAGTGTTTTGGCAATCCTACTCATACTGTTGTGATCTTATGTTCTTTGTTTCAGATAGAATAACTCCCTTGAGTATTTCCTGCAGTGGAGATTTTCTAGTGAATAAGATTCCTCAGCCTCTGTATGTCTGGGAATGTTTTTATTTCTCCTTCATATCTACATTAATAAAAGAGAAACATGTAAATTGACCATCCCTCTGCTATGCCCGTCAGCCAATCAGGAGCAAGTATGCAAATTAACCCAACAAATATGGCAGCGGCCATAGAGCTGGAGCAAGCAGGAGGCTTGCGTTGCCCTGACAATGGAGGCAGCCAAGCTTCGCTCTCACCCTAGCTTCCACTCAAGGAGGGGCTGGAGAAAAGAAAAAGAAAAAAATGAGGGGCTGGGAGCCTGGGTCATGGGGTCACGAACAGCCTGAAAACAGCCCTCAGCCCCTCACCCAGGCTGGCCATGCCCCCATAGAGTAAAAGTAAGAGCTCCAACCTGCAAACAGACATCAGCCTCTCACCCAGGTTGGCCACACTCCCATGGGGTGAGGGTCCCTGGTAGTGGTCCTGGCCAGCCTACAAATAGACATCAATCCCTCACCCAGTCTGGCCAGACACCCCAGCAGGAACCCCCTCCCTGAAAGGGGTGTAGCCAGCCTGAAAACAGCCTTAGCCCCTCACCCAGACTAGCCATGCCCCCATGAGATAAGAGTTCCCTGTTGGGTGGCATTGCCAGCCTGAAAACCACCACAGGCTCCTCACTCAGGCCACTCCATGCCCCAAGGAAACCCCCCCCCCCTGATCCAGGACACCCTTCAGGGCAAACCCACTGGCCCCCAGCCATGCACCAGGCCTCTATACTAATAAAAGGGTAATATGCTAATTAGACTGGGACACCTTTCAGAAGACCTTTGTCTTTCTAGACAAAGTTATGATGGCAGGATGAGGTAGAGGCATTTAGAGGCCAAGAGGGGAGGGCAGCTGTGGGTGATCAGGCCAGGATGGGATGACAATTGTGGGAGATCAGCCTGGCAGGGGAGGACAGTTGAGGGTGAGCAGACCAGCAGGGAGGCCAGTTGGGGACAAGCAGGTCATCACTGGTGGTCAGTTGGGATGATCAGGACAGCAGGGGGGGTAGTTGGGAGCAAGAAGGCCAATGGGGAGGGGAGGGGAGGGCAAGCAGGCCAGAAATGGAGGGGGGGCAGATGGGGGCGAGCACACTGGCATGGGAGGCAATTGGGGGTGATCAGGCTGGCAGGGGGTATTTGGGGGCAAGCAGGCCAGTCGTAGGGGCTCTTTGGGAGCAAACAGGCCATGAGGCAGAGTGGTTAGGGGCAATCAGGCAGGTAGTCAGGTGAGGGGTTAGGAGCCAGCAGTCCTGCATTATGAGAGGGATGTCTGACTGACGGTTTAGGCCCGTTTCCTATAAACCTGCAGTAGGACATCTTTTCTGGGGTCCCAGATTGGAGAGGGTGAAGACTGGGCTGAGACATCCTCCCTCCTCTCCCCTCCCCGAGCATGAATTTCGTGCACCAGACCACTAGTTTCAAGGATAATTTTGCTGAGTATATTATGTGTGGCTGGTAATTTCTCTCTTTCAGACATTTGAATATTTGGTTCTACTCTCTTCTGGCTTGTAGAGTTTTTAATGAAAAGTTGGGTGAAATTATGATTGTTTTTTCTTTGTGGATACTTTCTTATTTTCCCTGGATGCTTTGAGGATTTTTTCTTTGTCACTTATTTTTGATAGCTTCATTACCAAGTGTCTTGGAGGGGGCCTTCCTTTTTGCATTGAGATAACTAGGTGTTCTGTTTGCTTCTTGGAGTCAAGGATCTAGTTCTTTTCATAGATTTGGAAAATTCTCATTCATTAATTTTTTTAAATAGACTTTCTATTTCATAATCCCTCTCTTCATCCTCCATTATGCCTATAATTCTGATGTTACTTTTATTTTTTTATGGAATTAGAAAGATCATATTTCTTTATTCTCAGGTATCTCTCTTCTTCCCTCTGTATCATTTCTTGACTCCTATCTTTAATATCACTAGTTCTTTCTCTAACTTGTTGGTTCTGTTTTCTATGCTCAACAGCTAACTAACAAGAGTGAGCTCAACAACTCACTCTTAATTTCTTTAATTGCATACTTTATTTCCAGGAGTTCTGATTGTTTCCTTTTTAAATTTTCCATTTCTTTGGAGAAATACTCATTTTGTTCATTGATTTGTTTTCTGAGTGCACTTAATTGCCTATCTGTATATATATTAGAAGCCTGGTGTACAAAATTTGTGCACAGGATCTGGGGAGGGGTGTCCTTCAGCTCAGCCTGCACTGTGTCCAATCTGGAACCCCGACTCAAGGGATGCCCGACTGCCCATTTAGGATTGGGCCAAACAGGCAGTTGGGCATCCCTCTCACAATCTAGTACTGCTGGCTCCCAACTGCTCACCTGTCTGGCTGCCTGATTGTCCCTAACTGCTCTGCCTGTCCACCTTATCACCTCCTAACTGCCCTCCCTTGTCAGCCTGGTTGCCCGTAACTGTCCTCCCCTGAAACCAGGTCCCCCCTCAACTGCCATCCCCTATAGGCCTTGTCCCTCCCATTTGCCCTCCCCTGCAGGCCTGGTCCCCCTTAACTGCCTTCCCATGCAGGCTTGGTTACTCCCAACTGCCCTTCCCTGCAGGCCTAGTTGCCCTTAACTGCCCTACCCTGGAGGCCTGATTGCCCCTAACTGCCCTCCCTAGCAGGTCTGGTCCTTTCCAACTGTCCCCCCCTGCTGTCATGATAATCCACAACTGCCCTCAGCTGCTGGCCATCTTGTGGTGGCCTTCTTTGGTCCACATGGGGGCAGCCAGCCATATTTGACCATATGGGGGTAGGCCATATTGTGTGTTGGAGTGATGGTCAATTTGTATATTACTCTTATATTAGATAGGATATATATATATATATATATATATATATATATAGTAATAGAAATACAAGTTAATGAAGGGATACTTAATTCTTTTGGTTGGATTTCATAGAAAGTTGTAATCTTGCCAATATCTAAGAAATAAATAAATTGCATAAGAAGAAGAGGGTAAGAAGAGAATCAGGGGCAGAGGAAGCTATTTATGAAAGGGAACTATAAGTTGCCTGTAGGGTACTGTAAGTAAGTGTTTTGAAGTGTACATTTCAAAAGGGAAATGTTGAGATGTTAGTCTAGAAAGGTAGGCAAAAGATAGATTTTTGAGAGTTTGTATTATTATTATTATTATAATTATTGAAAATATATTTTTATTGATTTTTTACTGAGAGGAAGAGAGAGAAGGATGGAGAGTTAGAAACATCTATGAGAGAGACACATCAATCAGATGTCTCCTGCAAAGTCCCTACTGGGGATATGCCCGCAACCAAGGTACATGCCCTTAACCAGAATCGAACCTGGGACCTTTCAGTCTGCAGGCTGACGCTCTATCCACTGAGCCAAACCAGTTTCGGCCAGGACTTGCTTTTAACCAATAGAATGTGGAGAAGATGATGAGATGTCACTGCCATTATTATGTTATGATATATGGGCAAGATTGTGAAATGTCGTTCCTATGATTACCTTACAAATTTAAGACTCCACTTTCTTAGTAAAATTGCTCTAAAGGTGCCATCTGCATTGCTTCATTTGAAGAAGCAAACTGCCATGAATCTTAAAGCTGCAAAGAAAGTATTCTGCCAACAACTGGAGTGAGCCTGGAAGTATATTCTTCCTCAGTTGTTTTGATAAAATTTCAAACCCAACCTGCACCTTGACTCCAACCTCATGGGACCCTCATGGGACCCCAGCTTAGTCATACCCCAACTGTGGAATATAACAAATATAAACTATTTTAAATCACTACATTTACAGAAATTTGTTTTGCATCAGAAGAAAACTAACAAAATTATAGTAAAGGTTTTTAGTCCTAAACTTCTGCTATAATGTTATCTAAATAGAAATTTTTGAGTGATATCAATACAGTTTTATGGCTAATCTGTTTTGTTTTGTTTTTTGGGAGAGGGGGAAGTAAGAACCCAGAAAAGTATGTACCTAAAATCTTAACAGTTCAGGAAACATTAACTGCCTAACTGACAGACCTTTATTATATACATGGTAGAATTGCATATATCTATAAGATATTTTTACAGCTTAGAAGAAGATTATAGAATAGTGGAGAAGAAAACAGAAATGGGTATTTTAACACTTATATGCTACTCTCATAGTGTGTGGGAAATAAGGCAAGAAGGGGTGGTACAGATACAGATGACTTCTTTGATGAGCTGATTATGAAATGAAAATTGTTATCCAGAGTAAAAAAATATATATGCCTTTTTGAACTTCTATGCATTAGGAAATCGACTAATGATTATAAGAGTAACAATGAAATGAATAATATTTATATATTCTTTGCTAGGTATTGTTCAAAGTGCATTAGGTAATTTTTTTTTCTAGAAGCTGTTCTAATTGTTTTTTTTTCCCATCTTGTCTTCTAGCTCACTGATATGATCCTCTGCTACTTCTAGTCTGCTCTTGATGCTTACTATTGAGTTCTTCCTAGTAGTGATGTCATTTTTCATTTCTTCTTGAGTCATCTTTATTTCCTCTTGTTTTTTCTTCATTTCCTCTTGGGTCTTCCTCATATTGTCAAATTTGTCTTCCATTCTTTTTAGCCATCTTATGATCGTTACTCTGTATTCTTGCTCTGGTAGGTTGCTTGCTTCTAACTCATTTACTTCCTTTTCTGGTGATGCCTGCTTTTCTTTCATTTGTGGGCTATTTCTTTGTCTCCCCTTGGTCTCTCTTTTCAGGATGTTTCTCTCCTGCATTGATTTCTCTCTCCTGCGTTGATTTAAAGGCACAAAATACAACACAACCAGGTACAACACACAAGGCACTGAACAGAAATGTATTTGCAATATTAATAACCTCCAATAAAGGTAACCACTAGGGATAGGCAAATTAGGGAATTGGAGAGAAAGAGGAAGAGTAAAAAGAGAAGAGGGAAGGAGCAAAAGAAAACGATAGGAAAAAGAGTGTCAAAATGAAATTGGGAAACAGGGGGAAGAAAAAGAGAGAGAGAGAGAGAGAGAGAGAGAGAGAGAGAGAGAGAGAGAGCATGAGAGAGAGAAAAAAAAAGATAAAAGGGGAATAAACTATATATATGGGGAGAGAATTTCAATTGAACAACCACTAACCCCAACAAATGCTGTCAGTAGTACCTGGAGAATAATACAATCTACAACACCCCCTATTTTCCAGCACAGGAAGGGAAAAGAGAAGTAATAAAATAACAACAAACAAAAACCAATCAAATAATAAAATACCAAGCAACAGCAACAACAAAAGAATAAGTATAATACTCTCACTAAGAAGCATAAAAATACAATATAATCATCATCCCCCAAACAGCATAAAAGAAACAGTGAGGCAAACAATTACAGGGTATTGGAAATTAGATATATAAGTAGGGTAGAAATTTTAGCAGGGGAGATACAGAAAGAGTAAGGAAATCTAAAGCAGGAAAGGGTTAAGATAAATAGGATAGCAAAAGGGAGAAGGTTAGAAAGAGAGTGATGGTGTAAAAGTCGTGTTGAGATAGGGTTAAACAATGTTAAAGGAGATATGAAAATAAAATGAAGAACACTAATTCCAATGTAAAATAAAGAGAAAATAAAATGGCACTTAAAAAAATTAAAATAGCAGTAGTAAAAATGCTTATTGAACCTAAAAATGTAATAATTAAAAAGTTAAAATCTAGTGAGGAAAAAAGGAAAAAATTTGTTTCTTAAGTAAAAGATGCAAAAAATGAAAAGTTAAAATAAAATAAAATAAATAAAAAATAAATTTAGCAAAAAAAGTTTGCAGTTGTAAAGGCCATTCACTTCTGTTATTCTATTTGACACGCCCATTTCTCAGTCCAGACCGTATTGCAGTTCCCTGCTTTCTCCTGCACCTCAGTGGCGATTTCTTAGTTTCTTGGTTTTTGATCAAATAAAACTAAAAAGCACAGTCAGTTTGTACTCCAGACCCTAGGTGGCAGTGTATATGGATTGATGTCCTGTCTTTTTGGCTACTCTAGTCCTTTTTCTGTGGCACTCAATACCGGGTTTTTTGTTTGTTTGTTTGTTTATTTTCTTTTTGCCTCAGAGCTGAATCCTGGATGATTTCTCCCTGCTCTGCTTCTCGGTTTCCAGAAAAGCAGATTCCCCCTGCTGTCTCTTAGGGTTAGCCAATCTGGGTGATCTCTCCTTTGTAATCAGAAGCAAAGTGTTGCAGGGGAACCAGCCTAAGTGCGCGATGGGCGAGTCTGCAAGCACTTACAAACAGACTGCTTTCCAACTCCTATTTCTCCCACCGTGTCGGATCAGAATGGGTTGCTCCCTAGAGAACCTCACTAGTAGCAACCTTGGGGACCCCCGTCCACTCTCTCGAATCACGCCAGACCCAACAGTGGGGGCTTCTGTGGACGCAGATTTCCGGGGCCCCAGCGTGCGCTTTTGTCTCTGCTGCCCCAGTGGCCACAGTGCGGCTGCCTCAGCTGCCACTTTCACTTTCGCTGTTGGGACACAGACACCCCTTGTTATCCCCATCAAAATCCAACCTTTCTGTGGAATCCGCATGTCAGTGCCAGTCAGGGCCCCACAATTGTGCTCCTTTCAGGTCTCAGGTAAGATCCCACATTGCAGCACTGATATGGTTGTGGGAGGCAGCCGGTACAAGTGTTTACCTGGCCACCATCTTAGAGGAACCCCGTTGTTTTCCAGTTTTTAAAACTTTTTATTTTGAAATACTTTTAGTCTTTCACAGAAACTGCAAAAATAATACAGGTAATTATTGTAGACTTTTCATCTGGCTTCCCTCAATTATGTAATACTAGATGCCCATGCACAAAATTAATACACGGAGTGTGTGTGTGTGTGTGTGTGTGTGTGTGTGTGTCCCTCAGTCCAGCCTACAGCCTCTCCAATCTGGGACCCCTTAAAGGATGTCTGACAGCCCATTTAGACCCAATTCCACTGGGCAGTTGGACATCTCTCTCACAACCCAAGACTGCTGCCTGGCAGCCTGATCACCCCCTAACCACACTGCTGCCAGCCTGATTGACACCTAACTGTTCTCCTGCCAACTTGATTGCCCCTAACTGCCCTTCCCTGCTGGCCTGGTCACCCACCACTGTCCTTCTCTGATAATCCAGTCACTCCTAACTTCCCTCCCTTGCCAGCCTGGTTACCCCCTACTGTCCTCCCCTGATAACCCAGTCAGTCCTAACTTCCCTCCCTTGCCATCCTAGTCACTCCCAACTGCCCTCCCCTGCACTCCTGGTTCTACTCAACTGTCTTCCCTTGCAGCCTGATTGCCCAAAACTGCCCTCCCCTGTAGGCCTGGTTCCCCCCAACTGCCCTCCCCTGCATTCCTGGGTCCTGCCTAACTGACCTCCCCTGCAGGCCTGGTTGCCTTCAACTACCCTCCCCTGTCAGCCCACTCACCCCTAACTGCCCTGTCCTGCCAGTCTGATCACTCCCAACTGCCCTCCCCTTCAGGCCTGGGTTACCCCCAACTGCCCTCCCCTTCAGGCCTGGTCCTCCCACCAACTGCCCTTCTCTACAGGCCTGGTCACCCACAAATACCCTCTCCTCCAGGCCTGGTCCTTCCCAACTGCCCTCTCCTGCTGGCCATCTTGTGGTGGCTTTCTTGTGTCCACATGGGAGCAGCCATTTTTAACCAAATGGGGGTGGCCATCTTGTATGTTTGAGTGATAGTTAATTTGCATATTACCTCTTTATTATATAGGATTAGAATTATCAAATAAGAAAACTGATATTAATATAACATTATTGTCAAATTATAGGTTTTAAATTCCATCACATTTCCCGTGTACTCATTGTTTTGTTCTTTTAGTATATAGTCGTAGGAAATTTTAGCACACTTATGGATTCTTGTAACCACTACCATAGTTAGGATGCAGAATAGTTCTACCACCTCCAAAACTCTCTTTTATAAATTTAGTCATTCATTCTCCACTCCATTCCCTAGCAGTGATCTTTTCTACATATTTATAGTTTTGTCTTTCTGAGAATATTATATAAATGGAATCATACAGTAGGGAATATTTTGAGAAGAACTTCATTCACTCTGCTATTTCCTTTGAGATTCATCCAAGTTGTTATGGGTATCAGTAGCCAACCCTTTTTAATTAAAAATTAAACCCACTTGCAAAGCCTGTCTCTAGCATACAATTACTTTGAGGTTTTGAACACTGTAGTTAGCAATGATTAATAAATACTAATGCTACATTTATCTCTCTAAGGTTGAAATATGACCATAATATACTCACATGCACAAAGCCATGGAAATCACCCATGGAGGTAGCTTAAATATACTAGCTGATTGCCTCACCTAGAATCAAACAGAAGCCAGAATAGGGCATGGGTGCATCCAATTCTCAGAATGTAGATACCTCTGAGATGGTGACAGATCAGAATTTCTCCTAGCTACATAAAGCTAGGGCTTACAGCACACCAAATGATGAGATCTGAAATACAGAGCTTGGCAAGGAAGTGCATACATGTGATAGGGCATCTGTCCATATGAACTGAAATTGGAGCATCATTGGGCCTCTGTAGTTGCTGGAATTCCAAGAAAAACTGGCAGAAGCCTGTGAATAGTACCTGTGCTCAGTCTGCAACTTGAAAGGAATAGATGTGGTATTTTCTTGAGTTGTACATGAGGACTTTATTTACATTTCATTTCAAGTAACTCATTTGTACTTTATTTCCCTGCTATTCATGCAATTGATGGTGATTAGGATAAAATATTACTTTTAAACCATGCAGCTTTAAATAATTCTCTCCCATACATAATTTAATCTTCAAAGTAATTGAATTTCTTATAATTATTAAAAGTTTTGTTTGTTTGTTTGTTTTTGTTTGTTTGTTTGTTTTCTTCATCAGACCTATCAGGTCCTGGATTACAGGAATAAGTAAGCTTTTTAATTTAGGAGAGAGATGGTTGTTTCTTGTTTTTGTTTTTGTTTTTTTCAGAGAACCAATCTGCATGTTTAAGCAGATGACCTCACAGGTTTAGAATTTTTCTTTTTACATATTTGACAAAAATAAAGCTTTAAAACAACTAACATCTACTAATATAACTAAATTGTAAAATCATTACATGGGTAGTGGGAATTCACCTACACATGGACACCATCATGACAGTTACTTATGCCTCTGATGATTTACAGTGGCTGCTGATAGCTGAAACCCTTCCAAGTATCAGAAACAAGAGATAATTTTCTGTGCATAGACTTTTACATACACAGAATTCCTCAAGTTTTGTGTTCCTCAGGTAGATGTAAAAATTCCTTAACATTATTCTAAACCTTTGAACTAAAAACCATATCCAGTTGTGTTTAATCTGATGCTTAATAGCAGATTGTATTAGCAGCATGAAAGGCGAGGTATGGAGGGGAGATGTAGTTCATTTAATGATTTAATTCATTTAGCAAGTTTGCTAAAATGTAGTTTATTTAATGATAGCAAATTTGTTAAAATTTCATATTTAAAATCTGTTGTTGAAAATATGTTCATATGTGCTAGATGTACTAAAGTAGATATAATCTGATATGCTCTCAGGAAAGCAAACAAACAAAAGTGCTGGGTCCTGAGCACAGCTGTTTGTTTAGGGCATTAAATTTTTACAGTCTTTCTCATAGGCCAATATGCTTTTATGATTTATATTTTAATTATGACATGAACATTTCAGTTCCTCAGAAATTAGATAAAATTACAATTTAGACCCAGGATAAAAGGTGGAGGGAATTAGCATTTTGCAGTATTAATTAGCTTCCTTACCCTTGCTTATTTCTGATCAAATGGAGAATGCTTAGTGCAGCTGCAAACAGGGCTATAAGTATCCTTCAATTGAACAATGTGACATTGATGTTCCTAACGCCTGTAAATTCAATTGATTTGCCTTCATTTTAAAAGTATGGTTTTTAAAACACTGGTTAATTTTAGGTCACTAGGATCAAGAGGAATCTATTAGATATAAAATTTAACATTGAAAGAACTCTCATTGAAAGAATGGTTTGAAAACCTCCTAGAGAATGCACAATTATGTAAACTTCCTCCTATTTAGGTACTTCAATTCCTCCTAGCATTTCACTGTATTGCATCTTTATTATGATTCAAAGATGCCAAAAGAAACTGGTAACTTTAGCAGACAGGCATTTCATTTAAAAATAATTCTTTTTATTGTTTTCCAGAACACACTTCAATCTTCTTCAACCAGCTCCTCCTTGACTCCATGCCTACCCCTGTAGCTACTGCTCTGCTCTGCTCAGCCTATATATTGTATTTTCACCACTATCATCTCCTGGCATTAGGTTTCTCACTTTCCCTTTCCACATGGCTGCTTGGTTTGCAGAAGATGCTTTCTTACAGATGTGTTCCCTCTGCTGACAAACAATTACTCCTGTTTTCCCCAGCGGGAGGCCATTAGGACATCATCACGGGTTCTGCTAAGTCATCTCACAATCACAGTTTTGTGCAATCACCTCTCATCTGAGACTCTCTGGGCATATGCCTTCCAGGGAAACTAGCAGTCACAAGCAGCAGCTGCTCCAAGCATATTATTTGTTATTTTGGTTCAGAAGTGTAATAGATAATGTGTCTGAAGGTCTCATTGGAAGCTTTACTGGCATCATTTGCAGCAAACTTGAGAAAGACTGAATGAAAGTTATCATATGCTAGTGCGGGAGGGAAAGAGGCATTTTCATATTTCCATAGCAATTATGCACTATGGTATAGATGGTAAAATAGACATCTTATAAAGTTATTTTATTTGGGCAGACTTGCAGAGTTCTGAACTTTGAAAGAGTAAATTGCCGGCTATTAGTTATTTTCATGGAATATGGTTAAACAGTTATATGTTTATTTTTATTTTAATCTCACAAATCCAGATATTTGAATACACATAGTGAAGACCTAGTTAATACATATTATTTTTAAATCAATAAATACACATGCAACTGAACACTTGTGATTACTTTTTAGGTTTTCTGACAGCTCTACCTATTCAATCTTCTGTTTTAATAGACTACATCTCACAGGGGTTTTAGTAAATTTAAGCTCACCAATTAGTATATAATGAAATAAGTGAATTTTGGAATAATGCCACATTAACATTCATTTTGTCTTTTATTGATTTTTGAGCTTAGTTTACTGCAGCCCTAGGGTGCAATGTGTCTTTGTGTAAATTCAAACAATGTGCTAACAAGCAAGCTTTCCACAGAGGCCTGCAAGGCAAATGAGGAAGGGGACACCATTTTCCCTGCCAGAATTTTCAACATTTCATTTGTTTCTGGCATTGGTTTGCACAAGTTTATTAACCTCACACCCCCAAAGCTCAAAAATAAAATGGCATCAATTTAGGCTCATTGAAGAGAAATCCAGTCAAGATTAGTGTGAACATCTGAATTACAGGTTCTTCGGAAGAAACAGTTTTATTTTTATCTAGGACACACAGGTAATTGAACTAAGCACTGAACATAGTGTCCAAGTCTGGCACAACATAGGCACTCAATAAATGCTTATTTAATTGAACTCAGTTGCATCCACGATTTGTATAGAAGTCCTACTTTAATGGGCAGGTGAAAAATCATCTGTAATTGAAAAAAACACAGTTTCAGCCACAACAAAAGCTCTTCTTAAATTTTAACTAGCTATATGCACTTGGAAATATGCTCCCAGAGTACTGAATTCGGTGTGTTCCCTTTAGTAGCTGGAGAAACACTCTGATTCAATGTAGCTTGAATCATTCATTTGCTCTGTTAAACCAGTGATTCTTGCCTTATTATTTTTTTCTTTTGCTGACAGGAAAAAAGAGAAACTGGAGACCTAGTTTTTCTCTTCCTATGGATTTTCACAAATTCCAAAATTGGACAAGAGAATATTGACTATTCTCAATTGTATCCCCATTCTTTCTTGCCTCTAATCAAAATATTTTTTTTAAATAAAAGCAGAGTTCCCATTGAATTGGCCAAGTGGTATCAATTACATAAAAATTTAGATGTCCTGTCTTGGTGCTTATCTCAACTGTCAAAGATATCCAATTTCTTAATCCAGTGTCTTTGAAAGACATAAAGAGAATAAGAGTAGGATAGAAGAAAGGGAAGAGAGAGAGAGAGGAGAGAGAGAGAGAGAGAGAGAGAGAGAGAGAGAGAGAGAGAGAGAGAGAGAGAGAGGGGGGGGGGGATAAGAAGAATAGAGAGAAAGAGAGAGGATGCACATTGTATACTTGGAGAGAATAAGGTCTTAAAACTCATTTTACATGTGAGTATAAAGACTGACCTGTTCCTTGTTAGTGTCAATTAATTTGTTCCTTGTTAGTATCAAATGACTCAGGAAAGAAAGGGGTGAAATCATTGTAGTAGACAACTACATAAAAATAAATTATTCTACAAATTACTGTACAAGCATTAAAAGTCATATGGACCTGCATTTAATTCCATATGAACACACTATGACCCAGATGATGCCACTTAACTCCTTAAACCTCGATGTTCACATCTGGAAAAGTAGGCTCAATACTGATGTTAGGCTTAGTAGAAAGATTGAAATACATGATATAGTACTTGTTAAAGCTAAAAAAGGGGGAGGGGAATTGTTGAATGGTCTGAATTAAGGTTTTGTCCAAAAATATGGTAATAAGGTTGGCCTTGAAATATAATAGAATATCACCAGCTTTACCTTGCTAAGGTGGTTCAACGGACATTCATAAGCAAGGACATCTATGCTCATGTTTACATGCAGAGTTGTCATCATTAATGCCTAGCAAATTGTTGATCTGACCATCAGCCTTGGTGTGTACTAAGAGCAAAGGGAAGACAGTCTCAGTAGAGGGAACTAGTGGAACTTAAGAGAAATTCGTGTCAAGCTAGAACACCCTACTGGATACTTACACAGTACAAGGCAAGGGAAAAGTTTATTCTTGATTAGAGTAATGCATTTAGTGGTCCAAAAAGATTCACAGCAGGGGAAGAGAGAAAAGAGTACCAGTGGGGAATTATAAAGAAAAGATAAGAGGGGCCGGGACCGGTTTGGCTCAATGGATAGAGCGTCGGCTTGGGGACTGAGGGGACCCAGGTTCGATTCCGGTCAAGGGCATGTACCTTGGTTGCGGGCATGTCCCCAGTGCGGGGTGTGCAAGAGGCAACTGATTGATGACTCTCTCTCATCGATGTTTCTAGCTCTCTATCTCTCTCCCTTCCTCTCTGTACAAAATCAATAAAATACATTTAAAAAAAAAAAGAAAAGATAAGAGGGGAGGAGAAAATGGCAGAAGAATAGATAGATGTGTTCCAAGCCTTGTCCCTGAGCAGATAGAAGGAGCACCTGAGAGTCGCGGGGAGTATTGGTTGGCAAGCTAAGGGACAGCAGAACTCTAAGAGAAGGTGGGGACTGCTAGATGGGGTTCCCTGACCAGGCAGCCAACACTGCAGCTGAGACCTCTCCCAGAACTACAGGATCAGATGGAAAACTGCCCCATCTTACAAGGAAAAGTGGATCTTATCTGAAGCCTGAAAACCCACAACTGTGGAGATCACCGAACAGCTGTGAGTCCCCAATCTGCACAAACAGGTGGATTCAAGGGAGCTCTTCACTCCACCACAGAAAGGTCAGATTTTGCCAGGGATAAGGTGAGGTATCTGGGATCTGGCAGCAGTGGCTGCAGTGGCCGGGGCAGCTGCAGGAGCTGTGGTGGAAGACCCTGAGGACTGGGGAAGTCTGTGCCCACAAAAGTCCCCCGCTGTTGGGTCTGGCATGATCCATGAATGTGGAAGGGGATCCTCAAAGTTGCTATAGAAGGGATCTCTAAAAAGCAACCCATTCTGATCTGACACGGAGGGAGAGCATTAGAATTTGAAAGGTGTAGTCTGCTTAAACTTGCACACAGACCCATCTTTTGCACACCTGGGCTTTTTCCTCTTCATTCCCTTGCTTCTGATTACTAAGCGAGGACCACTCAGTTTGGCATATCCTGGTAGACTGCAAGGGGAAGTTTCTTTTCTGGAAACTGGGGCATAGAGCAGGGAAGGACCATCTGGGAGCCAACTCAGAGTCAGGACACCTCCACAAACCAGTATTGAGTAACATAGAGAAAGAAGGCTGGAGAAGCCAAAAAGATTGGGAAGTCATCCAGAAACACTGCCAGCGGGGGGCTGAATTTCAAACTGACTTTTTAAAAAATCATTATTTTGATTTAATAAAAAATAAAGAAATACAAAAAAATTAATAAACAGCCTACTTAAAAATAAGGACTGGCCTACAACACTGAAGAGCAGTGGAACACAGGAAACTGAAATACTGTCTGGACTAGGAAACAAGCTTGCCAAACAGAATAATAGAGGAAGTGAATGACCTTTACTATTGCACATTTTTTATGCTAATTTTTTATTTTTTTTTATTTTATTTTCATTTTTTGCATCTTTTACTTAAGAAATATTTTTTTTTCATTTTTCCTCACTTGATTTTACCTTTTTAATTATTACATTTTTAGGTTCAATCAGCATTATTACTACTACTATTTTACCTTTGTTTTTCTTTTTTCTTCTCTTCCCCCCCCCCTTTTTTTGAAGTGCCATTTTATTTTCTCTTTATTTTACATTGGGAATAGTGTTCTACATTCTATTTTCATCTTTTCTTTAGCATCATTTAACCCTATCTCAACACAACCTTTATGCCATCACTGTCTTTCTAAACTTTCCCCTTTTGGTGTCCTGTTTATCTTAACTCTTTCCTGCTTTACATTTTCCCTGTTCTTTCTGTCTACCTCCTGTTAAAATTTCACCCAAATTATATATCTAATTTCCAATCTCCTGCTCCAAGTGCATATACATCACTCTCTTTGCTGTCTTAACTATAAAAAAAAATTGTTTTTCTCTCTGTATTTTTGTTGTTTGCTTGAATGTTGATTATATTAAATTTTTATGCGTTTTAGTGAGATTGTTTTGTTTATTCTTTTGTTGTTGTTGCTTGGTATTATTTATTTTTGTTTGTTTTTTACTTCTGTTTTCCCTTACCTCACTTAATATTAGTTGGTGTTGTAGTTTGTATTAATCACTAAGTACTGTTGTTGGCATTTGCTGGGATTAGTGGTTATTCTATTAGAATTTTCTCCCCAAATATATAGTTTGTTCCCCTTTTCTCTCTTAGTCTCATGCTTGTCTCAATTATTTTTTTCTTGTTTCCCAATTTCATTTTGACACTCCTTTTTTTTAATTATTATTTTTTTTTACTCTTCTTCTTTATCTCCCTCCTATCCCTTAATTTGCCTTTCTCTAGTGCTCACCTTTATTGGATGTTATTAATAATGCAAATAAATTTCTGTTCAGTGACTTGTGTGTTGTACCTGGTTGTGTTGTACTTTGTGCCTTTAAATCAACACAGGAGAGGGAGAACTACATAACCAGACATCCTGAAAAGAGAGACCATGGGGAGACAAAGAAACAGCCCGCATATGAAAGAAAAGCAGGCATCACCAGAAAAAGAAGTAAACAAATTAGAGGCAAGCAACCTATTAGAGCAAGAATTCAGAGTAATAATTATAAGATGGCTAAAAAGAATGGAAGACGAATTTGACAATATGAGTAAGAACCAAGAGGAAATGAAGAAGATCCAAGAGAAAATGAAGAAGAACCAAGAAGAAATGAAAAATGACATTGCTACTGTAAAGAACTCAATAGAAAGCATCAAGAGTAGACTAGAAGCAGGGGACCGCATCAGTGAGCTAGAAGACAAGATGGAAAAAAATACCCAATTAGAGTAGCTTGTGGGAAAAAATAAAAAGCAGGAGGAGAGCCTAAGGGAACTTTGGGACAATACAAAAGAAAACAATATTCACATAATAGGGGTTCCAAAAGAAAAGAAAACTGAGCAAGGAACAGAAAAAATGTTTGAAGAAATAATGAAAGAAAACTTTTCTGATATAAAGAAGAAAAACTCCACAAAAATCTAAGATCACAGAGTCCCAAGCAAAATGAACCCCAAAAGACCTACGCCAAGACACAATATAATTAAATACCAAGGACAAAGTAAGAATCTTAAAAGCAGCCAGAGAGAAACAGAAAGTTACATATAAAGGAACCCCCAGCAGACTAGCAACTGATTTCCCCACAGAAACTTATCAGGCTATAAGGGAATAGACTGAAATATACAAAGTCATGCAAAAGAAGGGTCTGAATCCAAGAATACTGTACCCAGCAAGGCTATCAATCAAAATTGAAGGGGAAATCAGGAGCTTCTCAGACAAAAAAAGACTAAGGAAATTTATCACCAACAAACCAGCAATGCAAAAAATGTTAAAGGGTCTGCTGTAAAAATAAAGAATAAATAGGAAGTAAAGAAGGAACACAGGGGTAAAGAATAAAACTTGTGACAAATCGCCGAAACCGGTTTGGCTCAGTGGATAGAGCGCCGGTCTGCAGACTGAAAGGTCCTGGGTTCGATTCCGGTCAAGGGTATGTACTTTGGTTGCGGGCACATCCCCAGTGGGGGGTGTGCAGGAGGCAGCTGGTCGATGTTTCTCTCTCATCCACGTTTCTAACTATCTATCCCTCTCTATCCTCTCTGTGGGAAATCAATAAAATATTGATATATTTAAAATAAATAAATAAATAAATAAATAAATAAATAAATAAATAAAACTTGTGACAAATAAGTACCTATCAATAATAACTTTAAATGTAAATGGATTAAGCCCCAATCAAAAGATATAGAAGAAATTAAAGCAGTCATCAAAAGATATAGGGCAATGTATTGGATAAGAAAACAAGACCCATGTATCTGCTGTCTACAAGAAACCCACCTCAGAAAAAAAGACACACAGAGACTGAGGGTGAAGGGATAGAAAAAGGTTTTCCAGGCAAATGGAAATGAAAAAAAAAAAAAAAAAAAAAAAGCTGGGGTAGCAATACTTATTTCTGACAAATTAGATCTTCAAGTGAAGGACATAGCAACAAATAAGGAAGACCACTTTGTAATACTAAACGGAACAATCCAACAAGAAGAAATAACTCTGGTAAACACATATGCACCCACTACAGGAGCACCCAAATACATAACAAAAATAAAAATAAATAATATAAAATAAACTCCTGGAGGACCTTAGGGGAGAGATTAACAGCAATACAATCATAATAGCAGATTTTTATTTTTTTTAATATATTTTATTGATTTTTTACAGAGAAGAAGAGAGAGGGATAGAGAGTTAGAAACATCGATGAGAGAGAGACATCGATCAGCTGCCTCTTGCACACCCTCTACAGGGGATGTGCCCACAACCAAGGTACATGCCCTTGACCGGAATCAAACCTGGACCCTTCAGTCTGCAGGCCGATGCTCTATCCATGAGCCAAACCAGTTTAGGCCATAGTAGCAGATTCTAATACCCCACTATCATCGTTGGACATATCCTCTAAACAAAAAATCAGCAAATAAACATCAATCCTAAATGGCTCACTACATCAGATAGAATTAATTGAAATCTTCAGAGAATTTCACCCCAAAGCCACAGAATATACATTCTTCTCAAGTGCAAATGGGTCATTTTTAAAGATAGACCATATGCTGGGACATAGGCAAAGTCTCTTCAAATTAAAGAAGATAGAAATCATATTATATGAGAAGATATAAAGCATCTTCTCAGATCATAGTGGCATAAAACTCAAAATTAACTACAATAAAAATTATCCAAAGAAATTAAACACATGGAGACTAAACAGCATGCTATTAAACAATGTCTGAGTTACCAGAGAGATCAAAGAAGGAATAAAAAACATCCTGGCAACATGGCTAAAACCGGTTTGGCTCAGTGGATAGAGCGTCAGCCTGCAGACTGAAAAGTCCCAGGTTTGATTCTGGTCAAGGGCATGTACCTTGGATGTGGCACATCTCCAGTAGGGAGTGTGTCAGAGCAGCTGATCAATGTTTCTCTCTCATCACTATTTCTAACTCTCTATCCCTTTCTCTTCCTCTCTGTAAAAAAAATTAATAAATAAAAAACAACAACAACAACAAACATCCTGGCAACAAATGACAATGAAAACACAACAATCCAAAATCTATGGGACACAGCAAAATCAGTCATGAGAGGAAAGGAGGGAAGTTCATAGCTATTCAAGCCTACTACAAAAAAAAAAAAAAAAAAAATGGTAATAAATTACCTAACTCTACAACTCAAAGAGTTAGAAAAAGAGCAACAAGAAAAGCCCAGTGTGAGCAGAAGGAAGAAGATAATAAAAATCAGAGTGGAGAAAAATGGCATGGAGACCAAAGAAACAATACAAAATATCAACAAAATCAAGAGTTGGTTCTTTGAAAGGATAACTAAGATTGATTAACCTCTAGCCAGGCTCACCAAGAAGCAAAGAGAGAGGATCCAAATAAACAAAATCAGAAATGAAAGAAGTGAAATAACACAGACCCTGCCAAAATACAAAAGATTGTTACAAATACTACCAATAACTCTATTCCAAAAAAACTGGACAACCTGTAGGAAATGGACACATTCCTAGGAAAATATAACCTTCCAAAATGCAATCAGGAAGAATCTAAAGAGCTCAATAGGCTAGTAACTATGGAAGAAATTAAAGCAGTCATCAAAATCTTCTGGCAAACAAAAGCCCGGTGCCAGATGGCTTCACAGGAGAGTTTTACCAAACATTCAAGGAAGAACTAAAACCTATACTTTTCATCTATTCCAAAATTTCAAGAGGAAGGAACACTTCCAAACTCCTTCTATGACACCAGCATCACCCTAATACCAAAACTAGATAAAGACAACATAGTGAAAGAGAAATACAGGCCAATATCTCTCATGAACATAGATGCCAAAATCTTCAACAAAATTCTAGCAAATCAGCTCCAGCAGTACATCAGAAAGATCATACACCATGACAAAGTAGGATTTATCAAAGGAATGCAAGGATGGTACAATATCTGCAAATCAACAAACATGATACAACACATAAATTGAGAAACAAAAACCATATAGTCATATCAATTGATGCAGAAAAAGCATTTGATAAAATCCAACACCCTTTCTTGATAAAAACTCTCAAAGCAATCTATAAGTTCAATGCACTCCCCATTAAAATAGCAACGGCATATTTCACAGACCTAGAAATAACTCTCCAAAAATTCATCTGGAATAAAAAAAGACCCTGAAGAACCACAGCAATCCTGAGAAAGAAGAATAAAGTAGGAGGGATCTCAATACCAGATTCCAAGCTATATTACATAACCACTGTTCTCAAATAGCCTGGTACTGGCACAAGAACAGACATATAGATCAATGGAATAGAATAGAGAATTCAGGTATCGACCCAAACTTCTATATTCAATTAATATTTGACATAGGAGGCATGAACATACAATTGAGTCAAGACAGTCTCTTCAATAAATGGTGTTGGGAAAATTGGACAGATACATACAAAAAAATGAAACTAGATCACCAAATTATACCATACACAAAAATAAACTCAAAATGGATACAGGACTTAAACATAAGACTAGAAACCATAAAAATACTAGTGGCATCCACAGGCAGCAAAATCTCAGACATATGCCGAAAGTACTTTTTCATTGATACTGCCCCTAGGGCAATGGAAGCAAAAGAGAAAATAAACAGCTGAAACCGGTTTGGTTCAGTTTGGTAGAGCGTCGGTCTGCATACTGAAGGATCCCAGGTTCCATTCCGGTCAAGGGCATGTACATTGGCTGTGGGCACAACCCCCGTGGGGGATGTGCAGGAGGCGGCTGGTCAATGTTTCTCTCTCATCGACGTTTCTGCTCTCTATCTCTCTCCCTTCTTCTCTGTAAAAAATCAATAAAAAAAGAGAAAATAAACAAATGTGACTACATCAAAATAGAAAGCTTTTTTTTTTTTTTTTTTTTTTTTTTTTTTTTTTTTTTTTTTACAGCAAAAGAAACCATCAACAAAACAAAAAGAAAGCCCAGTGTATAGGAGAACATATTTGCAAATGTTATCACTGATAAAGGTTTAATCTCCAACATCTGCAGACAGCTCATTCAACTTAATAAAAGGAAGATAAATGATCCAATTGAAAAATGCACAATGGACCTAAATAGAATATTTTCAAAAAAAGACAGAAGGAAGGCCAAGAGACACATGAAAACATTCTCAAAGTCACTAGTTATTGGAGAGATGCAAATCAAATAGACAATGAGGTACCATCTCACACCTGTTAGAATGGCTATCATCAACAAATCAACAAATGACAAGTGTTAGCAAGGATGAGGGAAAAAAGGAACCCTTGTGCACTGCTGGTGGGAATGCAGACTGGTGCAACCACTGTGGAGAACAGTGTGGAGTTTCCTCAAAAAAACTGAAAACAGAACTCCCATTTGACTCAGTAATCCCACTCCTATGAATATAACTTAAGAAACTAGAAACACCAATCAAAAAGGATATATGCACCCCTATGTTCATAGCAGCATAATTTACAATAGCTAAGATTTGAAAATAGCCTAGGTGCCAATCATCAGATGATTGGATCAGAAAACTATAGTACTTCTACACAATGTAATACTATGCTGCCATATAAAAGAAGGAACTCTTATCATTTGCAGCAACCTGGATGGAACTGGATAACATTATGCTGAGTGAAATAAGCTAGTCAATGAAAGAAAAATACCACATGATCTCACTCATTTATGGATAATAAAGAACATTATAAATTGATGAACAAAAAGATACAGAGACAGTAAAGCAACAAATATACTGTCAAATTACAGGGAGATATGGGGGAGATAAGATATCAATGGAGGACTTGTATGCATGCATATAAGCATAAACAATAGAAGCAAATTCTAGGGAAAGAGGGCATGCATGGGAGTGTGGGGATGGCAATAGTAAGATGTGTACACATATAATACCTTAATAAAAGATGAAAAGATAAGAGGCTGTTGCAACTTTTGAATCATAGAAGGACAGAGGAAGACATAATGGCTTCAGACCTGTTTTCCTTGGGAATTGAGAGCTAATAGAAGCAAAAGAGAAAACACACTTATTATTTTGTCTGCATTCTTTCTTGGTCAGCTGTATTTTTAATTTGGGGTGCTATAAGCAAATTAAGGGGAAATTCGTCATCTCCATCGCAGTTGCCTGGAATTTTGTTTGGAGCAGAAATGAAATTGTCATCCACTACTAGGCTTCGGCTTAAGAGAATCATAATGTAGTCTAAGTTTGGAAGCACAGTACATTTCACATAGTTTGGGGATGCAGTCTATTCTACACAGTTGGTATAGGACCAATTTAAAAAATGGAGCAAGTGGTAAAATCTCAAGGGAAAGCAAATGAGAGTTTGGGAGATAAGTCTAAAAATACAATCAGAGGTAAAATTGCTAAGAACATTGCATATTTGACAGAGGAGGTATCCTTTAGTTCAATGTAAAAGGGAAGCTCTTGGATATTATTGAGAGGCATAGGGAAATAACCAGAGCCATGCTTTCTAAAAATGGACCAGAAGGAAGGGAAAATTAAAAATTAGAGGCAGATCAATCAGAAGCCTGATTAAATCAGTGATGAAATAACAGATGTATGTAGTAGAACACAGCAGTTTATAGCTGGTTAGAGGGATGAGGAAGAAAGGAAAGAGTCATGTAATAAGGGACTATAGCAGCTATAAGCAGTCTCTGAACTCAGATAGATTTAATGGCATTATGATCTTGAAAAGTTATATAATTTTTCTGTATCTCATTTATATTAGCTATAAAACTGATATATTAATAGTACCAACCCAATAGGATTGCTGAAAGAATTAAATAGGCAAATGCATGTAATTTGCCTTTAAAAGTATCTGATATATAGTAAGTACCACATAATTCAGAGATATTTGGAGAACTTTGAGCTTCTTGAGAAACTGATGGATGTGGTGTTGCCATAAACTGAGAAAAGGAATATGGGATGAGAGCATATTTGGGGGAAGAGAAGAGGATAAATCAGAAATCAAAGTTTTTAAATTTTATCCTTCATCTCAACAGGTGTGGTGTAGGTAGCCCTATCCATTAGCCAGTCTGTGAGGGAAAGCTGATGACAAAGTGCTAGATGAAATAAGATAAAACCCTTTTAGGGAGAGGTGGTAGGGTGAGACTTTGAAAGGGGAAAGATCACTTCCCTCTCATAAAGAATGTAGTTATGGAGATGTTTTCATCAGGAAGTTGAAGGAATTACTTTAAGTAATGTTAGTAATTAAATAAACTTTGGAATTTTAAAAGCACAAAGAACCTGGAGCAGTGGCTGGCAATCTACAGAGGGTGAGAAATTTGAATATGATATTTACCTAGTGATAAAGATAAGGAATGCAGTCACTTGCCTGTGGAATCTTTTTACAAAATGTCATTTCACACTTCATTTTCCAGGAGTTCAAAAAATATATATATAATGTCAACAATGAAACACTAAGCTTTTCTTAGGTGAATGCTAGCAACACGTTAGCCAGGTATTGAAAATAATTTTGAGTTGTTGAGAGGTATGTGATGTGCCTGTGTAGGACCAAGAAGGTATATGCATGTGTGTGTGTGTGTGTGGGGGGGGGGGGGGTTGGGGGATGATGTAGGTAGGGTGTGATCATATAAAGTGACACCATTCTCAGAGTTTAATTCACTTTGAGCTATTTTGAGTTTCACTGGGTGATGTCTAGCAGTTTTTTAAATATTATTCTAAATAAATTACCAAACAAGTTATAAATTAATCAATTGAATTTTACAAATGAAAAAAATGATTTTTTAATAATTTATTGCCTACCATAAGACACAAGGTCTTACAAATTTAACCTCCATAAACTATCTTTTCCTATTAATATAGGAAATATTATAGAATAGAGAAGATGAAGACATTGTGGCTTTCCCTATGTAGATTAATCAAGGACCAAAAAGGAAATATAGGATCAGTTCCATGTAACCGTGGTTATTAGCACATAAAATAACTTTGGATTTTAGCCTGATTCATCATCCAGGATGGCTTTTAGTATCCTACAGAGTCAGCACTGTTCATTTGAAGGTGTTTTCCATCTATTTTACATGCATTATCGCTCAGCAATTGGTGAGTTTTGTTTAATATGAATAGTTTCTTTTTATTATTAAATCTTTATTGTTACATACTATTTACATACTTGTTCATTACATACTAGTACATTTTCTTTGATTATAAAATCCTCATTATTAACCTGTAAGACTAGTATGTCCCCTTTACTCTCCATTGACCCCTTTTAGACTGCCCTGCTCTGAGTGTCAGGCCTTCACTACCCTATTGTCTATGCATGAGTAAAGCATATATGCATACAAATTCTTTGGTTGACTTCTCATCCACTAACCCTCCCCTGCCTTTCCTATAAGATTGCACAGTCCATTCTATGCTTCTATGTCTGTGGATCTATTTTATTCATTAGTTTATTTTGTATATTAGATTCCACATATGAGTCAGGTTATGTAATACTGATCTTTCTCTGACTAGCTTATTTTGCTTAGCATAATATTTTTCAGGTCCCTTCATGCTGTCTCAAAGGATAAGAGATTATTATTTTTTTACTGCTGCATAGTTTATTCAATGTGTAAATGTACTGCAATTTTTTTTAGCAACTCATCTACTGATGGGCACTTGGGTTGTTTCTAGATCTCAGCTATTGTAAATTGTCCTGCTATAAACAGGGGTGCATACATATTTTCTGATTGGTGTTTCAGATTTCTAAAGATTTCTTCCTAAAGTGGGATCACTAGGTCAAATGGCAGTTCCAAATTTAATTTTTGAGGAAACTCCATACTGTTTCCCGTAATGGCTGCATCAATTTACATTTTCATCAGCAGTGTACTGGGATTCCTTTTCTCTACATCCTTACCAACATTTGTCATTTATTGATGGCATTCATTCTGACAGGTGTGAGGTGATAACTCATTGTAATCTTAATTTTCATCTCTCTGATGATCAGTGACTGAGCATTTTTTTTTCATATGTCTTTTGGCCAACTGCATGGACACTTTGGAGAAGCATCTATTTAGGTCCTTTGCTCATTTTTTAATTGTATTGTCTACATTTTGTTAAGTTATATGAGTACCTTATACATTTTGGATATTAAAACTTTATGAAATAGATCATTGCCAAATATGTTCTCCCATGAAGTGGGTTTCCTTTTTGTTGACGGTTTCCTTTACTGTGCAGAAGGTTTTTATTTTAATGTAGTCCCATATGTTCATTTTCTCCTTAAAGTCTTTTATCTTAGATATGTATCCATAAACATATTGCTTTGACAGATATTTGATATTTTGTTGCCTATAGTGTTCTTCTGGGATTTTTATGCTCTCCTGACTTACATTTAAGTGTTCTATCCATTTTGTGTATGGTGTAAGTTGGTGATCTAGTTTCATTCTTTTGCATGTAACTGCACAATTGTTTCAGCACCATTTACAGAAGAGACTGTCTCCATTTCATTGTATTTTATGCTCATTTGTACAATATAAATTGAGCACAATGTCTTGGGGTCTCTGTCGGTTCCAATGACCTATATACCAGTTCTTGTGCAAGTACCAGGCTGTTTTGAGTACAGTGGCTTTATAGTATAATTTGATATCTGGTATTATGATCCCTCAAACTTTGTTCTTCTTTCTCAAGATAGATATGTCTTTTCCCAGTCTTCTTTGGCTACATATACATTTTGTAGTATTTATTCTTGATCTGTGAAATATGCTGTTGGTGTTTTAATAGGTATTGCATTGAACCTATAGAATGCTTTGGGTAGTATGAACATTTTAATGATGTTAACTCTACCAACCAATGAATATTGTGTATTCTTCCACTAATTTATATCTTCCTCTCTCTCTTCTTTTCAACATCTTTTAGCTTTCTGAGCACAAGACCTCCTATGTTAAATTTATTCCTGAGTATATTAATTTTTTTGTTGCAATGGTAATGGGATTGTTTGTTTAATTTCTCTTCCTGATAATTCATTAATAGTATATAAAAATGCCATTGATTTCTGCATCTTAATTTTGTATCCTTCTACATTGCTGAATTCCTTATTAAATCTAGTAGTTTTTGGAGCAGTGATTAGCATATTCTTTGTATAATACCATGTCATTTGAAATAATGAGTTTTACTTCCTCCTTTCCAATTTGGATGCCTTTTATTTCTTCTGTTGTCTGAATTCTGAGGCAAGGACTTCTAGCACTATATAACTCTATATAATCCTACCTAATAAAAGAGTAATATGCAAATCAACCATCACTCTGCTACACCCACAAATCATGCCCACCAGTCACAACCACCAGCTAATCAGAGCAAGTATGCAAATAAACCCAACCAAAATGGCTATAGCCACTGAGAGCAGGAGGGAGGCTTTTCCCTGGCAACAGAGTAAGCCAAGCTTTCTGCCTGCCCTTGCCAGGCCTAGGCCTCCACTCAAAGCTACAAAGTTTCAATTATAGAAGGTAAACAAATCCAAACAGAAAGGGCTGCCACCACTGAGTGAGCAGGAGGCTTGGCTCTGCTCCAGACTACAAAGTTTCAATTGTAGAAAGTAAATATATCTCAGATACCAGATCCTCTGCTTTGGTTGCTAGGAGGCATGGCTGGCCTGCAAACTACCACAGACCCCTCACTCAGGCTGCCCCAGTCCCCAAGAGAACTCCCATCCTGATCTAGGATACCCTTCAGGGCAAACCAGATGTCCCCCTCACCCATGCACTAGGCCTTTATCCTATCTAATAAAAGAGTAAAATGCAGATTGAACATCACTCCAACACACAATATGGCTGCCCCCATGTTGTCAAAGATTCTTCCCCTATATGGACACAGATGGCCAGTAGGGGAGGGCAATTTGGAGGGACCAGGCCTGCAAGGAAGGGCAGTTGAGAGGGACCAGGCTAGCAGAGGAGGAAAGTTGGGACAAATGGGCTGGCAGGGGAGCAGTTAGACATCAATCAGGCTGGCATGGGCGTGGTTAGGGGGTTATCAGGTTGGCAGATAGAAGCAGTTAGGGACCATCAGGAAGGCAGGCAGGTGAGCAGGATCGGGCTTAAATGAATAGTCGAACATACCTCGAGGGGTCCCAGATTGGAGAGGGTGCAGGCTGGGCTGAGGGACAACCCCCTTCCCCCCCACTGCCCCAGTGCACAAATTTTGTGCACCAGGCTTCTAGTCCTATATATTGTAATAAAGGGTTAATATGCAAATTAACCATCACTCCAGCACACAAGGTGGCCACCACCATATGGTCAAAAATGGCTGCCCCCATATGGACACAAGATGGCCACCATAAGATGGCCAGCAGGGGAAGGCAATTGTGGGCAATCAGGCAAGCGGGGGAGGATAGTTGGGAGAGACCAGGCCTGCAAGGGAGGACAGTTGTGGCGGCGGGGGGGGGGGGGGGGGGGGGGGAACCTAGGCCTGCAGGAGAGGGCAGTTGGGGGAAAACAGGCCTGCAGGGGAGGGCAGTAAAGGGGACCCAGGCCTGTAGGTGAGGGCAGTTGGGGAAAACCAGAGCAGCAGGGGAGAGCAGGTTGTGGCAACGAGGCTGACAGAGGAGGGCAGTTGGGGGTGATCAGGCTGGCAGGGGAGGGCAGTTAGGGTCAATTGGGGCAGCAAGTGAGGGTAGTTAGAGGCAATCAGGTTGGCAGGAGAGCAATTATGCATAGATCAGGCTGTCAGGTGAGTGGTTAGGGGGTTTTCAGGCTAGCAGGCAGAAGTGGTTAGGGGAAATCAGTCAGGCAGGCAAGTAGGCGAGTGGTTAGGAGCCAGCAGTCCTGGATTTTGAGAGGAATGTAGAGGGTGTTGAGGAGGGTGTAGGCTGGGCTATGGATTGAAGAGGGTGTAGGCTGGGCTATGGGAAGTCCCCGACACACAATGTACAAATTTCATGCATCAGACCTCTAGTGTTGAATAAGTGGTGAAAATGGACATCCCTGTCTTGTTCCTGTTCTTAGGAGAAATAGTTGTGTTTATTTCCCATTGAGTATGATATTCACTGTATGTTTGTCATTTATGGCCTTTGTTTTGTTGAGATATGATCCCTCTATTCCCACCTTGCTGAGAGTTTTTATAAAAAATGGGTTTAGACTTTTGACAAATGCTTTTTCTGCATCAATTTACATGATCATGTGATTTATGTCTTTCAATATGTATAATGTGATGTATCATGTTTATTTATATGCAAATATTGTACCAGCCTTGCATCAATGGAGTAAATCCCACTTGGCCATAATGTATGATCTTTCAAATATATTTCTGGATCCAATTTGCTAATATTTTGTTGAGGATTTTAGCATCTATGTTCATCAGGGATATTTGCCTATAATTATCTTTTTTTGTAGTGTCTTTATCAGGTTTAGTAATTAGGATAATATTGGCTTCATAAGAAGAGCTTGGAACTGTTCCTTCCTCTTGGGTTTTTAGAAAGGTTTGAAGAGTTTAGGTTTTATTCTTCTTTGAATGATTGGAAAAAAAAAACACAAAAAACTCCCCAGTAAAGCCATCCTGACCAGAGCTTTTGTTTGCTGAGAGGTTTTTTTTTTGTGTGTGTGTGTGTGTGTTTTTAGTTGCTTATATTTCCTCAGTTGTTATGGCCTATTCAGATTTTCTGATTCTTCCTGATTCAGTTTTGGGAGATGGTATTTTTATAGAAATTTGTCCATTTCATCCACATTATCTAACTCATTGGCAGATAGTTGTTCATAGTATATTTTGTTATCATTTGTATTTTCATGGTATCAGTTGTTTCTTCTCTGCTTTTTTTCTGATTTTATTTATTTGGGTCTTCTTTCTTTGTTCCTTGATGAGTCTGCTAACAATGATGAGTCTGCTAACAATTAGTCAATCTTGTTTATTTTTTTTCAAAAATCAGCTACTGGTTTCATTGATTTTTTTATCATTTAGTTATGCTCTAATCTTTACTACTACATCATTTATTTCTGCTCTAATCTTTACTACTATTCCCTTCCTTCTACTTATTCTGGGCTTTTCTTATTATTATCCATCTAGTTTTTTAAGTGGAAGGGTTAAATAATTGATTATTATTGTTATTATTATTATTATTATTATTATTATTATTATTATTGTGGTAGTCATATAGTGCTATGAACTTACCTTTCAGGACTGATTTCACTGTCCCATAGATTTTTCCATAGTTGTAGGTTCATGTGCATTTGTTCCCAGGAAGTTTTTTTATTTCTTTCTTGATCTAATTGGTAACCCATTCATTGTTCAATAACATGCTATTTAGCCTACATGTGTTTAGATATTTTTGAGTGTTTTTACTGTAGTTGATTTCTAATTTCATTCCATTGTGATATGAGGAGATCCTTGATATGACTTCACTTTTCTTGAACTAGTAGAGACTAGTTTTGTGTCCAAACATGTGGCCTATCTTTTAGAATTACTCATGTACACTTGATAAGAAGCTTTTGGATGAAATGTTATATAAATGTCAATTAAATCCATTTGTTCCAGTGCATCATTTAGTGTCTCTATCTCCTTGTTAATTTTTTTTTTTTCTGGAATAGCTATCCAATGAAATCAATGGGGAGTTAAAATCTCCTACTATGACTGTTTTTCTGTCAAACTATCCCTTAAAATGCTCATAATTTTTTATAAACTATATTTAGCTGCTCCTATGTTAGAAGCATATACATTCACCAGGGTTATATCCCCTTGTTTGATAAATCCCTTTAGTGTTATATAGTGACCTTTCCTGTCTCTTGTGATGGCCTTCATTTTGAATTTTATCAGATACTAGAGGCCCCATGCCTAAAAATTCATGCATGGGAAGGGGGGTCCCTCAGCCCATCCTGCCCTCTCTCACAGTCTGGGAGCCCTCAGGGATGGGAGGCAACCTGACAATCAGGGGAAGGTGATGCCCATCACACCTCTGCTACTGCCACTGCTGGCAGTGTAAGCCTTGGCCAGCCCTGGCTACCTGAGCCTTGGGTAGCCCTGGGTGGTTGGGCAGCTGACATCCAAGGCTTGCCTGTGCCTTAGCAGCTGGGGGACAGAAGGGACTGGAGGACTCTGGAGGCAGGAATGCAGCCCCAGGGGGCTGAGGAGATTGGGCACCACTATCTTTGAGGGCATGGCAATAAATTATCATATTCCCTTCTTTTTGGCTATGGGTGCTGCCATCTTTGAGGGTGGGGGTGCCAATTAGGATATTCTCTCCTTAGTGGCTGTGGGTGCTGCCATCTTTGCAACGGCATGAGGGTCAATTAGCATACTACCTCTTTATTAGATAGGATGAGTAGTTCTATCCCAGCTTTTATTTTTATTTCATTTTCATGGAAAATTTTTCCATCCCTTCACTCTCATCCTGTGTGTGTGTTTTGTTCTGAGGTGGGTCTCTTGTAGATAGCATATAATTGGGTCATGTTTTTGTATCCATTTGGCTACTCTATGTGTTTTGAATGTAGCATTTAATACATTTACATTTAAAGTTATTATTTATTGCCATTTTTATTCTGCATGCCTATGTTTCTGTCTCTTTCTGTTCCTTTTTCTCATTAAGCAGTCCCTTTAGCATTTCTTAAAGTGCTTCTAGTGCTGGTTTGGTGGTGATAAAATTCTTTAGCTTTTTTTTTTTTTTTTTTTTTTTTTTTGACAGGGTAGGGAAGCTCTTTATTTCACCATTTATTTTGAATGATAGTCTTCTTGTTGGATAGAGTAATCTTCATTTCTGATCATTGCTTTTCATTATCTTGAATACTTAATGGCATTCCTTTCTAACCTGTAGAATTAAAGATGAGAAATCAGCTGATAGCCATAAAAGAGCTCCTTTGTAGGTAACAAATTTATTTTCTTTTGATTCCTTTAAGATTCTCTTTTTCTTTAATTTTTGACATTTTAATTATGATATATCTGGGCATGTGCCAGTTTGGGTTCTTCTTGCTTCGGACTCTCTATACCTCTTGAAATTGTGTGACTCTTCTCTTTACCAGGTTAAGGAAGTTTTGGCCATGATTTCTTTAAACAAGATCTCTATCCCTTTCTTCACTTTCTTCTTCTGGTACTCTTATTATTTGAGCTTGTTTGGAGGTTCTAGCAGGGGAGCGCAACTACTCGTATACCTTTGACCGAAGACCAGTCCTCTCCTCTTGGAGGAAAGTCGTCCTCTTCGAGCGCGCAGCTTCGGGAGGGACGCACATGGATCGGTGAGGGAGGAGGGGGACACCCACCTAGCCAGCCAGATCAGCCGAATCAACCCTGGCGATCAATGGGGTGACAGATGTCGCAGCCAGATCGCCCTCACATCCTTATTATTTGAATATTGTTACATTTCATGTTTCCCACAGCTCCCTTAATGTGTTTTTTAATTGTTTGGGTGTTTTTTGTTTGTTTGTTTCATTTTGTGTTTTGTTTGTTTGTTTGTTTTGTATTCTAATTGAGTAATTTTTTCTACCTGTCTTCTAATTCAGCAGTCACCAACCATTCAGACCTTATGAACCACCAGTGGCCCAGACCACTGGTTGAAGACCATCCATGAATTGTTCTAATTCACAGTTCTGATCCTCAGCTCCCCTTATTATGTTGAGTATTCCTTTCAATGTGTTCTTTATTAGTGCTATGTGATTCTTTATTTCTGACTGGTCTTTTTTCATAGTTACTATATATTTTTTATGCTAATGAGCATCATTGCCAACATTATTCTGAACTCTAATTATGATAAATTTCTTATCTCCATTTCATTGAGCTCTTCTTCTGTTGATGTTGTTGTTGATTGTTTCCTCATTTTGGCTGCCTGTTTGGGTTTGTGTCTATGTATTTGGTAGTTCTGCTATGACTACTAATCTCTAGTGCAGGACAATATCAGAAAATGTTTCTGACTAGCCCTGAGTACCCTGTTTTGAGCTATCAGCAATCCAAAGATTGTGATTCCCTCTGTTGGATCTGGTTATCTTTGGAAAAGACCAAAATGTTAACCATGGTATGGTTTTCCTATCCCTGGGCCTGGGAGGAGACCAGGAAAATACTCAAAGCCTCCAGAGACCTCCTTCTGCCTGCAGTTTGATTGTATTCATGCTTTATGAGCTTCAGACTATTGACCATATTGTGGGGAGAGAAATCTTCCAACAGGGTGGGGCAAATGCCTTCCCCCAGGCAAAAACCTTCTGGGTAGTAAATGTCCAGGGAAGAAAGTTGTCCTCTGCTGCATAAAGGAATGATTTTTTCACAGGAAACTGGGGTGGCTGCCCTCTTGGAGGGCACCAGCCATGGTTTCTCCTCACAAAGCTCCAGTCCACTCTACGCTCCTCTGTCAGAACCCAAGGTGAGTGGCTGCACATGACATTTTGTGTCTTGGTCCTGTAATAGAGTGCCTGCATTTCTAGCCATCTCTAGCTTACAGGCAGCAACCTGCTGCTTTTCACAGCCATATGTTATGTGGACACCTTTCTCATTTCTGGTGCTCTGCACTGTGGAGCCCATCTTGGGGTTGAGTCCCTAAAGCTGTCACTGTGAATCCCTACAATTGAGATATTGCTCCAGGACTTCACTTGCTGTCTGTGGTAGCATGGCAAATAAACACCTCCACACTTCCTACTAATCTCTATGAAGTCTCCACTTTCCTTTCTTGGTTATAAGGGTTCTCTACACCTTGTTTTCAGTTGATTTCTTAGGATGGTTTTTCTGTATTTCCAGTTTAGTCCTGGGAGAGTGTCAACAAAATTTCCTTTAATTCCACCACAATTTTTCAGTATGAACAATCTTAAGGCAAAGAGGCAACCCTCGAACATCAGGTTTTTTATTATATTTTTTTCAATTTCAATGGTGTCAGGAGCAGTTCTGGATTGGTGACTAACACTGTGCCCAGCAATCTTCCAGATCCACTAGGTCCATCAATGGATTTAAATTATTCATTTCAGTGACTTGATATTTCACTATAGGAGGGTAAAGTGCCAGCTGGTTTTAAAAATAATCCTCTTCAACTTTTGTAAACCCATCATAGGAAAGGGGAAAGCAAGATTTGTTAGAAGCAATTTAGACTCATTAAAAAACCTTTAACATGCCCTGGCCACTGTGGGTCAGTCAGTTGAGTGTTATTTCATGCACTGAGAAATCACTGGTTTAACTCTTGATCAGGGCACATGCCCAAGTTGTGTGCTCCATCCCTGGTGAGATGCATGCAGGAGGTGACTAATTGATGGTCCTTTCTCCCTCTCCTGTCCTTTCTCTCTAAAATATATTTTTTTAAATCCTGTAATATGATTCTCTACCTAGCAATACTACTTGGATACCAATGGTTAAGGTTATATGAACTCTGTGGAGTAATAACACTGATCCACTGAAATAATAACCACAATTATTTATTGAGTACTATGTGTGTCTGAGTATCTTCTAACCCTCACAACAATCCTTCATATTATAAGCAATTATTTCCATACTATAGTTGAGAAAACCGTATCTGTACAAGACAACTAGAAATAACACATTTAAATTCATTTCTGTCTAATTATAATGTATTGGTTTGCCTCTCAATAGAAAATGATGGAATAAAGACTTGTGACTCCAGTTTTTCATGCTAGAGATAATTCATCTTTCATGGAAAATTGTTTCTTCCTCTATATTTTGCTGAGGGGATGTAAGACCTTTGGTAGGAAACCTGAACATGTTGCAACTATCATAAGATCAATAGGCACAAAAGCCTAACCCTTATTAGATTTTTTTCTGACTATATCATAGTGATATTCCTCAGAAATTAGAAACACAAGAAATTTAGTTTAGAAGAAGATATTCAAGACTATGATAAACTATTTGTATGCATTTTATCTACCCAATGCCTTTACTTAAATTCAGGAGTCATATTTTCTGCTGTTATTGAATTTACCATCATGCTTGGCAGTAAAAGAGTTTTTTTTGGTCAATTTTAAGAATACCTAATTTCTTAACTCTACTTCTTCCAATATGTACACTTGTAGATCACTTACTAGAGACTTATACCTGTCCCAACTGTGAGATCAATTTAAGTCTTTGACAAATGTAATCTACATTGCTTAGGTTAGTGATTTGATGGTCTAATAGCTATTATACTTTTTTGCTCTAGTTTCTATAATGTGCTTGATTCTAAAAATCAGATTCCTGCCTTGTTTATTGTATACATATCCTCTTATTGTTCACCTACGTATCACTGACATTTTGGTCCTGTTTCTCCCTGATCAGCTTACTTCTGCAGTTCTCCTATAGACTAGTCTTCCAGCTTCAAACTTCATACTAAGTTTTCAGATATCTATGGCAGACATTTGTAATGCTCACATCCCACCCACCTAAACCTTCATAAATCTTCTCCCACACATTTTCCTAATGATAAGCCCTGTCTAAAGACTTACTGTTGGCTCTGCTCAGAGAGTATGTCTAAATTAGTTTTCATCTTGGACTCTTTTTTTGAAAAATTCCCTGTCTGAAGATACGTTTTTTATTGATTTTAGAGAGAGAGAAACATTCAGGTGATACAGAAATATTGATTGGTTGTCTACCCTACATGTCCCAACTGGGATCAAACCCACAACCTTTTATGGGCTCTGGCTAGAAATCAAACTTCCAACCTTTTGGTGCACAGGACAATACTCAACAAACTGAGCCACCTAACCAAGGACATCTCTGACTCTTGATTTGAGATAAAACATCAAACCTGAGCTTTAATTTGACATGAATTCTAATCAAAAGATAACAATTTAGAGGTTTGTCTATTTGAATATTGGATTCTATTTTTCTCCTAAGACAGCTAATTACCATTTTCTTTTTAATAGACAAATTATAGAAAAACATTTGTCTACTCTTTCCCCTTTCTTAAAGAGAGGAAACTAAGGGAGAGGCAACAATGACTATTTCAGATTTCTCATGCATGTATATGTACAAAGAACACAGACAACATAAAAGTCTCAATTAATAGGCTTTTAGAGTATTTCTGTGTATGTAGCATAGGGTAACCCAGTGAGACCATTATTATGTAACCTGAGAACAGAAGGGAATCCTTCAAAAATTAATTCAAAAATTCATGAATAATCCAATCATCAACCAAATAACAAGTCTTTACTGAGCATTTTCAGTTAATATACTGTACTAGGGGTGGGCCATATGTACACCTGCTATCAAAGAACTCACCGATTTAAAGCTTTGGTAGTTTATGTGAAATACATAATATTCTATTTTTTAACATAAGACAGAATTAGGAGAATAGCAAGGAATTACTCCCTTTTGAAGATAGGCCATATAGGAAAAGGGCACCTTAATTGTCACACCTAGAATTCATGTCAAATATCTAGTGGTCATGCTAGGAATTTTAGCACAGGATACAAGACAATGGCTTGGTAAAGGACCACTGAAGATTTAAAGTAGCTGAAGTAAAAATGCATTCTCCCTGGCTTCTTTTCTCATAGTCCTGAACATGCTGCATGAATATTCTTTATTATACTACATTTTCTAAATATGATTTTTATTCTAAATAATCATTTAATGTTAACTTTCATTTAATTATATTCTAATTAAGGTATGAGGATATGAAGAAAAGCAAAATTTTAAGTTTTCCGACTTTAACGAATGTTTTATGTAACATTATCCTATTGTAAAGATAAATCCATATTGATTTATTTTAACTATTGTTTATTATTTTTCCTTATTAAAAAAAAAGTAACTTATCTCATAGGGGCATGTATCTACTTATTAATCAGTGACAATAATTATAACTTATAGGCTTGCTTTGATAATGTAAGAATTTATATTATGTAAATAATTTTATAAAGTGCTTGAAACATAATACCAGTAGATATTCAACTGGTATTTGCTATTATTATATTTTTATTTTGAGCTTCATGATAATAAGTATTATATAGTTTTTAATCCATACATATTAGTAGCCCTATTACCTGTGATAAATATTATTTCCTCCAAAGATTAAGATCCACCTATTTAGTGAACTCAAATGTTATATGTGATTTTAATGATCATAGAGATTTAAAGTTGAAGGGATAATCCCAATCTCTAATATAGCACTCCCATCCTATATAATAAAAGAGTAATATGCAAATTGAACATACCTCTGCAAGCCACACCACCAGCCAATCAGGAGCGAGTATGCAAATTAACCCAACCAAACTGGCTGCAGCCGTGGAGCAAGCAGAAGGCTTAGGTTTCCCTGGCAATGGAAGAAGCCAAACTTTCAGCCTGCTCTGGCCTGCCTTGGCCTCTGCTTAAAGCTACAAAGTTTCAATTACAAAAGATAAATAAATCTCAACAAAAATGGCAACAGCACAGATTGAGAAGGAGGCTTGGCTCTGCTCCAGGCTACAAAGTTTCAATTATAGAAGATAAATAAATCCCAGATACCAGGGCCTCCACCTGGGTCACGGTGGGGGGGGGGGGGGGGGCATGGCCAGCCTGCAAACCACCACAGGCCCCTCACCAAGCCACTTCACCCCAAGGAAACCCCCACCCCAATCCAGATACCCTTCAGGGCAAACCACCCATGCCTCTATCATATCTAATAAAAGAGTAATATGCAGGCCTCTATCATATCTAATAAAAGAGTAATATGCAGATTGACTATCACTCCAACACACAAGATGGCTGCAACCATGTAGTCAAAGATGACTGTTCCCATGTGGACACAAGATGACCACCACAAGATATACAGCAAGGGAGGGCTGTTGTGGGTGATCAGGCCATCAGGGGAGGGCAGTTGGGAGAGACCAGGCCTGCAAGGGAGGACAGTTGGGGGTGATCAAGCCTGCAGGGGAGGGCAGTTAGAGGTGACCAGGCTGGCATAGGAGGGAAGTTGGGGGTGATCGGGCCTTCAGGGAAGGACAATTAAGGAGGACCAAGGCCTGCAGGTGAGTGTAGTTAGGAGTGACCATGCCTGCAGGGGAGGAAAGTTAATGGCAAACGGGCTGGCAGGGGAGCAGTTAGACATAAATCAGGTTAGCAGAGGAATGATTAGGGGTGATTGAGCTGTCAGGCAGAGGCAGTTAGGGGCAATCTGGAAGGCAGGCAGGTGAGCAGTTGGGAGCCAGCAGTCCTAGATTGTGAGAGGTATATCTGACTGCCCGTTTAGGCCTGATACTACCTGGATTGTGCCTAAGTGGAAGTCAGACATCCCTTGATGGGTCCCAGATTGAAGAGGGTGCAGGCTGGCCTGAGGGACAGGCCCCCTCCCCATGCACACATTTTGTGCACTGGGCCTCTAGTTTACATATAAGGAAACATGTGATGTTATGCAACTTTGCACACTTATTCAAATAGTTGAAGATGTGATTAGAATATTGATTTTCCTATAAAATTCAATGCAGTTATCAACACTATAAATGGCTCATTTAAATTTAAATATTCAAATTAATGCTGATAAATGCATCCCCTATCACATTCTGAAATATGAAATATATGGCTATGGAAGTTAAATGCATTTCTACACTTTAAAAATACTAAGATTTTTATATAAATAGAAAAGAATTATCATTCACTGTTGGGAAATTATTATTATATAGGTAAGAAAAAAGGTTAAACTGAAAGGGCAACCATATCCCTGACCAGTGTGGCTCAGTTGATTGGGCATTAACCCATTCTCCAAACAGTTTGATTACCCATTAAGGCACATACCTTGGCTGCAGGCTGGATTCCTGGTACTGGGCATGCAGGAGGCAGCTGATTGATGTTCCAATCTCATATAAATGTTTATCTTTCTCTCTCGCTCTCCCCTCATTCTCCCCAAAAAGTCTATGAAAATATAATAAATAAGCAAAAATATCAACCATAACCCATTGCTTACCAATAGATATATATGTACATGTATATTCTTTACTAGAGTCCCAGTGCATGAAATTCGTCCATGCGGGGGTGGGGGCGCAGGACTCAACCCAGCCTGTGCCCTCTCCAACTCTCCAGTCTGGGACCCATCAAGGGATGTCTGACTGCCCTTTGTGATCAGGGCTAAATGAGCAATCAGACATCTGTCTCACAATAGAGGACTTCTGCTCCCAACTGCTCACCTGGTTGCCTTCCTGATTGTCCCTAACCACTTCTGTCTGCCAGCCTGATCACCTCCTAACTACTCTTCTCCCAGCCTGTTTGATGCTTAGCAGCTCCAATGCCAGCCTATTTGCACCTAACTACTGTTCCCTGCAGGCCTGGTCCCCTAGAACTGCTCTCCTCTGCAGGCCTGTGGCCCTCCTAACTGCCCTCCCCTGCACGCCTGGTCGCCCCCAACTTCCCATCTCTGCCAGCCAGGTCACCCCTAACTACCCTCTTCTACAGGCTTGATAACCCCCAACTGCCCTTTCTTGCAGGCCTGGTACCTCTCAAATGCCGTCCCCTGCTGACCATCTTGTGGTGGCCATCTTGTGTCCACATGGGGGAGCCATCTTTGACACATGAAGGCAGCCATCTTGTGTGTTAGAATGATGGTCAATTTGCATATTACTCTTTTATTAGATAGGATAGAGGCCTGGTGCATGGGTGGAGGCCAAATGGTTTGCCCTGAAGGGTGTCCTGGATCAGGAAACAGGTTTCCTTGGGGCGTGGGGTGGCCTGGATGAGGGACCTGTGGTGGTTTGCAGGCTGGCCATGCTTCCCGGTGACCCAAGCAGAGGCCCTGATATTTGGAATTTATTTATCTTCTACAATTGAAACTTTGTAGCCTGGAGTGAAGCCAAGCCTCCTACTTGCTCCATGGAGGCAACCATTTCTGTTGGGATTTATTTATCTTCAATAATTAAAACTTTGTAGTCTTAATCAGAAAGCCTGGGCCAGGGTGTGTGGAAAACGTGGCTTACTCCATCACTGAGGGCAAAGCATGGCTGCTACCATTTCTGTTGGGATTTATTTATATTCTATAATTGAGACTTTGTAGCCTTGAGTGGAGATCTTGGCCAGCCTGGGTATGCAGAAAGTTTGGCTTTCTCCATTGCCAGGACAACCCAAGCCTCTCTCCTGCTCACTTAGGGGCCATCGCCATCTTGATTGAGGTTAATTTGCATACTCACTCCTGATAGACTGATGGGCATTCATCACCATCTTGGCTGATGTTAATTTGCATACTCGCTTCTGATTGGCTGGTGGGCATGGCTTATGGGTGTAACGAAGTGATAGTTAACTTGAATATTAATCTTTTATTAAGTAGGATGTTCTTTTTTGATGTTTTATAAATAGATGCACATAGGTTTCAACTAAGAGGTAGACTTAAACTGTACATGTTTTATAATGTGAGTTGTTTATTTAGGTTATAAGCTTATTTTCATAATGATCCTAATAAAAGAGTAAAATGCAAATTAACCATCACTCCGCTACACCTGAAGCCATGCCCACAAACCACAACCACTGGTGGGATCGGGCTTAAAGAGTCAGTCAGACATTCCTTGAGGGGTCCCAGATTGGAGAGGTTGCAGGCTGGGCTGAGGGCATGAATTTCATGCACCGGGCCTCATATATATATATATATATATATATATATATATATATATATATATATATATATATGTGTGTGTGTGTGTGTGTGTGTGTGTGTGTGTGTGTATGATAATAATTTGTGTTGGTTGCATATATATTATATGCTTATACCAAATCAATTTTTTAAATAAATATTTATTGTTCAGATTATTACAAATGTGTTCCTCTTCTGCCCTCCTCAATTGCGCCCCCCCCCCCAGGTTCCCATCCCACCCTCTGCCCTTTCCCATTGCCCATTGTCCCCATCCATAGGTGTACAGTTTTTGTTCAGTCTCTTCCCACACCCCCACTCCCCTTTTCCCCCAAAATCATCAGTTCACTCCCTTTCCATACCTCTGATTCTATTATATTCACCAGTTAATATTGTTCATCAGATTTTTAAATTCCCTTGGTTTTTAGTTTCACTTGTTGATAGTTACATATTTGTTGTTCATAATTTTTATCTTTATCTTCTTCCTCTTCCTTAATAACCGCTTTCAGCAATTCATATAATTCTGCTTTGACAGTGATGAACTCCTTTAGCCATTTTTTATTTGTGAAGCTCTTTATCTGGCCTTTGATTCTGAGTGATAGCTTTGCTGGGTAGAGTATTTTTGGCTGTAGGTTCTTGCTATTCATTACCTTGAATATTTTTTGCCATTCCCTTCTGGCCTGCATGGTTTCTGTTGAGAAATCAGCTAACAATCATATGGGTGCTCCTTTATAGGTAACTACCTGCTTTTCTCTTGGTGCTTTTAATATTCTCTTTGTCTTTTGCTCTTGAGATTTTAATTATGATGTGTCTTGGTGTGATCCTCTTTGGATTCCTTTAGTTTGGGGTTTTGTGCACTTCCTGAACTTGTAAGTCAATTTCTTTCCGCATGTAGGGGAAGTTTTCTGTCACTATTTCTTTTAGTATTTTTTCGGTATTTTGCTCTCTCTCTTCTTCTGGGATCCCCATAATTTTGATGTTGGTTTGCTTGAAATTGTCCCAGAGGTTTCTTACACTATCTTCAACTTTCTGGATTCTCTTATCTTCTTGCTTCTGCAGAGGAGTGTCCTCTGGCTCTTTGTGTTCTAAATCTTTGTCTTGATTCTTGCGATCTTCCAGTCTGTTTTTAGGACTGTGTAATATTTTTTATTTCAGACAATGTTTTCTTTATTTCTAGTTGATCCCTTTTTATTTCTAGTTGATCCTTTATTATTTCTACTTGATCCCTTTTCATATCTTCATAGGTCTCATTTATTTTTTCGGCTTTTTTTTAGGATATTATTGAAAAGCCGTATAACAGTGGTTTTGAACTCAATGTCCATTGTTTTCATTCATCTCCTTCCTTTGTGTCCTGCCCCTTGTCTGCATTTCAGTTGTTTTCCTGATTTAATGGAATAGTTTTGTGTGTTAGGTGTTCTGGTAGATCCCAGTAGCACAGCCTCCCCAGGTACCTGGGGTGGACAGTCTTGGTGTAGCCCTTTGTGGGCTATGTGTGCAGTTTTGTTGTTAAGCCTTGCTTATCACTGGGAAGCATTGATCTCCAAGCCAATTGGCTGTGAGGATCAGCAGTGTCTCAGCTAGGAAGGCTTCTGTACTCTGCTTGGATGGGGCGGATTCTCGGGGTGGTGCAGACAATCTTTGGTTCCCTGTTAGTCTTGCCTTAGAAAAGTCCTGTTTGCAGTAAGTCTCTCCAGATTGGTTGCAGGCTCACCACCTCTTTGGTAAAGGTGCAGACAAGCTTTGGATTCCAGCCAGTCCCTCCTCAGAGAAAGCCAGCCTCTAGGAGAGCTTCTGTGCTCAGCTTGGATGGGGCGGAATTTTGAGGTGGTGAAGACAAGCTTTGTTTTCCTATCAGCTCCTCTCCAAGTGGCTCCTCCCCAAGTCCCTCAGTAATGGCCTTTGGCTTCATACACCTCAGAGAGATCTCTGCCCGCTGCCTGACAATCTGACCTCTCCCTGACTGGGGCCGTCTATCAGAGCAATAGGGTGATTCTGTTTTCCTCTCGAACAACAAAGCCAGCCGCTTGTTAGCTGTCTGCCCTCTCCTTGTGCCAGAGGTAAGTCAGTAGTGAACTCGGCCCGGCCAGCCCTCTTTGAGCACCCGGAGTCGGCCAGCAGCAATCTCACCAGGCCTGCCCTCTTCGCGCACCAGGAGTACTCCAGCAGCTATCTTGGCCCTTCTTCTCCTCGCACCTGGATTAAGCCAGCGCCTTTTCGCTTGTACAGTTCTTGGTACCTTCACAGTTTCTGAGGGTTGATGCACCTTTTCTCTCCTTCCCAGAGCCTCCTCTCAGCTAGCCGTCCATTGCTTCAGGGAAATGCCTCCCCTGTTTTCCAGTTCTAAATTCAAATTTGTTGTGGTAGGCTGCATTTGGGTGTCTACCCTATGCCTCCATCTTGGTTTCTCCTACCAATCAATTTAATTAATTCCTCTTTGAGATCTTAATAGCAGGGGGCAAAGGATAATGTAAAAAAATGGTAAACCTAAGGTCTAGTAATAATTAATGTCGTTTTCTAATACTTTTTAAAATCGAATTTATTTAAACAATACAACAAAATTTAATCAACAATATAGTTGCCGTTGTTTTCTACTACTTGTGCCCAACACTCAGGAAGCATTTTAATCCCTCTGTTGTAAAATTCTTGTGATTTTGATGCAAAAAATTCGGTCAATGCATTTTTGAGGCATTCTTCATTATTAAATTTTTTTCCAAGAAGAAAGTTTTGCAAAGAACGAAACAAATGGTAATCAGAAGGGGCAATATCAGGAGAATATGCAGGTTGAGGGAGAACTTCCCATTCCAACTGGCGCAGTTTTTCAGCAGTGATTCTTGCAGTATGCGGTCGTGCGTTATCGTGGTGATGAAGAATTACGCTCTTCCGATTAATCAGCGCGGGTTCTTTTTCTCTTAAAGCTTGGGCTAACCTTTCCAATTGGGCACTATACACTCCACTTGTAATGGTTTGGTTAGATGGTAAAAGTTCATAATGAAGAATTCCTTTAAAATTCCACCAAACACACAACATCACTTTTTTCGCATGCAAGTCAGGTTTTGGCGTGGGCTGCAGAGCCTCATTTTTGTCCAACCATTGAGGCTGCCTTTTCAAATTAACATACAGCACCCATTCTTCATCTCCGGTAACAATTTGCTCTAAAAACGGCAAACGGTTTTGACGAGAGAGGAGCGAACTGCAAATTGTGACTCTTTGATTACGGTTGTTGTCGGTCAACTCATGAGGAACCCATTTTCCAAACGTTTGGACTTTGCCAAGTGCACGCAATTGATTGGAAATTGTTTTTTGTGAACAATTTAAAGTTGTCGCAAGCTCTTGTTGGGTAATTTGAGGATTTTGCACCAAAAGAGCTTGAAGAGCTTCTTGATCAAAATTGGACACACGGCCTCGACCACTCTTGTCATCTAACAAAAAATTTCCCTCGCGAAATTTCTCAAACCAACGCTGGCATTTTTTGGCACTAACTGCATCTTGACCAAGAGCACTATAGATGTTTTTTGCAGCCTCACTTGCTTTTCTTCCTAATTGGAACTCGTAAAGCATGCAGTGCCGAATATGTTCTTCATCCACCATCTTCTTAGCCCTAGTTTTGCAACAAAAACCAAACCAAACACAAACTTTTTCAAGCAAAACTTGTTAATTGCACTTCACACGTTCTGTAGATACCACGTGTTTGAAGGTTATGTCAATACAAGTCAACGCCAAGCAAGATTTTAAACGAATGTTTAAAAACGACGTTACTTATTACTAGACCTAATAAATTACATTGAATAATAAAGAATGACTCAAATATCAAAGCATACTACACTTAGGGCCTCCATTGTCCTGTGTCTCAGATATCATAGCATAATACACATGGAACTCAGCTTCCTTTAAAATAGGAAGTGATGCCATACGCATGAAGCAGCTGAATTTTAAGGGCCTCACTTGTTCTATACCTTTACAGAGGGATGAGTAGGGGCTGAGGGAATTTGAGGAAACCCAGACAGAATTTTCCTCCTAAAAATTTTTGCTAAGCTGGCCACCTGGACTGCCGGGCAATTGTCCAATCAAAACCTGGACACACAGCATTAACAAAGGCACTGGTCTCCTACTGCTAATGCATAAGGATCAAACCCCAGCCTGCAGGAACTCACCCTCAGTCAGGACCAGGCTATTGGGTAGACCTGGGCTGGTGCTCCTAACTCTGGGGAGAGGAAGACTTCCATGGCTGCAGGCTAGAACAGTCCATAGGGCAGGTTGTTAAGCAAAGAGGCTTCTTCATCTGGGATTGCAGGGCAGCTTAGCTTTGCCTGGCCTGTTCTCCTCATGATCTTGGGGATCAGCTCAGCCTGGCCTATTCACCCAATGATCACCAATCAAGTTGGCCTGGCCTGTTCTGTTCTCCCCATGATCATCGGTCAGTTCAGCTCATCCTGTTCACCCCATGATCATGGGGTGGCTTGGGCCAAGGCTCTTCACCACCATCACAGGGTGGCTTGGACTCAGGCACAGGTGGTGTGGTGGCTTGGACGATGCCTGGCCAGGTCCCCATCTCAACTTGGATCCACCAGTGGCTTCAGGTGCTGGCCCCCAGCTGCCTGCCCATGTCCCCAACTCCATCAGCCTCATAGAGCCTCTGCCTCCGCTGCCTGCATATGCAAATTTACCAGCCATCTTTGCTGGGTTAATTTGCATATCATTCCTGATTGGCTGTGGGTGTAGTGAAGATATGGTCAATTAGCATTTTTCCCTTTTATTAGTATAGATAGTATTCCATTGTATAGATGTACCACTGTTTTTAATCCACTCATCTGCTGATGGGCACTTCAGCTGTTTCCAAATCTTATCTATTGTAAATTATGCTGCTATGAACATAGGGGTGCATATATTCTTTCTGATAAGTTTTTTTTTTTTTTTTTCTGATTTCTTGGAATATATTCTTAGAGGTGGGATCACTGGGTCAAATGGGAGTTCCATTATTATTTTTTGGGGGAAACTGTATTTTGTTTTCCACAGAGACTGCACCAGTCCGTTTTCCCACTAGCAATGTACAAGGATCCCCTTTTCTCCATATCATTGCCAACACTTGTAGCTTATTGATCTGTTGATGATAGCCATTCTGACAGGTGTGAGGTGGTGTCCATTGTTGTTTTGATTTGCATCTCTTGGATAATTAATGACTTACAGCATTTTTTTCATTTGTTTTCTGGACTTCTCTATGTTCTCTTTGAAGAACTGTTTACTTAGGTAATTTTCCCATTTTTTAAATGGATTATCTTCCTTTTGTTACGTTGTATGAATTCTCTATACATTTTGGAGGTTAACCCCTTATTGGATGTATCATTGCCAAATATATTATTTTATTCAGTGGGCTTTCTTATTATTTTGTTGATGGTTTTTTTGCTGTGCAGATGTTTATTTTGATGAAGTACCATTTGTTTATTTTTCTCCTTAGTTTCTTTTATTCTAGGAGATATATCCATTAACATAATTTACTAGAGATGCCTGAGAATTTGCTGCCATTTTTTTTTCTAGGATTTTTATGGTTTCACATCTTACATTTAAGTATTTAATCCATTTCAAGTTTATTCTTGTGTATAGTGTAAGTTGGTGGTCTGTTTCATGATTTTTTGAATGTGTCTGTGCAATTTTCCCAACACCATTTATTGGAAGAGACTGTCTTGATTCCATTGTATGTTCTTCCCTCCTTTGTGAAATATTCATTGAGTATAATGGCTTGGGTCAATTTCTGGGTTCTCTATTCTGTCCCATTAGTATATATGTATATTATTGTGCCAGTACCAAGCTATTTTGAGTACAGTGGCTTTGTAGTGTAGCTTGATATCTGGTATTGTGATCCCTCCAACTTTGTTCTTTCTAAAGATTGCTGAGGCTATTTGGGGTCTTTTTAGATTCTATATAATTTTTTGGAATATTTGTTCTGGGTATGTGAAATATGCTGTTGGAATTTTAATAGGGATTGCATTGAATCTATAGATTTCTTTGGGTAGTATGGCCATTTTAATAATGTTGAGTTTACCAATTCATGAACAGAGTATATTCTTCCACTTGACTATATCTTCCTCTATCTCTTTTACAAAGTCCCATAGTTTTCTGAGTATCTTATTTTTTTGTTGTTGCAGTTGTAAATGGAATGTTTTAGTTTAATTTCCCTTTCTGAGAGTTCATTATCCTAAATAATAAAAGGCTAATATGCAAATAGACTGAACATTGGAACAACTGGACAACCGGTCGCTATGACGTGTGCTGACCACTGGGGAGGTCACGGAGCATGGCAGGCATCGACTACTGCAGGACGGTGGAACAGGTGAGTGGAGACATCAGACCAAGGCAAGGCACCGATTGTTGTCATCAAGGTGAGCCTCTGATGGTTACTGAAAATTTTTTGCTCCTGTATGCCACATTTCCACTCATCATTCACACCTGCTGCCAGCACCAACCCTGCTCACAACCAATGCTGGGGCCTGGTGCTGGCCCTGATCACTCAGCACCCTCAGTGTATGCGAGCAGTGGCTATCAGCCCTGATCAACAGTCAGAGCTTCTCCACCTTCCCCTGCTCCTGAGGGGTGATTAGAGCAGCAGCAGCCATGCACACCCACTGATGGCTCCTGCCCTGCTTGCACCCATTACCAGCGATAGCCCCACTTGCACTCACAGCTGATGCCAGAGATGCAGTTCACACCTGCCTCTGGCACCCACACTGGTCCTAATCACTCAGGTGCCCTCAGTGGGTGTGAGCAGCAGCTGCCAGCCCCAATCACCCTTGAGAGCTTCTCCCCCTCCCCCTGCTCCTCCGAGGTGATCTGGGTAGCAGTAGCTGCTCATATCCTCTAGCATCAGCCTCACTTACACCTACTGCTGGCTCAAGGCCTAATTGCTCCATGCTGTCAGTGGGTGCAAGCAGGGCCAGCCAGATCAGCACATGGGAGCAGCTGTGGCTGGAGTGTCTGCGGTGGGAGTGGGGCTACTGGCAAACAGGGACCCAAGGTCTGTGGTGGGAAGGGCCAGGTGAGGGTGTAAAGGATGGGCTGAGACCTGCCCCTGTACCCACCATAGCCTCATGGCCTACAGTTTCTTTCAAGATACATGAATTTGTGAACTAGACCCCTAGTTGGTGTGTAAAAACGCTATAGATTTCAGGTTGTTAATTTTATTTCCTGCTACATTACCAAGTTCATTTATTAAATCTATTAGTTTTTTTATGGAGTCTTTAAGGTTTTTTAATGTACAAAATCATGTCAAATAATGACAGTTTTACTTTCTCCTTTCCAATTTGGATCTCTTTTATTTCTTCTTCCTGTCTGATCCCTATGGCTAACACATCTAGTATGATGTCAAACAGGAATGGTGAAAGTGAGCACCCTGTCTTATTCTTGTTCTAATGGGAAATGGTTTTAGTTTTTGTCCTTTGAATATGATGTTGGCTGTGGTTTTGTCATATAAGGCAATTATGTTGAGTTATGATCCCTCTATTTCCACTTTATTGAGAGTTTTTATTTAAAAGGGTGTTGGATTTTGTCAAATGTTTTTTCCTGCATGAATTGATATGATCATGTGGCTGTTTTTTGTTGTTGTTGTTTTTATGTTATTCACATTTTAATTGTTTCCTTTTCTTCTAATTACCTTATTTTCTTCCAAGTATGTTTCACCATATGTGATCTCATACACTGGTGAAGTTTTAAATGCCATCACTATACTAAGGACTACATATTCGAATTTCTTGCCAACACCTGTCTCCTAAACCACATACTCCATATAAACTTCTTTATTCAACATCTCCTTTTGGATGTGTAATAGGCATCTTGAACTTACATGTGTTTTTTTTTTGTCTTTCAGTTTTTTTATGTTATTTATCACATTTATTAATTAGTAAATATTATACCAGCCTTGCATCTCTGAAATAAATCACTCTTGTTCAAGATCTATGATCTTACTAAAGTATTGCTGTGTCCAATTTGCTAAAATTTTGTTGAGGATTTTGGCATCTATGTTCATCAGGGATATTGGCCTGTAATTCTATTTCTTTGTAGTGTCTTTATCTGGTTTTGGGATTAGGGTAATGCTGGCTTCATAGAAGAAGCTTAAAACTATTCATGCCTCTGAATTTTTTGGAATAGTGTAAAGAGGGTAGGTTTTAGTTATTTGAATGTTTGGTAACACTCCCCAGTGAAACCATTTGGACCTGGGCTTTTGTTTGTTTGATTTTTTTTTAAAGTTACTTCAATTTAATCTGTAGTTATGGGCCTATTCAGATTTTCTGATTCTTCCTGATTGAGCTTTAGAAGATTGTATTTTTCTAGGAATATGTCAATTTTGTCAAGGTTGTCCAGTGTTTTGGCATAGAGTTGTTCATAGTATTTTTTAAACATCATTTGTATCTCTGTGGTGTCAGTTAATACTTCACCTATTGTTTATTTGGATCCTTTCTCTTTATTTCTCAGTAAGTCTGCAAGAGGCTCATCAATCTTGTTTATCCTTTCAAAGAATCAACTCTAGATTTTATTAATCTTTTGTATTTTGTTTTTCTTTATGCTATTTATTTCCACTCTGATCTCATTATTTTCTTCCTTCTACTTACTCTGAATTTTTCTTGTTGCTCTTTCTTATTCTTTGAGTTGTATAGTTAGTTACCTTATTACAAATTTTTTTTTCTTTTTTTCCTTTGAGGTAAACCTGTAGTGCTGTGAATTTCCCACTCACCATTGCATTTACTGTGTCCCATAGCCTTTGGATTGTGTTTTCATTGTCATTTGTTTCCAGGATTTTTTAAAATTTTATTTCTTCTTACATCTCTTTGGTAACCTATTCATTGTTTAATAGCCTGCCACTTAGCATCCATGTGTGTGTTTAGTTTTCATTGTTTTATTGCAGTTGATTTCTAATTTTATGCCATTGTGAGCTGAGAAGATGCTTAATATGATTTTAATATTTCTGAATTTGGAGAGACTTTGCCTGTGTCACAAAATGTGGTCTGTCTTTGAAAATGTCCCATGTGCACTTGAGAAGAATGTATATTCCATAGCTTTTGGGTGAAATGTTCTGGAGATGTTAATTAGTTGGATCTGTTATAGTGAGTCATTTTGGATTGCTCTTTCCTTGTTGATTTTTTGTCTAGAAAATTTACCTATTGATGTCAATGGGTATTAAATCCCCTACTATGATTGTATCCCTATCAATCTCTCCCTTGATTCTTCTGGAATTTTGTTATGTATTTAAATGCTCCTGTATTGGGTGCATATTTGTTTATCAGTGTTATATCCTCTTGTTGTATCCATCCCTTTAATATTATGAAGTTCCCTTCATTATTTCTTATTATGGCTTTCACTTTGAGTCTATTTTGTCAGATGTAAGTATTGCTACCCCAGCTTTCTTTTCATTTCCATTTGCCTGAAACTTTTTTTTTTTAATCCCTTAACTTTCAATCTGTGTGAATCCTTTGTTCTGAGGTGGGTCTCTTGTAGACAGCATATGAATTGGTCATGTTTTCTTATTCATTTGGCTATGCTATGTCTTTTGATTGGAGCACTTAATCCACTTAGAGTTAAGATTATTATTAATAAGTAATTGTTCGTTGACATTTTTAATCTTTATCCCTATGTTCCTTTCTCCCTTTCTATTTCTTCTTTTTACACCAGTCCCTTTAGCATTGCTTACATTGCTGGCTTGGTAATAATAAATTCTCTTAGTATTTTTGTGTTTGCAAACCTCCAGATTTCCCCTTCAATTTTGAATGATAGCCTTGCTGCATAGAGTATTCTTGGATTCAGTCTCTTGCTTTTCATAACTTTGTATATTTCATTCCATTATTTTCTGGCCTGATGTTTTTCTGTTGAGAAGTCAGTTGATAGTCTATGGAAGTTTCCTTGTAGGTAACTTTCTGTTTATTTTTGCAGCCTTTAAGATTCTTTCTTTGTTTTTTTTGTTTGTTTGTTTTTTATGATTGCCAATTTAATTACAATGTGTCTTGTTGTGGATCTTTTTAGGTTCATCTCTGATTCTTGGACTTGTGTGAATTTTTTCTTCTTCAGGTCTGGGAAATTTTCTGTTATTATTTCTTCAGACAAGTTTTCTATTCCTTGCTCAGTTTCCTCTTCTTCTGGCATACCTATTATGTAGATGTTGTTTCATTCCAAGTTGTCCCAAAGTTCTTTTAGTCTATCCTCTTGCTTTTTAATTTTTTTTCCCCATTGTTGCTCTTCTTGGGTGTTTTTTCTACCTTGTATTCTAACCGAATGATTCAATCCTCAGCTTCTTCTAGTCTTCTATTGAAACCTTCCATGTGTTCTTTATTGCAGCTATGACATTCTTTATTTACTCTTGATTCTTATTCATGGTGAAATTCTCATTCAGCTCCTTATAATTCTCATTGAGTTGCGTGTATTTATAATCTGGATATTTAAGCATCCTATGGCCATAACTCTGAATTCTTTCTCTGACAGGTTAATTGCTACCATGTCATATGTCATTTAATTCCATTTTTGACAACCCCCCACCCACCACACATACACACACACACACACACACACACACACACACACACACACTATGGAGATTGTTTCTTTGTCTCTCAATTTTTGCTGTCTTGTTGTATTTGTTTACATGTCTTATATGAAGCTGCTATGCCAACCAGATTTTTTTGGGAGGTGGTCTTATGTAGTAGCAGGTATCCAGTGGTATAGTCCCTCAGATCTCCTGAGCTGGGTATTCTATTAAAAAACCCTTACTTTTGTTATTTCAGTTTTTTTTTTATGTAATTGGGTCTTGAATGTTATTGCCTATTTGTGAATGGAGTCTTCTCACATATCTTCTGATGATGTCACTCCTCTCCCCACCTTGTCATGCACACTATTTGTGAATGTACTTGGTTTTCAGGCTCCTGTGGCAAGTGTTTCCTGAGGTTTCATGGACCTGAAACTCACTGTGAGATCCCATAATTTTTGACCAGGGAGGTGGGGGTCCCCAAGACTGCAGCTGAAGTAACATGACTTTCCAGAGTGCACTTGATGACAACTCACTGTGGAGGTCCCAGAACAAGTGGCTGGGGAGGCTGGGGTCCTGTGACTGAGGCAGTGTGGGCTTTGGCTGGATACCACAAACTCTTTGAATTTCTGTGATGTCCTGGGTGGTGTCCAAGGCTAGTCTGAGTGGTGGTAAAACTTGGCTCCTAGAAGCAGCCACTCTCCCCTTCCAAATGGCATGGTTTCCATGCCAGTGCTGTGCCACCCAGGGAGTACCCATAGTAGTAGTAGGGGCTCCCCATACAGGAGCCTTGTCTGCCAGCCCCTGAGACTACTGCAAGATCTAATTGTCACACACACACACACACACACACACACACACACACACACACAAACAAAAACACACACACACACCACATATCCGGACACTCCCTTCTCACTTCCTTACCCATCCCCTCTCCCTTATTCCCATCCTGCTGGTCACTATTGTGAACTAATGGACTTTAATTAGCTTGGATGATGAGCTACACCTGTTGCAACATGGAATGAAAGTTCTGGAAACTGGCTTTATTTTGGCTCTACTAGAACTCCACCTTTCCTGCTTTAGGACTGGATTAAAGGACATGGGACTGTGGAATCCAAGGAATATAACTCCATGCATAACAAGTCTTTTACTAAACCTCATTCTTCCATGGGGGCTTTTGAAGTTGCTCATTTTAGTAGTACCCCAATAAACCTCTACCCACTTCTATGGGTTATGGAGGAACTTGATTCTCTGGCAATAGTAAGAACTATCAATATAGTAATGTTTAATTAGATTTTAAATATAGTGAAGTTCAGAATTAAATGCCAGCCTAGGAATGAACATCCAGAAAAGAAGCAGTGGCATGTGCAAAGACTGTGAGGCAAAGAGGCCAATGTGGCCAGAGTATAGTGATGGGGGTGGGAGAGACATTTGAGAACCCTGACCCAGAGAGGCAATGAGGGAAAAATTGTAATTTGTGGGTGGTTCTACTGAAATGGTGGCATAAGTTAATGCAGAACTCATCCTTCCTCACATTAAAATTACAACTAAACTACAGAACAACCATCATTCAGAACCACCTGAAATCTAGATAAAGTGAAGTCCTAAAACTAAGAATTTAAAGCAGAAGCCATGTGAGATTAGTAGGAGAGGCAGAGATGTGGAATAGGCTGCTCCCACACCCAAACGTGTTGGATGAAAGTCAGGAGGGATATTTTGGATACAGAGGCAACCACTGTGAATTGACGTACCAGTCCAACACCAAGACCCTCATCTCAGGGATCCAATTCCAGAAAGAAAATTTTCTGTAGCTTCTGGTTTAAAAACTAGCTTAGACTGTGGCTGGGTGATAGAAAGAGCTTCTGGAGTCCTGTGCATTACCCTTAAAAGGCCTTCACATAAACTTGGACTCACTATCTCTGAGTTCCAATGTTGGGGCACCAGCGATATACGGGGAGAAGCTGTGTAATCCAATAGTAGAGGTGAGCTATACAGGCAACTTTCTCTCAGACAGAAGTGCTGGCAGAAACCATTGTAACTTTTCTGGGCCCTCTCCCCAAAGAGCCATCAGGTAGGTAGGCACTATATCTCAGTCTCCACCAACCAGGCTAACACTGTTATCTCTGCCCTGGTGATTTCCTGAGATCCTATACCTATACCAACTTGCAGGTCCACCCAAGCTATTGCCAGTGGCGTGTCCATACAAAAAGCCTGTTTTGGCTCATGCTTCAGATTTTCTTAAAATCTCTCAATCAAGCAGCATCTGGCCTCAATTTACCACATACATCTTGCTAAGTGACCCCAAGCCCAGCATTAGATGTAGCTGACCTTGGTTTACAACGTGGCCTCTCCTGAGCTCCTTTAAGTCCAGCACCAGTAGGAACCATCTGTTGTTTTCTTTGTAGTTCATGATGAGTGGGTCTGGGCAGACCAGAAGGCCCCATGTCCCAGAAGGCTCCAGCTTCAGAACGTGCTGGAGGAACACCCAACCACTTCCACAAGGGACACACTCAAGGGATAAACTTGGAAGGCACCATATTTCCACTAAAATAATATATGCTTTATGGGGTTGACCCCTGTACAGCTGAACTTACAACATGGTAATAGGTAGTCCTCCCAGGCAATTGGCCTGGGGTTCAATCCCTTCCAATGAGGTACTAACAGCAATTAAATCTCAATCAATCAGGGGGAGTATCTGAAGTGTCTAGCGTGGGTGATCAGGAAAGTCCTGACACTAGGTCCTACAGGACACTTACTATGTAAGGACACTCTACCAAGCCTGGGAAACATAGAAGTTCTACCTACTACATAGAAAGAAATGCAAGAATGTGCCAAAATGAGGAGACAAAGAAACATGTCCTAAATGAAAGAACAGAACAAAACTCCAGGAAAATAACTAATCAAAATGGAGATAGGCAATCTAATAGATGCAAAGTTCAATACACTGGTTTTAGGAACTTTGGGGAAGAGTAGATAAACTTAGTAAGAATTTCAGCAAAGATATAAGAAATATAAAAATGGGGACAAAACAAAAAAGATCCAATAAGAAATGAAATACAATAACTGAAATGAGGCATAATACATTGCAGGAAATCAACAGTGAAGTAGATGAAGCCCACACCAATACACATTGTAATGAATATGAAAAAGAAGACAAAGAGAGTATCTTAAAAGCAACAAAGAGAGTTGAAGACAAAGAGAGTATCTTAAAAGCAACAAGAGAAATTCAGTTAGTTATTTACAAGGGAACACCCATAAGACTACCAGCTAATTTATCAACAGAAGAGATTGGCAAGAAATAATCAAAGTGATAAAAATCAAGGAACCAGAACCAAGATTACTCTATCCAGCAAATGAATCTGTCAGTTAGGATCCAAGGCTAGATAAAGAGCTCCCCAGACAAGGAAAAGCTGAGGAGTTCATTGCAGTCAAACTATCAATAGTATTAATAGAAATGTTAAAGGATAGTATTGAAGGAGGGGGAGAGGAAAGAGGAAGAGGAGGGAAGAAGGAAGAAGAAGAGAAGAAGGAGGAGGAGGAGGAGGAGGAGGAGGAGGAGGAGGAGGAGAAGAAGAAGAAGAAGAAGAAGAAGAAGAAGAAGAAGAAGAAGAAAGATGAAGGGATTAAGCTGTACAAATTAGTAGTTACAGAATAGTTATAAGGATGTAAATTACAGCATAGGAAATATAGTCAGTGATCCTATCTAGTAAAATAGTAATATGCAAATTTACCATCACTTCAACACACAAGATGGCTGCCTCCATGTGGACACAAGATGGCCACCACAAGATGCCTAGCAGGGTTGGACAGTTGGGAGGGACCAGGCCTGCAGGGGAGAGCAGTTAGGGCCAAATAGATCAGCAAGGGAGGGCAGTTGGGGGGAACCAGGCTTGCAGGGGAGGACAGTTAGGGGTGACCAGGCCACTAGGGAGGGCAGTTAGGGGCAATTGGGCTGGCAGGGGAACAGTTAGGTGTCAATCAGGCTGGCTGGGGAGTGGTTAGGGGTGATTAGGCTGGCAGGCAGAAGTGGTTAGGGGCAATCAGGCAAGCAAGGAGGCAAGCAGTTGGGAACCAGCAGTCCTGGATTGTGAGACAGATCCTAGATTGGAGAGGGTGCAGGCTGGGCTGAGGGACACCCCCCCCCATTCATGAATTTTGTGCACTGGGCCTTTAATATTATAATAACTATGTATGTGTCAGATGGGTTCTAGATTTATTGGGGTTATCACTTAGTAAGTTATATAATGTCTAATTACTGGATTATGCACCTGAAACTAATATAATATTGCATGCCAACTATAACTAAAAAGTAGGGGAGAGTGGAGGTAAGGGGGGAAGATAAACCAAAGGATTTGTATGCATTCATATAAGCCTAACCAATGGACACAGTCAACAGTTGAGTGGGAGTGTGGGGGGGCAATGGGGCTATAAGGACACATATGTAATACCTTAATCAATAAAGAAAAAAATAACAACGTGTAACAAGTAATTGTAAGGATTTTTACTTATGCTACATGATAAATGGAGTTTAGGGATATTTTTAGCAAAGCAATGAACCTTGATAGCCTCATTCTGGTTCATGCAGAGATTAGATTAGAAGAGAGAAATGACAGTAATTGCAGTAATCCTAGGTTAAAGGATATTCATATTTACATTTTCATAGATATTAATTAAACTCCAAAAATATATATTGAATTATACCTCCAACAACATATAAGAATACCAATATTTTCCCCGCCCTAACAACACTTCATATTATTTAGCACCAAATGAATAGAATATGTACCTCATTGTTGTCCACATTTACTTCATCTTAATGAGTAGTAAAATTGAGTATCTTATCATCTGTTTATTGGTCATTTGTACTTCGTGAACACTATATATTGTAAATAATAAATAACTGAATTATTAAATTACTGAATAAAGCAATAGTTTTAGAATTCTGGAGAAATTAATTGCTGACATCCAAAAAAATGAATATTTCCCTGGCATTATGATTACAATCTTATTATGGTAAACACAAAATTTTAAAAGCTCTGTTTGTTTTTACTATGCATGTTAAATTATATGATTCCTGGTTAACAACTGGACCACATTAAATATGAGTTTACAAATCCACTAGGTGGCAAAACTCATCCCTGTTATATTCATTACCTTTTTCTTATGTATGGAATTTTAGATTTAGGACCTGTACTTTAGAATATTATACCATTAATTATGTTTACTTGTAAATTAGTTTCATGAGTGTTGCATGTCTGTATGTGTATATATATGTGTGTTTGCCTGCTAAATCGTTTTTTAATTTCTTAAAGAATTATGTGAAAGTTAAGATTTGGAATTCTCCTTTACCCCCATTGTTCTTCAATTTTTCCATCTTCTTTCCACTTTTCAGAACAATTTTCTTCTTTCCTCATCTCTTTGTATCACCACAACATGCTCTTAGAATCTTCAGTTATATTAAGAACTTAGAATGTTACCTTTCTCCAATTGTATTGTATTGTAATAGTAACCAGAGTTTTAAGCTTAATGACATATTTTCCAAGTGACAGAATTGCTGAAATCAGCTAATGTAACAAAAGGTAATGGACTTCTGATCAGCAGGGACAGTCCTGAAGCTAATTTCTAAAACATTACATAGGCTGTTATTCGGTATTGAACAAATTGGATTTGGCCATCTAATTGGCCTCAACACAGCTAACATACTTTGCATGAGCTATTTCTTAAGTGCAATTTTTAATTTAAATCCTCATAGTATTCATATTCTTCTCCTTGAGAGATTAGGAAATTGAGGCATAACCAATATACATAAAGAAAAATATGTATAAAATATGCATTTGTATGATTCAGATAGGACTCATTTTCAAAGCTAACATTTATTGGTGGTTATGTATAATATTAGGACACTGCAGATGGTCATGAGATCAAGAAACTTTGTAACACTCCCAAACATTAAAAGTGTCCTAACATTAAATAATCATGTATACACATTTGAAATAAATACCATTTCCAAATTACTCAAGCTCTTTCATTTTAGCACATTTATTGCTTTCTTCAGCATTGCTTAAAAAAGGGGGGGTGGAAGTATAATACAAAAATTAGCAACATATTAAATTGAAAGTACCTTGAACTTGAAGGATCTAGCAGAGAAAAGGAAAGCACCATAAAGCATGTGGCATAACTGATGTCAAATTTCTTAATATAAGGACATTGCTATAAAATGTAAATATCTTCAAAGAATTAACCCTTTAACATCATGAAAACATGCACATTTCAAAGTGGGTGAAGCATTTTCTAATCTGAACATCTTTAAAGGGGAAAATCAATAAATGGCATGAAAAACTTCAAAGCAGGACCTCCTGTCAATGACAGAAGTTCCTCAGCAATGCAGAAGCTTTGAAGGAGAACTCCCAGTGCTGGGAAACCTTTGAAGTGACTGAAAACAGACATTTATAATTACAGAAAGGTGCAGTGTCCAGCAGGGACAGTACAAAGGCCTGTCTGAGGTAGGTATCAGATTGGGTGGGGACACTGACCTTACACCTCTCAACCTAAGTTCAACTTAATAATTGTATGTAAAATGGCAAGTGTGGAGTGAGAACAGTGGCAAGAGGTGAAAAACCAAATTATTTGAGATCTCACATTTCAAAAAAGAAAAAACACCACCACCAACACCCTAAAGCAGGTCTTAATACTTACCGCCTGTGCTGGCTCTTGTGTAGCTAAGGAACTATGAAATTCTTATCAACATTCAGCTTTCTGCAAAAAGTTTCCATAGTGTGAAGAAGCCTCAGAATCAGTTCCTTTAGTACCTTATTCCCCAAATATAGCATCCTGAAATCTTTGTTTATGTAGTTATTACATGTCAGACAAATTCTAAAGAATGAAATGATTAAAATATGTAACTTAGCTATTGTTTAAATTGAGGCCAAACTATTCCGAGCCAATGATTTTGTATTCTAATTTCCAGAATTCAATTGAAGACCTTTTTGAATGCCATACTAGGAGGAACTAACACTAAACCGGTATAAAAGTCAATATAGGCAAAGTCACAAGAAGTCAATTTAATGTTTTATTCAATAAACTTGATTTCTTTTTTGCCTTATTTTGCTTGATATTTCCTGAGAACAATCAGCTAATGACATTCATTTGTTTCTTGGAGCTATTCATTATGAAGTCTGCTTCCCCATATGATTCTTTCATCCATCAAAAATTCAATGAGCATAAAATGTTATTGGGTCTGTTCTAGAAACTTGGGTAAGGTCTTATGCTCAGTTACATCCTGTCTTCATGGAGGTTGCAATCTATAGAGGGACACAGGCATTGATCAATAATCAAACAGAAATATGTAAATTAAACTGATAGGGGTTTTTTTGTTGTTGTTTTTTAAGTACATGAAGGACCTGGATTATTCTGAACAATCAAATATGCTTCTTTGAGGAACTTAGCCTTAAGTTAAAGAGGAGTGCTAATTAACCAGGATAACTTGGGAAGAGATGGGTGCATCAGGACAGTGTGGTGAGTGAAGCCAGTACAAAAGCCATGTGACATAGGAGGAGATAAATGACATTTTTATGGAGAAGAAATGGGCTGGGAAGGGAAGAGCCAAATGATAGAGACATTGTTAAGTACTTTGGTCTTACTCCTAAAATCAAGCAAAAGCTTTTGAAGAATTTTAAACATCTGATAGAATCATATCTGTATATTGAACAAATCATTTTTACTTGAATATGAAGAGTAAACTAAGAGAGGTCAAGAGCAAGAGTGTTTGAGAGGAAACCAGGTAGGAGGCCTATGCAGAGGTTGAGGCAAGAGATGATGGTACCTTGGACGATGGAGATGGCAGTGTTGATGATAAAAACAGGATGACAATTTGAGAGACATTTTAGTTATAAAATTAAAAAAAATACTTTTGGAGAAAAACAGGTAAGAAAAAGGGAGGGTCAAAGATGATGTCCATATTTCTGCATTTTTCTGTGGGGCTGTTTGCTGCAAAGGGAAAATCTGGAAAGGCAATAGACTTGCAGGAAGAATCATTAGTGACCATCTCAAATAGCTATTTGTATATGTGAATCTGGAGGAGAGGTTTTTACAATATTTAAAGCGATGAGCCTGAACTCAGTTGATCACATGGTGAGGAAAAGGTGACTTAGAATAGAGACCTGGCCATGTCAGAGGAAGAACCAATACATGAAGCTGAGAAGGACTAATCAAGCAAGGAGGAAACCTAGAACCTGTGTTATCCTGGAAGTAGTCTGAGGAAAGTCCATAAAAAAGGATGGCAGTAGACATGCCAAATACTTCATCTGAGAAGTCATCTTATCTGTGTCAACTGAAGTCCTATTTTTATGCAGCACCTCCTTCTCTCCCACACAGCTTTAGAAATCTTACTATTCTGACTTAAAGGTGCATCTACCTCTGTAACATAAGGGTCTTAGAAGATACTCTTCCCACTCCCTGTATTTTGCTCTCTTCACCTTTCATATCCATCATGTGGTACTGGCAGTTCTATTTTATCACTTGCCTTTAATTTCATTTGCTTTATCTACCTCCCAGATTCTACCTTATACCATGCTACTATTTCTGTTGTAGTCTAAATCAATAGTCTCCTAACCTCTTTCTCCATGGTTCTTGATATCAGCTCAATATTCACTCACATTACCTCCTGATTTGGTGTTTTAAAAATGCAGCTTTCATCACGTACTTTGATTTTTTTGGTAGGAAACATTTTTAAAAAACAGAAAAGTGCACCTAAAATATTATTCTCTGAATAAAATTTACAAATTGAACACACCCCTGTACCAGTACACAGGTCAAAAACAGAACTTTAATAGATTTCTTCAAAGACTTTCTTCTGTGCCCTCTTCCTATCCCACACCCTCACCACCAATTTGGATTCCCATAGATTAGTTTTTCCTATACTTGAACTTTTAGTCATAGAATTACATTGTGCACTTCAAAAAATCGACATTATATTCATAAAATTCATCCATAATTTATATATACATACATATATATATATATATATATATATATATATATATATATACTTACTGTAGCATAGTATGTCAGAGAATGACTATACCAACAATTGTTTATCCATTTGTTATATTTTTTAATTTATATTTATTGTTTAAAGCATTAAAAGCATTACCCATGCACCCCCCCACCCCCCGCCGCCCCATTGATCCCCTGCACTCTGTACCTCCCAGGCCTCCACCACACTATTGTTTGTGTCCATAGCCTGTGCATATCTATACTAATAAAAGGGTAATATGCTAATTAGAATAGGAGACCTTCCAATGTCCTTCTGGACAAAGCCATGATGGTGGGGCTGAAGCAGAAGCAGTTAAGGCCAATCAGGATAACAGGGGAGGGCAGTTGGAGGTGAGCAAGCTTTCAGGGGGGAAGTTGGGGGTGAGTGGGCCAATGGGGGCAGTTGGGTGCAAGCATGCCAGCAGAGGGGACAGTTGGGGATGAGCATGCCGGCAGAGGTGGGCAATTGGGGGTGAGCAGGCCACATGGGGGGAGGCAGTTGGGGGCATTCAGGCCAGCTTTGGGGGTAGTTGGGGGCAATCAGGCCAGCAGGGGGCAGTTAGGGGTGATCAGGACAGAAGGGGGGGGCAATTGGGGGAGATCCTGTGGAATAGGGCCTAAACTGGCAATTGGACATCCCTTGAGGGGTCCCAGATTGGAGAGGGTGCAGGCCATGCTGAGGGACACCTCCCATGGACAAATTTTGTGCACTGGGCCACTAGCCCTATATAATAAAAGCCTAATATGCAAATACACTGGACAGCCAAACAACTGGTGGAATTACCAGTGGAACAACTGGACATTATAATGCTCACCAGGGACAGATGCTCAATGCAGGAGCTGTCTCCAGCCCTATGGCCCCATGCTAGCCAAGGCAAGTTCCTGCGGGAGGGCTCCTGGTTACCCCACTGGTCGCCCTGCTAAGGAAGGCAACTGTCAGCAGAGGCTGGGACAGGGTCAGCCAGTGAGTGGGCAGTGCAGTGGGATGGGGCTGGCTGGCGAGTAAGCCAGCATTGCCCTAATCACCCTGCTGGTCACCTCCCAGAGAGGATGGTGACTGGCGGCAGGGGGGGATGGGGAAGGGCCAGCAAGTGGGAAGTGCCAGGCTGACAAAGGCTGGAGCCCCCCAATCTCCCCACCGGTTGCCTTACAGATCAGCCCTGATCACTGGCCAGGCCTAGGGACCCTACCCATGCACAAATTTCATGCAATGGACTCTAATATGCATACGTTTCCTTATCTAACCTCTCCCCACCCACCACTCACCTTCACCTTTCTCTGAGATCTGTCAGTCTGTTCCATGCTTCCATATGTCTCTGGATCTATTTTGTTCATCAGTTTATTTTGTTAATTATATTCCAAATATGAGTGAGATCATGTAATACTCATCTTTCTCTAACTGGCTTATTTCACTTAGCATAATACTCTCCAGATACCTCCATTCTGTCTCAAAGGGTAAGAGATCCTTCTATTTTACAGCTGCATAGTATTTCATAGTGTAAATATACCACAACTTGTTTTTATCCACTCGTCTATTGATGGGCACTTGGACTATTTCCAGACCTTAGCTATTGTAAATTGTGCTGCTAAGAACATATATTCTTTCTGATTGTTGCTTTTGGTTTCCTAGTATATATTCCAACAAGTGGGATCACTGGGTTAAATGACAGTTCCATATTTAATTTTTTAAGGAAATTCCATTCTGTTTTCTATAAAGGAAAGGCTATAACAGCCTGCATTCTCACCAGTAGTGTATTAAGGTTCCCTTTTAACCACATCCTCACCAGGATGTGTCATTTGTTGATTGGTTGCTGGCAGTCATTCTGACAGGTGTGGGGTATAGTTTTAGTTTGCATCTCTCTAATGATAAGTGACTTGGAGCATTTTTCATATGTCTCTTGACATCAGTATGTCCACTTGGGAAAAGTGTCTATTTAGGTCCCTTGTCCATTTAATTGGATGGTTTGTCTTCCTTTTGTTCAGTTGTATGAGTTCCTTACATATTTTATGTATTAACCCTTTATAAGATATACCATTGTCAAATATGTTCCCCCACACAATTGGGTCCTTTTTCATTTTGTTGATAGTTTCTTTTGCTGTTCAGAAGGATTTTGTTGTTGTTGTTCTGTTTTTTTATTGTTGTTGTTTTTCTGTGTGTGTGTGTGTGTGTGTGTGTGTGTGTGTGTGTGTTTAAATATATTTTATTGATTTTTTACAGAGAGGAGGAGAGAGGGATAGAGAGCTAGAAACATCGATGAGAGAGAAACATCGACCAGCTACAACTGATGTACAGGCCCTTGACCGGAATCGAACCTGGGATCTTTCAGTCCACAGACCGATGCTCTACCACTGAGCCAAACAGATTTCAGGTTTGTGTTTGTTTTTAATGTAGTCCCATTTGTTTATTTTCTCCATACGAGATGTATTGACAAACATATAGCTATGAAAGATGTCTGACACTATGCTTCCTATGGTTTCATCAAACATTTTTTATGGTATCATGACTTATATTTAAGTCTTTTATCCATTTTTAATTTATTTTTGTGCATGGTGTAAGTTGGTGGTCTAATTTCTTTTTTTTTTATGTGAATCTGTCCAATTTTCCTAACACCATTAATTGAAGATTCTGTCTTTACTCCATTGTATGCTCTTGCCTCCTTTGTCCAATATTAATTGAGTGTAAAGATTTGAATCAATTTTGGGGTTCTCTCTTCTGTTCCACTAATCTACATGCCTGTGCCAGTACCAGGCTGTATTGATTACAGTGGTTTTGTAGTATAACTTGATACCTGGTATTGTGATCCCTCCAACTTTGTTCTTTTTTTCTCAGGTTTTCAGAGGCAATTTGGGGTCTTTTCTGGTTACATATACATTTTAAGTGTTTTTCTAAATCAGTGAAATATGCCCTTAGTATTTTAATAGGGGTTTCACATTGAATCTATAAGTTGCTCTGGGGAGTATGAACATTTTATTCAATAATTATGTTGATTCTACCAATCATGGACACTGTATATTCTCCCACTTGTTTATATATCTTACTCATCTGTTTTCAATGACTTATAGTTTTAAGTAAAGATGTTTTACCACCTTGCTTAAGTTTATTTCTAAGTAGCTTAATTTTTTGTTTTAATTATAAATGGATTTTTTTTAGTTACTCTTTATGAAAATTCATTACTGGTATATAAAAATGCCATGGGCATGGCTGGTGTTGTTCAGTGGTTGAGGAGTGACCTATGAAGCAGGTGATCACAATTCCAGACCCTATCAGGGTACACCTCCAGGTTGCCAGCTTAATCCCCAGTAGGGGGCATGCAGGAGGCAGTGGATCAATGATTCTCATAATTGATTTTTCTATCTCTCTTTCTCCTTTCTCTCAGAAATCAATATATATCCTATATAATAAAGAGGTAATATGCTAATTGACCCTCACACCCTCACAAGATAGCTGCCCATGGCCAGGCAGGCAGGAGGGTTAATGAGGAACAAACAAGTGACTGAATAGCAGGCTTGTGGGACAAGAAGGCCAGCAGAGGGGTTAGTGAAGGACGACCAAATGAATGAACAGCAGGCTGCATGAAGCAACCAGGACAGCAGGGGGCAGTTGAGAACAATTAGGCTGGCAAGGGGCCAGTAAGGGGTGACCAGGCCAGTGTGGGGGAGTTAGGAGCAACCAGGTCAGCAGGGAGGGGGCAGTTGGGGAACTACATGGCCATCAGCAAGGAGGCAATTAGGGGCAATCAAGTCAGCATGCAGAGGCAATGAGGGGTAATCAGGCTGGTGGGGGGGCAGGGGCAGTTAGGGGAACCAGGCAGGCAGGCAGGTGAGTGATTAGGAGCCAGCAGTCTAGGATTGTGAGAGGGATATATGGCTGCCAGTTTAGGCCCAATCGAGGGATTGGGCCTAAACTGGAAGTTGACATCCCCCAAGGGGTCTCAGATTGGATAGGGTGCAGGCTGGGCTGAGGGGACCCCACACCCCATGCACAAATTTCATGTACCAGGCCTCTAATATATATATATATATATATATATATATATATATATATATATATATATATATGCACACACACTAATAAAAGAGAAACATACAAATTGACTATACCTCCACTACACCCAGAAACCACGCACACCAGGAGCGAGTATGCAAATTAACCCAACCAAGATGACTGTGGCCATGGAGAGAGCAGGACCCTTGGGTTGTCCCCGGCAATCAAGAAAGCCAAGCTTCCTGCCCCACCCTGGCCTGCTCTGGCTTTCGTTAAAGGCTAAAAAGTTTCAATTATAGTAGATATATAAATCCCAGATACCAGCATATCTGCTTGGGTAGCCGGGGGGTATGGTCAGCCTGCAAACTACCATAGGCCCCTCGTTCAGGCTGCCCCAAGCTCTAAGGGAAGCCTCACCCTGATCTGGGACATCCTTCAGTGCAAAACAGCCAGCCCCCACCCACATACCAGGCCTCTATCCTGGTATGCAAATTGAATGTCACTCCAACACACAAGATGGCTGCTCCCATGTAGTCAAAGATGGCTGCCCCCATGAGGACACAAGATGGCCAACAGGGGAGGGTAGTTGAGAGGGACCAGGCCTGCAAGGGAGGGCAGTTGGGGGCAATCAAGCCTGCAGGGGAGAGCAGTTAGGGGTGACCAGGCTTGCAGAGGAGAGAAGTTGGGGGTGACCAGGCCTGCAGGGGAGGGCAGTTAGGGGTGACCAGGCTGGCAGAGGAGCAGTTAGGCATCAATCACGCTAGCAAGGGAGTGGTTAGGGGGTGATCAGGCTGGCAAGTAGAATCAGTTAGGGTCAATCAGGTGAGCAAATGGGAGCCAGCAGTCATGGATTGTGAGAGGGATGTATGACTGCCCATTTAGACCTGATCCTATTGGGATCAGGCTTAAACGGGCAGTTGGACATCCTTCAAGGGATCCCAGATTGGAGAGGGACAGACTGGACTGAGGGACACGCATCCCTGTGCATGAATATATTTATATCTATATCTACATATGTATATCTAATCTATATCTATCTCTATCTCTATCTCTATCTCTATATCTATCTATCTATATCTACATCTATATATATATATCTATATCTATATATCTATATATCTATTTATTTATCTATATATCTATATATCTATTTATTTATCTATCTATCTATCTATCTATCTATCTATATATATCTATATATAGATATATCTATATATAGATATATCAAGCTTATTGATTTGCAAATATTTTACTAGCCTTATATCCCTGGGATAAATTCCACTTGGTTATGGTGTATAATCTTTTCAATATATTGCTTGATCCAATTTGCTAATACCTTGTTGAGGATTTTAGCATCTATGTTCATAAGGGATACTGGCTTCAAATTCTCTTTGTAGTGTCATTGTCTGGTTTTGGAATTAAGCTAATGCTAACCTTGTAAAATATTTTTAGAAATGTTTCTTCTTCTTGAATTTTTTGAATAGTGTGAAGAGGATTTATATTATTTCTTCCCTGACAAGTAAACCTTCCCTGACAAGGGTTTTTATTTGTTGGAAGTTTTTTGTTTTTTTTAAATTTTTTTTTTATTATTACTACTGCAATTTCATCAGTTTCTATCAGCCTATTACTTTTTCTTATTTTTCCTGATTGAATCTTGAAAGTTTAAATTTTTCTAGGAATATGTCCATTTCATCCATGCTGTCTAGCTTGTTGACATATAGTTGTTCATAGAATTTGCTTACAATTTTTGTATTTCTGTGGTGTCAGTTTTAACTTCACCTGTTTCATTTATGATTTTATTTATTTAGGTTCTCTCAGTTTCTTGATTAGTGTGGCTAAAGGTATATCGATCTTATCTTTTCAAAGAACCAGTTCTTGGTTTCATTGATCTTTTGTTTTGTTTTTGTTTTTTCTTTGTTTTTTATTTATTTTTAGTCTCAATGTCATTTATTTCTTATCTAATTTTTTATTATTTCCTTCCTTCTACCTTCTCTGAGCCTATCTTGTTGTTCTCTTTGTAGTTCTTTAAGTTGTAGAGTTAGAAAGTTTAGTATTAATTTTTCTTGTTTCTTTGAGGTAGGCCTGTAGGGCTATGAACTTCCCTCTCAAGAGTGCCTTTCCTGTTTCCCATATGTCTCACATTTTTGTGTGTTCATTTTAATTTATTTATGATTTTTTGATTTATTCCTTGATCTTATTGGTAACCTATTCATTATTTAATAACATGTTATTTAGCCTTCATGTGTTTGAATGTACTGAGGTATTTTTATTATAGTTGATCTCTAATTTCATGGCATTGTGATCCAAGAAGAGGCTTGGTATGATTTCAATCCTCTTCACTTTTTTAGAACTTAGTTTGTTTTCTAACATAAGTCTATTTTTGAGAATGTCCCATGTGCATTTGAGAAGAACATATATTTTGCAGCTTTGGGTTAAAATATTATGTAAATGTGTATTAAATTGTTTTGATCTAGTGTGTAATTTAAGCCACTATTTCTTTATTAATTTTTTTTTGTCCAGCAGATCTATCCAATGATATCAGTGAGTGAGGTATTAAAGGCACCTGCTATGATTTTGATCTCTCCCTTTAAGTCTTCCAGGGAAAAAAAATACATATATATATGTGTATATATATATATATATATATATATATATATATATATATATATATAGCGTGTTTGTGTGTGTGTGTGTATGTGTGTGTGTGTGTGTGTGTGTATATATATATATATATATATATATATATATATATATATATATATATAAATTTTTTGCACTGAGCCTCTAATATATATATATTGCACTGAGCCTCTGTTATATATATTAGAGGCCCAGTGCACAAAATTTGTGCATGGATAGGGTCCCTAGAGATTACTGTCTCCCTTCCCCCAGCTGCCTGCCATCACTGGCTGGAGCCTTCCTTCAGACCCATCTTGGCCTGGCACCATCTGCTAACCTGCTCCACCATCCCACTGCCCACTCTTGTCGGGGCCCATCAGGGCTGGCAATGCCTCCACTGCTGCCCACTGCCAGCGCTCTGTCACTGACATCTGCTATGCTGTGTGCTTCCCCCTGGTAGTCAGTGCACATCTAACTCCTGGTTGATTGAACTCCTGCCTGTAGGGACAATTTGTATATTAGCCTTTTATTATATAGGATATATATATATATATATATATATATATATATATATATAGATATAGATATAGATATAGATAGATATAGATATAGATATAGATATAGATATAGATATAGATATAGATATAGATATAGATATATTTGAGTGCTCCTATATTGGGTGCATATATGATTTCCAGGCTTATATCCTCTTGTTTGATTGATACTTTTAGTAGTATGAAGTGGCTTTCATTGTTTATTATTATGACATTCACTTTGAAGTCTATTGTGAAAAATATGAATATTGATATCTCAGCTCTTTTTTTTCATTTCTATTTGCATGGAATTTTTTTCCATCTCTCCACTCTCATCCAGAGTCTTTTGTTCTGAGATGGGTCTCTAGTAGACAGAAAGTATATAGATCATGTTATCTTTACCCATTCAGCTACCCTATATCCTTTGATTGGAATATTTAAGCCATTTATATTTAAGGTTATCATTGATATATACTTGTTTGTTACCATTTTTATTCTTAATGTGTGTGTTCCTCCTCTCTCTATGTCTTCTTACAACAGTCCCATTAGCATTTTTTGCTTTACTGGTTTGGTGGTAATAAACTTATTTTTGTTTGTTTGTTGCTTTGCTTGTTTTTGGTCTCTAAAGCTCTTAATTTTATCTTCAATTTTGAATGATAGCCTTGCTGGATAGAGTAGTTTTGAATTCAGTCTCTTGATTTTCACTACCTTGTATACTTTATGCCACTCCTTTCTGGCCTGAAGTATTTCTATTATTAAGTCAGTTGACATTCTAATGGAGCTCCCTTGTTAACTTTCTGTCTTTTTCTTGAGGCCTTTAAGATTCTTTCTTTATCTTTAACCATGGTCATTTTCATTATGATGTGTCTTGATCTGGGACTTTTTTGGTGTTCGCCTTGATTGAGAGTCTGTGTTTCCTGCACTTGTATGAATTTTTTCTTTGCCACGCCAGGGAAGTTTTTTATGATTACTTCTTCAAAGACATTTTCTAGGCCTTGCTAAAATTTTACTTCTGTTATTATGTGGATGTTGTTACATTTTATGTTGTCCAATATCTTCCTTAAACATTCCTCTTGCTTTTTAGTATTTTTCCCCCAAATTGATGCTCAGAATAGAATTTTCTACCCTGTCTTCTAATTCTCTAATTCAGTACTCAGTTTCCCCTAATCAGTTGTTGAATCCATTCAGGGTGTTCTTTATTTCACATTCTTCAATTAATTCTTATTCATTGTTTCAACCTTTTTTTCATGCTGGTGTAGTTCTCATTCAATTTCTTAAAATTATCATTAAGTTTCTTGTAGTTATCAATAATCTGTTTGAGCACCATTACTTTCAATTCTTTATATAACAAATTGCTTACTTCCATTTCATTTGGTTCCTTTTCTTACAATTTCTCCTTTTTTTCATTTGTCAGTTATTTCTTGTCTTCCTATTTTAGCAGTCCAGTAGTCTAGGAGGCCAGGGTGAGGTGGGTAGGTTCAAGGGCACAGGTGTACACTTCCAGAGGTGACTTACCATACCACAGTGGTGGTCCCAATCTTCTGGTGGCACTGGATTAGATACACCAGATCACCGTGGCAGGTCCATGTGTTCAGGGAACATCAGGTTGCATCTCTTCAAGGCAGTGAGCCAATTGTTCATGGGCACAGGGTCAGGCATCTGTGTCAGTGAGAGAGGACCAGAGGATTTTGGGCAGGCTAAATAGGTGTGGCAGGCCAGTCCAAGCTTAAGAGGCCTGGCTCTGATCATTACATTCAAGGGGAGGTTAGGGCAGGCTGAGCACTCTGCTGAGAAGGTGGTGAGGTCTGGCCATGGACCTGTTTACCTAGATGGTGGAGCAGCCCACTGGTACTACTCCTCAATAGGGCATGGTGGGTCCCCATCAACAGTCCTCTGTGTCTCAGAGTTCATGCCAACCAAGCCACTATGATTGGTCTGCATGTCCATGGTGGTGAGTTCAGGTCCTAGGAATGGGGCCACAAGGGGCCATTGGTCTGAACAGCAGACCCTGAGTGATGGATGAATACATTACTCTGACACACATTTCTGTGAAAGAGAAGACTAAGTGGCTTGTTTGGCTTAGGGACCAAAACAGCCCTAATTGCTTGCCTTCTTAGCCTTTTATTGTAACAATACAATAGCTTCAACTAAAATTAACCTCTAGATACAATCAACAGGGTAAGTATCCTTGAGAAAGCTCATGCTTCTACAAGGTCAGGTCTTAAAGACTAAACATAGAGATTCTAGCAAAACACCCAGTGGATTGGACTTGTTTGGAAAAGTCAAGGTAGTTCCTTGTTCATAAAGGCCCCCAATCTTTTGGAGAATCCTCCTTACAGACATTGCAACCAAGTCTCATACTTCCCCATACATTGGTGGCTTGGGGTGTTGGGACAGAGCTGCTCCCTGCAGCTCCTTCTGCAGAGGACCTTAAGTTCCCTCAAAATGCTAAGTTTCCACTCAAGTAGAGAGAAGCTCCCAGCCAAGCAGTACATGACAACTGCCATGGCCAGTTTCTCCACTAGGAGCACCAAATCACCCCTCCCCCTCAGCTCCCACTCTTACAAACAGAAGCCTTCCAAAACTCACACACACACACTCATCTCACTCCAAACTGCCTGTTGCCATCTCCCCTTCCTCTATTATTGATGAATCATTTATACTTGGTGGTATTACAAACAGAGCTGCTATGTAAATTCTGGATTTTACCTGACTAGAGGCCAGTGCACGAAATCTGTGCACGGGGGCTGGGGGGGGGGGGGGGGGGGGGGGGGAGTTGTCCCTCAGCCCAGCCTGCACCGTTTCCAATCTGGGATCCTTCTCACAATCCAGGACTGCTGGCTCCCAACTGCTCGCCTGCCTTTCTTTCTTTCTTTCTTTCTTTCTTTCTTTCTTTCTTTCTTTCTTTCTTTCTTTCTTTCTTCCTTCCTTCCTTCCTTCCTTCCTTCCTTCCTTCCTTCCTTCCTTCCTTTCTTTCTTTCTTTCTTTTTTTTGCCCCCCTCCCTCCCTCCCCAGAGTTTTATGTCCTCCCTCCCCAGAGTTTTATGTCCATTGGTTGTACTTATATGCATGTATACAAGTCCTTCGGTTGATCTATTATCTCCCTCAGATCTCCCCAACCTCCCCGCTGTAATTTGAAAGTCTGCTTGTTGCTTTACTGTCTCTGTATCTATCTTTTGGTTCATCAGTTTATAATGTTCTTTATTATCCATAAATGAGTGAGGTCATGTGGTGTTTCTCTTTTATTGATTGGCTTATTTCACTCAGCATGATGTTCTCCAATTCCATCCAGGTTGCTGCAAATGATGAGAATTCCTTCTTTTTTATGGCAGCATAGTATTCCATTGTGTAGATGTACCATAGTTTTTGGATCCAATCATCTGCTGATGGGCACCTAGGCTGTTTCCAAATTCTGGCTATTGTAGATTGTGCTGCTATGAACATAGGGGTGCATATATGCTTTCTGATTGGTGTTTCTAGTTTCTTGGGATATATTCCTAGGAGTGGGATTACTGGGTCAAATGGGAGTTCCATTTTCAGTTTTTTGAGGAAACTCCACACTGTTCTCCACAGTGGTTGCACCAGTCTGCATTCTCACCAGCAGTGCACGAGGATTCCTTTTTCTCCACAACCTCGCCAACACTTGTCGTTTGTTGATTTGTTGATGTTGGCCATTCTGACAGGTGTGAGATGGTACCGCATTGTTGTTTTGATTTGCATCTCTCGGATAATTAGTGACTTTGAGCATATTTTCATGTATCTTTTGACCTTCCTTCTTTCTTCTTTTGAAAATATTCTATTTAGGTCCATTGCCCATTTTTTAAATTGGATCATTCATCTTCTTTTTATTTAGTTGTATAAGCTGTCTGTAGATGTTGGAGATTAAACCTTTATCAGTGGTAACATTTGCAAATATGTTCTCCCACACAGTGGGCTTTCTTGTTGTTTTGTTGATGGTTTATTTTGCTGTAAAAAAGCTTTTTATTTTGATGTAGTCCCATTTGTTTATTTTCTCTTTAGCTTCCATTGCCCTAGGGGTAATATCAGTGAAGAAGTTCTTTTGGCATATGTCTGAGATTTTGCTGCCCATAGATGCTTCTAGTATTTTTATGGTTTCCCATCTGATGTTTAAGTCCTGTATCCATTTTGAGTTTATTTTTGTGTATGGTGTAAGTTGGTGATCTAGTTTCATTCTTTTGCATGTATCTGTCCAATTTTCCCAACACCATTTGTTGAAGAGACTGTCTTAACTCCATTGTATATTTGTGCCTACTTTGTCAAATATTAATTGAGCATAGTGATTTGGGTTGATATCTGGGTTCTTGATTCGATTCCATTGATCTATATGTCTGTTCTTGTGCCAGTACCAGGCTGTTTTGAGAACAGTGGCTTTGTAATGCCGTTTGAAGTCTGGTATTGAGATCCCTCCTACTTTATTCTTCTTTCTCAGGATTGCTGTGGCTATTCAGGGTCTTTTATTGTTCCAAATGAACTTTCAGAGAGTTCTTTCTAGGTCAGTGAAATATGCCGTTGGTATTTTAATGTGGAGTGCATTGAACCTATAGATTGCTATAGGAAGTATGGACATTTTGATGATGTTGATTCTACCAATCCATGAACATGGTATGTTCTTCCATCTCTTTACATCTTCCTCTATCTCTTTTTTCAGTGTCGTATAGTTTTCCGCATATAGGTCCTTTACTTCCTTAGTTAAATTTATTCCTAGGTATCTTAATTTTTTTGGTGCCTGCCTTTCTGACTGCCCCTAACCACTTCTGCCTGCCAGCTTGGTTATTCCCTAACCACTAACATGCCAGCCTGATTAATGTGTAACTGCTCCCCTGCAAGCCCGTTTGCCCCCAACTTCTCTTCTCTGCCAGCCTAGTCACCTCTAATTGCCCTCCCCTGCAGGGTTGATCACCTCTAACTGTCCTCCTTTGTAGGCTTGGTCCCTCTCAACTGCCCTTCCTTGCAGGCCTTGTGCCTCCCAACTGCCCTCCCTGTTGGCCATCTTGTGTCCACATAGGTGCAGGATCTTTGACCACATGGGGACAGCCTTCTTGTGTGTTGCAGTGATGATCAATCTGCATATTACTCTTATTAGATAGGATAGAGGCCTGGTGCATGGGTGGGGGCCAGCTGGTTTGCCCTAAAGAGTATTCCGGATCAGGGTGGGGGTTCCCTTGGGGTATGGGACAGCCTGAGCAAGGGCCTGTGGTGGTTTGCAGACCAGTCACGGCCCCTAGCGACCCAAGTGGAGGCCCTGGTATCTGGGATATATTTACTTTCTACAATTGAAATTTTGTAGCCTGCTTGCTCAGTGGCAACAGCTGTTTCTGTTTGGATTTGTTTACCTTCTATAATTGAAACTTTGTAGCTTTGAGTGGAGGCTTAGGCCAGCAAGGGCAAGCGGAAAGCTTGGCTTTCTTTGCTGCCAGGGAAATGCATCCCTCCTGCTCTTTGTGGCTGAAGCCATCTTGCTTGGGTTTATTTGCATACTCGTTCTGATTGGCTGCTGGGTGTGGCTTGTGGAGCAGAGTAGTTGTTAATTTGTATATTACTCCTTTATTAGGTAGGATGATCAGGTGTTTGCATTCTATTGGATATATCCAGGAACAGAATTCATAGCATTTTCAGAAACTTTAGTTGTTCCACATTGTCAGCCAAACACTTGGTATTTTCTGTCTTTAATTTTGATAACATTCTAGTGGGTACAGGGTGGAATCACATTGTAGTTTCATTTGCATTTGAAGATGTCTAATAAGTTTGAGTACTTTTTATTTCATATATATATGATACAATTACACATGATCTTTTATGAATATATTTGTAAAAATCTCTTTCCATTTATTAAAAAGTCATCTGTTCTTTTCATATTAATTTGAGGGAGTTTTTAAACTTTCTTCAGACAAATCTTTCTTCAGATATGTATATAGATTGGCTTTTTATTCTTTTATTGTTCCGATGAAATATATTCTTAATTTTAATGTAATCAATTTATCCCTTATAATCAGCATTCTTTTTAAAATAAAAAGATCTTTGCCTACACTAAATTCATGAAAAATGTTTTCCTGTTTTCATTTTAAAGCTTATTGTTTTATATTTTATGTTTATATTTACAATCCATATGAAATTGACTTTTGTCCCTGGAATGAAGTAAGCATAACACTGGCTTAATTATTATCGCTGTTATTAAGTATTCATTTCTTTTAGTGCAAAACAACCAGATTTGTGGGGTTTTTCAGGTTTGTGATGGTTTTTTGGGGCCCTCTGAATTTACACATAAATTTATAATCAATTGATCAATTTACAAAGATGTGATCTTACTTAGGAGGTATTACTTTGCCCTATGCAGTTTACACAATCTCTTAAGATGATTTTTATGAATACTGAGATTAGAGAACACAGAGCCATGTTTCGCAAACATTATCACACATCAGAATCACCTACAGAGTTTGTTAGAACACATATGCACAGATTGTTGGTCCCTATTCTCAGTATTTATAATTCAGCAGACCTTGGAAGAGCTCAAGAAGGTGTATTTCTGCTTGGCCAAAGTCATTCAATGGTTGAGCATGGGCCCAGGAACCAGGAGTTCATGGTTTAATTTCTGGTCAGAGCACAGGCCTGGATTTCAGACTTGATCCCCAGCAGGAGATAGAAGGCTGATGCAGCTGATCAAAGATTTTCTCTCATCATTAATGTTTCTATCTCTCCCTCTTCATTATCTCTCTGAAATCACTAAAGAACATATTTAGTGTTTCACATTGTAGTTTCATTTGCATTTGAAGATGTCTAATAAGTTTGAGTACCTTTTATTTCATATATAAATGAAACTATGTTGTAACAATTTTTTTTATTTCCTGCTATTTATCAAAAGACGTTTTGCTTAGCTTGAAGCATAATACCTCCATCTTGTATAAAAACTGCAGTTTGAAATTCTCTGCTATTGTTAGATAATTCCTTGTTCTGTAAACTCTGTTTTTATAAACTGTCATTTTTAGACAGCCTCTTATTCTATAAAATAACTTTATTTTTAGCTCAAATAATAGAGAAGATAAACTTAACTGTCAGACCCTGAAAGCTAGCCATCTAATGTAATAGACCAATACTGATAATATTCCCATATTCTCATGCTAAGTGTTTATTCATTATGTATCCAAGGTTACAAGCTGTCTGCAAAAATGACTTACACAAAGCTCTTTGTAAAACCTACAGAAGGTCCATAAAAACATATTTGGAAGACAAAGAACTAGAACATATAAATAAAGAAAGCTTCCTCTATTTTTTGCCCCAAATTTGACAGATATATTCTGCTCTGATGCTATTCATCATAAAGACTTCTAATTAATTGAATTGTGAAGGTGTCTTGTATCTAGTTTGCTGAATTATGATACAACAGCTGAGATTCCCAAAAGCTAAAAACTGTTATGAAAGATTACAATGCAATATCTACAAATAAATAAGGTGTGTGGACAACTGAGCACCTAAGTAGTAAACACGTTGTGACTAATTAGTGTAATACAATAGCCTGGACCTGATTTTCTTTAATTTGAGGGAAAATGAAAATGTGGGTGAGGGTGTGGTTTTTTCACTGCAAAATATAAAGCAGTATTGATTCAAAGAACACCACTTACTGTCTTTCTTTTAGTTGACTCAGCCTTTCTATGGACATTTTATCAGACTAATGATTATCTCCATCCTGATATCCACTTCATTTCTCTGCATTAATACCATGTAGTTCACAAAGCAAACTTATTACACACACACACACACACACACACACACACACACACACGTTTGTGCTTTTTTCTTTATTAAAATGCAATGGCATCTTTCATAGCTCTCAATATTTAATCATTCAGTTATATTTATAGCTTTGGCAGAAGAAAGACTACAACTCAGTTTTTTTCCTCGTTTAGATTTATAATTTTCCCAAACACTCAGTGCTTTTGAGGAGGTAGAAGAGGGCTAGGCAGTTAGGAACAGGACCACTGATAGTGGTGGTGGTGGTGGTGGTGTGTGTGTGTGGCGGGGGGCGGGGGAGGGTAGAACATTGCAGATGTGGACAAAATGCAGGCAGAGATATCTCTTTGGATCTGATATGGCAGCCCTCAATCAGGTTCTTCCCTGGGGAGGGAACTTGAGTTTTAAAATGTATGGATGTTGCTAAGGAAGACAGCTTGCAGATAACAAGGCAGTGTGGTGTATGAAATAACCAATCCCAAGGATGTTGCTAAGGTACAATTCTTTGAAAGAACCAATCAGAAATCTACAGGGCATATATGTACTACTCCTAGAGAGAGAGGTTTCATGGCAATCCACTTGGGATTCCTTCTTGCTGTGGGCTTTCTGTTTATCTTTCAATAAAACTGCTTTCACTTACCACTTTGTCCAAGAACTCATTCTTTCATTTCATGAGACAAGGAATTTGGACTCTAACAGAAATTTTGGCATCACTTTCCACCAAATTAGTATCCTTTAATAAACCTTTCCTAATATAGATATACTATTAAGAATAAACTGCATACAGGAGAAAACCCCCCTGAATGACTTGTTGCAGCAAATTAAAATGCAGTGTTTGTTCCTAAGTTGAGTGTCATAGGTGCATAGCTAATAACACTCCTGAGAAAGTCCACATCAGAATGGTGACAAAATCATATCTCACATGCCATTTTAGCAGACATTTGTAGCTCTTTCTCAACATGATGAGTGTGGAGATAATTCTCACCCTAGTTGAGAAAAATAAAGTGCCCTCTCTGCCATAGTTTTTTTTTTAAAGGTTCTCTAAAATCCAGATATAGTCAAGTCTATAACCTGGAATATCATCTAATGTAGGAAGTGCTTTAATGCACCACACTTATTAAACAAACAAACAAACAAACAAATAAAACAAAAACTCCAAAAAACAAACAATAACAAAAACCAGAATTCTAGACAGGAAAGTGACCTGAGTCAAGTCCTACAACTCTATGGTCACAGACACAGGCTGGAACCCAGTCCTGACTCCCCATACAGTGCTCTTAACCTCCACCATGATGACTTCTAGGTACTCTTTCTCTTTCCCTGTCTACTGGCAATACTTAACATTTTTTAATAGATATACTAGAGGCCCAGTGAATGAAATTCATGCATGGGGGGAGGGAGGACTCAGCCCAGCTTGCACCCTCTCCAATCCAGGACCCCTCAGGAGATTTCTGACCACCGGCAGTCGGATATACCTCTAGTAATCCAGGACAACTGGCTCCTAACAATATGTTATTCTAAAATTAAATTAATAATTTATGTGAAGTACTTAGCAGAAGAGCTGGAATATAATAAAGCCTTGTAAATGTTGCTATAAATTAGCTGATACAAGTTTTCCTCCAACTCTTCCTTGCCACCCTTTTATATCAAAACATATATACTTCTTTGTACTAATCTCTGGGAGCTTTTCTATAACTCATGGATAAGAGAGCCTAGTGAGTTTATTGCACACAGAGGAGATAGATGCTTCTACAAGAGAAGATAGGATGTGGGCCAGCAGGAACTTTGAAGCCAAAATCATTCACTCAAGTTACCTTTTTTGAACCACATAATTTTAATTCACAAAGTGATAATAATAATTACATAGTAAGATAGCTATTAAGTAAAAATGGCTAGTATTATTGAGATAGCTACTAGCCCTGAGCCTCAAGTTTCTCATCTGGGAAATGGAGATATGTCTTTCATGAAGGTTGGGAAAATTATCAATGATAATGACTACTATTTCTTAATAAACTCTTAATGTTTATTAAGAGTTAGGCACTGTACTAAGCACTTTATGTAGACTAGAATCAATAATGAATGCTCAGTGTTAGGTACACAGTAGACAATAAATATTAGTTATTGTTATTATTAATAATTATCTAATTGAACCCTTATGCCGTCCATAGGAAGTAGGTGCTGTTCTTGCTCAGCTCAGCCTATTATGCTAAAAATACATGATTTTAATGTAAAAATTCCCGATGCTTAATTTGTCAAATAATATTCAATTTAATATTTTAAATCATATTGAAAGTAAAGAAAAATGTGTTTTCCTCTGAATGGTCATTCATCCGTAATTTTTTGTTGAAGAATGTACAGTTTTTCAGGCCACAGAATTGATTAAGTAAGGGCCACACAAGAAAAAAAAATCAGAATGGAAAATATGTTATAATCATAGTGGACAGGTTTACAGAACCTGGTGGAGCAGCTTCTTTGAAATTCCTAGAAGTCACTGCCCCCCACATGTGGGAGGTGGAGTTAGGGTGTTTATTATACTATTAAATATTTAGGATGCATTTCTTCTCCTTTTCCTCCTCCTTTTCAGTATTACCTTATTGCCATTATTTTTATTTCCCATTTATGCTAGGTGTAGAGCTGTGACAAAGTAACCTAAAAAGTAAGGCATTGTAGTCAGATTTGAAGAATTTCTTTTGTTCCCTTATTTGTAATATACAATTATAAATTTATATTAGTAGTTCATTTATGCTTGGTAAATAATTTTGAGTGAGCTTTGTAACCTATAATATTTTTTTTCCTTATTTGAATCAAAATAGGGAAAATTAAGTGAAAAATTTTCTTTTATATGTATATTTGCATGTTCTCATTCATAGGTATTTTTAAGCTAATTACTTCAAAGAATTCCTCAGTTCACCTCAGAGACACACACAGTAAAGCATGTTATATAACTTAACCAAACATATTTGAACCTTTCAGCCAGAAGCACCATCTTCCAGTAATTCGCCAAAATGACTAACACAAAGGGAAAACGGAGAGGCACGCAGTATGTGTTCTCTAGGCCTTTCAGAAAACATGGAGCTGTTCCTTTGGCCACATACATGCTAATTTACAAGAAAGGTGGTAGTGTGGACATCAAAGGAATGAGCTCTGTTCAAAAAGGAATGCCCTGCAAATGTCACCAGGGCAAAACTGGAAGAGTCTACAGTTGGGCATGCAGTGGGCATTATTGTGAACAAGGGCAAGATTCTTGCCAACAGAATTACTGTGTGAATTAGGCATATTAAGCAGTCAAAGAGCCTAGTTTCCTGAAACGTGTGAAGAAAAATGATCAGAAAAAGAAGGAAGCCAAACAGAAAGGTACTGGGATTCACCTGAAGTGTCAGCCTGCTCCACCCAGAGAAGCACTCTTGGTGGAACCAATGGAAAAGAACCTGAGCTGCTGCAACCCATTCCCTATGAATTCATGGTATGATAAGTGAAAAAACAAAAACAAAAACAAAAACAAAACAAAACAAAACACTTCTGTGCTGATAAAAAGGTTTTCCTTGAGTAGAAGTGTGGCATCCCTTCTCCCCCCAACACAACCCCCCAAAAAAACACAAAAACTTTGTGTACTAATTTTTTTAAATATACATTTAAAATGTTGATGATCCACTATATAAAACATTTTTAACACACTTATATTTCTTTTCTAAAGTAATAGTAGTTAAAGTATAATATAAACAAAAGTATATATTAATAGTTACTGATTAATAGTTACTAATCTATGACTAACTATGCATGTAGAGAATACAGCATCTGTCTAAGAACAAGGAACATTATAAAATGAAATTAAAACAAACTAGAATGGCAAGAGAACTGACCTACAGATACAGCTCAAGAGACATTAAAAAAAAAAAATAAATCCACCACATCTTACCTTCCATCTTAAAATACTATTTGCATATACATTAAAAATTTACAAATGCTTTACCTGGATAGAGAAGAGGAAGTTGGTAACAAAATTATTTTTGCTAGCAAAATGCAAATATCTCTCTAAATAAAACCATAATATGCAAATAGATTGAACAGTGGAACAACCGAACAACTGTACAACTGAAGAACCAGTTGCTATGATATGCATTGACCACCAGAGGGTGCGTGTGGAACATGGCAGGCATTGGTAGCAGGCAGCAGAGCCTGGAACTTGGTGGGTGTTGGCCACTGCACGATGGTGGAGCAGGTGAGTGGGGATGACAGACCAAGGCAGGGGGCACATGTCACTGTCATCGAAGAGAACCGCTGGTGGTTACTGAAAATTCTTTGCTCCCACATGCCATGGTCCCAGGCTGCTGGCACCAGCCCCACTTATACCTGCTGCTGGTGCCAGAGCTGCTGCTTGCACCTGCTGCTGATATCCAGCACCAGCCCTGATCACTTGGCGCTATCAGTGGATACAAGTGATGGCCACTGGCCCTAATCACCCCTCAGGGCTCTCCACCTCCCCCTGCTCCTGAGAGGTGATCAGTGCCAGCAGCCACCACTTGCACCCACTGCTGGCACTGGCCCACTTACAGCCACAGCCAGTGCCAGAGTCATCACTCGCACCAGCTTCTGGCATCTGGCACTAGTGCCTATCTCTCGGTGCAAACAGCGGCTGCCAGCCTCAATCACCCTAAGGGCTTCTCCACTTCCCCCTGTTCCTGAGGGGCAATTGGGGCAGCTCACACCTGCTGATGGCATTGGGCCCTCTTACACCTGCTGCTGGCACTAGCCCAAATAACTCCTTGCAGTCACTGGGTGTGAGCAGGGCCAGTGTCATCAGCGAATGGGAATGGTGGTGGCAAAAGTGGGGCTGCTGATAAGGGACCAGGAGCCACAGCAGGAGGTGCAAGGTAGTGTCTCAGAGAATGGGTCGAGACCCACCACTGTGCTCACCACAGCCTTGCAGCACACAGTTCCTTCCAAGGTGCACAAATTCGTACACTGGGCCCCTAGTCTTTTACTATATTTGTGGTAAAAGTAAATTTCCAGAATGTTTTCTTTAAAAATATGGCCAGGAAAAAAAATGTTTTCTTAAATTTAAAGTAATTGTTAAAGATTAACCATTCAGTTGAGCAAAAAGAATCAAGTTCATTATGTCTCTTTTTTATTACTTCCCCCTCTGTCTTTCATCTCATATTGAGTTAGTTATCAAAAAGAGAATATCAAATGCTACCAAATAGAACATGGCACATCAATCTCAAGAAGAGAATTAGAAACTTTTAAAATTTATGCACTCATAATAAGCATTTTAAGGGTTCACAATGCAGCCAATTAACTGAAAAATAAATACAAGAGACCTAGACCACTTACAAGGTGGAGCTAGAAGGCATAATTCAGCAGAGTGTATATGGCCTCTCATTAGGAAAGGCAAGAGAAAATATAAAACTGCACAAGGACACTCTCTGGAAAGCTCTCCCATATTTGCACATGCTATCTGGTTAGAGTAGGCCAAAATTTGATACTTTTATTTCCAATCTTTGACCCTAGACATCTGGAAACACAAATTACGGGGGAGGGGGGAGAAAATTTTCTATTTCAGAAATGTGTGTATGGGGATAGGGATGGAATTTAAGCATCTATTATTTATTCTGCTAGCAAAAATGACTAGTATTTATGCATTTGTAAGGGACTTTAAAACATGGAACATTTGGTTAGAAAATAGATCTCCAGAATCTTGGCAATATCAGCACATTGTTATTTTTTTAATATATATTTTATTGCTTTTTTACAGGGAGGAAGAAGAGAGGGATAGAGAGTTAGAGACATCGATGAGAGAGAATCATCGATCAGCTGCCTTTTGCACACCCCCTACTGGGGATTTGCCTGCAACCAAGGTACATGCCCTTGACCAGAATCGAACTTGGGACCTTTCAGTCTGCAGGTCTACGCTCTATCCACTGAGCCAAACTGGTTTCGGCAGCACACTGTTATTTCTAATGATGGACTTAGGCATGGCTCAGCACTTTGATACTCTTTGATGTGCTAATTTAATTAGACATTTTTCATTTCTGAAATTTGAAATACGGAGAAGAATTCTATATCAACATATATGAACAACACATCTAGATTTGGTGTTGTGTGTGCATTTTAAAGCAGTTTTTATTTGTAATAAATTTTTAATCATAGTATTATATTTTAAAATATAACACAGCAATAATTTGATTTATCATAGTGGCTTTAATTGATTTGGATAATATTAAAATTCAGGTTATGTCATAAAATATATAAGAAACCTTATATATTTTTTTACATAAAATTATTTGTTGTGGCATATTAAATGTTTGAGCACTTCTAATATAGAGTCACTTAATTCTTGATTGAAAGAAAAACATTTATCTATGATAAAAGATAGATATCATGGTAAGTGCAAAAAAAATCATAAACTATAGACTCATAAATGTTTCAGCTTAGTCATTTAAACATTTCTTACAGTTCAATCTTGGAGAGTTATTTAGCTTTTCTAAGCCTCGTTTCCTCATCTATGATAGGCGTTTTGTTGGGAGTGTTTTGTAGGATTGTTGTGAAAAGGAACAGTGATTATTCAGAGCACAGGACAGACTCTATAAATGCCATTATAATAGCTATCCTTATCAACTTAGCTATTAAAATGTTGGAAAATTTATCCAGTATGAAGAGATAAATTCCAGAAGTATTCATTTCTCAGACAAATCTAATTTATGGCTGTGATCTTAATAAGTCTTACAGCTCCAGGGGTCATGGTGACAATGTAAAAGAGAAACACTCTTCCTTTTGCACATAGCAACTACACACAGGGATAATTATTGATAGATGTTGGTCAGCTAAATAAATAAATAATTCTCGTGGCATCTGATTAAATTATACTACAGTACCAATATCTACTCTATTACGATTATTAACTGTCATATGGTAAATGTTATTCATTAGTAATGGGGTCTATTCATTACACACTGGAAAGCATTCTTTTAGTATCATATAAAAGACATTATATTACCATGTAGTTTGCCAAAATGAATTAACTTGGAAATAAAGCAACTTCTATTTGCAGTTTATTTGTTGCCTTTTATGAGGCTAACTTGATATTTTCTGTTTTGTTTTGTTTTTGTCTTGCCAGGATTTCTTTGCAAGATTTTGATCCATGCTAGAAATTTATACTTAGCTATGAGGCAAGGATTCAAAATATTTATGCATTCCCAAAAATGTATGTACACCTAAGAAGCACCATTCTTGAGTTTTTTATTTTATCTGTCTTAACAGTAATTAATTTATATTCTTATCAACTAATGCCTAAAATTATAATATTGAATATATCTGATGCTATTTTAAAGAATAGTTTAAGACACAAACACTATAGCTTGTATTTTTTGGTCTCTACACAGAAAAAAGTTTATATTTATAGAGTTATATTAATTCCAGAATTATAATATTTTTAAATCATTGAAAATAAATAACTGAAAAGAGAAAAATAAAGGCAACAACCCCATACATGTTTTGTGTAAGCAAATGAATAGCTAAAGCACCAGTTTCCAAACGTTCTCTTGAATCTGAGCTTGAACATAGATAGGAGGGCATGTAACCACAATTATTTTCTTTAAAAAGTGCATGCTTTTATTTTTAGCATATACAAATTTTATTATCACTATAGGAGAACAAAAGCAAAATGTTTTTGGTTTCTTTCTTGATTTTTGTCTTTCTTTTAAATCTCATGCCTGTTTTCTTTTCTTTTGCAGTTCACACAGCATAGTGCTTTCTGAAAATACACGTGCAATTTCCATTATCCATGGAGCCTGCAGGAATCAAGGAGAGAACAGGCCCTACTACATATTATCTTTCTTGTGTGGTATTGTGAGCACCTGGTCATCATTATGGCAAGCGCTTTGACAAGTTATTTGGGCACTTTGTTTGCAGTTAGAGAATACCATTTTATCTATGACCTGCAGAAATGGACCCCTTCTATATGGCCACTAATCTTCCCACATGGCCAAAACATGGCACTTTCATCTCCCATGTAGACAAGTATTTTTACAGGCATTCCTCATTGTGCTTTGGTGGAAGAATTTAAACATGGATAAAAAGAATTGCTGTACTTATGAATGTAAAAGAAAATGTAGTGTGTGGATAGTTTATGGGTCTCCTAGTCTAGCTCATTATTGATTAGGAACAAGAGACAACCATTTTGTCAAACTTGAAACCCAATTAGATTTTATATTGAAAATTTAGAGTGAGCTTCTAGCCACTTGGGCTCCATTTTCTATATTCAATATCTGATTCTCTGCATTTATCACAGCAGTAACCAAGCAATAGGAATGATTGTATTCTATAACGTGTATGCTACTTACCACATCTGTGTGAATTTACAGTTATTTTTTGGTAATGAGGAAAATAATACACACTGTTTTAGAACAACTTAAACAAATACCAATAGCTACACAAGTTGAGGGCATAGCCTATTCTAAATTTAATAGTGGGAAAAACTGATCTGATTTACTTCTAATACCATCTACTATAGATTCCTAAATATTCTTTGCTCTGGTGGAATTCCAACCAGGATTGGCATAACACTTTTGCCTTCTAAACTATTTATGTCTGTTAGGTATGGGGAAAGAGAAGACTTTTTTTAATATGGGCTTTGATGGTTAATTTTATGTGTCAGCTTGGCTAGGCAGCACATAGTACCCACATATTTATTCAAACACTAGAGGCTCAGTGCATGAATTCATGCACTGGTGGGGTCCAGCCAGCCTGCCCCAATCAGGACCAATAAGGCCAGGCTGACCAGGGGGAGGGGATACAGATGTTTGGCCAGTTGACCCAACCCCAGTTCCTTCCCTTTACCCCACTGGCCCTGCCGCCCCCCCCCCACCCCCCCCCAACTGGTTATTCTGCAATTAGGTAGATTTGGATATTACACTTTTATTATATAAGTTTAGAAGGTGCCTTTTTGAATAATTTTAATGAGAATAATTTACTAGTAGATAATTTCAGTGAATCAATCTTAGAATAGGGATCAGGAGACTGATCGTCAAAGAAGTAAGCTAATTAAAGAAGTGAACCATTTTTATTAGAAGTGAGATACTTTTTTTTTTTCTTGCAGTGTGAAACAAGTAAAAGTCATGTGATAAAGTGAAAGAGCTAAAGGACTTGTGTACATGGGCAGTAGAAGAGTTTCTACTCCTTTTTTTTCATATTTAAAGTGGACACATTTCTGAAAATAGAGTTCCCATTTGAAACCTCACAAAATGCTGGTGTTTTCCTATTATAATGAGTGAAGAGGAAAATACAATATACCATATGATATTTCTATTGCTATATATTAATAGATTATCAACACATATTACATGTTAAAATAAGTACATAGTATGCTATTGCAGGCGTGGTAGCACAGTGCTTAGCTTATTATACTAGTAGGTATTCCATAGCTATTTGATGAATGAGCGAATGTATAAGGTTAATAAATATAATGGAATGGATATAAAAATGTGAGTCCAGAAGTCCTTTTTGGATTCAGATTCTAGCTATTCTTGCCATAGTTACTCAAAGACAATTCTCATCTCTGGACTCCAGAATATTTTTGTAAGAATAAAGAGATTGCAGTGGTAGAGTGTCGGTCTGCGGACTGAGGGGTCCCGGGTTCGATTCCGGTCAAGGGCATGTATGTTGGTTGCGGGCACATACCCGGTAGGGGGTGTGCAGGAGGCAGCTGGTCGATGTTTCTCTCTCATCGACGTTTTTAGCTCTCTATCTCTCTCCCTTCCTCCTCTCTGTAAAATATCAATAAAATATATTTTTAAAAAAAGAATAAAGAGATTGTATCTAACTTTATAAAGGTCATTTACTTCTATTATTGCCATTATTGACATACATAGTCACAATACTAGTATTCAAAGTTGCTTTATTGATTAAAAAGTCTGAATTTAGCATCCCATTGAATTTAGCATCCCATCTCTTTTTAGGAGGTGGTAATTTGGGAGGAATTCTAGTTAGGAGGAGCCCCAGTTGAATTAAAAGCAATGTATGTCCCTCCAATATAGGATCCAGTTCAGGATTAGATGATACATTTAGTTGCCATGCTTAAAACATGTCATGCTTCAAGATGTGACAATTAGATTGCCACCAAATTACTGTCTGAAACTATGAAGACCTAGTGGCTACTGCCTCTGGAGAATAACTGCCTCTCCTTTCCACCTTCCAAGTCTTATCGGAGTTCTGTCAATTGGCTGGCTATACTAGTATAAATAGGCATCATAGGCATTCTGGGAAATAAGACTTTTGGCCTGAACGCTCTTCTCCAAGCTTTGTGAATACTCCATCCCCTCATTTGTATGGTGTACTGACCATTTATTCTCTCACTTGACCTATAAACCAGATTTCTCAATTTTTACACACTTTGGGTCAAATAATTATTTGTTGAGAGGACAGGACTTCCTGTGCATTGCAAGATATTTGGCAGCATCCTTGGAACTCTACCCACTAGTTATCAGTAGCACCTTCCCAATTGTGAAAGCAAAAAAATATCTACAGATGTTGTTAAAGAGCACACAAGGGACAAAATTGCCTCCAGTTGAGAATCACTGTCATAACCCTAAAGTTACTTCATGATTATATTTCTTAACCTCATATTTTGTATTATGGACTAAAAGTTCATGTCCTCACCCAAATTCATATGTTGAAATCTGTTAAAAGATAAACTGATATACACTAAAATTCCTAATAGTTTATTAAAGCATATAGCAATTAGAATCGAGTGGTGCCAAGTCAGAAGTAGTTAGGAGGGCTCCACCCACAAGAACTGAGGGAGAGGATTTTTAGTACACAAGACTTGGAAGCAAAGCAAGGTTATTATTTAATTGGCTGACTTATGTACTTGCCTTATTTGGGAAGACCTAGTTGTCTGTTTGTGATTGTTGCTCTTAAGTTTTATTTTCTTAGATTTGAGTTCATTGAATTTGATTTAGATTTTTGTTTACTTGTATCAGAGACCAAGGCATTAGAGCCATTTCTATCTAATGGCTACCTTGTATAATCACTTTAACAAATGAATCCCTAATGTGATGGTATTTGGAAGTGGGACCTTCAGAACATAATTAGGTCATGAGAGTAGCACTCTCATAAATGGGATTAGTACCCTTATAAAAAGAGGTAGGAATGCTAGCTTTCTTTCCTCTACTTGAAAATAAAATGAAAAATTGGCAATTTATAACTCAGAAGTCACCCTCACCAGAACTGGACCATGCAGGCGACCAAATCTTGGACAGCCTCCAGAACTATGACAAATACATTTGTATTAATAAGTCACCCAGCCAATGGTAGGTTGTTATAGCAGCAATAACTAATACCTTGTATTTAACATAGCACCCTCAATACTTGACATGTTACATATTTGTTTGTTTTTTGTCTGCCCCATCACTCCCCATTTTACTAATAAACTTGATGAAGGCGAGAACTTCATCTTATACACTAGAGGCCTGATGCACAAAATTCCTGCAAGGGGCTCGGCCCTCGCAGCCATAGCTGGCCCTTGAAGCCCCTTGCAGCCTCAGCTGCAAGGTTGTCTGGATGGTCGTTCTGCTGTTTGGTCTAATTAGCATATAGCTCTTTATTATATAGGACTAGTGTCCTAGTACATGGAGAAGGGGAGCTCCCTCAGCCCAGCCTGCACCCTCTCCAATTGGGGACCCTTGAGGAATGTCCAACTGCCAGTTTAGAATTGATCCCATAGGCAGTTGAACACCCCTCTCAGAATTTGGGACTGCTGTTTCCTAACCACTCTCCTGCCTGCCAGACTGATTGCCCCTAATTGTCCTCCCCTGCTGGACTGATCTCACCCCCACTGCCCTCCCCTGCCAGCCTGAACTCACCCCTAAAAGCCCTCCCCTGTTGCCCTAACTTCCTCTACCTGCCTTGTCACCCCCAACTGCCCTCAATTGCTGGCCTGATCTAACCCACACTGGCCCTCCCCTGCCAGCCTGATCTCACCCCCAATGACTCTCCCCTGCTGGCCTGATCTCACCCCCAACTTCCCTCTCTGCCTAGGCACTCACCACCACAGCTTTGTCCAAAAAGAAGTCAAACGTCCTGAAGATGGCTGGTCTACCTGGTCTAATTAGCATATTACCCTTTTATTAGTATAGATAGATTATATGGGATAGGATTGCTAAAATGAGGGGGAAAGCCTTTTTCAGCAGGAGGAGATGCTCTTGGCAGACAAAAATACATAATTCCTATATCTGGACTGATAACCAGTGATATGCACCATGCTGCCAAATCAGTCATTAAAAAATTGAACCACTTTCTTACCCCTTACACCAATCATCTGTTGCCCTTAAAACCCCTCCTCACCCACTAACTTGGGTTCTGCCTTCTCAGTTCACCCAGATTTGGTTCTGATTGGTCAGTTTCTATGCCATTCAGCATCTCCAGGCCTATCTCAGGCCTTATCAGAAAGACAGGGCTGATCAGCAGCCATTGTGGAGGCCCAGAGAGAAAGAGAGGTGCAGCTGCTGGCCAGGCCTGTAGAGAAAGAGAGAGGCAATGGCTAAACAACAGCTGCCAAAAAGGCTATGGATCAGACCCTGCTTCTCTCTCCAGGCCTCTCTCTGGGCCTAATCCACGGTCTCCTCAGTAGTCAGTGTTATGTCACTGTGCCTGCAGCAGTGGCAGTCATTGCTGGGTCACCATGGCAACCCAGCACTGACTACAAGACTGACTTCCAGTCAGTGGAACCCTCCGTTGTTACTGATTCTGGGTTTTTATATATTAGGTTCATTTTATCATCAATGTATACAATAGGTGCTCACTCGTGAACAGCAAAGGATACCACAGAATGTTTTCACTACTCCAGTTACTCAATATGACCTGAAGTCATTCAACTGTAATTATTCAATAACAACAACAGCCCAAATTTCCAAGATGGGACTAATAATTAGATACTGGAATCATTTTTCAAGTGACTAAATATGTGAAAATATGGATTTTAGAATATGGATTGGGAAATTATCATTGAATGTAGAATTGATTAACTTAGCATATATTAATTTTATTCACAAAATATAAAATATATAAGGAAATATTGGAGCTTAAATGTTTATCAGAATTAATCTTAGCCCTGGCCAGTGTGGATTTTAGTTTTGATTGCTGGTCAAGGGCACATACCTGGATTTCAGGTTCAATCGTGGGCCCAGGTCAGGGAGTATGTGTGAGGGAAGCAACCAATCTCTCTCTCTCCCCCTTCTCTCTCTCTCCTTCTTTTCACCCTTCCCTTCCATTCTCTCTTAAACTCAATGGAAAAATATTCTCAGGTGAGATTAACAACAACAACAAAAGATTAATGTCTTCATAGATAATTAAACTACTGAAGTCATGAAGCCATAGGTGCTTTCCTCCTCATGGCTTAATGGACATCATTTGCCTTGTGAGGCTGTGGCATTTGCTTAACAGTATTCACTGACATCATAATTTCTTCATTTTGTAACTTCTTCTCCATGATTCCTTAAGTCATTTGAATTAAGCCCTGACTCAGAAGTTCCATGAGGAAGACACAACTACTAGCAAAGTTCTTATCAAACTAGGAAGGAGGCCTTCTTCCATTAACCTGTAGGTTTAAAAGAGACCTGCAAGGGGCAGTGATGAGAAAAAAGGCCCTTTACAAAAGCAACCAGACTGACTGAATAATCCAAGCAGTCAATGTGACAATCTAGACAGAAATCACAATCTAAGTTAGCTTTCTAATCACCTTGATGAAAGAAAATATAAGCCAAATGTTTAAAAAAAATAAATTAAGAATTTTAACTACCAAATATATTTAATAACAGTCCTGGAGAGTATTATATTAAGTGAAGTAAGCCAGTGAGAGAAAGACAAATATCAGGTGATCTCACTTATATAGGGAATGTAATGAACAAAATTAACTGATGAACAAAATAATTCCAGAGACATGGAAGCATGCAACAGACTGATGAATTTCAGAGGGAAGGTGGGGGGAGGTGGGAAGAGATAAACAAAATAACTTATGTTGATATATGCATAACCCATAGATAGACAATAGTGCAGTAGGCCTAGGGGTAGGGGAATGGGGAGATAAATGTGGGCAAAGAGGGTACATCTGTAATACTTTCCACAATAAAGTTGAATTTAAAAGTAATAAAAAATAAAAAAGTTGAGAAATTTAACTACAAAAACCCATAAAATGCAGTAACTATCAATTCTAGTAATTATTATTGAGCTTCTGTGTTCACCATATCTCAGAAAACCAAGAAAATGAACTTCCATTTGTCTCTCTTCAAATACAAAATGGTTCAACATTATGATAAATCAGACAGCACTAAAATTAATTACTACCAGGTGCAGTATATTATTATAGTAATTTATAAAACACAATATAACTCCTCTAGTGTGATAAATGATCTTCTTAATGATGGCTCTACCATATTATATCAACTAACACAATTTCACAGAATAGCATACCTCAGAGTTACATGATTTTTATTACAGAAAATTATATTAAGAGAAAATGTTTTGAATTCATTTTCACATTCTGCTTTCTTCTTCTTAATGCAGGTAGTATTATTATATCTACTAGAGGCCCAGTGCATGAATTCATGCACCAGTGGGCTCCCTTGGCCTGGCCTGTGACGTCTGGCTCTCTGACATCTCTCAAGGGGTACTGGATTGTGAGAGGGTGCAGGCCAGATCGAAGGACCCCAGTGGTGCACGATTGGAGCCAGGGAGAGATGGGGGAAGTTGGCCAGCCAGGGAGGGACTTTAGGAGGTGCTCCAGGGCATGCCTGGCCTGTCTCACTCAGTCCTGATCAGCCAAACCCCAGCAGCAAGCTATCTTATTAGTCAGAGCATCTGCCACTTGGTGGTCAGTGCACATCATAGTGAGTAACTGAGTGGTCTTAGCATGTCATTAGCATATTATGCTTTGATTGGTTGAATGGCTAACTAGAAGACCAAACACTTAGCACATTAGGCTTTTATTATATAGGATTATTATTATGACTATAGCACTGGGTGGGTCCCTCAGCCTGACCTAACTCCTTGGAGTGGGCCTAAGCTATAGACTGGCCTCTTCTGTGTAAGGCGACTGGCTGTTCAGATATATAAATACTTTCTGGAGGCATCATGGACTCCCTTCTTATTTCTTTCCTCTGTGGTTGGAGAACAGGGGACTAAAAAGTGAAGACAGAACTGTGTCTGGGCCTGGGGCTTTTGTTGGCAGCGGAAAGAGGGAGAGGGCTGGGGAAATCTAGACACATTTCCTTTGATTGTCCTCCCTTCCTCTAGGGCCCTCCCTCTGTCTTTTCCTTATTGTAGTGGACGCTCTGGCGGGCCTCGGATCAACCAGTGCCCAGCAACAGTAGGGTTCAGCCCCCTCACTTCTCAGCTTAATGTACAGCCACCTCACATCCCAAGTGGAGCTATTTTTAATGGCTAAAGTGCTGGGAATTCATCTCCCAGTCTCTCCTCTTTGGGTTTCCTCCTTGAGTCAGTTGCAAACTTCACCAAGACACCAAAGCAGCTCTGCCCTGGCAGTTCTGCTCTGGCCCCAGAATCAGCTCTGCTGGGCACTCTTCCTTGAGGTCTCCAGGCCCAAAGTATGTGCTCAGGGAGCTAGCCCAGAGCCCATTCCCCTGGGCAGGTGGGGTGGGGTGGGGGGGTGGCCTGTCTAGCTTGGAGAGCTGGAGGAAGATGGCAGAGTAAGAGTTGCTATGAACCAGTTCCTGCTCAGCCAGACTCCCTAAGCTCCCCACTGGGCCCAGACAGGGCTCCTTCCCTGTGCTGGGAGGACCACAGCTGAGGTCCCCTCCCTGCACCCAGTACCCTCCTCTCTGTTCCACCACCGGGGCAGGAACAGCTCATCCGCGATGCTCTGGTCCCTGCCAGCCTGGCAGTTGGCAGCACAGTTGGGGTGCAGCCTAGAGCACCAGCAGCCATGAGCTTCCTCTCCCGCCCTGTTCTTCAGCTTCAGAGGCAAAAGTGGGGGCCTGGCCGGCGCGGGGCAGGGCACTCAGGGCTCATGGGCTCGGCCATCTGTGCATGCCCACTCCAGCTCTAGGCCACCAGGTTCCTCCCAAGCAGCAGTGGCAGTGGCTGCACAGCAGCTCACAGCAATGCCCTGCACCCTTGGCAGCCACCCCCAGGGGCTGTGCATGAGGATGTTGCCTGCCGTCCACTGCTGAGCCACCATCCATTCTGAGATCCGCAGGGGCTGGGGAGTCCTCGGGCTTCCACTAGCCCCACCGAAGCTAGACTCTGGCTTGGCCAGCCACCCCTGCTATCTGAGGGCTGAGCATGGCCCATGGGCCCTGTCGCCCTTTTGAATCATCACATCCCAGCCATCCCATCCCAAGAAGTGGCCATCCCTATAGCCATGGCTCACTAGCTGGTGCAGTTGGGCCTGCCCAGCATGCACTTAGGCTGGAGTCCAGCTGCCGAGGGGAGGGGGGAGTGATGTGTGGGCTAGGGCAGAAGAGGGGAAAGTGGCAGTGTAAACACAGCCCTGACCTGAGATTGTGCCAACCCCTCGGGCCATGTTTCCAGCTCCCCAGGCACACCTGCCCGGCGCCTAGCTCTTGGGCCTAGGATGGTAGTGAAGGACCTGTGGCTGCAGCCTGGAGTTGGCCCTCCCTGGCTTGGAGTTGCAGTGGTCAGGGAGGGATGCAGGGTGCTGGCTTGGGATAGGGTGCAGCCTCACACAAGTCCCCAATGTTGTAAGTCCCCCCCCCCCACTAGCATCTGCTGTGCAAGTAGTTTCCTGATGATCAGTTGTTACACATGAGGGCATCCTGACCATTAGCATATTAGTTCATTATTATTATCAATGTAATTCTGAGTCTTCAACAAAGGCACTGACAAATAAAAAATTAAGGATGCTTTGCTCCAAGTCTGAAACATAGAACTTGACCACCCTATCATTACTGTGGAAGACAGACTTTAAGGTGGCCCCAGTGATCCCTACTTCCTGAGGTTTACCCTTTGTACAATATATATATATATATATATATATATATATATATATATATATAACAATATATCTATCTATATATATATACAATATATCTATATATCTATATATCTATATATCTATATATCTATATATCTATATATCTATATATCTATATCTATATCTATATCTATATCTATATCTATCTATCTATCTATCTATCTATCTATATATATATATATATATATATAGATTTCAGAGAGGAAAGGAGAGACAGAGATAGAAACATCAACAATGAGAGAATCATTGATCAGCTGTCTTCTGCACGCCCCCTACTGGGGATTGAGTTTGCAATCCAGGCATATGCCCTTGACCAGAATCAAAGCCATGACCTTTCATTCTACAGACCAACACTCCATCCACTAAGTCATACTGGCTAGGACAGGACTTGCTTTTTTTTAATATATTTTATTGATTTTTTACAGAGAGGAAGAGAGAGGGATAGAGAGTTAGAAACATCGATGAGAGAGAATCATCGAGCAGCTGCCTCTTGCACACCCCCTACTGGGGATGTGCTCACAACCAAGATACATGCCCTTGACTAGAATCGAACCTGGGACCTTTCAGTCTGCAGGCTGTCACTCTATCCACTGAGCCAAACCGTTTTCGGCCAGGACTTGCTTTTAACCAATAGAATGTGGAGAAGATGATGAGATGTCACTGCCATTATTATGTTATGATATATGGGCAAGATTGTGAGATGTCATTCCTATGATTACCTTACAAATTTAAGACTCCACTTTCTTAGTAAAATTGCTCTAAAGGTACCATCTGCATTGCTTCATTTGAAGAAGCAAACCGCCATGAATCTTAAAGCTGCAAAGAAAGTATTCTGCCAACAACTGGAGTGAGCCTGGAAGTATATTCTTCCTCGGTTGTTTTGATAAAATTACAAACCCAACCTGCACCTTGACTCCAACCTCATGGGACCCTCATGGGACCCCAGTTTAGTCATACCCCAACTGTGGGATATAACAAATATAAACTATTTTAAATCACTACATTTACGGAAATTCGTTTTGCATCAGAAGAAAACTAACAAAATTATAGTAAAGGTTTTTAGTCCTAAACTTCTGCTATAATATTATCTAAATAGAATTTTTTGAGTGATATCAAAAAATACAGTTTTATGGCTAATCTGTTTTGTTTTGTTTTTTGGGAGAGGGGGAAGTAAGAACCCAGAAAAGCATGTACCTGAAATCTTAACAGTTCAGGAAACATTAACTGCCTAACTGACAGACCTTTATTATATACATGGTAGAATAGCATATATCTATAAGATATTTTTACAGCTTAGAAGATTATAGAATAGTGGAGAAGAAAACAGAAATGGGTATTTTAACACTTATATGCTACTCTCATAGTGTGTGGGAAATAAGGCAAGAAGGGGTGGTACAGATACAGATGACTTCTTTGATGAGCTGAATATGAAATGAAAATTGTTATTCAGAGTAAAAAAAAATATATGCCTTTTTGAACTTCTATGCATTAGGAAATCGATTAATGATTATAAGAGTAACAATGAAATAAATAATATTTATATATTCTTTGCTAGGTATTGTTCAAAGTGCATTAGGTAATTAATTCCTAGACACATCTAATAATAGAGATATTAACTTCATTTTATAGATGAGGATACTGAGAGTTTAAGGAGCATCTCATTAGTGGCAAAGATGGGATTCATTCCCCTGACTTCTCCATCACTTCTGGATCTCTTCTTATTATACTAGAGGCCTGGAGCACGAAATCTGTGTACTCGGAGAGGTCCCTTAGCCCACCCTGCATCTTCTCATAGACTAGGAGCCCTCAGGAGATGGCTGACTGACAGCTTAGGCTGGTTCCTTGTGGGGCACAATCCTAAGAAATCAGTTAGACATCTTTAGTGCTCCCATGGAGGCTGGAGAAGCTCCCATAACCACCACTGCACTCATCAACCATGATTGTGGCTGAGCAGTGCTCCTCCTGTGGGAGCACACTACCTACCAGGGGACAGATCCTGCATTGAGCATATGCCCCTTGGTGGTCAGTGCGTATCATGGCAACCAGTCATTCAGCCTTTGGACTGAATGTGAGAGGGCACAGTCCAGGCCAAAGGACCTTACAAGTGCACAATCAGAGCTAGGGAGGGATGTAGAAGGGCTCCAGGGCATGTCCGGCCCATTTCACTCAGTTCTTATCAGCTGGACCCCAGCAGCAAGCTAACCTACCAGTCAAAGCATCTGTCCCCTGGTGGTCAGTGCACACACATTATAGCAACTGGTTAAATAGTCTACTGAATGCCCCCTGATGGTCAGTGCATGTCATAGCAAGTGGTTGAGTGGCCTTAGAATATCATTAGTATATTGCACTTTGGTTGAATGGACGACTGGACACTTAGCATATTAGGTTTTTATTATATAGGGTTATGCTCCATTTTGGGAAAAAGACATTTTCCTTCTAAATTTCATGCTCCCTGCATTTTTTTTCAGTTCCCATGATATCCTGATCTTTATTTAAAGTACAAGTTATGCTCTAATTTTTTGTACAACTTATTTGTCACCCTGAATAGTATGTAAAACGTTTGACAGCTAAATTGTCCAAATTTACATTGAGCTCTTGTTTTTATCATAAGCCCTGAAATAATAATGCCCAATAAATGGTGAACAAATGAATGGATATTTTAGGGTTGCAGTAGGCAAAAAGAGTGCTCATTTTTATTGCTCATGAAGATGATGTATAAGAAAGAAATCCTCCTTATTTCTGAGAATTTGATTTATTCTTACTTATACTCATTTTTAGTATAATAAACAAGCAGATGAATAAATTAATGGTAGATATATAGATGTATATATATGATAGACAACTATGTCTAAGTAACATATAAAGTTATTTCAGTGTAGTGTATACTGCTTATTTATATTATACAAAATATTGTGTTACATTTGTGACATATTTTTTATTACCCTGTCAAGAAGATAGTTATATTATTTTACCAATGAGGAAAGTGAAAATTGAAGAGGTTTACAGCTCATCCTCAGTCACATAGCATATGAATGAAACTATAATGAGTACTCAGTCTAATGTTCATGTCTGTGCCCTTAACTACAACACACACTGCCTTATATTTAGGTCTATATTTTTCCTTCTTAGATTTTGCTTCTATCACTTGTTTTGAGTTAATTACATTCTAAGTAGTATTTTGAGGCCATTTCTGAAACAATTATGTAATTCATTGAAGTAAGAAAAAGGAGGGCGGGGGGCTTTATTGACTAGTTGAATGGTGGCCTACTCCAAAAAAAGTTCACATCTGAATCCCTGGGAACTGTGAATGTGAAATATTTAGAAAAATGGTCTTTGCAAATGTAATTATGTAAAATATTTGGAGATGAGATAATCCTGAGATTTGGGTGCACCCTAAATCCAATGGCAACTGTCCTTATAAAAGATGAAAAAGAAAACAGTAACGTAGAAAAAAAAGGCCTTATGAAGACAGAGGTAGACATTGGAGTGATACAGCCACAAAAAAAAAAAAAAAAAAAAAAAAACAAACAAACAAAAAAAAAACACCTGGAGCCACCAGAAGCCTCAAGAGGAAAGAAAGTTTTCTATAACTTTTGGAGAGATGCTCAACTGTGCAGATAATTCAATTGTAAACTTCTGGGCTCCTGAACTATGAGAGAATAAATTCCTGTTATTTTAAGTCATCAATTGTTTGGTAATTTGTTATGACAACCCTAGAAATATGATATGCCAACTGTATTTCGTTCCTATAAAAATCATCATAATATTATCTTTCTTACCAAACCCCTGAAAGTCATACTTTAGTCATACCTGCACTTCAGGTCTTTGAACCCTGTAAAATTTTATATATATATATATATATATATATATATATATATATATATATATATATATACTAGAGGCTTGGTGCACAAAACTCATGCACAGGGCTGAGGGAGGGTGTCCCTCAGCCCAGCCTGTACCCTCTCCAATCTGGGACCCCTCGAAGGATGTCTGACTGCCCAATTAGACCTGATCCTGGTGAGATCAGGCCTAAACCAGCATTCGGACATCCCTCTCACATTCCAGAACTGCTGGCTCCAACTGCTCACCTGCCTGCCTTCCTAATTGCTCCTAACCACTTCTGCCTATCAGCCTGATCACCCCCTAATGACTCCCATGCTAACCTGATTGATGTCTAACTGCTCCCCTGACAGCCTGTTTGCCCCCAACTTCCCTCCTTTGCTAGCTTGGTCACCCTAACTGCCCTCCCCTGCAGGGTTGATCTGAACTCTGAAGGCAGCCCTGAAGAGCTAGCTGCTCAACTGCACAGTGCCGGCAAGAGAGGAGCTTTTAAAGACGTGGTCCCTCCTCATGCAGGGGCCTGCAAATTTCCCCACGGAACCTAATTCATAGGACCTTTCAGATATAGACACTTACCCGTGGCTGAGGTGCAGGAGAAGGGAAGGAGTTGTGGAATCTAAGGAAAGTAGGTGGCGGACAGTCCAGGAGAGATGAAAGCGAGTCTGTTGATGAGTCACATCTGGTACCCGGTCCCATTTGCTCCTGAGAGATAGCCCCTCCCTCCAGTCTCCAGACAACCAAAATAGCCACATCCAGATTCCACCCTGATTAACACTACAGAATCTGAATACTTTCTGAGGCCATAGGAACTGCCCAAAAGAAAAATCTTTAGAAGCTAGACACCTCAATTATGCAGTTTCTCTGCCAGGGCCCTTCAGATTGTTTCAGTGTGCCTTGCTGGCAAACTTACCATGGGTGCTCCTGTGAGCTGCCACTGGGAGTAAGCGCCTATCCACCACAGGTGCAACAGCAAAAGCTGAGTCTGCCCACCCCAAAACTATAGAATTCTGGGCAACACAGTCACGCCTTTCTAGAGAGCAGGCCCCCTGAGCCACATCACCCTGACAGTTGGTTCCTTGGTGCCACTGAGTCCCCAAAGGGCAAGAATGATTTCAATTTAGGTGTAAGACAGCAAAAATTGGGATACTCCCCTCCACAACTGCAGACTTCTAGACACAGCAGTTGTACCTCTCAAGCTCACAGACATACATCAAGAGAACCTAAATAGTTCAAGTAGGGAACTACACTAGATTACCAAACCCAGGAGAACTGAAAGATTACACCCGTAGCACCATCCCCAAAAGAACATGTGTAGCAAAGCAATTAAATCTACAATTAAAACATTAAAGGAAAACATGAGGAGACAAAAAGACAATCCCCAAAGGAAAGAAAAAGAGGAGTCACCAGAAAGGGAGTTAATTGAAGTTGAGTCTAGCAGTTTAACTGAAAAGAATTCAGAGTATTTGTTATAAGTATGTTTAAACAGATGGATGACAAATACACACAGCTCAATGAGAACTATAAGGAGCTAAGTGAAAATGTTACCAACATGAAAAGAAACCAAGAGGAGATGAAGAATGATATGGCTGCAATAAAGAACACATTGGAAGGCTTAAATGGTAGACTAGAAGAGGCTGATGACCACATCAGTGAATTAGAAAACAATGTAGAAAAAACAAACAAACACAGCAGCAAATGGAAAGAAGACTTAAAAAGCAAGAGGAGAGCCTAAGAGAGCTTTGGGGAAACATAAAATGAAACAACATTCAAATAATAGGGATACAAGAAGGAGAGGAAGAAAAGCAAGGAAACCTCTTTGAAGAAATAATGACAGAAAACTTCCCTGATATTGGCAAGAAAACAACTATGCAAGTCCAAGAAGCACATAGAGTCCCAAACAAGTTGAACCCCCCAAAAAACCTACACCAAGACACATCATAATTAAATTGACGAACACTAATGATAAAGTAAGATTCTTTTTTTAAAATATATTTTATTGATTTTTTACAGGGAGGAAGGGAGAGAGATAGAGAGCTAGAAACGTCGATGAGAGAGAAACATCAACCAGTTGCCTCTTGCACACCCCCTACCTGGGATGTGCCTGCAACCAAGGTACATGCCCTTGAATGGAATCGAACCCAGGACCTTTCAGTCCGCAGACCGATGCTCTACCACTGAGCCAAACCGGTTGAATCTTAAAGGCTGCCAGAGAGAGACAGAAAGTTACCTACAAGGAATCTCCTAGTAGAATATCAACTGATTTCTCAACAGAAACATACCAGGCCAGAAGGGAATGGAATGAAATATGAAAAGTCATGCAAAGCAAGGGTCTGAATCTAAGAATACTATACCCAGCAAGGTTATCACTCAAAACTGAAGGGGGAATCAGGAGCTTCACAGACAAAAAAGGGCTTAGAGAGTTTATCACTATCAAGCCAGCAATGCAAGAGCTGCTAAAGGAACTGCTGTAAAAAGAAGAAAAAGAAAGGCAAGAAAAAACACAAACATTAAGGAAAAATATGTCAACAAACATGTATGTGTCAATAATAACATTAAATGTAAATGGATTAAATGCAAAAATCAAAAGACATATGGTAGCTGAATGGATAAGAAAACATGACCTATATATTTTCTGTCTACCAGAGACCCACCTCAAAGCAAAGAATTCACACAAATTGAGAGTGAAGGTATGGAAAAACATTTTTCAGACAAATGGAAACGAGAAAAAAGTTGAGGTTGTGATACTTATATCTGATAAAGTAGACCTCAAAGTAAAGGCCATAACAAGAAATAAAGAAGGCCACTACATAATACTAAAGGGAGTAATTCAACAAACAGAAATAACTCTGGTAAACATATATGCACCCAATGCAGGAACACCCAAATGCATAAAATATCTCCTGGAAGCTATCAAGGGAGAGATTGACAATACAATCATATTCGGAGACTTTAATACATCACTGACATCACTGGATAAATCCACAAGACAAAAAATCAGCAAAGAAACAGCAATTCTAAATGGCACACTAGACCAAATGGACCTAATTGACATCATCAGAGCAATTCACCCCAAAGCCACAGAATATATGTTCTTCTCAAGTGTACATGGGACATTCTCAAAAATAGGCTACATATTGGGTCACAAGCAAAGTCTCCCCAAATTCAAAAGATTGAAATCATATCAAGCATTTTCTCATACCACAATGGCATAATATTAGAAATAAACTATAAAAAAAAATCCAAAAAACTCAAACACTTGGAAGCTGAATAGCATGCTATTAAACAATGATTGGGTGATCAGCGAGATCAAAGAAGAAATTAAAAACATCCTGGAGACTAATGACAATAATGAAACAACAGTGCAAATGCTTTGGGACATAATGAAAGCAGTACTGAGAGGAAAGCTTATAGCTCTAAAAGTCTAACTCAAAAAAACAAGAAAAAAATGGTCATCTAACATAACAACTCAAAAATTAGAAAGAAAGCAATAAGAAAAGCCCACAGTGAGCAGAAGGAAGGACATAATAAAGATCAGAGCAGAAATGAATGACATAGAGACAAAAAAGAAAATGAACAAAACCAAGAGCTGGTTCTTTGAAAGGATAAACAAGATTGATGAACCTCTAGCCAGGCTCACCAAGAAGCAAAGAGATGACCTAAATAAACCAAATAAAAAGTAAAGTGATGAAATAACAACAGACTCCACAGAAATACAAAGGATTGTTAAAAATATTATGAACAGCTCTATTCTAACAAACTACCCAACCTGGAGTTAATGGACACATTCCTAGAAAAATACAACCTTCCAAAACTCAATCAGGAAGATTCCAAAAATCTCAACAGGCTGATAACTATGGAAGAAATTGAAGTAGTCATCAAAAAGCTTCCAGAAAACAAAAGCCTAGGGCCAGATGGCTTCTCAGGTGAGGTTTACCAAACATTCAAGGAAGAACTAAAACCTATAATCCTCAGACTATTCCAGAAAATTCAAGAGGAAGTTACACTTCCAAGCTCCTTCTATGAAGCCAGCATCACCCTAATCCCAAAACCAGATAAAGATAACACAATGAAAGAGAATTATAGGCCAATATCCTTTATGAATATAGATGCCAAAATCTTCAACAAAATTCTAGCAAATAGATTCCAGCAGTACATCAGAAAGATCATAGACAATGACCAAGTAGAATTTATCTGTGGGATGCAAGAATGGTACAATATTCACTAGTCAATAAACATGATACATCACATAAACAAATTGAGAGATAAAAACCACATAGTTATATCAATTGATGCAGAAAAAGCATTTGAAAAAATCCAACATTCTTTCTTGATAAAAACTCGCAGCAAGGTGGGAAGAGAAGGATCATTACTCAACATAATAAAAGCCATATATGACAAACCCACAGCCAACATCATACTTAATGGGCAAAAACTAAAACCATTTTCCCTAAGAAAGGAACAATACAGAAATGCCACCACTCCTGTACAATATATTGCTGGAAGTACTAGCCATTGCTATCAGACAAAGAAATAAAAGGCATTCAAATTGGAAAAGAAGTAAAATGGTCCTTATTCGCAGATGACATGATACTGTACAAAGAAAACCCTAAAGACTCCATCAAAAAATTATTAGACTTAATAAATAAATTTGGCAATGTAGCAGGATACAAAATTAACACCACAAAATATGTGGCATTTCTATACACCAATAATGAGCTTACAGAAAGAGAGACTAAAAAAGCAATCCCATTCACCATCGCACCAAAAAAATTAATATAGCTAGGAATAAGCTTAACTAAGAAAGTAAAAGACCTATATGAGGAAAACTATAGGACATTGAAAAAATAGATAGAGGTAGACATAAACAGATGGAAGAACATACCATGTTCATGGATTGGTAGAATCAACATCATCAAAATGTCCATACTACCCAAAGCAATAAATAAATTCAATGCACTTCCCATTAAAATACCAACAACATATTTCACAGACCTAGAATGAACTTTCCAAAATTTATCTGAAATTAAAAAAAGACCCTGAATAGCTGCAGCAATCCTGAGAAAGAAGAACAAAGTAGGTGGGATCTCAATACCAGATTTCAAGCTGTATTACAAAGCAACTATTCTTAAAACAACCTGGTACTGGCACAAGAACAGATATATAGACCAATGGAATACAATAGAGAACCCAGAAATTGACCCAAATCACTATGCTTAATTAATATTTGACAAAGGAAGTACAGACATACAATGGAGTCAAGACAGTTTCTTCAACAAATGGTGTTGGGAAAAGTGGACAGATACATGCAAAAAAAAAAAAAAAAATGAAACTAGATCACCACCTTACGCCATACACAAAAATAAACTCAACATGGATAAATAACTTAAACATAAGACGGAGACCATAAAAATACTAAAGGAATCCTCAGGCAGGAAAATATCAGACATAAGCCTAAAGAACTTCTTCACTGATACTACTCCAGGGCAATGGAAGCTAAAGAGAAAATAAACAAATGTGACTGCATCAAAATAAAAAGCTAAGAAAAGAAAACATCAATAAAACAACAAGAAAGCCCACTGCATGGGAGAACATATTTGCCAATGATATCAAAGATAAAGGTTTAATCTCTAACATTTACAGGAAACTCATGCAGCTTAACAAAAAGAAGATAAACAAATCAATAAAAAAAGGGCAACTGATCTAAATAGACACTTTTCAAAAGAAGACAGAAAGAAGGCCAAGAAACATATGAAAACCTGCTCAAAGTCACTTGTCATCAGAGAGATGTAAATCAAAACAACAATGCAGTACCATCTTACACCTGTCAGAATGGCTATTATCAACAAATGACAAGTGCTGGCGAGGATGGGGAGAAAAAGGAACCTTCGTGCACTGATGATGGGAATACAGACTGGTACAGCCACTGTGGAGAACAGTATGGAGTATTTTCAAAAAACAAAAAATGGCACTCTCATTTGATCCAGCTATCCCATTTCTAGGAATATAACCAAAACTAGAAACACCATTCAGAAAGGATATATGCACCCCTATCTTCATAGCAGCACAATTCATCAAAGCTAAGGTCTGAAAACAGCCTAAGTGCCCATCAGCAGATGACTGGATTAAAAAACAATGGTATATCTATGCAATGAAATACTAAGCTGCAGTAAAGAAGAAGGAGTTCTTACCATTTGCAACAACATGGATGGAATTGGAGAGTGAAATTAGCCAGTCATAGAAAGATAAATATCACATGATCTCACTCATTTGTGGAATATAATGAACAATATAAACTGATGAACAAAAATAGATCCAGAGACAGAGAAACATCAATCAAACCATCAAACCTTAGGGAAGGTGGGGGTCAAAAGGCATAAGGGGGAGAGAACAACAGAGGGACTGTGTGCATGCATATGAGTCTAATCAATGGACACAGACAACAGGGGGACATGAGTGAGGGTGGGGAGTAATGGGGAATAGGAAAATAAATGTAAAAAAATAAAAATAAATTAATAAATAAAAATTTTATTAGAAAAAGTATACATTAAATCTAATCTATACAAGTGGTCACCATAACCTTAAGAGAAATTGTTCCATCTGACAAAAATTTTTAAATGAAACTCTTTGTAGCCTGAAAATTAGCATGGAAGGAAATAAAATGGGTTTCCTTCATAAGTCATAAAGATTGTAATTGAAAGTCAATATATTTGGCCTCTTGAAGTAAAGTAAATAATTTGTGTATATGCCTCCCTGACAAAGCTTATATAATGTTACAAAAAGAAATTGACAGCCAGTTAGAAATTGAATTGCCAGGGACCAGAGCAAAGAATATCCTTACATGATATTATCCTACAAAGTCATTATATTTTTTTATATTTTACAACAGCATATTATTACCCCCCAAAAAAACTTACAAATTAATTCTCTGAATGTTCGGAAGCAATTTTAAAAGAACATAAAAGGATCTAATCCCTTTCAGAAGGAATTAAGGCACTGGGAAGGCACTGGAGCATTCTATATTGTCCCCTCTTGCCCTTTTGGCCAAGAGGGACCCTCCTTTTAAAATCCAATTGTCCACAGCTATTGCCTAAGCTTTCTTTCATGCTGAGGTTGAAAGCTCATGGTGGTTGGTACTATGGACCTGTCTCTTGCCCAATGTTGTGAGCTGGGCCCTCCATGGAGAAGAAACCTGAGTCCTCTAAGTACTGTGATCAATGCTGGGGCCCGCCAACAGTCGAGCTGATACTAAGACTGAGCTGGGTGAGGAGGCCATGGGGGCATAAGCTACCAAGGAAACAGAAATGAACCTCAAATCACCCTGCTTGGCCACTGAGGATGGCTGGTTAGCCAGAGACAGGTAAGATTCCTCAGGGAAGAAACAACCTAAGACAGGCACAATCACAGAGGGGCCATCAGAACTGCTGGCATTGAAATTAGGACTCAAACTTATTTTTGTTATTATATGTTTATTTCTAGTCTGTAGTTGCAAGATTTTTTAAAGAAAAGAAATGGGGGGAAATAGTTATAGAGATAAAGAACCATTGAACAGACTGTCAAATTATAGTGGGACGGCAAGGGAGGTTGCGGGGGGGAGGAGAGGGGGGAGGGATGTCATAAAAAATCAACCGAACAACTTGTATGCATGTATATAAACATAACCAATGGATACAAGACATGGGGCGGGGGCAGGTGAAGGCATATGTGGGGAGGTAGGAGAAGCTGGGGAAGGTCAAGAGGGGAAAAAGAGACATATGCACGCACTACTATTTATAATGTTTCAAACAATAAAACATAATAATAATAAAAAATAACTTTGATAAACATATATGTACCCAAATGCAGGAGCACCCAACCCAAATACATAAAAAACAAAAAACAAACAAACAAAAAAACTTCTGGAAGATATCAAGAGAGAGATTGACAGCAATACAATCATAGTAGGGGACATTAATGATTCATTGACATCATTGGATAAACCTCTAGGAAAAAAAAATCAGCTGAGAAACACTAACCCTAAACAACGCAATAAATCAGATAGACTTAATTGACTTAATTGACATATTCAGGAAATTTCACCCCAAAGCTACAGAATATAGATTCTTCTTAAGTGCACATGGGACATTTTCAAAGATAGACCACATATTGGAACACGGGCAAAGTCTCATTAAATTCAAGAAGATAGAAATCATACCAAGCATCTTCTCAGATCACATTGGCATAATATTAGATATAAACTAGAATAAAACCAATAAAAAATTCAAACACTTGGAGGAGAAAAATAATGTTATTAAACAATAATTGGATTACCAGAGGGATCAAATAAAAAATAAATAAGCATCCTATAAACAAATGACAATGAAAACACAACAATACAAAACCTATGGGACACAGTGAAAGCAGCCCCAAGAGGGAATTCAAGGCATTACAGGCCTATCTCAAAATAATAAATAAATAAATAAATAAATAGAAAAAAGATTGATAATAAAATATATAACTTAAATAATTATAAAGAGAGCAACAAGAAAAGCACAGTGAGTAGTAAATAGAAAGAAGGAGATAATAATGACCAGAGCAGAAATAAATGAAATGGAGACAAACAAACAAAGAAACAAACAAAAAACAAATCAAAAGATCAATAAAACTGAGAGCTGGTTCTTTAAAAGGATAAACAAGATTGATGAACCTCTAGCCAGGCTCACCAAGAAGCAAAGAGAGAGGAACCAAGAACACATAATCAGAAATAAAAGAGGCAAAATAACAATAAACCCCACAGAAATATAAAGGATTATAAAAACAAATACTATGAATACCTCTATTGCAACAAACTGGTCAAACTAGAAGAAATGGACATATTCTTATAAAAATATGACCTTCCAAAACTCGTTCAGGTAGAATAAAAAAAATATGAATACGCTGATAACTATGGAGGAAATTGAAGAAGTAATTAAAAACAAACAAGCAAAACAAACAAATAAAAAAAGTTTATCAAACAAAAGCCCTGGGCAAAATAGCTTCACATGGAGCTTTACCAATCATTGACAGAAGATCTAAAACCTATCTTCCTCAGACTATAACAAAAAATTCAAGAAGGAACACTTCCAAGCTCTTTATATAAGTCATCATTACCCTATTCCAAAAACCAGATAAAGACAACATAAAGAAAAGATTTACAAGTCAAATCCCTCATGAACATAGATGCCAAAATCTTCAACAAAATTCTTGCAAATCGGATCCAGCATACATCAGAAAGATCATATACCAAGACCAAGTGAGATTTATTCTGTGGATGCAAGGTTAGTAAAATATTTGAAAATCAATAAACGTGATACATCACATAGACAAACTGAGAGATAAAAATCACATAATTATATTCATTAATGCAGGAAAAGCATTTGACAAAATTCAACACCATTTTTAAATAAAAATTCCCAGCAAAGTGATAATAGAGAGACCATATGACAACATAACAAAAGCCTACTATGACAAACCTACAGCCAACATCATATTCAATGGGTAAAAACTAAAATAATTTCTCCTAAGAACAGGAACAAGCCAGAATGCCCATTCCCACCACTGCTGTTTGACATAGTACTAGAAGTGCTAGCCATAGCAATTAAACAAAAAGAAGAAATAGAAGGCGTACAAACTGGAAAAGAAATAAACTGTCATTTGCAGATGACATGATATTGTTTGTGCATCAGACTGTACCTGGAAGTTAATAAATGCATCTGGATCTTGGTATTTGATAATAACCTTCATTATATGGACAGCTGATTGAGACAGTGTATATAATAGTTGTTTATGAACTTGAAATAAACTTGAGAGACATATCAATCAATTTTACTGACTCTTATTCTTTAATTTTTACTTTACTGATTCTTCTTCTTCAGAATATTCTGCACAGGAGTGAGCCAAAATTCACTAAAAGAATACAAAAAACAAAAGTGTCAATTATCACTTCTACAATTCCTAAAATTTAATCATTTTGCATTTTTTTAAAAATGCTAATTAACTTATTAAAGACCAGATATTTTCTTAGGGTATACATCCCAAATAAAGTGTTTTGTCAAGGTACTCTAAATTGATGAGATATTTTTGCTTATTGTGAGCTATTGAGATATAAATACGTAACAGCTTTCTCTCATTTAATTTATCTATTGCTTCTTGATTCATTCTAATGATTGTACCATATACCATTCATTATAATACATCTTACTAAAAGCAGCATTTGGGACATTATTTCACTTCAATTTTTTCAAATGAATTAGCAAAAGAAAATACATAATGGATTAATCACAAATATCTTGATAATCTATAATAAGAACATGAGACTTATCTATATATATAAAAGCCTAATATTCAAAGTGTTCCTCAGGAGATAGACCCACTGGGAGTTTGATCACTCGCTATGATGTGTTCTGACCACCAGGGGGTGGTACAGAATGAAGAAAGGCTCCTGCAGACAGCCTACCCGCTAGGGACCCTACCTGAGCACAAATTTCATGCACCGGACCTCTACTTTAATAATAAGACTTTTTAAATGATAATTTATTGAGAACATGAGAGTTATTTCAAGTGTTCAATAGACACACATGACTATTGGCTTTGATATTGGACAGTATAAATAAAAAATATATCCTTCAGTGCAGAAAGTTGTACAGGACAGAGCTGACTTTGAGGGGGAAAAATGGTGCTCTTTTCAACTGACTCCCATTGTTTATGTTAGAAATGAGAAATAGCATTTACGATTAAATTGTTTCAAATTCTCTTTGGTGCTTAAAAGAGTCTAGAATCTATTCTCTTTCAAATGTACTTTTCAGATTGTACATTTCAGAAATGACCCCCAAAATGACAGCTTCAATGGTCTTGCAGACACCATAATTGTTTCTAAGCAATAGTGTGTAAAATGATATTAAACCATTCACAGTTATTAAAAGACCCTCAACAAGTTTACATATAAATGATCCAGAAAGGCAACTGAAATATCACCCTTGGAGCATCAGACCTTTTCATATTTACATACAAATACATGCTATTTGGGGCTCATCTTTGATCAGTTTGAAATGAAAGAGCCAAGAGGCTCTCTTTCCTGAAAAACTGATGAACAAAAATAGATCGAGACAGGAAAGCATGGAATAGACTTCACACACACACACACACACACACACACACAACACAAAAACAAACAAACAAACAAAAACTACCTCTTTTGTCACCAAAAATAAATAAATGATACAAATGGTTCTACTACTGGTTTTAAAAGTAGAGCTAGAATTATTCATGTGCTCTGATTGAATGGAATCATTTTCTATGGTCTAACAAGTACTGACTAATGACTGGAGACTCTTTTGATATAATAATATCAAGAAAAAGAAAGAACAACTGATTTTTTTCAAGCTTGGGCCTAAATTAAGGAGAAGCTCCCTGATGAATTCATTTCAAGAAGTGTGGGATATGTGTGTGCATGTCCACACAGACATGTGTGTGGGTGTCCATAAATATAAACATCTTAAACAATTTTGCTATTCAAATTTCTCCCAATCTTTTTAAAGGCATTTTAACTTATACATGCAATTTAAGAGTTGCAGAATGTCTCAGTTGTCTGGTGCCTTCTGCTATTTTTCTCATCTTTCTCTATTCTGACCCACAAAATAATATGTAAGAGTATTTAAAAACAATAAAGATTGAGGTTTAGTCAATTATTTTTCTGTCTAATTATTTGCCAGTAAACAGTTAAATACTTTTAAATTATAGACCAGGGTTTTTTGTTTGTTTGTTCTCTTCCCCCTTTTCCCCCTAGTCCCTCCCCCGCCCCAGGTTTATTTCAATGAATAAATTTGCTTGAGTTTAATACAACTATAAAAAAGAAAGAATGTGGAAAGCTTAACTTAAGATTGTGCTCTGTAAAGCAATCCTAGAAAGATATGCATTTGTTTGAAAGTATGGGAAAAAATAAACTTGACAGTTGATTTCAGAGAAAGAAAAATTAGAGGTGGATTATGTTGCAAAATACTTTTTTAGGCTAATATTTTAGAAATGTAGCAGGATATCTGCTGGATATCACAGGAAAATATTATTATTGACTATGTTGATTTGTTTAACAGAATACACACTGCCTTTTCTCCCTTTAAAATACTATGTATGTTTTTCAAGTGATGTGGAGTTTCTTAAGAAGAATATAAGAACATACAACAAAGAGCCTGTTAGCAATCCAGTAGTTTGTAAAATTCACACAAGACCAAAAGTCCTTCCTCTGCAGCAGCTGGCTTGATGTTACACAGAATGTATAGTTTTCCAGACTGCTTTTCTCAACATCTAAAACAAGCTAACAAATCATGTAATTTAATTAAGTTTTTAACAGAAAGTAAAGTGTGTGAACCATCTTTTGGAATTGGGTATGAATACTGTTTCAATAATGCTGCACTAGCATAACTGACTGCCTTTCTCATTCTGATGTAGTAAGCAGTGGAAGACAAATGACATTTTTTTAAAAAAGTAAAAAAAGTAAACACCCTTTATTAGCCAGTATAGCTAATCCTTACCAGTGATTTTATTTATTTTCCTATGAAATGGACATGGACTTTTATTCTTAGATCAAATAAAACATTTTTTTTTTAATTTGAAGCACAAAGAAAAATGCCAGCGGTGGGTAAAGTATAGCTTTGTTTTGTGACTATTATTATTTCTACCTTTATCTTTTAGAAATAGAAAATGCCCCTTCAAAGGGGGAGAATAAGGCATTTAATGCTATCTCCCCATGGAAGATGCGCACTCAAATTTTTCTCCAGTGTTTCCCACCTGTTATCGTGATAGGTGTGGACCTGACAGTTCCCCATGCTCTACTTCACAAGGCCCGCATGGTTGGCAGGACATTCACAATGTGCAGGTCCCCAAACAGTGTTTTTGGCACGAGCTTCCCCTGTTCACTTGCACTGTGACAGGCTGCCCAAAGGACAGATAAGTGGATCAAAGGCAGTACCTGTGGATACACCCAGCAAGACCCAAGGAGCATTATAGTGTTCTCAATAATTTCCATTAGTTTGGAGAAAAAGTGAGGAGAGCACTATTGAATGATAAAAATGCATTCTATAAGGAAAATATACACAACATTTATTTTGATGTTGGATTCAAAGGGGTCACACAGAGCTGCAGAAGAACATGCAAAAAAAGAGGCAACAGCATGAGTTGGAAAACTTACATATCTTTCCATACAGATAGTTGTGATGGATGAAAAAAAAATTTAGATTCAGAGAGAGACATGAAACAATATAATGTAGTTCTGCCCTTACTCTGATCATATCCTCATATAATTTTACACTAGTCTTTGTTTTTCTCTATGTTTCAATATGGCCAGTTGGTAGATGATTCATAATTACAGTTTCAACACTATATATAATTTTCTGTCAAGACCCTGGATTGATCATTTTCAGATAGTTGCTTATGTTTTTTTAGCATTGCCTCTCTCCACCCCACCTGTGAGAATATATATGCCTTTGCTAGTCAGGCCTTTACTTGGTTCTCAAAAAACCATTACATAGAAATATGCATCTTTAAAATGTGTACATTTAAAACTCAATATTAAATTTGTGGATGCATACATAAATTTATAGCCATGCCCAAACTCAGTGGTGTATGGGCCTGCCCCATGCCATTGGGAAGATGGGGAGGCTTACTCTCTTTTTACTCTCAGATTTTTGGACTCAGTAATATGTTCCATTTTCTACCATTTACAGAGCCACTGTTTCCAAGTTTATTACTTATATTCCTCAACTAATCACTCAACTTCCCCTGCCATCAGGGCCTATCCTCATCTAGGTATGCCTTCCCAATACCAGTTTCTGGAACATAAAGGCCTAAGTCTGAAAAACGAGGGAGGAAACAGAGCTTTTAATATATTTCTGTATGCCTCTGACAGTGTTTCCCAAAGTGTGGTACACGTACCCCCAGGGGTACGGGAAGAGTTTGGTGTTGCACCCGAGTTTGGTGGAGATATGCACTGCACCGTGCTTAGCTGCGCCTAATTCTATGTTCTCATGAGTACGAGGGGTACTCAGCATTACAAAAATTATAGAAAGGGTATATATATGTCAAAAGTTTGGGAAACACTGAATTACTAGAATAATACATCTTGCTATAAAATATTACTAGAAGATCAAATGATCAGGTGACATTTATTGTTATTTTCTATAAATGAACACAGACTCTGGTATGCTAAAGTGATAGGTATTACAAAAATATTCAGACAGAGTGACCTACAGGCTTGATTACAAATGAGGCTTACTATCACAACCCAAATTTATTGCTTGAAAAAAAGCAGGGAGTTAACTATTATAGAAACTGAATCAAATATAAGCCCTTGAAGGGAAAATGTAAATTGGATAAACCTTGCTATTACAAGAGCAAGAAGAAACAATTCAGATGCAAGAATGAAAACCACATCGCATCCACTCTAAGTAGCTGTTAAAAAAAAATAATGGTATACTATGAAAATACTTAATACAGATTGTAAAGACATTTGTTCAAAGAGGATTTCCTAGAGGAGGTGATATTTCAGTTATTTTTTTTTTTTTATGTGAAGAGGTTAACTAGATAAGAAAAAAGTGTAGATGTCCTGAATTGCAGAGGGTGCAGGCAGAGCTGGGGGAAATCCCCCACTCCGTGCATGAATTTTGTGCACCAGCTTCTAGTGTAGCTATATAAAAATAGCTTTTACCATTTTCAAAGGCATGGATGGACCTAAAGAGCATTATGCTAAGTGAAATAAGCCATTCAAAGAAAGATAAGTATCACTTTATCTCACTCAGATGTGGAATCTGATGAACAACATAAACTGATGATCTAAAGTAGACCCAGAGACAGAAACATCAAAAAGACCATGAAACCTCAGAGGGAAGGTGTGTGTGTGTGTGTGTGTGTGTGTGTGTGTGTATGTGTATAAGTCAATGAACTCATATGCATATATATTGTACATAACCCATAGACACAGACAATAGGGTGGTAAATGCCTGGGGGTGGGGTGGAGTGGGAGAGGTCAATGGTGTAAAGGGGTATATATAATACTTTCAGCAATAAAGATTAAAAAAAATAATAAAGTCTATTAGTTCATTGTGTGGAGTCCTACATTGTTGTGAGTCATGTGGTTGAGGAGAGCATACCCCTGCAATAAGTATTAGGAGCCTGATATGAGAGTAAAAACCAGAAGAAAAGAGTGCATGTTCCTTTGTCTAGAAGTTTAAATTTCTAGAAGTTTCATTTTTGGGTGTTTGCAATGGCCACACCCATCTTGGCCACTAATTTGTTCCTAGGTATGACTGGTAGACAGGTACGCACCTTCCCTTGTCACTCAAACCTTACTGGTCATGCATCCAAACTGCCTTTAGTCCCTTTTTCCTATTAACAGGAAGAGATTTAAGTGTTAAATTAGCAAAGCTGTACAAATGATGTGCCTGTATTATCTAGTCTTGCCTTTATTCCTTCCTGTTAAAAATAATCATATTATTACTAGTATTGATATAATGGTATCATTACCACCATATCTAAAATTTTATTTTATTTTATTTATTTTATTTTTTTAATATATTTTATTGATTTTTTTTGCCCCCCTCCCTCCCTCCCATACATCCCCTCCCTCCCCAGAGTTTTGTGTCCATTGGTTGTACCAACCGAAGGACTTTTATACATATCTAAAATTTTAAATCAATGTTTTAAAATTTAAAGTCAGGTAAAGAACTTCTGGTTTTAACTCCAACATGAAAGAGCTTGGGAAATATTATTTCTATCTTCATAACAAGAAAAAGCTAACCAAACTTACTTCTGATAAAAATTTGAATCTGTTAGAGAACTAAGGTTGCAGGGGGACCACTACTTTACATTTTAAAGAGATGTTCACCCAGAGAGATACAGCTGAGGTTTGCTTACATGAAGCAGATACTGCAGAAGCCACAAACCCATAGTAATACTGCAAATATGAAAATAGATCGGGAGAGACTTGAGCTTGCCTATAAGCTGAATGAAATTTCACAATAAAGAATTTCATAAGAGCTCAAAATAACTAATTAAACCATATGTTTACACACTTTCAACACTTCCCCACTCTTCACACACTCTTCAGCTTCTTCTACTCTGATGTTCACCATCCTTGCTCCTTTTGCCTATTTCTTTCTTACATCATCATATTTTGGAATACCTAACCCATCATTCTAAATCTTTAATCAGTAAATTGGGGCCTATAAGCTACAAAATCTCAGCACTTTATTTAAATACAAATTTCATGTGTCATTTCTTGTTCTAAATGAATTTTGTATCTATCTCTTCTAAACAGAAAGCTTCCTAAAGGCAGAAAATTGTGTTTCTTTATTGTTTTATCCTCTATAGCAGCGATTTTCAACAGGTGTGTCGCAAGAACCAAGAGGTTCGATTCCTGGTCAGGGCACATGACTAGGTTACAGGCTTGATTTCCAGTAGTGAACATGCAGGAGATAGTGGATCGATGAATTTTTCTCTCCATCCCTCTCCCTTCCTATCTCTCTAAAAATTAATAAAAATGTATTTTTAAAAGTATGCCTATTTTTTTTATCAGATTGGCAAAAAAATAATAATAACATTTTGGTGTGCTGTAGAATTTTAGTAATTAGTTTATATGTGCCATGAGATTTAAAAAACAGTTGAAAATCACTGTTCTGTAGTGATTCAATAGACTATCCATTGCTCATAAAGTCCTTTATATATTACTGTTTACTTGAATTAAATTAATACTAACTTTAGGGGGGGAAAAAGGTGTTGAGTATAATTTAAATATCTCCCTAATGACAAAGACATAGGCTTGAGAATCACACAACTCTTCTATTAATAGTTCTAATATTTTCATTGATTGCTTTATTTGAGGGGCATGCTATCATTCATTATACACTCATACAGTGAAGTATGTGGGGATAAATTGTATCTTGTTGTCTATTATAGTTTGTATTAATTTCCCATTGCTGCTACAATAAGTTACTGCCAAATTGGTGGTATAAATCAACACAAATTTATTAACGTATGTATGCGTTTGTAAATCAAAAGTTAAAAAATTGATTTTGCTGTCCTAAATTAAAGGTGTTGGTAAGGCTGCATTTCTTCTGGAGATGCAAAGGGATAATCAATTCCTTGCCATTTTCATTTCTATAGGTTTCTCAAATTCCTTATTCTGAATCACTCACATTGTCAACCTCTACTTTCATAATTGCATGGTCTTGTCTCTGACTTTGACCCTTTTAGCTCTTTTTAAATATATGTTTTTATTGATATTTAGAGAGAGGAGAAGGGAGAGGGAGAAAGAGAGAGGGAAACATTGATTGGCTGCCTCTTGTATGCCCCTCTATGAGGGATAAAGCCAGAAACCACTCATGCACTTTGATTAGGAATCGAACTGGCCACTCTTGGGTGCACAGATGATGCCAAACCACGTAGCACCAAACCAGGACTTGACTATTTCATATAAGGACTCTGTGATTACATTGGGACACCCTGATGTCCCAGGATAATCTCCCCATTTTAAGACTCTTAATTTAATCACATTTTCAAAATTTATTTTGCCATATAAGGTGACATAATTGCTGGTTTCGGGTGTAGAATTTGGGCATTTTGGAGGATCCATTATTCAGCCTATCACAGTCTCCAAATTTATTTTGTTTTTGTTAATTAGTGGGGTTTTTACTACGAAGATTTACACATAGAAATAGTCAAATCACCCCGTAACCACTCTCCTACCTCAATGATTGCCCCTAACTGCCCTCTTCTGCTGGCCTGGTCACCCCTAATTGCCCTCCCCTGGCAGCCTGGCCACCCTAACTGCCTTTCCTTGCAGGCCTGGTCCCCCTGCAACTGCTCTTCCCTGTAGCCCGGGGTCCCCCCCAATTGCCTTTCCCTGCAGGCTTGGTCACCCCAACTGTCTCCACTGCAGGCTTGCCCCGCCTCCCAACTGCCCCTCCTTGCAGGCCTGGTTCCCCCTGAATTCCCTCTCCTGCTTGCCTGATTTCCCCTAACTGCCCTCCTAGCTAGCCTGGTAACCCCTAACTGTCCTCCCCTGCTGGCCTGATCACTCCTAACTGCCCTCCCTTGCAGGCCTGGTGCCTCCCAATAGCCCTCCCCTGCTGGTCATCTGGTGGCAACCATCTTGTGTCCACATGGGGAAGTCATCTTTGACCACATGGGGACAGCCATCTTGTATGTTAGAATGACAGTCAATTTGCATATTAGTCTTTTATTAGATAGGATGGATGTCTAGTGCATGGGTGGGAGCCAGCTGGTTTGTCCTGAAAGATGTCCTGGATCAGAGTGGGGTTTCCTTGGGGCATGGGATGACCTGGGTGAGGAGTCTGTGGTGGTTTGAAGGCTGGCCACAACTCCTGGTGACCCAAGCATAGACCAGGGTGGGCTAGAAGCAGGTACCTGGGATTTATTTACTTTCTATAATTGAAACTTTGTAGCCTTGAGTGGAGGCCATGGCAGGCCTGGGCAGGTGGGAAGCTCAGCTTCCTTCATCAGAAAGGGCAACCCAAACCTCCTGCACTGTCTAACTCCAGGGTGTCCATCATCTTTGTTAGGTTAATTTGCATATTCACTCTGATCGGCTGATGTGGGTGGGTGTAATGGAGTGATGCTCAATTTGCTATTTCTTTTTTATTAGTGTAAATGTTACAGAAATAGAGGTAAAAATTAGTTCAGTGATATATGAAATTTAATTATTTTTAAGAGTTTATCTGAACCAAACTGACAGCATATAGAGGGAAGTAGTTTCAGGTGTTTCCAATTTACTCATTCTTTATTCCTTAGATTACCTAACAAAAGGTACATGGTTTTCCTTTTTTCCCACACATATGTTAAGTCACTATCTTTTTGCCTTGTATGTTATTATTTCATAATCCTATCTAATAAAAGAGTAATATGCAAATTGACCATCACTCCAAATTGCAGAGAGCATCTGAATATTAAATAATCCACAAAATATGTGGGCACTTGGAAGGGACCAAGCCTGCAGGGGAAGGCAGTTAGGGGTGACTGGGCCAGCAGAGGAGGGCTGTTGGCGGGGGGGGGGGGGGGGGGGGGGGGGGGGGGGGGGGGGAACTAGTCCTACAGGGGAGAGCAGTTGGGGAGGACTAGTCTTACAGGGGAGAGCAGTTGGGGGAGACCAGGCCAGCAGGGGAGGGCACTTGGGGATGACCAGGCTGGCAGGGGAAAGCAGTTAGGTATAACCAGGCTGGCAGGGGAGGGCAGTTAGGGATGATCAGGCTGGCAGAGGTGGACAGTTGGGGGTGACCAGGCTGGCAGAGGAGGGCATTTGGGGTGACAAGGCTAGGAGAGGAGGGAAGTTAGGGGTGACCAGACCAGTAGGGGAGGGCAGTTTTGGGTAACCAGGCTGACAGAGGAAGGCATTTGGGGAGACCAGGCCAGCAGGGGAGGGCAGTTGAGGGCGATCAGACTGGCAGAGGAGCAGTTAGGCATTAATCAGGCTGGCAGATGATTGATTAGGGGGTGATCAGGCTGGCAGCCAGAAGTGGTTAGGGGCAATCAGGCTGGCAAGCAGGCGAGCAGTTGGGAGCCAGCAGTCCTGGATTGTGAGGGGAATATCTGACTGCCTATTTAGGCCCGGGATTGGAATCAGGCCTAAATGGGCAGTCCAACATCCCTTGAGTGTTCCTTGATTAGAGAGGGTGCATGCTGGGCTGAGGGTACACACACACACACACACACACACACACACACACACACACACTGTGCACAAATTTTGTGCACTAAGCCTCTAGTTTTAAACATAACTGTCCATGTTCTGCAAGGGCTGAGTTTTAAGAAGTTTTATACTGCAAGACTAGAAAGGGAATAAGTATTATAATTTTCTATCTATGACCTTTTGTAATTTATAAGTCTAAATGAACTGAACAACACTGAATAATTAATTCATGCTGTGTTCAAGCCCCTATGCATTCATGTTTTACACCCTAATTATTCTGAATTCCATCCTTGTGCAAACCTTTGATTCCCCAACTTAAATCAGGTTAATATAGACTCATATGTTCCAATTATGGCAATATCTTTCTCTTAACCTTGGCAGAGGGAGCATTATATTAGGTCAAAAAGTATATTTGAGTTTCATTGAGAAATTAACCCATAAGGGAATTGCGCTCATGGTTATAGTGTTAATTAGTTTCACCATGAACATATTTTGTGGCTTATTTAATATTCAGATGCTCTCTGCAATTGAATAAAAATATATGCACTGATATGCTAAAACCAGTCAAATGTATTTTTTATTTAATAATATTTTCTTCTGAAAAAAGTATTCAGTATATTTTTTTGACTAAGAAAATTTAATGTCACCACATCCCAGTGACTCATACTGGTGGGGTTTTCTAAGTTACAAGTAGAGAACTGCAGAGTAACCATTTTTTCATTAGTTACTGAAGAAAGAGCGAAGAAACAACAAGCTCCTAGGTGTGAAAAGTAAGATAACTAACCTTGGAAAGTATTCTGTCTCAAATCCATTGGTTAAAATGAAAAGGAAAGTGGCAGATGGTTTGCATTAAGAAAAGCTAATGAAAATAGTTTGGTAAATACATATTCTGTACATATCCTAATACTGTATATAAAACCCTGGGCCCATCATGATGACCAGAGGCTGGACCAACCGAAAGTCAGTCCCGTGGTCAGTGCAGGGTTGCCATGGTGACCCAGCACTGCCTACTACAACAGCAGACACAGTGACCCAGCACTGACTGCCAACGGGGCTGTGGTTCAGGTCCAGAGGGAGGCCTGAAGAGAGGAGCAGGATCCAATCCGTAGTCTCTGTGGCAGCAGTTAATCAGCACTTGCCTCTCTCTTTCTTTCTGGGCCTGGCCAGCAGCCATGCCTCAATTTTTCTCCAGGCCTCCACTGTGGCTGCTGAATAACTCTGCCTTTCTGATCAGGCCCAGTTGATAAGCCCACAGATGCTGACTAGCATAGAAACTGACCAATCAGAACCAAATCTGGGTGAACTGTGAGGAGCCAATGGCTGCCTAGGAGAAAGAGCTTTTAATGCTGACTGGCATAGAAACCAACCAATATGAACCAAATTGGCTGGCAGAAGAGGGCAGTTAGGGGTGATCAAGCAGGCACAGGCAGTTAGGGGCAATCAGGACAGCAGGGAAGAGCAGTTGGGGCTGATATCAGGCTGGCAGGAGAGAGCAGTTTGGAGGGGGACCAGGCTTGCAGGGGAGGGCAGTTGGGAGTGATCAGGCAGGCAGGGGTGGGCAGTTGGGAGTGATCAGGCTGGCAGGATAGCAGTTAGGTATTAATCATTCTGGCAGGTGAGTGATTAGGGGGTTATCAGGCTAGCAGGCAAAAGCAGTTAGGAGCAATCAGGCAGGCAGGCAGGTGAGCAATTAGGAGCTAGCAGTCCTGGATTGGGAGAAGGATGTCCGACTGCCAGTTTAGGCCCGATCCCACAGGGTTCAGGCCTAAACTGGCAATCAGACATCCCCCATGGGTCCAAGATTGGAGAAGGTGCAGGCTGGACTGAGGGACACCCCACACAGTGCACACATTTTATGCACCAGCCTCTAGTTTATGTATAAATAATATTAGTAAGATAGGACACTGATGGGTGTGTCCTCTAGAAAAAGTAAATGTGGTGGAGCTGATCATTGTACCAAGTAGTTTAATGGCATATTAGAATACAATTAGAAATCCTGTCTTTTCTGCAAGTCAGAGATAGCATATATATGCTGACAGAAAAGTAACTTCAAAATTTCAGAATGAAGAAATGGCTTTTCAGACAAGTATAGAACCCTTAACTGAATGTTTTAAAACTCTTTTTAGTGCTTTAATACAAACTTCTCATAACTTAAAAGAACATCTTGAAAGTTTGGAGCAATTTCTACACTTGAATATAGTACAAACAGTAAGATTTTAATGATAAATATACAACTGACCTTCCAGAAAAAGTCCCATAAAATTTGAGCAGAAAGAATATTAACACTCTCCTTATACTCTGACATTGGTAAAATTATTAATTTGCAATATGCTTAGATAATTTGTTTTAAATTATATTATTGCTAGCTCTGGATATGAGATAAAATCACTCCATTTTATTTTATTTTTTAAAGTTATTTATTTTTAGATATAATCAACCTATAAAATTGTACTAGTTTTAGGTGTTCAACATAATCTTATATATGTATATATTGCATATAATTGTCTAAATTAAAACTAGTTATGACCTTTTAGATAAAGTACTGAATTCAGGTTTTATTTCTATAATACTACCAACTCAAAAGTTTTGACTAAAATGTGTTACTTTAAAAAATGATTTTAATTTAAAAAATGGCATTCATTAGACACCTAATCTATGGGCAGAAAATATATATATATTTTTTAAGTGAATGCACCTTCTAAGTATAGAATCATATAAAATAAATGCAAACCTAACCAAATTTTTTAAATAGAAATTATGAAGAAAATAATTTGAATCTTAACACTCAGATTAATGATTAAATATAGTTTTATACATAAAAGTTTTTATTATGCAAAAATTTCATACATATATATGTACATATGTAAGCTGTGAAGCAAAATAATAATTTAACACCTGTGAACCCATCACCTAACAATAATGAGAATATTGCCAATATTGTTGCAGCTGCCATTCAGTCCTCCACAAAGAATACCATTAAGTTTTGCATGACTTTTAACCTTAGAAAAATGGTATTCAATCTTCTAAAGTTTCCTTTCTTTTTTTTATTTTCTCAATCTCTCCACCCTCCTACCCAGCCCCCAATACCCTTAACCCCCCAACAATTGCTAGCCTACTCTCTATAAGTCTGTCTCTATTTTGCTTGATAGTTCTTTTTTTTTTTTTTTTTCATCAGATTCCAAATATAAGTGAAAAGTGAAATCAAACTGCCTGGCTTGTTTTCATTTAGCATGTACTCTCCAGGTTCATCCATGCTGTCACAAAGGGTACAATTTCCTTCTTTTTTAACAGCTGCATAATATTCTATTGTGTAAATATACCACAGCTTTTTTATCCACTCATCTACTAATGGTCACTTGGGCTGTCTCCAATATTTATAATAGCTCCAACATTTTAGCTATTATAAATATTGCTCTGTGTGTGTGTGTGTGTGTGTGTGTGTGTAATATATATATATATATATATATATATATATATATATATATATATATATGATTATATGATTATATTCTCTCTGCTTGACATTTTGTGTTTCTTCAGATAAATTCCAAGAAGTGAAATCCCTGGGTCATAAGGCAGTTCCATTTCTAATTTTTTTATGTAACTCCACACTGCTTTCCACAATGGCTGATTCAATCTGCATTCCCTCCAAGAGTGTATGAGAGTTCCCTTTTCTACATATTCTGGCCAGCACTTGTTATTTGTTGACATAAGTATTACAATATTGAACATTTATTATAGCAATAATTTTGATATAACTTCTCAGGCAAGGGAAACAAATAAACAATTTGAACATCAAACTAAAGAGTTTTTGCACAGTTAAAGGAAATCATCAACAAAATGAAAAGATAACCCATGGAATGAAAGAACATATTCCCCAATAGTACATCTGATAAGAGGTTAATATCCAAAATTTATAAAGAACTTACAAACTCAACATCAAAAATCAAATAATCCAATTAATATATGGACAAGGAACCTGAATATACATTTCTCCAAAAAGGACATACAGATGACCAATAGACATACAAAAAGATGCTCAATGTCATTTTTTATTAGAGATGTGAAAATTAAAACCACAATGAGTCAGAATGGCTATCAAGACTTAATTTTTTGACAGATCATTCAACACATTTTATACTAAAATCAAAAAACACAATAAAGAGATAAGGGTTATCTAGATATTTATAAACACATTTACATAAACAACTTTATATATTTATATACACACATACTGTTTTCAATTTCTAGATTATTGCTGATGCTGGGTCAAATCTCTTTGTGAAATAGGATTTGGTGCTTGTGTGATTATCTCTTTTGGATACATTCTCCTAAACAAAATTGCTGAGTCAAAGCAAATGCATACTTTATGTTCTGATACATAGTGTCTTCCAGAGAGATTGTACAAAATAATGTCACTATAAGAATGCCTATTTCTTTCCCTAATTATTAAGAAACATTTTACAGTGTGTCTATATGGAAAAAAAAGACATTTCAATGTTGTTTCATTTTCATGTATTTGGATGTAAGTTTGAAAATCCTTTTATATGCTTTTACTATTATTTTCCCTTATGTAAATTTTTTATATAACCTGACCATTTTTTCTGTTGCTATGAACTTCTGCTTGTATTATTTGAAAATAATTTTACTTTTTTCCTGTTTGTTATCTTCATTTAAATATCAAATCTTTTTTTAATTCAGAAAATTTTAATTCTATGTGCTCAAACTTAACAGCACTTTATATTTTATGATTGGGGTACATGATTAGAAACAAAATTTACACTTGAAGGATCTAAAAATACTCAACAATGCTTTCTTTTTCTACTTATGTTATTATCTCTGTTACTAATAAGATTTGATACAGCCAAGATATAGTTTGGTGTAAGAAGTGAGTAAAGGTTACAAATGCTCATACAGTTGTTCCAATAACATAATAAATATTCTGTATTTCCTCCATTGATTTTAAATATCACCTATATCACATAAAAATTGCAATTCAAACCCTTATCTCTTTATTGTGTTTTTTGATTTGTCTATTTGTTCCAAAATACTATTAAAATAATGTATAACTTTATTTTGATTGACTAGCATTTCTAGAGCAATATTCAATAACATTGGTAATAGTCTGTACTTTTGTATAGTTTATCAAATTATTATTATCCTTTAATGGTTAACATTAATCATAATGACATTAGGTATGTATATGTTTATATGTATATATAAACAAAAGTATTTCTAAATCAATAAAAATCTCATAGAAAAATATAAAGTATTTGTGAAGTGTTATTTCAACATCTATCAAGTTGATCATTTTTCTATTGATCTATTAATATTTTGATTTAAATGAACACATTTCCTTTCATAATACTTAACATAAATTATTTTGATTAATATTTCTCACGTGTTCTTATATTTTACCTCTATACTCTATTTTCTTTCTTTTTAAAAAAAATATATATTTTATTGATTTTGTACAGAGAGGAAGGGAGAGAGATAGAGAGTTAGAAACATCGATGAGAGGGAGTCATCGATCAGCTGCCTCTTGCACACCCCCTACTGGGGATATGCCCGCAACCAAAGTACATGCCTTTGACCGGAATCGAACCCGGGACCCTTCAGTCCCCAAGCTGATGCTCTATCCATTGCGCCAAACTGGTCTCGGCTCTGTTTTTCAAGAATTATTTTGCATCAATATTCATGAATAATAATAGTTTTTCTTTTCCACTGTATATATTATCTTAATGTCATTTAGAGTTAGTCTGATTTCTTATAAACAATTTAAAATACCCCTCCTTGGGTTATGATTGAATCAGTTTCAAGAACAGCCCAAGTATATTTTCTTTGAAGATGTAAAAAGAACCTAATCTGTGAAATTGATCAAATCTAATTTGATCTTTTTAGAGGACAGATAATTATAGTTTTAATGTACTTCTTTAGTTCTTGTTCAGTTATTGATTTGGTTAAGAATTTATATTTTCTGAACATAATTTTATGTAAGGAGAAATTTCTAAAATTAAAATTCATGCATTTAATCCAGGTTTGCAAATGCATTTAGTTTATAAATTTCTTAAATTACACTTTTAATGATATTTTGTACTTAGGGTTATATCTAATTTATTTCCTATGTTTTCATTTTAGATATTTTTTCTAAGTTTTAATATCTTGCTTAGTTTCTGTGTTTTCTAATTGGTTTTTTTTTGTTGTTGTTGTTTCTACTTTTCTCTTTAAAATACACATATTCCTTCTATTTAACATTCAGAATATCCTTATGAAGTAGATATTATTTACTTAACTTTGCTTTAAAGATGGAAAAATGGAGAAACAGAGACATTTAGAAAAATTACAAGCGCTTTCACTAAAGGACAGAGACAGGTTTGTAACCATGACCTTTGTAGCTGAGGGTCACCTTATTAATCATTGCATTCTACTGCCTCTTACACTTTATTAACAAAGTAAATATTCATGTAATCCATTGAAAAAGTTCCCCAGAAGTAGGTATTTTAAATTTTTTAATATAATGATCATATTTTTGCACTAAAGATGAGCTACTTCTGTTTTAAAAACAAACAAACAAACAAAAAACTCAAGTATGATGTGGAAACTCTAACCATATAATTTTATTCAGGAACAAAATTTCAAATGGGGTGGGACATTAGGCAAAAACATCATTCATGATAACCCTATTTGATGTTGGGGAATCTTACATTTATTTTATTTTTTTAAATACATTTTTATTGATTTTCAGAGTGGAAGGGAGTGTGTGTGAGAGAGAGAGAAACATCAATGATAGGAAAGAATCACTGATCAGTTGCCTCCTGCAGCACCCCACCGGAGATTGAGCCCACAACCCAGGCATGTGCCCTTGATTGGAATCGAACCTGGGACCCTTCACTCTAAAGACCAATGCTCTCTCCCCTGAGCCAAACCAGATAAGGCAAATCTTATATTTTAAAGTGAACATGTTCAAGGGGCAATAATTTAATTTATATTTTAAAGCACTAAGAATGACTGTTCTGTGAAAATGGTTGCATAATTCTTGAACTATTTGCCTTTAGGAACCACAGATATAATAGTTATTCTTACAAATAAGAAATATTAATTGCCAATTGCTAATATTTATAGATAGGTGGTATGAGGTAAAGTTGCTTCTCTTTCAAACTAAGATTATAAAAAAGACAGAGCCAATATTACATTTAATAATGCCAGATGCTCTCTGTATTGGTGGCTTTTTCATGAAAATACTTTAGTCAAGTTTAGTTTCCTATAGTTTCCATTAATCCCTGCAGACTGAAGGATCCGGGTTTGACTCCAGTCAAGGGCACATACCCAGGCTGCAGGCTCAATCTCCAGTGTTGGGCATGCAGGGGGCAGCCAATCAATGATTCTCTCTCATCATTTATGTTTCCATCTCTCTCTCCTTCTCCCTTCCTTTCTGAAATCAATAAAAAATATTTTTTAAATCTTATTTTTTTAGTTATTAATAAATAATTTATTTCATTTTGTTTCATTTCTTTTAGACAAGAAACTAGAGGCCCAGTGCATGAAATTCATGCAGGAATAGGGTCCCTAGGTCTGGCTAGAGATCAAGGCTGATTGGGGCCTTCTGGCTGCCAGCTGGGACCCTACTTCTGGCTCCAGGCCAGGGCCTTCCTTCCCCAGCTGGGGACTTCCCTTGCTTTGTCTTTTATTCCATGCTGCCCACTGGTGGTCAGTGGATGTCATAGTGAGTGATCAAACCTTCAGTCTGCTGATCAGACTCCTGAGGGGACACTTTGCATATTTATATATATATACTAGAGGCCAGGTGCATAAAATGTGTGCATGGGAGGAGGGGGGTCCCTCAGCCCAACCTGTATCCTCTCCAATCTGGGACCCCTCGGACATCCCTATCCCTCTCACAATCTGGGACTGCTGCCTCCTAACCGCTCACTTGCCTGCCTTTCTGACCACTCCTAATTGCCCCTTCCTGCTGGCTTGATTCCCTTAACTCCTAACTACTCCCCTGCTGGCCGTCCCTAACCACCTTTGCCTACCAGCCTGATCACCTTCTAACTGCTCCCCTGCAGGCCTGATCACCTCCTAACTGCTCCCCTGCCTGCCTGATAACCTCTAACTTCCCTCCCCTGCTGGCCTGATCACCCTTATCAGCCCTTCCCTGCCAGCCTGATCTCCCCCTGACTGCCCTCCCCTGATGGCCTGATCACTGCTAACCACCTCTGCCTTGGCCTCCGCCATTGTGGCTTTGTCACAAAGGACATTGGAAGATGTCCAATCTAATTAGCATATTACTCTTTTATTAGTATAAACTAGAGACCCCATGCATGGATTCTTGCACAATGGAGCCCCTCAGCCTGGTCTGGGCCCTCTCACAATCTGAGTCCCTCCGGGGATACTGGAGGCCAATGCACTTATTTGGCCCAATCCCCACAGGCCAGGCTGAGGGACCCCATCAGTGCACAAATTCATGCACTGGGCCTCTAGTCTATACTAGTAATCTATACTAATAAAGGGATTATGTGCTAATTAGAACTGATAGACCGATGTCTTCCAGATGTCATTCTGGATTTTTTTCCTGACAAAGCCTGGACCATGTGTGGCCTGCAAACCACCTGCGGTCCCTTACTCAGGCTGGCCCTGCCCCCAGTGGGGACTCCCAGCCTGATTGGGGCCATGGCCGGCTTACAAACTACCTGCAGCCCCTCACCCAGACTGGCCTCACCCACAGAGGGGACCCTCCTCCCTGATCCGGAGCCCCCTTCAGGGCAGGCCAGCCACCCCCCACCCATACACCAGACCTCTATCCTATATAATAAAATGGTAATATGCAAGTTGACCCTAACAGCAGAACAACCAGAACAACCACTGGACCAGTCACTATGAGGTGCATTGACCACATTTTAGTCCCTTTCCCCAGCTGTCAGGCTCCAATCACCTGTTGTCCAGGCCTAGGGACCATATCTGCACACAAATTTCATGTATCAGGCCTCTAGTATGCATATAAGATGTTTGGTTAATCTCTTCCCGCATTCCCCTTCCCCACTTCCCTCTGATTCATCAGTCTGTTCCATGTTTCCATGCCTGTGTGTTGAGCATCTGCTCCCTGGTGGTCAGTGAGCATAATAGCTTCCAGTCAAAGGCCCAACAGTCACTTAAACTTTATTTATATATACATACACACACAAGTGGCCCAGTGCACAAAATTTGTGCATGGTGGGGTGTCCCTCAGCCTGGCCTACACCCTCTCCAATCTGGGACCCTTCAAAGGATGTCCTACTGCTGGTTTTCAGAGATCAGGCCTAAACCAGCAGTCATACATCCCTCTTGCAATCTGGTACTGCTGGCTCCTAAATGCTCACCTGTCTGTTGGCCTGCTCACCTCCAACTGCCCCCTGTGCCAGCATGTTTACTCTCAACTGCCCCCCCCAGCTGGCCTGCTCACCCCCAACTGACCCCCAATGATTACCTGTTTGCCCCCCAACTGGCCTCCCTGCTGGTTGCTCACCCCCAACTGCCTGCCCTTGCTGGCCTGATCACCCCCAATGCCTCCCCCCCCACCAGCATGATCATCCACAACTGCTGTCCCATCCTGAACTGATCGCAGACAACTGCTTTTCCCTCTTGGCCTCTAATCACCTCTACCTCAACCCTACCACCATGGCTTTGTCCAGAAGAATGTCCGGAGGTCTCCTGGAAGGTCTTGCAGTCTAATTAACATATTATCCTTTTATTAGTATAGATAGAGGCCTGGTTCATGGGTGGGGGCTGGCTGGTTTACCCTAAAGGTTGTCCCAGATAAGGGTGGGGGTTTCCTTGGTGAGTGGGGCAACCTGGGCAAGGATCTGTGGTGCTTTGCATCCAGTCATGCCCCCATGGGGTGAGGTTTCCCCCTGGGATGCTTGGCCAGCGTGGGTGAGTGGCTTATGGCTATTTGCAGCCTGGCCATGACCCTCAGTGGGGACCCTCACCCCATGGGGATGTGGCCAGCTTGGGTGAGGGGTTGAGGGCTGTTTTCAGGCTGGCCACATCCCCTTCAGGGTGGTGGTTCCTGCTGGGGTTCCTGGCCAGCCTGAGTGAAGGGCTGATTGCTGTTTGAAGGCTGGCCAAGCCCCCCAGCAGGGACCCTCACCCAATGCCCCCCAGTGACCCAGGCTCCTAGACCCTCCTTGAGCAGAGGCCAGGGCGGGTGGGAAGCTTGGCTTCCTTCATCATCGGGGGCAACGAAGCCTCCTGCTCGTTCCAGCTCCATGGTCACCACCATATTTATTGGGTTAATTTACATACTCACTCCTGTTTGGCTGGTAGGCATAGCAGAGGGAAGGTCAATTTGCATGTTTCTCTTTTATTAGTGTCGAATGTTATAGATACCAACTGACAAAGTGTGTTTTATTAGCTGATGGAGATAAAAAGGTGATTAAACATGGAATGTGCCCTCAATATATGTCCCATCTAATGCTTAAGTTAATAAAGATATAAAATATAAAGACTTCAGTGAAAAACTTTTTAAGGAAATTTAGCCAATTACAAGAAAAATAGAAAAAATATGATACAACTCATCCAAAACCAGTATTACTCTTATACATTTCAATTCTCCTTTATATGTATTCTTTTTTCTCTCCAACAATTTCTCTCCAACTATTTCATAACCATAACACAAAATTCCTGTTGCATTCAAAGAAAACAATAGCTACAAGGACTCTTAATTTTGGGTAAAAAGGACTTTATGTTTGGCAGTTATTTAAAGCATTATTAGGTGTTTCATATATCTAGTATCAAATTTAATTATGACTAATATTTACAAAACTGAACTCTCCCAGTATGTAGCTTTTTTGATATGTCAGAGAAGGGGAAAAAGAGAATCTTACATTTCATACACAATAAAAGTCCTTGCAGCAAAAAACTCAATCTGAAAATAGTGAAATATCACTATCATTGCTCATCAGTATTTATCATGTGCTATTGAAATGAATGTCATTAAAACAAACAGCTTTTGTAGTTAAAAGCCAGCAAATGAAAAATTATTCTGCCAATGTTGCCATTGATTTACTCTTGCCATTCAGCATTGAAATTAAATATACAAGTAAAACAAAATAAACTGGCTAGCTTTCATCATCTTCTATTTTTTTCAAACATAGGTTTTCCATCATTGAGCCTATATCACAAGTATAGTACTGAAAGCAGTAAGAGAGAGAAAGCAATTAAATGACTGCATTTCAATGACAAGATTTTTTTCCTGACATTAAGAACTAAAAGAATTTAGATTGAAGTTTGTAACTGATAGTCAAGGCAATGAAATTGCAATGCAGCATTGACAATTATATTATTCCTTACTTTAATACATATCAAGATGAATATAGGATTTCTTTTCACTTTTAATGGTATGCAATATAATAGGAAGATAAGAGGAGTGCTTGTCTTACAGTGTTACAGTTAGATGCAGTGACAAAGAAAAGGTATGACATTAATGTGCACAAGCATCAAAACTATAATTGACGTTGATTACTCATCCTAATATATAAAAACCCAGGGTCCATAGCAACTGACGGAAGGATTGCCCAAACACCAGAAGTCAGTCCTGCAGTCAGTGCTGGGTTGCCGTGATGACCCAGCATTGACTGCCACCAGTGCAGGCGCAATGACCCAGCACTGACTGCTGAGGGAGCTGTGGAACAGGCCCAGAGAAAGACCTGAAAAGAGAGGCAGGGTCTAATTTGCAGCCTCTGTGGCAGCTGTTGATCAGCTGTTGCCTCTCTCTTTCTCTCCAGGCCTGGCCAGCACCAGAGTCTCTGTTTCTCTCTGGTCCTCTGCAGGGGCTGCTAATCAGTCCTGCCTCTCTGATCAGGACCGGAGATAGGCCCAGAGTTGCTTACTGGCATAGCAACTGAACAATCAGAACCATAACTAGGTGAACTGTGAGGAGCTAATGGCTGCCTAGGAGGTGGGGCTTTTGAAGCTGACAGGCATAGAAACTGACCAATCAGATCCAAATTGGCCAGCAGGGGAGGCCAGTTTGGGAGGAGATCAAGCCTGCAGGAGAAGGAAGTTGGGGACAAGATCATACTAGCAAGGGAGGGCAGTTAGGGGTGATCAGGCAGGCAGAAATGTTAGGGGCAATCAGACAGGCAGAGGCAGGGGCAATCAACCAGGTAAGCAGGTGAACAGTTTGGAGCCATCAGTCCTGGATTGTGAGAGGAATGTCTGACTGCCGGTTTAGTCCCAATTCCACAAGAATCTGGACTAAACCAGCAGTCGGACATCCCACAAGGGGTCTCCAATTGGAAAGGGTGCAGGTTGGGTTGAAGGACCACCCTCCTACATAAATTTCATTTATCAGGCTACTAGTTCTATATAAACTATGTACACAAAGTTAAAATAAAGCGAGATGCATTTTATTCCCAGACTTATAAACTGCTAATGACAGCTATCATTAAGAACACGATATAATGAAATTAGAGATGGATAAATGATTTGCTTCTTGTCTCAACTATATAATTGTCAAAGTTGAGGTTCAGACAAATGCAAAACGTAATTAATTTATTATTGTTTCAAAATGGACTTAGTGATTACTGACCCATTGTGGTCCTGTATTAGTCCAGTTCCTTAATGAATTAGCTTCATTAGATTTGCAATTTTTCCTAGTTGATTTAAGTTAAATTTAACATATGCCATGAATTGCCTCTTTCTATTAATGGCAATTACATTTTTAAGGTGAAGTTTTTGCCGCCCTCTTTCTCTTAAATTTAAAAACTAAACTGAAAATTTGGAGACATTTACTAAAACCATGTTTACTATTTTCTGATAAAACCATGTTTACTATTTTCTGAAATCTTAATCCAGTTTATGCTTGAATGTTACTGATATGCCTTTTACTTCAAGGCAATATATGGGATCTAAAATCACTACAGAATGGTGTGAGTGACACAATTTTTTTATGAGCTTGAATCTGATTTAATGACTGGATTGCATGCAAATGTTGGGTTATAGCTCACTTTCTATATATTAGGGACATAAATAGAATATTGGGGACCAACTACAATTATAAGAAACTAGAAACCTGGTGCATGAAAATTCATGCACTGGAGCAGGGGTCTCTCAGCCTGGCGTGCCCCCTCTCACTGTCTGGGAGCCCTCAGGGACAAGAGGTTACCCAGAAATCAGAAGAAGATGATGCTCCCATCATACCTCTGCTGCTGCCATTGCCGGCAGTACAAGCCTTGGCTGGCCTTAGGCAGCTGGGCAGCTGCCATCTGAGGCTGGCCTGCTCCTTGGGCTGGCCCAAGGTGGATGGGGGGCTGAAGGGACTGGGGGACTCTGGAGGCAGACATGCAGAGCAGCCAGACCCACCTGGGGGCAGGCCTGGCTATGACCTGCACCTGCTGCCCCAGTGGGGATGAGGGGACTGGGCACTGCCATCTTGTGGCTGTGGGTACTGCCATATTTGAGGGTGTGGCAGTCAATTAGCATAATCCTTCCTTATTGGCTGTGGGTGCTACCAACTTTGTGAGAGCATGATGGTCAATTAGCATATCCCCCTTTATTAGATAGGATATTAATAATGTTCTGTTAACTGTGATTGTTCTTTATTCATTAGAGAAAGCACATTTTCACCTGTCTGGGAGTTGTACATCCTGGGACATGAAAGCTAACATCAGAATGCTGTCCATCCTCCTGTCCTGAAAACTGCCTATCATTATGGAAAGATTTGTATCCTTGTGGCTGGAACAATCTAGTTCTGGATCACCTTCTCTTTACAATTCACAGATCTTATTACCTGAATCTGGTCCTGGAGTGCTTGACGGTGCCTGCCCTCTGTGATCCCCTCTCCCCTAGCCCACATGACTTGTAACCTGTAATGATTATTGTTTACCTACTTCCCCATACTTGTAATTCCTACTCTCCCAATGTAATGTTTGTCCTTCTACCCAATATAAGCAGCTGGCTTATGGTGAGGTGCAGTCCAGATTTTTGTGGATGACCTGCTACTCTCCCATACTTCCAGCATTATTGGAATAAACACTCATATATGATTCAACATATCTCATATTCTCATATTCTTGAGAAAATAGAAGCAATGGAAGATGAGCTTGCTCATTTTCCTACTAAAGAAATTAAAAGCTGATATAATAGCATCTGCATCTTCCCTCAACTTCTCTCCTATTACTCTGGATGAGTGTTCTCTTTCTGCTCCAATCAAAGACCAAATTCTTCACCTGGATTCTAGACTCATCCTCTCATACTTGATTAAGGGTTTTATTCTGACTATCCCCATTTCCTTCTGTCTGCATTATTGTTTTCTCCCTCCCATAGATCATTCCATCAGTGTGCAAGATGCTTAAAAAAAAAAAAGGAAAGAAACCTTGCCTGACCTCACATCACCCACAGTCTTGTCTGATTTCTCAATTTTCTTTTCTTTTTTTAAAATATATTTTATTGATTTTTTTACAGAGAGGAAGAGACAGAGGAATAGAGAATTAGAAATATTGGTTCATCTGCCTTCTGCATGCTCCCTACTGGGGATGTGCCTGTAACCCCTTGACCAGAATCAAACCTGAAACCCTTCAGTCCACAAGTCAATGCTCTATCCACTGAGCCAAACTGCTTAGGGAATTTTCTAGCCAAATTCATTGAACAAAATTGTCTATAGTGGTATGTCCAGTAACGCAGCAAGCAACCTTCCCCTATCCAAGAAGCAGCAGCCTCATGAGTAGCCTGCCCCATCTGAGGAACAGCAGCAGCATACAGCCATTCCCAATCCAAAAAGCAGCAGCCACACACAGCCTGCACCTGTCTGATGAGCAGCAGCTGTGTGAGCAGCCTGTCTCCGTCTGAGGAGCAGCAGCCGCATGTGCAGCTCACTCCCACTTGAGGAGCAGCAGCCACATAAGCAGTCTGCCCTCTGTCCGAAAAGCAGCAGCTGCATGAGGAGCCCACATTTGTATGAGGAGCACCAGCCTGACAAGTAACTTTCTCCTATCCAAGAATCGGCAGCCTCGTGAGCAGCCTGCCCCATCTGAGGAGCAGCAGCAGCATGCAGCCAGCCCCGATCCAAGGAGCAGCAGCCACGTGAGCAGTCTGCCCCTGTCTGAGAAGCAGCAGCCACGTGAGCAGCCCACCCCTGTCCACGGAACAGCAGCTGTGTGAGCAGACTTACCCACCAGCCAGAGGACACACCACTGCTGCAAACAGCACCCACCAGAGGAGTCACTGCCAATAAGGAGCTTCACTGACAAAAAAAGGCTAAGAGAATTTATCACTACCAAGCCCACAATGGAAGAAAAGCTAAAGGGATTGGAGCAAAAGGAAGAAATAAAAAGGTAAGAAAGAACACAGGCACAAAAAAATAAAAACGACTACAATTACCTATAAATAATAACTTTAAACATAAATGGACTAAATGCTCCAATCAAAAGACATCAAGTGAGTGAATGGATAAAAAACAAACAAACAAACAAACAAAAAAAAACCACATACATGATCCATATATATGCTATCAACAAGAGACCTACCTCAGAACAAGGGACTCACACAGGCTGAAAGTGAAGGGATGGAAAAATATCTTTCAGGCAAAAGGAAATAAAAATAAAAAAAAAGCTGGGGTAGCAATACTTCTATCTGAAAAAATAGACCTCAAAGTGAAAGTATAACAAGAGATAAGGAAGGCCATTTCAAAATTATAAAGGGATTGATACAATAAGAGGATATAACCCTGTTAACATATATGCACCCAAATGCAGGAGCAACCAAATACAAAAAAACAAACAAACAAAAAACACAACAAACAAACAAAAAAACTTCTGGAAGATATTAAGGGGGAGATTGACAACAATATACTCATAGTAGGGGACTTTAATATAGCACTGATATCACTGGATTAATTCTCTACACACACACACAGACACACACACAAAAAAAAAAACAGCAAAGAACCAGCAATCCTAAATGACTCACTAGATCAGATGACTTAATTGACATCTTCAGAACATTTCACCCCAAAGCTATGGAATATACATTCTTCTCAAATGCACATGAGACATTTTTAAAAATAGATCACATATTGGGTCACAGTAAAGTCTCCCAAAATTCAAAAAGACTGAAATCATATCAAGCATTTTCTCAGACCACCAATGGCACATTAGAAATAAACTACAATAAAAACAGCCCTCAAAATTCAAACACTTGGAAGCTGAATAGCATGCTATTAAATAGTAAATGGGTTACCAAAGAGATCAAAGAAGAAATTAAAAACATCCTGGAAATGAAAACACAACAATCCAAAATCCATGGGACACAATGAGAGAGAAGTTTATAGTGCCAGAGACCTACCTAAAAAAAATAGTAATAAATCCTCTAACTCTATAACTCAAAGATTTAGAAAGAGAGCAACAAGAAAAGTGCAGAGTGAGCAGAAGGAAGGAGATAATAAAGATTAGAGCAGAAATAAATGACAGAGAGACCAAAAAAAAAAAAATTTACAAAAGATCAACAAAATCAAGAGTTGGTTCTTTGAAAAGATAACCAAGATTGATGAACCTCTAGCCAGGCTCACCAAGAAGCAAAGAGAGAGGACCCAAATAAAATCAGAAATGAAAGAGGCAAAATAACAATAGACCCTACATAAATACAAAGGACTGTTAAAAATACTATGAACAACTCTATTCTAACAAACTAGACAACTTGGAGGAAATGTACATATTCCTAGAAAAATACAACCTTTCAAAACTCAATCAGGAAGATTCTAAAAATCTCAATTGGCCAATAACTATGGAAGAAATTGAAGCAGTCATCAAAATGCTTCCATCAAACAAAAGCCCAAGGCCAGATGGCTTCACAGGGGAGTTTTACCAAACATTCAAAAAACTAAAACCTATGCTCCTCAGACTATTCAAAAAAATTCAAGAGGAAGGAATACTTCTAAGCTTATTCTATGAAGCCAGCATCACCGTAATACAAAAACCAGATAAAGACAACACAATGAAAGAGAATTACAGGCCATTATCCCTCATGGACATAGATGCCAAAATCCTCAAAAAAATTCTAGCAAATTAGATCCAGCAGTACATCAAAAAGATCATACATCATGACCAAGTAGGAATGCAAGGATGGTACAATATCCACAAATCAATAAACATGATACATCACATAAATTGAGAGATAAATCACATAGTCATATCAATTGATGCAGAAAAAGCATTTGACAAAATTCAACACCTTTTTTTAATAAAAAAAAATCTCAGCAAGGTGGGAATAGAAGGATCAGATCTCAACATAATAAAAGCCTTATAGGACAAACCCACAGCTATTATCATAGTGAATGGTCAAAAACTAAAACCATTTCCCCTTAGAACAGGAACAAGACAGAGATGCCCACTCTCACCACTCCTGTTCAACATAGTAGTGGAAGTACTAGCCATTGGGATCAGACAAGAAGAAAAAATAAAAGACATCCAAGTTGGAAAAGAAGAAGTAAAACTGTCCTTATTCTCAGATGTCATGACACTGTACACAGAAAACCCTAAAAATTCCATCTAAAAATTATTATACTTAATAAATAAATTTGGCAATGTAGCAGGAAACAAAATTAACACCAAAAATCTATAGTATTGTTATACACCAATAATTAACTTACAGAAAGAGAGACTAAAAAAGCAATCCCGTTTATTGTCTCACCAAAAAAAAAATTGATACCTAGGAATAAACTTAACTAAGGAGGTAAAAAACCTATATGTGGAGCGGAAACCGGTTTGGCTCAATGGATAGAGCGTTGGCTTGGGGACTGTAAGGTCCCGGGTTTGATTCCGGTCAAGGGCATGTACCTTGATTGCGGGCATATCCCCAGTTCGGGGTGTGCAAGAAGCAGCTGATCGATGACTCTCTCTCATCGATGATTCTAACTCTCCATCTCTCTCCCTTCCTCTCTGTACAAAATCAATAAAATATATTTAAAAATAACAACCTATATGTGGAAAACTACAGGACACTGAAAAAAAATAGATAGAGCAAGACATAAACAGATGGAAGAGCATACCACTGTTCATGGTTTGTTAGAATCAACATCATTAAAATGTCCATACTACCCAAAGCAATCTATAGATTTAATGCACTCCCCCATTAAAATACCAATGGCATATTTCGCAGACCTAGAATGAACTCTTCAAAAATTCATCTGGAATAAAAGACCTTGAATAGTTTCAGCAATCCTGAGAAAAAAGAGCAACTTAAGAGGGACCTCAATACCAGATATCAAGCTGTATTACAAAGCCACTCTTTTCAAAAACAGTCTGGTACTGGCACAAGAACACACATATAGATCAATGGAATAGAATAGAGAACCCAGAAATTGATCCAAGCCACTATGCTCAATATCCTACAAAGGAGACATGAACATGCAATGGAGTCAAGACAGTATCTTCAATAAATGGTGTTGGGAAAATTGGACAGATACATGCAAAAATATGAAGCTAGACAACCAACTTATACCACACATAAAAATAAACTCAAAATGGATAAAATTTAATTATTTCCATGTAAGATGGAAAACAATGGAGATCATAGAAGAAGCTATAGGCAGCAAAATAGCAGACATTTGTTGTAGCAATATCTTTACTGATACCACTTGTAGGGAAGTGGAATCTAATGAGAAAGTAAACAAATGAAACTACATCAAAATAAAAAGCTTCTGCAGGAAAAAGAAATTATCAACAAAACAACCAGAAAGTCCACTGCATGGAAGAACATATTTGCCAATGTTATTACTGATAAGGGTTTAATCTCCAAAATTTACAGAGAACTCATACAACTTAACAAAAGGAAGATAAACAACCCAATCAAAAAATGGGCAAAGAACCTAAATAGATACTTTTTGAAAGAAGATAGAAGGAAGGCCAAGAGACATGAAAACATACTCTGAGTCAGTAATCATCTTGGAGATGCAAATCAAAATGACAATGCAGTACCATCTCACACCTGTCAGAATGGCTATCATGAACAAATCAACAAATGACAAGTGCTGGTGAGGATGCTGGAAAAAAAGGAACCCTTGTGCACTAATGGTGGAAATGCAGACTGGTGCAACCACTGTGAAGAACAGTATGGAGTTTCCTCAAAAAACTAAAGATAGAACTCCCATTTGACCCAGTGATCCCACTTCTAAGAATATATCCCAAGAAACTAGAAACACCAATTAGAAAAGATATACGTACCCCTATATTTATAGCAGCACAATTTATCATAGCTAAGATTTGAAAACAGCCTAAGTGCCCATCAGCAGATGAGTGAGTTGAAAAACTATGGTACATCTGCACAGTGGAATACTATGCTGCCATAAAAAAGGAGTTCCTACCATTTGCAACAGCATGGATAGAACTGGAGAGTATTATGCTAAGTGAAATAAACCAGTCAGAGAAAGGTAAAAATCACATGATCTTACTCATTTATGGAATATAATGAACAACATAAACTGATGAACAAAAACAGATCTAGAGATAGAGAAACATTGATCAGATCATCAAACCTCAGAGGGAAGGTAGGGGAGGGTTGGGGTAAGGGAGAGAGATCAACCAAAAAATTTGTACGCATTCATATAAGCCTAACCAATGGACACAGACAACAGGGGGGTGAGAGCATGAGTGGGAGGGTAGAGGAGGTAATGGGGAATAAGGACACATAAGTAACGCCTTAATAAATAAATAAAAAAATAATAATAAATTATGATTACAATTATTATACTTGCTAATTGTCATTTTATATTGTCTTTGAAATGTTATAGGTAAACAAATTAAGATATATTTTTCCTGGAAAGTTTTGATTTTTTTTTTTTCTAAACTTCTATTTTGATATTTTGAAAAAAAATGTTCTCTTTGACAGGTTCTAAATCTAAATTGTAATTGAGTTTTTAATTCTTTATTAGTTTTCTGACTATTTCTTTTACTTCTTATATTATAACTCATATTATTTCCATTGATTAAGATGATTATCTTGGGATTTCCAAGTACAAAGCATATGATGTAAAACTTGTGCTGCTTTTGTCCCTTTGTAATACCACAAAAATGTGGTTTTTGTACCGATAATGTGGTGATATTTTATACCAATTAAGTAGAATATTTATGTGTTGAATAGTAGAAGTGACTTCAGAGTTTCACAGTTTAAAAATTGTGTTGCCTGTTGTTTTAAGATAGTCTTTTTATATTAAATAAGTATTCTTTAATTTCTAGTTTTTTTTAATAGTTGTGAAAAATAAATATTATATTCTATCTCTATCTACAAGGATCCATTACTTTTCTCTTTCAGATTAACTATCCCTAAATAGGTAAAATAAAACTGCCTTGGTTATGTCATACATATAAAATACTACTTGATTTGCTTTGCTTATAGTGCATAGGAAAGTTTTATAACTTTATGCATAAATGTGATTGATTTATGTATAATATTTTTAGTTTGGGGCAACAAAAGTTTGAAGGTACACTAAATATTTCAGAAATATTTCTATCTATTCCTATGATCTGGAACAATTTCAATAGCATAATAAATTATTAGAATGTTAAGATTGTGTAGAACTCTACTCAAAAACATGTGCAAGATGTTGACCACAAGATACTGAAATCTAATTAGCATTCAAATTGTATCTAAAAACATAATGCTACTTTTAAAATATTTTGAAGATAACTGAGTATAATGTAAAAAACTCTAGATCAAAAGCCAGGATATGCATGTTCTTGTACAAGCTCTACCACTATCTATGTGATTTTAGCCAAGTCTCCTTGCTGGTCAGGACCTGAAACATTTATTTGGTAAATAAGGTACAAATTGATGACATCTTAAAATATTTTTTGTTATGTGATTTTCCAAAACATCTGCTTTTCAATGTTTTGACTTTATTTTATTATTTGCAATTTACTTCAAATTTTACTAACCTACATTGTGAAGGCTTGGAAAGATATCTTAGTTTATTGAGGAATGAGTGCATAGTAGCATAAGACAAATGTGGCATGCTAGATACCACTGATATCTCTCTCAGTACAGATGGCAAAAGAAAAATACGTGGGTTTGCTGAAAGAACATCAATGTGTCCTTAGGTCTACCCAGGGGAAAGCACACACACACACACACACACACACACACACACACACACACACACACCAAAAAAACGCCAAGCAGTTTGTGTCCCTCCAGCTGACTTTTCTTAATCCAGCTCTTATTTTGCTCTTTTATAGTCTAATTTTAATTCACCATAGATGGTGGTAAAGTAAAAAAAATGTTTTATGTCTCATTTTATTCTTATATCTTTACAACAGTATCTACAGAATGTGAGCTCTTAATTCACTTTTTTTTTCCCATCAGTTACTTCATCTCCACAGATGTATGCACAATTGTTCTTTTAGGTCTCTGCTCAGCCCACAGATGTCTCTGCAGCTGCTCTCTATTCCAAAGGGGATTTTTTCCCCCTTAGAAGCAGTCATGTAAGGTTTTCTGTTGTTTTATTTTGTGTGCTTGTTTTATTTTTATTGAAAGCACTGTAAAGATTTTTTCTTCTGTGGTGGAGAAAAATCTTACCAGAAAGATGACCTTGAGAATTTCATCAAGAAAGTTCTGAAAATAAAGAGCTATTTGTATTGCTGCTCATTATTTGAATCCTGCTAAATATATTGCATATGGGAGGCCCAAGAACTATAATCACCCAAGAGTTGAATCTCCAACTCCTGTTCCTATGACTGAATTGATATGCTGAGACAAGGTAAAAATTGCCACAATTAATTCAGAGAAGAAAGAAAAATCAATCAAACACCTAATTTAGGCAAAATTGTCAATTTGAGAACAGCTTGAGGTTTAGGGGGAAGAAATGATTTAAATTGCTGCCTATATTTTCTGCATTTGCTAGGCTTATGAACTTTCTATTTTCTTTTTGTAGTAAAGATGACCACATAATTCAACAAAGTGAACCTGATATCACAGAATTATGCTTTTGTCTGTATTACTCTACAAACATCTATATATTTGTAGAAGAAAAAAATTTCCTTTAAACTTTACCCATATACATCACTGAATATTTAAATAATAAGTGGGCTCACACTGACTCAGAACCCTAATATGACTTATAGGAAAACAGAGCTAGTTTGATGCTCTGAAAGAAATTGATGCCCAATTCCTGATAAACAGGTTACCAGCACCACATTCATTGCCCCTATTGTTTTAAGCTTATCAGAGGTTAAAATTGCTAAAGGTCTCTGATATTAGATCTATAAAAGAATAAGGATTTATTGTTACCTATTTTTTATGTGTGTGTATGATTTTTGGGAGGTTGTGTTTATTTTATTTTGAGGAGAGATGGAGAAAACACTGGGTAGGACAATTGCTAACACAATGAAATAGTGTACTTCTTTATGGGAATCAATGCAATGCTAAAGGTCTTTATAATTCAAAATCATGGGTAAAAGTCATTTACAAGATCTAAACAAAAACTTATATAGCAATATTTTTTAAAGTTGGGATGAAAGTAGAAAAACACAGCCCTGCAAATTACAGCTCCACAGATAAGATCTTAAGCTTCAATGTCGAAAGTAGTTTTTATATTTCATGGCAAGAAGCACTATTAAAATATTTAGGATAACTTAGAGATATGCTTTCATTAGTATACATAATAAATAATAGATACATATTTCTATATATGCAGAAATTCTCAATCTTGACCAATCTGCTGTCAAACAGTTACACATCTATAATGCAAAAGACTTATCAATGAATGGTTCATGCCTGAACTAATATTCAAACTACACATTTATTGGCAGAATTGGATCTTGTGCAGCAGCATAACTTTGGATGTTTGGGCTAAGCTGGTATTAATTTTACATAAGATTGTTATTGAAGCAGTTTTGTTAGCAAGCATTTTACCAGAAATATACCATATGCTGAAAACCATTTGTTGATTTAAAATATAAGGGCTTAATTCACAAAGAGGAAATTTTGATGAGAATAAAGATACACATTCAATTGCATTTTCCCTGCAATTACCTAGACATGCTATATACTGTCAACCATAGAACTCATTGCCTCTTTTTTCAAAGATTTATTTGCTTGCAAAGATTTAGTTTAGTGACATATTTTTCTTTCTTCCATTTTTTTTTTCAATGAACTTTGTGAGTGTACTTCCTTACATCAGATTTTATAAAATGTTAGAGCTACAAAGATTCTCCTTTCACTTTACTTCTGAGAAGGGTACTCATTTCCATCAAATATTCTTCTTTTTAATTGAACAATCAACTTTGTAAAATGCTTTAGTAAATGACTTGGAATAATAAACCATCAACTGGTAGTCTATGCAAATTAAATATATTACACTTATAACATTATTCATATATGATATCCTGTTTCCCCGAAAATAAGTTGCACTGGGTCTTATTTTCAGGGGATGTATTATCTTTCCATGTGCTAAGTCTTATTTTCGGAGGATGTCTTATTTTCAGGGAAACATGGTATATAGTTTCTAGATAGACTTAGTACAAGTATATTTTTAAAAGACTACTGTTCAATGTATGAAAAAATTGTAATAGCAATCACAACTTTTATCCAATATTACCTTTTCACATTAAAATATGAAGAAGGTGAGGTAACATATGTGTTGATGCTATGAAGATACAATTTTTAAAAGATATTATGTTGCCTTTGGTCTTATTTGCTATAGGCTCATTAGATGTTGCAAACATTTGAGCATTTCCATGTCATCCTTTTTTTTTTTTTTTTTTTTTTTTGCTAATGACAAATGCCTCCTATACCACCACCAACTACATAAATGAGTAACTTGGATACCAGATCCTTTTAATGAAGCTTTTAAAACTTGCAAAATATTATTAATTTAATTAGTGATTCATCCTACTTTTATGCTTATATTATTCACCACAAAGAACCCCCTACAGGTTAAAGTTTAAATGTGGGTTACCAGATAAAGTTAGTCCTGCAGAGGTTTCTATGGTGCAAGGAAAATTTAAACTTGCTTTTTGCCTCATATTAGGCTCTGTCATTTTGCTTTTTGCCCTGTTCCCTTGTTCACAGCAAGGGTATTAATTTTGCAGTAAAATCTTTAAGCAATTATATAGATAGCTCTGAAAAAGCAACATACACACACAATAAGAAAGCTTAACTGAAAAATGGGCCCCAGATATTCATTAAAAACAGATGGTTACATTGCCAATAGCATAACTTTGGATGTTTAGGCTAAACTGGTATTAATCTGCCACAACATGAAAAGAAGATAAAACTGCTGGGGTACAAACTTTGGATTGCTCCTAGTTTTTGCTTACAAAGAAATACAATGATGATTTATGGCTACCTTTTTGGTAAATGTCCAAAATCAAAGTAACACATTAATAGTTTTGGCTATCACTGAATTATGATGTTCATTACAGGACACTAATAAATATAAAGAATCATAGAAAAATATTTATTTTTCTAAAATTGCTTTCAACTACATGAAAGGATTCCATTTAAAATTTTATATTAGGCAATTTGGTTGTAAAAATCTATTGAAAATGAAAAATATTTTAATTAATAAAACACAATTTTACATTTATATAATAAATTATTTAAATTTCTTGCATTTTGAGTTACTTGTTAATTGGAAACAGAAATTTTTAACCTAAACAAAATCAGGTAAAGTAAGGCAGAAAAATATTTGGCCAATTCTTCCATATAAAAGCATGGATTATAGAATGGACCTCTATGTGACTGAAGCAATTACAATAATGATAAATGAAATATGCAGAGTATAGCAAAAATAGGTTTAGAGTTATTCATATGGAAAATAGTATAATAATCTATAATAATAAAAGCATAATATGCTAATTAGACCAGATGGCTGAATGACTTTCTGGACTACATTCTGGACAACCTTCTGGACAAAGCTGGTGCTGCAAGGGCCTAGCCCCTTGCATGAACTTTGGACTTCAGGCCTCCAATTAGTAAATAATTATATAAGAATATGCTTTGTTTCCACATACTCATAACTATAAACCGACTGTTGCCCCATCCTGAATTTACAAAGTAAAATAGTGAATATCATACCTAAAACTGTACACATGTATATATTTTTGCATATATATATATATATATATATATATATATATATGCAAAGAGAGAGAGGTAGAAGAGTTACAATGAATTTCAACCAAACTTTGTTTTGTAAGAGAAATTCTACCAACTAGAGAAACACTTTTACATCAGAATTAATGTAATGTGGACTGAGTGATAGCCATTCCATCATGGAACTAGGCATATTTATTGTTGGTCTAAAGCCTAGTGGGAGCATCTCAATGATACTCTACTACTTCATCTATGTATGTTTGAAAATGGTCTTTTTTACCACTAAAGAGTTTGTTCTCCCTATTGGGTATGGGCCATTTTTAATATAAAAAAGTACATATCTATTGTAAGGAAAAAAATCTAAATAGAGACACAAAAAAAAGTTCAGATCATCCCTAATCCTATTACTTTGAGATGATTGGCACTATTTTACATATTTTTTCAATATATTTAGATGTATACTTGTATATTAAAAATTTAGATCTTACTGTGTATTTTAAAATCTGTTTTTATTTTCTGAACTATCTATATAATTATTTAATTTTATATAGGACATTATTCTACAACCTCATTTTACTAAATCCATAGTATTTTATTATTTGAATGACATAAAATTTATTGTACCAGCTCCCTATTGATAATAAATAGTTTCAAACAATTTTTATTACTAAAAAATATTACAAAGTTCATATAGCATTGATCATTTGTCTTTGCCTCTGTTTCATATGTAGTTAAAAATTTGCTTTGGCAAAACTATGTTCATGGAAAGAAGCAAGTTCAATTGGCCCTTTTTATAAATTCAGTTTTTAAGTGCATTTACAGTCTGGATATTATATCCTATTGCTAATGAAAATTAACCACATTGCTTTACTAATCCTGAATGAGCTTTTCCAATTAATCAAATTTCCATCATTCCTGCCCATTTTTCAATCATGCTCTGTATTACAACCATGCAGATAACTTGCTATTCCTTCAAAACACCCTCTATTCTTAAATAGCAACAAACCTGTGAAGATTTGGTTCTTCCAGATAGCCATGGGTCTGTTCCTACATATATACCCCAATGAGTTGCTCTCTATTTGGGAGAAAAGTGGGTGTATTTGTTTTTTCTTATGTCTCTTTGTCAATGGATTGTGAGCAACTTTAGAGAAGCTATCTTTTATTCATTTTTGCATTTCCAATACTTGTGTAGAGTCTGACAATAAGTAGGAATTCTATAAATGTTCATTAAAATAAATAATGACTGAGAACATCTCAACAAGAAGAGGAATAAAAATAATGCAAAACAGAAGGATGGCTACTTTCAGTAAGTCCTGTCCAGGGCTTAAATTCCTGTGGCCTCAATGTCATTTTAAGGGATGAGAAGACATAATATATACACAGCTTAGACTGCTTTACTCCTCCTTTTCACCATTGTGAACAGACCAATTTGTATCTGGACTCACCAAAAAAAAAAAAAAAAAAAAAAAAAAAAAAAAAAAAAAAAAAAAAAGAAAGAAAAGAAAAGAAACAATTGGGCCCAATTATGTGGGAAATAAAAGAAGAAGGTTATATTTTGTAGCAAAGGGAAGAAGAGTCAGAATAGTGATTTAATTGGATTGAACATTCTCTGTGTTGACTGCCAGCCCCTAACCTTACTAGCACTTTTCTTTGTTCAAGGGGAGAGGGAGTAACATCTAATATCCTTACTCTAAGTGCTAATATAGAAGAATTGTATTCATATGTTCACACTCATTTGTAACTATTGAATATATAATCTGTGAAACACTATGTCAGCTGCTTATATGTGTGGCAATGATTAGTGGCTCTGTATACTTTTTTGCTCTACCTACCTTGTGAGAGAGTTTTAAAGAGAGATCTAGGAATTCAGGGAGATGAAATTTTGGTTCAGCCCAAAATAGAATTGGAATGAAACAGGATTCCTCATAAAGAAGTGAGTGTCTCATTAATGGAAAGGGCCAGTAAAACAACCCACTGATGTGGGAAAATAATACAGAGAGTTGTTTTCTAGTGTTTGCAAAGTTGCATTCCATAATTTCCAAACTCCTCCCAAATCTAGAGTCTGTGAACCCATATAACTAACTCTTCATTTGTTTTCCAAAGTATTGGGTGTGATTGATGTAAAGATTTACAGTAATATCATTCATTTTCCCTTGTGCTTTAGTATGATTAGTGTCATATCTGTCAAAAAACCTTCAACTAACATAATAGTCCAGTTTATGAATATTTTTCATGTGTTTACTATTTTTCTTTCTAATTGAGAAATTAGCCAGACCCCATTATGCTACTTTTGAATATAGTTATAAGCTTAAAGAGACAAACTCTTGACTCAATGTTGAATTTTTGTTAAATTATTTTGTTATTTCAAGATTATTTTTTCTGTGTTGATATTTCTCATCACACATGAGATTAAACAGTACAGCAATAAAATTCAGTTGAATTTTATGAAATAATCTCTGGATAATATTTTATTTCAGTGCTACCAATATTTTTAGTTTAACATCTTTTGACAGGAAATGACAAAGCATTAAAACAATATGAAGCTAAACATCATATGAAAATTTAGTGTATTTTTCTAAAAGGAAATTTTCTTTTGCAGATACTTTAAACTTCTGGTAAGTAAAAAAAAAAGTTACATAATGTTTAAAAAGAATGCCTATAAAAAAACATAACAAACAAGTAATGGTTGAAACAGTATAATTAATTGAAATTGTTTTTTATTAACTATTTATGGGTGTTTTTATGTTCTGAAAATTCAACTTTGAATATGACCAAAATGCCATATTATTGAATTATTTAACACAGTTTGCATGTGGACCAGATAATTTGTTCTGATTATTTGGGATCTGTGCAAATAAGAAAGAGACCACTTTTCCAAGTGGAAAGCACATAAATGTGTTACATCCAAGGCCACTAAGAACACTCCAAATTCCACTCAACTATACCAAACATACCTATACATGCTCAGCCACTCATTCCTATGTTTTTACAAAACAACCAAAAGTACATTTTGTATTGATAGTAGTAAGAGGTTCAGATTTATGTTAATAATAGAGTCAGAAATTACTACTTTCATATTATTCTTTTATTTATGAAGTTAGTTATTTTACTATTTAATTAATATGTTAGTTTAACCCACCTTGTTGCAAATAAAATTTGATGACACTCGTATGAAGAAATAAGTGGAACTTGAAAGTACTTAGTTTTTCATAGCTTGTTTTCCTCCTTTTTATAAAAACTCGAGGATAAGTAATATTGCCAAATAAATGCAAATCAAGGTATTTAGAAAAAAAATGAAAAAGTTTGAAAGCACTATTTAAATACTCTACTTATTTCCATCACTATAATTATAACTCAGCCTAAAATAATTTTAAAACTATAAAAAACACATAGATGATTGTATACACATGTGTATTCACAATTAGATGATTTTATTTGCCCGACCTCACCCTACCAGAGAAGCTGTCAGTTGAATTCTCTAAGAGCCACTGGTCACACTTCACATGGCATCACTTCTGCATTCTGGGCACCAAGTGTCTGGTGTGGTGGAACAGGAGTAACAAAACAAAACTAACCTTCCTTATGGCCACATGCTTCCCAGGAAGGCAGGCTGTCACAAGTTTCCATAAGACCAACTTGAGAGCTATTATTGCTGTCCACAGCCTGTGTGCAGATCCTAACTGAGAATTTAACAACTTCTCCATCCAGCCAGGAGAAAAGATATGTACAGTGAATATGCTAACTAAAAAGATGTTGTATTTCAATTTCAATTCTAACTACTTGCAAGTCTAACTACGGAGAAGTTGTCTTTACCACTTTTAAAGAGCAGCTAAATAAAATATTCTAGGAAGATACAAATGAAAAATAGTAAAATTATAAAGTAAATGGGGCCCAGAATGCTATAAGTAATGTTGGATTTAGCTAATAAGGTTTCCACAATTTATAGTGTGAATTCTATTTTTAAAAATCTAAAATGTCTCTGGAGGCCAGGCCTCTACCTTAACCATGTGAATCTAGATGATGCACTATAGAGAGCAAGGGCGGACATGAAAGGAGAGCTCAGACCTCAACAAAAGGACCAGGGCCGGTCAACCATCACTCTTCAGTCCTGATTTTTTAAGAGAACTTATAAATTTGAATTTTAATGTAAAATCTAAGTTTCAAATGTTTGAACCAATTCAATAATAAGGATTTTACAAATCAAATAGGAAAGATAATACATGCTCTCATGTTGCATTTGGATCAAAAATGTGTTTTCTACTGGAAATTCTGAGGAAATGAAGGGTGGGCTTCAAAATATCAGATTTTGTGCCTACTACTGTTCCACAGTGATTAGCTATATGAAATAATTAGACTTAGTTGGCAAAACATCTTTGATTTGGCACTAGAATATTGTGAGGTTTGCCAAGACATACCACAGTAATGTTCCATTGTATTTCATGATGGTGTTTGATTAAAAATGCAGATAGAATAATCAATTGGGTAAAAAATTTACTTTTATCTTTCCACTCCTTTTGTTACAGAATGGAATTTGTTAGCTTAAGTGGTCTGGTTACAGATCCGGAAACAAAGCCTTAGTTTTAGTTTGTCACAAAAAGCATGTGAGGAGCCATGCTATTATTATTTTTAATAGCTAAGGAAAGGGAAAAGTAACACAGATGTAATTGTAACATTTACAGCTAACATTTATTTGATGAATATTTAGCAGTATGGTCATTTTAAGCAATTGTTTGCAATGTTTTATTTAATGTCCACAATAACCTTAAGATATAGGTAATATTACTAATTCCGTTTTATATTTTAAAAATAAAAATCATTTGATCAAAGCCACACAAATGGTAAGTAGAATGTAAAGCAAAGCAGACTAATTCTACAATGAACTTTTATGGAACAAGTTCTGTTGCTGCTATTGATATTATTGCTAGTTATACTGAAACCTTCACAGAGCCAGATGCTCTCTCATCATCGCAATTGCCCTATGTAAAATAAGTTATATTCTTATTTGTAGACAAGTAACTAAGGCTCCGGGAGGGTAAGTAATGTGCCCTTGTTTAAAGATTGGAAATATGGGGCGTTGTCTCAAGTCTCATGCCTTTGGCCAGGCATATTTCAACACATCACAGTGTTACCATCATATAAGAATTTCAAATACATTCTTCTTAAACAAAACCTAAACCACTCCTCTTTCAGTTAAAACCAACACCCTTTTGGTGCATAATCAATATTGATACTGATTGGACAAAATATTGCTAATGAATTAAGACTTTTAAAGTTCATAAAAGCTTCTTAAGGTTTCTACTTAATTTCAAGATTAATAACCTTTTTCTTTAACCTCAATATTTGATATGTTTTATTCATCTCAAAACATACATCTGTTATGATCTAAAAATTTTCAAACTATATTTTTGCCTTATTAATACCTAGATTTCATTTTTTAATATGAGCAAAGTTATATGGAAAGATAGTCATTTGAAATCAGAATTGAAAGAATAAGACATTGTACTGCCTTTCTATGATGTTGATTTTTAGCTTAATTTTTGTGTTATTCTGATCCTCTAAGCTATAATTGTAAAAAGTAAACATTTTTCTTAGTAATTAACAATATTTTATTACTGCTTAGAATGTGAAAACATAACAAAAATTGTAATTAATGTAATTTCTCTTTTATATTCTCATATATAATTTTGAAGAAGAATTTCACTTTATCTAGGTTATGTATAGTCAAATAACATAACTTAGAGTAGTTTAAAATATCTAGTAAATAAAGTTTATCTATACATTTATACAAAATACTATAAGTATCAGGTAATATTAAAGAATATTTAAGATACAATAGAAAATCTTTCTACTTTATTAATTGGCTTCCATTACATTGCAGGAGATTTACTTTTAAGTACAGCTACAAGTTCTCAATCAATTTTTATGATTTAAATATCTTGTACTTTGACTGTAGACATCTACATATATATGCCTGAAGAGATTTACAATTAAAAATGCACCAGCAACAACTTGCAGTTTTTCATATCAAAAGGCAATAATACAGAGCTGTGGGAAAGCTTGATAAAACAAACTCTGAGACTCACAACTTAAAAGCTTAGATTTTCCTTCTTCCACCCCATAATGTTGACCTTGGTCTGGTCTGTTCCTTTCTAATTGTTTTAACTGCATTCTCTTTCATAGATTATGGTTTCTTATTAAATTATATATTAATGAGGCTGACACTAGTTGAATAGATTCATTTA